>NC_088172.1:74174630-74799630 GCF_028769735.1 Zonotrichia leucophrys gambelii
CTCAGGTTTCTGTTGCTTATCAGCACTGTATATTAAAGACATTTCCTTCACACCTCTGAAACCATTTACATATTGAAAAATGTAGATGTTTTGCCAAAGTGGTTTTTTAAAAAATACATTTTAAAATAATAAGATTAATTTTAAATTACTAATTAATTTTTCAATAATTGCTAAATTTTCACATGCTTAAGTATTACAAATGGTGAGACTAACAACAGCAACTGTGGAATTTGAGGTGAAATAAGTGTTTGAAGGGAGAGTTTGAGTTGTGAGGTAAATTAAAAAAAATTGCAAACTTTTGGGTGATACATTTGTCTAACACAGATTTTTTTTTTACTACTCATATGATTTCTTAGAAAGCTCTCCTTTCTGAAGCTTCTCAGCAGTAGGAAGACTACCATCATTGCATCACTGGAATAAATGTAGATTGTGAAATGTCCTGAAGGCAGGTTTCTTGTTACTGGCTGTCAAAGGCAAAAAAAGAAAAATCATTAAGGCTGCAGTACAGAGGCAAATAAAGAGGCAGCCACGAGGGTCATGTTCTAAACAAACCTTCATTAAGCACTCTTTGTTGCTGTTGTTAGCCAGTGTATTATTAAATACAACATTAATTAAAGAGTTGCATGTTACGAGGGTGCTTTTTGCATGAAGATCAGATTGAATTTTCATGTGCTTCATGAACATACTGCTGTCTTACCTAATCTTTTGGGTGTATTCTCTCAGTAGTTATTAAAAAAGCAGACCCTAACAACATAAAATTTGTATTTTGTCTGTATGTATTTATTGTCTGTATGTGTCAGCCAGATGCATATTCTAGTGCCACTTTCCTCAAGTAGCTTAAAAAACTTTGCCTAGAATTAAAATTATGTAGGATATACTTGGTTTTCTTTGCTGCAGTAGTTGCAATTAGAGACCTCTTCTTACTGTCTAATAAACAGATCCTAAAAGAATGTGGTTTTCAACTAAGAAGGGTATAAATTTAGGCAAAACAATAATTTAACTTCCATTAACTCAGCAGGAAGCAGGGTGCAAAGCGATTATTGCTCTATGGCAGATCCACTGCTTTTTCAAATACTGCAGCTCCATTTTATTAAATTGTCAGGATATCTTGTGTTTTGGTTAGCCTGCCTGAACTTCTCTCTCGTAGAATTCCTTTTCACTTGATTTAAGAAATTCACACGAGAATTTCCTGTAGTTTACTTCTGTTGAGGTATTTAATAAACATTCATTGCAAATATCTTTGAAGTGATTTAATATTGATAATACTGGGAAATACCCTTTTTTTTTTAAATACAGGGCTGCTAAGTTAGAAGACATGTGGAAGTGTTTTTCTTTTCAAATACCCTGCTTTGCTCTAGCATTTTTTGTATGGTGAATTTCTTTCAAGGTGTATCAGTAAGCATGTGTATTAAGAAGTATGGACTAAAATACTTTTCTACCTTTAGGCAGGTTATGTAAAAGGAATGCAGTTATAAGAGAGAACCTAGAGTGCATCTTGAGAGCCCTTAACCCACTTGAGCAGCTAAGTGAACTATTCTCTGATTCCACTGTTTAGTCTTCAAAAGTGTTCACCCATTTGTTAATTAAATTACAAAGTAAATATAGGGCAGATGATAAATATTCACATATAGGCCTTGGAGAGGAGTTAGACTATTGGTATTTTCAAGACAAAACCAGGGTTTGTGTGTTCGGATAGAAAAAGCAGTACTTTTGAAAAAGTAGTCTGAGCATGACTCATACGACTCATGTTGGGAAAGCACTTGGGAAAAACATTCTTCAAAGAAATATGTCTGTGAAACAGATATATGGATCCTTATGAAGCCATAGTGTTTTGCAGTTGTTTTAAAATTGCTTTTTCTGTGTCAGGCTCCAGTTTGTAGAGCGAAGACAGAGGTACAGCTGTGCTCATAGGTAAACTGATACATGCCTGTCCTATGATTAGCTTCTATCCAGAGTTGCTAACTCTCTTCAGAGCAGCTTGAAAGTGCTGTTCTGTTCTTCTAATGATTCTTCTCCAGTCATAGCATCAGCTGCATAACTCAGCAGGTGATTAAAAATCTGCCCAGTTTTCTAATGAAAAGAATCTGTGTTTGGCTCCTCCTGGGTACTCAACCTTGAGTGTTGTCCTAAGTGGTGAAGAGGGAGTAAGCATCAGAGGAGTGTGTGCTGGGTCTGTGAGGCCACCTGGAAGAATGGTCTCCTTTTCCAGCAGGTTTCATTCTGGAGAGTGTATGTAAGCAAACAAAGGCTGCCATTCTTTCCTGAGTGACTATTAAGTGTACTTACCCTATCAGCCCTGATCCCTAGAGCAGAATCTGCTTATCTCCCTCTCCAGTTTATTCCTTGCAGAAAGGAGAACTCTCTTTAAAACCTGAGCCCTTGGATGGCTGACCTGCTTTAGGCAGGTTGATATTGTCTCCATGCTGCCCTTGAATTCTTAAGCAGGTGTAGGTGCCTGCCTTCTAGGTAAGGCTAGATTGCAAACCCAGTAACAGGCTCTTCCTCTCACTTACTCTTACAATGAAATGAGAAATAATTTATCAGAAAAATACAGATGATTCTCTTTTTCATCCCTTTAAGAAGGCAACTAGGTTGTTAATAGTTTTAAAACTTATATTGGATGATCTGATACATAAGGTTTTGTTTTGGCTTCAGCTATTGAATCCATGCAAATTTCATAAAATTTGTTGCAGGGTATGACTCATTCCTTTACTTAGGCCTATGGTTATTTCATGTTCAAGTATTCAGCAAACTTAATTTGTTGCTCTTCATGTAATGCTGATATAGATTTTCCCTGTTGTTGGTATTAAAGTTACACATTGCTTTTCCCACACTGCATTTGTGTTTCTACTTCAGCTTACAAAGTATCTTGTACCTGTTTGTTTTGATTTGGTTTTTGTGGCATGCTTTCATGTTAATTGGGATTTCCTGCTGTGAAATGAGCTCATACTGGAAATATCAGTAGGGATGTTCCCAGCCAAACCAGAACCAGAGGCCTGAGATAAAGCTCTGCATCAATGCAAATGTAACTAGTGCCATATCTGCTCTATTCATTTAGTGGTCAAATTAAGTCACACTTGGACTTTCTCTACTCTTTCTACCTATGTGAAAATGTCTGTGTAGCAAAGCCAAGCAAGTACCCTGCTATCTAGAAGCGGGACTCAGTAGGAAGAGTTTTGCTACAAAAGCCAGCCTGAGTAGCCCAGTGTTAATTGTTCTTTTCTCCATCCTGTATTCCATACTCCCCTTCTCTGCTTAAATACATGAAAATTGGACATGTTAGTGGCTGCAGTTAAGCCATGGGTATTGTCAAAATCCTTACAAGCTGTGCTCAAGTTCATCAGGGCCATGTCAGCAATTCCCATGTTGAACTTCAGTGACAATTAGTTGATTGCTGTGATGGAAAGGTGAAGGTGCAATGAATGAATTTTTAGATTATCCTTTAATGAAGTAACTTCCATCTTAGATGGATATAAACTTCTTCCTGACTTTTGAATGGCCTAAATGCTGTCTAGCTGTGGCTAACAAGGTGCTGAGATGGTAAAGGGCTCTACAGGCTGGGGCTTAGCCCAGGAGCAGTGCAGCCCTCAGGATGGTTGTTCTGAGCATCCCACAAATGGTGAGAAGTCCTAGGTTCCTTGTTGGAAATTCTGCATTGTTAATACACTTTTTTTCCTGAAATTTCACATGTATAATGATGTTTTTTCACATGTATAATGATGAAATGACTTTAAATAAAGCTTTTTTCACATGTATAATGATGAAATGACTTTAAATAAAGCTTTAGTAACAGTCGTTATTTCCTTTGTAGACCTTATAGAAATCAAAGATGAGGGAAGTTGGGCAAATCTAAACTAACCTGTACTAAACTGAGTAATTGCAGTCTAAAAATGAAATTGTTACTGAATTCTGGTGTGACATTGTAAAGTATAATAGTATTAAGGAAATTTTTTACCCTTAATAGCAAGTAAGTGGCATTAATTAAGGAGTTGTGTGTTCTGAATGTTCTGATCTGAAATTCCTCATAGATTCAGAATTGAGAATCTTTAGCTCGGACTGGGGTAGGGGAAAGGTGGCATGGTAGGTTTATTGATGGACTTACCTCTTAGAAGGTGATTGCCTTCTACTTTTTCCTGTTTATTCCTTTTGCTTTCAGTTATATTTTAAAGTATATTTTGTGTAGGTTTTCCCATTACCCTCAACTTCCTTGTATTTGCTTAGTGTATGTTTTGAGAAAATGAATGACTTTGGGTTTGGCTCAACAGGGTAAGTGTTCTACCTTGTAGCATTCAGATTTCATTTGGTCATTAAAGGTCAAGCTGTAGAGCTTGGTTTTTTTTTCCCTGAAAAAAATTTTTAGTTATTTATTGTGTAAGCATGTAGGATATTTGAACAGTATAGAGTGATAAAATTCAGAATTATACAACACTAGTGTACCATAACTATAACTTCTTATTCCAGAGGCATTGTTGTAGATTCCAGGCTTACCCTTGCAATTCAATTGTCCCTTCTTTAGGACAGGGTTAAGGTTTTCTCTGTAAATTGAAAACATCTGAAAATATTTTGGTATAATTAATATTTGATGCTGATAATATGATATGTTTTTTAATATTCAAGTTTGGAGGTTTTTTTCTACAGTGTTAATGAACTTTTTTTTTTCTCCTTTAGGAGAATATATAAAAAACTGGCGGCCAAGATACTTCCTGCTAAAGACAGATGGCTCTTTCATAGGCTATAAGGAGAAGCCCCAGGATGTGGATCTGCCATATCCACTCAACAACTTTTCAGTGGCAAGTATGTATTTCCAGTATTTATTATTCTCTCAGCATATTGACAGATTATCTGCTACATATTGCTTCGTGTATAATTCAGAATTTATTGGTAACACTGCAAGCTTAGTGCCATGTGCCATACTAATGCACCACTAATCTTACATCCAGCTCTACAAGATGTATTTACAGTAGCATGGAAGAACCATTTGGAATGTTTTTAGATGTCTAAGTTCTCATTTTGTGCGTGTATGTGTCTAAAGTGTCTCTAAATAACAATGACATTTGACAAATGATTGCTGTAAGAAGAAAATTCCTGGAAGGTTTACCTTTATTTAGATTGCTGACCTCTGCTCTGTTTTTCATTAGTATCTCTGAATTCACTTGAAAACTGAAATTAATTAGAAAATTATCTAGACTTTCAAATGACACAGAATCATGCTAAGTTATTTTTCTCTTGGATAATCAGGTAATCAGCTCTCCAGCCTGGTTAATGAGTAATTTCAAGCAATCAGACAATTTGCATATATTAACAAAGCCACAAAGTGTGTATTTGTTGGATAAAGTGAAGATTGCGTGTTTTCCAAGGATGTTTCTAAAAGACAAATTTGTAGGATTTTTGATCAGTCAGAGTGAGATCGGTGAGTGTTTCTGAACAGAAATGAAAGTATTTGAGAAGAAAATTAAAGGGGAAAAAAAAATCTCTCTGAGTTGCAAATATCGCAGCTAGAACCTTTCAGAGGATTTATCCAATTTCTTTAAAAATTGTACTAAGTGTACTGCTATACAAAAAGTGGTAGTGTTTAGTTTTAATTTTGTACTTAGGGAAAGGGTTCCCTTCCTCTTCACTGCTGAAGATGGAACAAGTGCTACTGAGACTGAATTTTCCTATTTTCTTGATAAAATTGTACTTGTGACTGACTCTGCCTTTGTGTATACAAAGTAATTTGTGTATTTTATTTGGTAAGAAAATAATCTTGTGCTCCAAGCTCTCATCTCACAGCTAGAAAACTTTGCATATTCTGATTGCAATAGAAAATGATATTGATTGTGCAAACTATCTAATAGCATTAGAGGCTTGTTTTTCCTTGTTGGTATTCAGCATAAAAGCAGTGATGTCTTTAAGTTTTTCATGTAAGTAGGAATTGACTAAATCATGGCCATTATTCATTCCTTAGTTATTGCTCTGCATATTCTAACTGCTCTTTTTTAGCAGGTAATATTTTTCTAGATACTGGGTCCCTGGTTTTCAGCAGAAATGCACTTTCTAGGAATACAGTGAGCTTTTTTGTCCTGCTTTACCTTGTTCTTCATTGCATAGTCTGTCTTTCCTTGCTGCACCAACTAGAAGGATGATACAAATGGTAGTTCTGCTAAGCAAAGAAATACATAATCAGCACTTATAATAACATAATTACCAGTGTGTTGGTACTGGTTTTGGTTGGGTTTTTTTTTGGTTCCCAGAGATTTTGTTATGTAATTCTGATATTAGAATGCTGTCCCTGAACTTTGCCTTGATGGAAACGGAAAGATTTCACATTGTTTTCCAAAATGACACAATCACCACCCCCACCACCCCCCCACCAAAAAAAAAAAAAATCCTTTCTGCAACTAGCAAGTCTCATAAGTCTGTTTCTTAGGCTGTGTAAGCTAAAGCATGCAATATTAATTGAAGAAAATCCAGTTTTGATAAGCATGACTTTTTCTATTTTTTCTGACAGGAAAAGGCATAATTTTATCAGAAATGTTGGCTGATCAGTGCAAGAATAGGGAGATGTAACACTCATCAAAAGAATCTCATGAAATTAGGTGGAGTGCCTGTGTAGAATTCACAGGATGAAAAGCAAACCAGGATGGTATTACACTCTAAATTGCAAGGGATTGTAAGTTTTTTATCATCTATTTTATCTGTCTGAAGATGAGCTCATCAGTAGGGCAAATAAACAAACAAAATTGCTGTATGAATGGATCACATCTCATGGGAAGTACCTGGTAAATGTCAAGAACTGGTCTCATGGCCTCTGATCCAAGAGTTCCTGAGGTGCTGCAGTAGGTTTGTGGCCACAAGCAGCGCAACATATTTTTCCTGTAATAGTGAAGTACGTTTTCATAAATTACTAGCCAGGCAGATGGAGTGTGAGATCACTGTTAATACCATCTTGATTAGGTTGGCAGGGACTTAAAGATATGTCTTTACAGTCCTATCTTCATGTAATCTTTGTAGCTATCTGTAAAGTGAGAGTGTGGTCTCAGTCTACTTTTTGCTCTCCAAATGACAGACATCTTTGGCTCTTGCTTGCAATTTGTTATTTAAGCAGAAAAGGCCAAGGCTGTGGTATTATTTTCGTAGTACTGTTGGAGTTAAACATGGGAATGTTTGCACAGTTCTACTTTGTATGATTCTTGTTTAAAACTTTCTTAGCAACTCTGTAAAGCTAGTTACTTCCATTGTGCAGCTAATTTCCCGCCAGTGTCCCCTGCTTTCCACTCCTGTGACATTTTTTATATTGCAAAAGTAAAGCTCATTCCCAGGCGTAGTATCATTTCCCCTAGTGTGGTTCCCCAATTCCTTCCAAGATAACTTTAAAGTTCCACACCTAAGCATTTCTCTTTCTTTGGTCTTTTGTCATCTGTGAACTCCATTGGGAATGAGGAGAAGGCTGGAGAGAATGAAGTTATTTTACAGACTGCTAAAAGTGCTTCCAGTGATAAGTATGTCTTTGCTAATAGAGCCTTTCTCATTGAGGAATGTTTTGTCATAGAATGGAGCGTTCAGAGGCCTTTTCCTTGGGGTATTCTGGGAGGAAATGTGGGGGGAAGGCATTTGGAAGTGTGTGTGAGCAGATAGACTCTTCTCTTGGAGAGGGAGAGACTGAGGCAGCACACATGTGCCTCAGTCCATTGCCAGCCACCCAAAAACCATGAGGGAACCATGGGGGCCTGAAATGGAGATGAGGGATCTCTCTTCCTTGGAGCACTGAAGATGAAACACAGTTGAGTGAAGGGTATGACCGAGTGGGGCTGGGTGTAGCTGAGCCCTGGGGAAGGACACAGGCTGGCCTTAGGTGTCCTGAATGGACTTCACCCCTCTGTGGCCACTACTCTCCCAGCTTTGGGTGCACAGGGAAGGCAGCCATGGGCACCCTGCCCTGCATCTTGGAGCTGCTGCAAGGTTGCGGGAAGAACAAATCAGCCAGATTTGGTGATCCTGAGTAGTGTGTAGGAATCACTGGCTCCTCTCCTGTGGAGCCAGCTTATTTTATACCTAACAAACCCACCTTCTTTTAAATGGGAGTTGTGAGAGCTGTGTATTTGAAGTAGGCTGTTAGTCCCTTCACGCTCATGCCTTGACACTGAGACTCACACAAAGCTCTGCCGTGGTATCTCACCGTGCACTTGAAGATAAATGAAGGCGGTGTAGTTACATGGGTGGGAAGTTCATTGGGAAAACTTAAATCCGGGTGATACTGGTTTGCAGGGGTAAATTCAGAGGCGTGAGCTTTCTGGAATTGTCTGGTTCAAAATCAGTTCAGCTCTTTTCAGGTAGAGAGGAGCAGTTGCAAGTAATCAAACTGCTGTAGCTTGTACAGATACTCTTGATTGACTGAGTCATGGTAACTGAGTGGGTGTGCATTCCTAGCCCACTTCAACTGCAAAATAAAATATGTTAATTTAAATTGCTTTTGCTTAGGCATTTATGCAGTCAGAACCAGTTTAAAAATAATTTTGGATTCAGTTGGTATGACTTCTCTGTACAGGCAAAGGCCTGATAAAAAAGTCCTGTCTTTTAAAATGCCATTATGCTTCTTTGAGAGCAAAACTAATACTCCGGGTAACAGGATGTATTTTCTCAATGCCCTTCCACCCCCTCCAAAAAATCCAACATGGCCTCATGATGCTGTTTTCAACTGGCTCACTGCTGTATAAGGGGAATAAATGCTGCTTTATGTAAACCACTTTGGTCTTTGATTGTCAGCATTATTTGGGAAAGCAGAGTGGGGAAGAATTCTACTTCAGTTCTGCTTGAGGAAGATTTGTGACTTCACTGATTTAAAAAAACCCCAACTTCTCACATGCTCAGTGAGTGTGTAGGTAATCACACAGCACATTTGGGATGAAGTGTCTCTAAGAATTGGCCCTTTGCCTTCATTTTGATCTTTACATGGGGAATAATTGGGAAGAGCTGTATCCCTTCACAGTATCCTTTGAACCTTGGCCAAAAATGATGTCACCTGGAACTTTTTTCCTGTCTTGAAAGATAATGCTTTCTAAGCACTCTGGTACAGCTACCCTTTTCATTGTCCTTAAAAATAAAAAGCAGTTTATTATAATATTATTACCATGAAAAGGTAACCTTTTATAAACTTTATTTTATTTTTATTTTCTTTCTCTAAATGATTATCAAGAACCTTGGCTATTCTAAATGGAGAATCTGTGCTACTTTTTCCTAGTCTTAACGCTTCAGTGGGCCAGAGACAAGATTTTATTATTTTTAGGATCTAAAAATCTTCAAAACAGGAAAATGGAAAGGTTTCGGGGGCATAATGTTAGGATGTAAAGAACTCTGAAGATATTTTTTAAAGAAATGTATAGGGAAATATGTATGTCTGTTGTAAGTGAGATTAATTAATGTATCAAAATACTTCAGCATTAGACACAACCTTGTGTGCAACTCCAGAAATAACTTTTCAATGAGATTTAAGTCCATTTAAAAAAATTTGTTACCATACTGGATCACATGAACCCAGAGTTAAGATATAACTGTACTTATAATTACAGTGTGAGTTTGATTCCAAAGTAATAATAGTAAAATTGAAAAAGTAATGTTAATTCAATATTGAAAACACTAGTTGAGAGAAAAAAAAAATCAGTGTACGTGTTATATACTGCATTTGCAAATACATCTGTAGAAATTCAAACTCGAATCTATCATGTATAGGACATATTTCCATCTCTATTGGATGGAGAAATGTTTGGGAGGCTTTAAGATTGCTTTATGAATACTTTCTAGGTGGTGTAATTGGTATTCTGTCCTTTTGACTTAGAAGTTTGTAGCCAGACCTGAAAGTTTTTATGCCAGTGTGATTATACCCAGCTGCTTAAATAAAACTGGAGTGTTTGCATGAAAGACAGAGAAGGACAGATAATTTTACTTTCTTCCATTAAAACAAAGTAAAGCCCAGGCAAAACCCATGCAGAAATCTTCTATTTCCATTCTCCCTCTTTGCGTGAAGGGGCAAATGACAAATGTTGTAGTGGCACAAAGACATAGATGCTACCTTGGTACTTTTTGAAGTATTGGAAATAAAAGACTTTGCAGCATGGTGAACTGCACAAAGTTTGATCTTTTACATCTTCAAGGAATATAATTAAGGGTGTTTTTGGTCATATTTGTTGTTATATTATCGAAGCACATATAAGTACTTGCCATGAGCCACGCCCCACAGAAGTGGGATTTTTACCCATACAGAACAAAAAGTCAGTCCCTGCTCCAAAATACTAAAATTCCAAATATAAAACAAGTGACAGCAGATGGATGCAAACAGATGGGGGGAGTATGAGAAAACTATGAGACAGTATTAGCCTGTAGTACAGGCAGTGGTCTCAGCACATCAACAACTAATCCATTGTCAAGGTTAGATTTTTACTCTCATCTCCCTTCTTTTCTTCCTCCCTCCTTCCCTCCCTCCTGTTTTTAAATGCATGGTGAAAGAAAGTTTTAAGGAGGATTTTAAAGAGAACTAGTATGACAAACAGAGAGAAATTAGAAATGCTTTAGAAAACTGATGATGAAATTGTCACAGTAAAGGGATGGGTGGCATTTTGATACCGAATAAAAAATGATAACAAGGGTGAGAGTAGGCTGTGGGGACAGACAATGTTGAACAGCTACCTATATTTGATGTGATAGAGCTGGGTAAGAAATGGGAAATGCTCAAAAGAGAGTGATGTGGTTAAGGGAACAATGGACAAAACCAATCTATTATGAACAGTTTTGGGAATAGCATTTTTAGGGTAAACCTGTATTTGTTTGGATAAAAGAAGAGATATTAAATTGTTCACATAAATCTCTGCGTGACCAAATTTAGGTTTAGGGTGATACTCCCCCTAGATAAGATGTAGTAAGAAGGAACAAAGCCTTTTGGAGAGCCTCAGAGAAGCAGATTTCCCTCAGGGAGTGGGTAAAGTGAGAGAATCAAAAGGGGACCAAGCAAAGGGTGTGTGTATGGCTACACACATATGTTTGTTCCTATGTGTAAAATCCATGGACTTTCATGTGTGTATGAGCAAAAATCTGTGTATTTGCCTCTGTGTTATGAAAATGATCTATTAGTTCTGCTATTTGTCAACTATTTGTCTAACAAAAAGGTCATGAGAGAAGTGTGGATTTGGAGTGCAGAGTAGCAGCAACAGAAAAAGGTATTTGTAAGGAGTGTGTTAATTGATTTTGATATGAAAGAAAAATTAGATTAGCAATTAAATAGGCAAAGGTTGGGACAAAATTGTTTATTTTGTAAAGGAAAGACCAAGAGAAAAATAAGAAATCAAGATTAAATTATTATGCAAATAGATAGATACATAGAGATTTCAGATCTGTGTAAAGACAACACTCTCCCTGTATGTTAAAAAGTGCAAACATTATAAATAATGCAAGCAGTGGCTTGATACTATTTTTTAAATACAATTTGATAATCATGGGAAGTTATCCTCTGTGCTAAAACTCAGTCTGAATTGTCTGTATTAGAAATAATTTCTCAGATATGCAACCTTCTGTTCATTTTTTAGTACAATTTTTTATGGCTGCTTGAATGTTTAGTATTCCTGTCTAGCCATATCAACACATTCTGCTGAAGTTGAAGCCTTTCATATATGAAATAATAAAATGGTATTAGTGTTCTGTTTTTTTTAATGCTGAATGACTGCATTTAGGAAAAGAATGCTGGTGATTATACAGTTAAAGTTATAGAATTCAAACTTTAAACTTTTTAATAAAATCTGAACAGATGATCTGTGCTTTTTTTTTTTTTTTTTGGAACTGGCAGGTTTCAGGCCCTCTAATTGGCTTCCCAGCTTTGCAGAGTAATTACAGCTTCAAGCAAACTTTGTCATCTGTGGTTCAGAATGGTGTAAAGTAAACAGAACGTTTTGAAATACAGTTTGTAGTTAGAGTTGCTCAGGAGAGTTTAACTAGCATAACTACTTAATTTAGACAGTAGCAGTTATTTGAAAAAGATAGTCTAGCATTTTAGAATTGTCAGGTTGGTTGTTGATATGAAGACAAAAGTTAACCTCTGGTATGTACCTGACTTTGTTTTGTTTTTCAAAAGGATAATTTCAATAATTGAGAAACATCCATTGCATTTCTTTTTACTGTTCTGATTTAATTTTTTTTTCCATTTTCGGTAAACATCCAAAAATGGCCAAAGGAGAAAAATGCACTTGTTGGAACAGAGTTGTCATTCCCTGTTTTACTGTTTTTGTATTTTGCTGTTTTGAACAAGTGTTCTCCCCCAAGGTATTTCCTCCCCTCTAATATTAAAGGAAAAGTTCTCATGACCGAGGTTTCATCCCAGGAAGACAGAAAGCCTTAGGAATAAAATGTGTAATTCCAAGTTGTAGATGGCTAGCATACAAGAACACAAAGTTGAGTCTGTCTGTTTACTGGCTTACTCATCTTTTTGAATGATAATTTAGACTTCCAACTGTTTTGAGTTGAGATTCAGTCCTTTAATTACATATGTTTATGTATAGTAGCAAACTTGAAGACATTATGGTAGAATGTTCTCTCCTCTTGGTAATGACCCAACTATCACTCGAGCATTCGGAGCCAGCTCTCAGTAGCCAGTTTCACTCTTTCTTCTGTGCTTTTGTATTTTCCAAACTATTCACTCAGTCTTAAACTACTATGCTTTTTCCACTAATTAGTAGAAAAATATTTTGATAATTAGCAGTAACTGTGTATTACAGCACTTATTCATCTTAATAGATTTCTTTCCTCTAGTAGTAGGTGAAACATATTCACAGATGAATTTTTATTCATGTTGCAGTCAGGGCAGGAATAGTGTTCAGCCCATACATTTGTGTACGGCAGCACGTGAAGCATGTGGGGCTACTAAATATCAGCAGGCTGAAGTTATTTTTACCTACTTGAGAAGAATGGGTAGCACACCTCTTTTGGGAATACTCTGGTTCTCCACTTCTTTCTGAAACCCTTTTTGCTTCATAAGGGATGGATAGGAATGTATTCAATCTTAACCTTCTACAAGGAAATCAAATCTTTAGCCACTCATAACGGAATATTACCAAAACTAATTAAGTTTTCCTAAATTTTATTTTCCAGTAATTTCCTCCAGTGATAGTGCAATGGCATTCTTGGGGGCTATTTGTCTGGAGGTTTTTTTGTTTTCAGTACCATTTTCAATTCTTAAGGTTTTTTAGTACCTTTCATTGATTTAATTAATCATCTGTAATGAAAAATCAGAATAATTTTTTCTAAAAATATTTTATTATTATTTATAATGTTAATAATTATTTTGTTCTTGTTAATAATGTGCATAATCACTTTGAGGGTTGACTTAAAAATGTAATATAAGTAGTATATTAGATACAGATTTACTTAAAGTACATACCAATGTCTATATTTATTACTTTCTATAGTATATTACATATACTATATATCTATTATATAATATATATTATAAACTGTATATAATATACTATAACTATAATATATAACTATATATTACATATACTATACTATATATATTATATTTTATACATATATAGGTGAAGACCATATTATAAATAGCATTTGGTCATAAGCAGATGTAATTCTATTAGTTCCATTTTTTTCATACATGAGATGGAAAACTTAAATAACGCAATTTAAATGTATGCATATTTGTCTATATTGACAAAGAGAAAATAAATGGTGGAATTCAAAATCTTCAGTTCCATCAGAGGCATTGGAGAGGATGTGCTTTTTGATTGGTACAGATTTTTTGCAGGTTTGTCTCTGCACCTTTTTTCCTTCAGACTGTCCTAACAGTCAGCTCATGTTTCTCCCTGGCAGCTTTTTCCACCTTCCTTCCTCTAAATTAGGTACTCCAGTTTGGCTATATTCTAGCTATCCCCATACTTTTCTTTCTCATATAGATTCCAGTCTTTTTCTTGTCCTATTACCACTTTCCTCCCTTTATTCCCTCATCTTTTGTTCATAACAGCTCTCCTGTAAATAGCTTGCTGTATGCCATCTTTCTCCATTGGATTTTGTTTTAGTGAAGTACATTCTTTGTCATACTGTCTGAAGAAGAGGGTTAGGCATTATGAATATAAGTGAAATGCTTTCAATTTAGCATGTGGAGAGGCAGTAGATAGCTGTAGTCTCTGGATTATACTCAATGCCTAGACTTTTCAATGATTTTATGCTTTAGTAATTGTTACTGTAATTTTTTACCCTCCTCCCACTGCACTCTTATCCCTCCCACATGTAGTGTGGCCAGATGCCTTTCATTTTCACAGGAATACTAAAAGGATATCAAAGGTCTTGATTTGCCAAGTTTTAAGTCTCTTCTCCAAAAGCAGCATTTTCCAGCAGTGTGCAGCTTTAGGCAGACACCCAGTAAAGAAAATTTCAGCCTACATGATTGAAGTGTGATAGGATTAAAGATGAGAGGATGGTTTTGTCAGGAGTAAAATGAGATAATCTTAGAGCAGACAATGCTTCTAGTCTCTTCTGCTAGGAAGGTAGCCCCACATGTTCCTTGGAATTTCAGCTGAGGGAATTAAAAAAAGCCTGTTAACCTTCACTTCACTGTCACTGTGATTGTAGCTGGACTTCAACCATACCCCTGGGGTTGGGGGTTTCTTTGATCCCATGGATAATTGCACTGGGCTGCAACCCTGGTTAGGTACCCTAAACAACTCTACTCTTATCATGCTTCTATCTGCCTTGTTTCCCTTCCAACTTGTGTGTTAAACTCCCTCTTCCTGTGTCCATCCTGCTGTAGATCTTTCTTCTCCATGTTGAGGATGGTTCTCATTTCATCCAAGACCTAGCAGAGTGTGTGTAAGCAATGAGGGTGAACTGCTGTTTCTCATTTTTAATGAAATGTTTGTTAAATGGAATGTCATCTCTGTTCCTGACAGTGAGCAGTTTCTGACTTACATCATAATTTATAGGTGTATGATGAATATATATGTTTGTTCATCAAGGAATACACATGTGCACAGGACAATATTCACTCCTTTTGTTTCTCATACCTGTGTCTGTGAAGCTTCTGAGGTGTTCTGCTAAGCTGCAGAAAAAAATACTATTGATAGATATATCCACTTCCACACTTCTTTGTTTTTTCAAATAAAAAAATTGCAGTAGATGATAGTTGAGGTTTCAGGATCCTGAATTTGTCAAGAGAAAATATGTCAAGCCAAAATAATTTATTTCTGTGAAAGGAAAGCATGCCTTGTTAAGTGGTACATGTCATATGACTTCTGCAAAGCGTTGACATTAACTGGAATAAAGAATAGTAAGCTGCATAAGTAAAAGGTGTGGGTCAACTGGTAGGTGGTAACTATATCAAAAAGAAGTTACAGCAGATTGTAGGTGAACAGGAATTCATTTACCATATCATTATTGATTGATTTGTGAACCTGATGAATCATTTTCGATCACACACACATATTTGATCTGGATCGGCTTTGAACAAGTGATAATATTCCAGACATGAGATGTGATGGTTTGTGTCTACGCTGTGGTGGCTGCAGAAAAACGAGTAACACTTTTGACAGAGTAACCTCAGCTTCTCAAAAATGTTTAAATGTATTTGCATGAATAAGGAGTTTTAGTTTGTCAGAGTTTTGCAGCTGTAATGTTTGGTGCAGCATCGTAGAACTGATACACAGCAACGCTGAACCATTGCCTGAATCACCAGTGTGGTCCTGCCACAGAGGAGTAATGGGTGGTCTGAAATATGTCTGGAGTTGGGGAACAAGGAAGATCTTGGATCTGAAAGCACAGCTGGTGAGGGACACATGGATTGAACTGACTTAAAGAAGACTGAAAAGAGATAAAGCAGTGTTCAAATGTCTAAAAGGGATGGCTGCTGAAAAGATGAATTTAGTCAAAAGGGCAAGAAACAGTATGCTGAAATTATAGGAAGAGTTGCATTAAATCCTAGGAAAAATCTTACAGCAATAAAAATAGTTAATTTATTTATAGTAGGATGGAATAGTTTGCTCACAAGAGTTTTGAAATTAGTACTTTTTGTGGATTTTAGAAAGGGTGTAGAGAAATACTTAGGAGAAATAGCATAGGTAGATCTGATTCTGCCCTAGGGCACAAAGAGAATTAGATTATTTCCTGGGGCAGCCCCACTGGTGGTGTATGTGGGGTTGTTCTATATTTAATAATCAGACTAATTTAAACATCTGAATTTTCTTAGGCTATTTTATAATAAACCTTACCCTGAAGTGACAGTACTATCAGTAATTGTGACATGTTACCATTGAAGGGAAAATGTCATATTCCTCCTGCTGGGTGCAGATGGAAAAATATGCCAGTGGCTACTGCTGTTTCCTTGGCATGCTATAGCAATCCAGGATCTAATATTCTTGTTAGCCTCATAACACAGACCAAGTTAACAAATGGAGATGGCACTTTTATATGGACAATGATACAAATTCCATCAATTCCTCTGACTGCTTTCTTCACCTGCTTTATTGTTACCTATTACCTTTTGTTCAAACTTGTGGTTGTATTGCTGTTCTGTATTTCTCTGTGTGCTGGATAGATTCTGGATGAGGATGTATATGCTGAATGAATTTCATCTAAGTGGTTTTGTTTGCTTTTCACCTGTTAACTGGCAATATATAAAAAAGACAATGTCATGTATTTGTCTAGAATGTCAGCTAATGAAAACAGAGCGACCAAAGCCGAACACATTCATTATCAGATGTCTTCAGTGGACCACGGTCATAGAGAGGACGTTCCATGTAGACACTCCAGAGGAACGGTGAGGTTTTTGTTCTTGTTTCCCTTTTCACAATCCTTGTGCAGAAGCCTCAGCAGAGTCTCTGCTGGGCCTGCACAGCAATCAGCACTTGGAATTGTGACATTCTGAGCAGTTAGTTAAAGATTTTTAAGTCAGCTTCTATAAAATATTATCTGAGCTCATAACTAGAGTAAGAAGAGTTGCCTGCGAGTAGGTGGGATGAGTGTGTTCAAATAAGCCAAAACTATGTCATGATATGTCTCTGAAGTGTTAAATTTTGAACATCCAAAGCCTAGATTGAAATATTTCCAGCCTTGCTGTCTTACTCCTCCTAATGTGCTTCTTTCTTTTGGCACAGAAAGCAGCATGCTTATTATAATTTATTTTGTGTTGGCTTATTAGTTTTTCTTGTTTCGGTAAACATTCATAAACGCTTAAGAATTAACTTTTTAATGCACCAAAAAGTTTTTTTAATGAATGGAAGAGATATGGGATAATGCACTCAAATTTTCTGTACTCTGTCTACTATTAGATGCACTGAATCTTGCTGCTGTGGACATCTGTCCTTTTGAGACCAGTACTATGATCTGGCTATCATTTTTTGTATCAGTAAATAACCAACAGCTTTGCTTTTTCTGTTATTTCACTTAGAGGTTTTTTTATTCTACCTTGGTACCATGTCTCCACCCTGTCTTTTTTTTGTGCAGTGTAGTAGCTCACTCTTCATTCAGCAGTAAATACCACCAAAATATCCCATATTCCTTTCTGGCTGAGCAAGAGGCAGCAGGTAGCATGCTTGGTGTGGGGCTGTGACCTGCTCAAGGGCTGCCTGGTGTGTCTGTGCTGCTCTGCTGGCCCTGCTTGTCCCTCCACAGGAACCATCACCTGGCCTGTCCCTCAGTGCAGCCACAGGTTTTTAGGATACTTGTAGGAATTTAGTATCTTTGAGTGCCTTTTTTGAGGGAAATTTGTGAAAAAGCCTGTAAGTTGAGTTTTAAAAGGAGAGAGACAAAGACTTGAACATATGATATGGTTTAATAAATCTTATTTTCTTTTTCCTCTGAAAATGTCTTGAAGGAGGGGAAATATCAAAACCCCTCTTAAAATAGTAAGTTATTATTATGAGATACTATTGCATAAGAGATGACATCCTGTGCTCACAGGTGTATTATACCTGGAAGAAGTATTTTCAAGCTTCCACTAACACTTAGAGAATCAGAAGCTGCTAATTCTTGAAGTTACCCATATAGTGATCCTTTCTGGTCAGCTTCACCCCATTTGAGAAAATGCAAGAATTGGAAGGAAATTGAAGTGATTGATTTAATATGAGTCTTCTGCTGTGTAACATAAGAACATTGAACATTGAAGCAATGTAGCATGTGAAAAACTTTATGAACTATGCAATACATTTTTTGAGTTTCTGATAGAGGTGTTGGCTTGTTCATGATAGGGAAGAATGGACAGAAGCAATCCAGGCTGTAGCAGACAGACTTCAGAGGCAAGAAGAGGAGAGGATGAACTGTAGTCCAACTTCTCAGATAGACAATATAGGAGAAGAAGAGATGGATGCTTCAACAACCCATCATAAAAGAAAGGTAATGACCTTAAAAAATAACTTTTGAGAATGGTCTAGTCAGGTAAACCAATATGCAGGGAATAGTATTTCAACAGAAATTTCAGCATAATATAAGATCAAAGTACTTATTTATTTCAGTAAAGCTGAACTGCTCTAGTTTTGTTTATTGGTCAAGGTGATATGGTACTTCTGAAAAACAAAGTTCAGCCATTCAGGCACATGCTAGCATTCTTCTTATTGTTTGACTATTTTTTCATCCTTTTGTTTTTTTGCTATTTTAGAAAGTATGGTAATAAAATATTTTCTTTAGACAAGTACTTTTGCCTCCTTTCTCATGCAAATAATACCCATTACAAGTTAGGTGATTTGCATGAGAAAGGCTAGCAGGATCTGGCTTTTAATGACCTTGGGTTTTGCTAACTTGGGAAATAACTTTGCTTTAGTTTTCAATGAATTAAAGAAAACAGCATTTCATTTTTCTGTGGTCCTTTACAGCTTTTGGTCTGAGTAGGAACACGTACATTGCTGCCTATAACGTACTTGTGGTTGCATCTCCAGAGTCAGCAGGTTAAACATACAGCCAAGAGCGTGTTTTAAAGATCTGATGCCACTCAAGTTTGCTCATGTGTCTCCATTTTGTCCTGTATGGACTACTCAAACTCATGTCCCCTATTTGCTATACAGAGTTGACATGACTCAAGAAATTCACTGAACTTGCATGAAAAAATAATAACCAGTTTACATAAGACTGACTTTACCTTTTCTAGCTAGAAGTAAAATCTGTAGAAAACTAAGTATAAGTCTGGTAACAGAGCAAAACAGTCTTATAGCTCACATAAGTGAATGCCTTTGAGTGATGAACAATACAAGAAATGGTGAACATTTCTCTGTTTACTAATAGAGTGTGTTTTGTTTGTTGTGATACATGAAGCAAGAACCATAGAAAAGTCAGGGCTGAGAGCTATACCCTTGAGAATATAAAAAAGATGCATAGGTAACTTTAGTTCTATCATGTCCTAATTTTTAAGAACTTTAGTTTGCTCTCCAAACAGAGTTCTTTTTATGCAGTTTCATTGTATACAAATTTCTAACCTTTGTCTACTATAGAAAACGTTAAAATCAATTATATAGAGCTGTAACAATGCTCTGAATATATATTGTCAGGCTGACTGTAAACCTTTAGCCTGATGGCATGGATATTTAATGACTGTGCTCCAGGGTAAAATATAAGTGGCAGTGAGCAGAGGCAGTGTTTAAGATGTGTCAGCCTTGTGAGAGGCAGTGTGATTATGTGGAAGGGATTTGGGGCTGCTCTGTTAAAGATCTGAGCAGCGTTCCAAGCCTGTGTATCCTCTTAGTGGAGTAAAAAACCACTGCGTAACAACACTTGTTTTCCAGGTGTCAAAATTAATGCTGTCTGATACAAGGAGTTTATCTGGAATGTGCTCTCCTTGTCCACAGTGCAGTGTGTTTTCCCATTCAGCAAAAGGGGTTGTGGGAACAGGGGTAGGAGGATCAGTTTTGTTTCTGTCTTGCCACTTGTGCTTTAAGAAATGCTGCAATAATATGCTGGGACAGTGTATGGGCAGGGCTATGGAAAATTTAATGGCTTTGGCAACCAAAAGCAAATATTTAATGGCTTTGGCAGCAAAAAGCAAACTCTATAGAACAAAGGTGAAATGAAGAATGTTGATGTTCAACATCTAATAACAGAGCAAAATAACAGAACTAGGAAAAAAAGATAAATAAAAAGGTAATAAAGTAAAAAAAAAAAAAAAGAAGAAAAGAAAATAGAAATAATAGAGCCAAAACTCAGAATCCCACAGCAGATTTCTATCTGTTGGAAGATGTTAGTGAAAGATGCTCAAAAGTTTTTGAAATAAAAAATGTGAAGTGACCATTATGACAGGGAATTGCCAATGCCTCCAACTTCATTGGACTGTGAAAAATGGGTCTTTTAAAAACTGTTTCTCTTTTGTAGAAATGTCTCTGAAAAGCTGTTGTTTAAGCTTTCGTAGTTGTTAATGTAATCAGAACCATTTCAGTTATAATGAATTAATTCATTTTTACTGATTTTTTTTTTGTATTGGATTTCTTTCCTTTCAGGGATTTTTGCACAATGTGTCCTTTTTTGACAAAAGCTTGTTTTGTCACCTGATTTTACATCTAAGCCCAGTGAATTTTGCTTGTGCATGCACCAGATGGTATACATATGAGTAGAAGAGCATAATCAGATTAAGAGACAAGACAGAGAGGAGTTGGGCCTGTTCTTCTCTGAAAAGGTAGCGAAAAGAAAACAGCCTTTAGGATGTGAAACTTGATTTGAATAAACATGACAGCTACATCCCTGCTTAGATAGCTGGAAGAACCAGAGGCACCTCTTGTTTTCCCCAATTTTTTAAAATGGTGTCAATGTGCAATTCAAGTTTTACACATCACTAAAATTTGTAATACTCAAAATTCGTAGCAAACTACTTTTACTTATTGCTGTACTATTACTTCTTAGTAGAGTTTTTCTCTGAGGAAATCAGATAAAAAAATCCACATGGTCTAATAACTGTGCACATCAGGAATTAAAAAAAAATGTAGTTTCTTTGGGAGGAATTTTCAATACCTACATTAGGGTGTATTTTTGTGAGCAGATAATCCATAGGGGATGATGTGTTTAGATGGTCAACAGATATTTCCTTAGGGGAGTAAAAAGGTTTTATAGAAAGCTGAAGATCGTGTTTTTTTGGTTAGTGCAGTTTCCTGTGGCTTCATTGCTTTTTCTTTGTTTACAAATTTGATTTGCAGGATGCAGGATGAATAAAGACCAGATTTTTCAGAGGAAGCCTAAAAGTAATGTAATGAAGAAAATATTCAGAACTTGGAGTACATTAGGAATGAAAAACTAGGGAAAATCATGAAAGAGAAAGAATCCAATCTTATGGGAGCCTCCAAAGTTACCATCTTCCTTCAGGTTTAGGAAGTATTTCCATTTTTCCACCAGTTTTCAGTACACCCCTAGCTATGGCATCTGTGTTTTTATCTCCCAAGGTCTTGTGTTCTTTGGCAGACTTTTTGAGTTACCCTGCACTGCGTATCATCTCTAAGCCTTCTGCTAAGCTTCTAAGGAATGAGAGCATCAGGAGACTTTATTCTTAGAACTAACACTACAGCCATAATGTGCTGTTAAGCCATGGCTCAAAATCTTGCAAACCTATTACCTTTCTCTTATAAATATACATATATTTTTAACTTGTTTTCACTGAGCTTGCATCTAGATTCATGACTGCTTTGCTGAACATTATGTAAGCAAATTTTGGGCAAATCAGTCTTTCAGTTTGACTGACTTGCTGCCCAAATCCATGTCTGTGATCAGTTGAGCCAAGATCCTCTTTCTGTGTATGGGCAAAGGGCAATTTTTCTGACCTGGTTTAATTCAGACTCTGATGGTCACTCTCTAATTCCAATGTCTTAGAGAAAATCAGAAATGTTGGAGAAGTTACTCCTCTAAGGCTGCATGTGATCTCATAAATTTGTGACAGGTAAAGGGATAGGTTACAGTCACTCAACTCGCAGTCACTCAGTCACAGCTCAGTATTTTTTATCAATAAAGCTGTCAGCCATTGTTTGTCAGGGAGCACAATAGCTTATGACTGAAGGATTCTGCCCTGAATTACTCTTCTTCTACTTGAATTGTGTTTTGAATGCATTTTTAATTTTTCATGGGTTTTTGTCAATATTCACTGCATTTGCTCAAAGGCAATTGTTTTCTGCTTGATGGTTGTCACAGAGCCATGGAGCAGGTAACCTGACTTCCCAAAGTGCTGAACTGAAAGTGATCATTGAGAAGTCTTACCTTTAGTTGATTGAAAATGAGGAGCCACACAATGTTGTGATCACAGCTTCACATACTGCATCATGCACTGCAGGTTATCACACATTAGAGCAGGTTTTGGAAAAATTGATTCTTAAAGGATTTGTCTGTAGTAATAAACTTGAACTTTACATTCAGTTGTGTAAAATGAGTTTGCTTTAGGTAAAAATTATACTGAGCCTTTGAAATCTCTGTTACTCATATTTCTTGCTGGGATAAATGCAGTTTTGTTCCTCCTGATGTGAGGTGGTTTGGGCAGCAAAGTAAGATCTGTCACTGCAAAATGTTTGTGTGAGCATCAAGGTTAGCTGACTTAGGAGCTACCAATCAACAGTTAGATGGGAAAAAGATATAATTCTTATTGATACAGCTAGAATTGATATATGGGAAGCACCCTCTTCTTAATGAAGCTTTGAAACACCCAGGTATCCAGGTGTTAAATGCAGTGTTGAAGACCTTTTGCAGCTTTGAAGTTGCGGGTTGAACACTTAAAAGCTGAGGAATTGCACATTGATGTGGTTGATGGAACTTCAGCATTGTATGTGAGCACATTGCAAACTGCCTCTCAGTGAACAACTGCATAAATTGCTTTCAGAGTTTGTCAACAGCAAATTCAGATCCACAGTAATAGTATCATGCACTTGAGCTGAAAGGAATAAATAATTTCAGAAGGTGATTTTGCCCTTTTTTCTCTCACCCGAGTGAATCTATTTTGCTGCCGCTATTTGCAGTCACACACCAGGGATATGCCCAATGCCTCTGCACCTGGAATGCGTGTGAAATATGTAGGCAGTGTTAAGAGGTATTTCTGGTAGAGATAAGGAAAGTACTAATTCTCTTGTGGAAACTACAAGTAGAAGTTTATCCAGAAGAGCAGTATTCAACACAACTGCCTGAGGCCACGACTAGACATAAAAAGAGGCACTGAGAAGATGAAAGATAAGGGATGATCTTTTTCACTCACAAAGCAGGATTAAGTACGTTTAACTTTGCAATACTGAGACTCAGAGTATAATTAGTCTTTAAAAATGTTTTGAGGTGTGCTTTTCACAAAGGAAGAAAGGTCATTGATGCTGCAGGCCAGTGCTGTAACAACAATAGGTGAGGGTATTTCCTTTCAGAATTTGTCGCTCCTTTTCTCCAGTTGCAAAACTCAAAACAAAATGGTTTTGTGGTGCTGCAACCAAGCCACTAACACAGCACAATGAAGGATGTGCTGTAGAAGCACACAGTGATTGGCCAAGTTAATTCTGCTGTCAATTCAAGGCAGCCCTGTGCAGTCACTGTGTTCTCAGTATTGTTCTCTTTTTTTTTATACATCCTCATCTTTGCATCTGCATAGACCATGGAGCTGATGCTTCTGAACTGGCTGTGAAATGAACTTGCAAAAGTAAGAGGATTATTGACTAAAACTTTGGACTCCAGAAAGTGGCTATACTGCTTTGGGATCTGAGATCATCTGGTCATATTCTAACTATGTGTGGCATGCCAGCTGAGCTGATAAACCTACGAGACTGATTTGTCTGTGGATGGAACCAGCTCTTGGATGTACTGTGTTTAACCTGCAAAACTAGGGCAGTAACAGAGTCACAGGAAAGATGGAAACTTGCTACGTCCTCCTTTTCAGAGCCAGATTGATAAATGTAAATACCATGTAATTATAATCTGTACTGAAATTTTAAAATGTCTAATGCAATGGAAAGACTGCTGTAAAGTCTTACAGGTACAACATTTCAGTTGTGATTGTGTATGTTTTAAAAATGCCATCAGTGCAGTGGTTGGTGTTATGCAAAACCTACTGATACACCATGTTTGTGTGTCCCTGGTAATGCAGGAGTTGATGAACTTTCTTAAATGTGGTGCATTCTTGAAACACTGCTTTAGGCTAAGGCTTTGTCCTGTGTGTGGTTTATAAAAATAAAAGTGCATGCAGTACGTGGCTTTTGAGCATTGTATTAATACTACTGAATGATTTATCCTGCTGATTTAATGACAGCAGCTAGCTGCCTTCTTTGCCTTGGTGAACAGCAGCAAGAGCAGTGTTGTCTGGGCACTCAGCCCCTCCCCAAACTGGAAGACAGGGAGGGGAAGCAGAATGAAACCCCCATAATCCAGGGAGAAAGGTTCAGTGATCTGATCAATGCTGTAGTGTATCCAGAGAGGGGCAATGGAGCTGGTGAAGTGTCCAGGGCAAAGTCTTGTGAGGAGCAGCAGAGGGAGCTGGGGATGCTTAGCCTTGAGAAAGAGTCTCAGAGGGGACCTTACTGTTCTCCACATTGCCTGAAGGGAGGGTATAGCAAGAGGAGGTGGATTGATCTCTTTCCCCAAGTAAGAAGAATGAAAGAAAGTGCCTCAAGTTGCTTCAGGAGAAGTTTAGAGTGGATATTAGGAAAAATTTCTTCATTGAAAGAGTTGTCAAGCATTGAAACAGGCTGCCCAGGGAGGTGGCAGAGTCACTATCCCTGTAGCTATTTAGAAGACATGTAGATGTGGCCTTTAGGGACCTGTTTCGTGGCAGACTTGGTAGTGTTTGGTTAACAGCAGGACTGGATGATCTTAAGGGTCTTTCTTAACCTAAACAATTCTGTGATTACAAACTTTATCACAGAATTGGGCCTATTTTTGAAAACTGTTTTTATTTTATCGGTAAGAGGG
Organism: Zonotrichia leucophrys gambelii; assembly: GCF_028769735.1. Taxonomy (NCBI): domain Eukaryota; kingdom Metazoa; phylum Chordata; class Aves; order Passeriformes; family Passerellidae; genus Zonotrichia; species Zonotrichia leucophrys. Next base: position 74,199,483 of record NC_088172.1, read on the forward strand.
TTTGGTTATGTATTGGAACTGGATAACCTAGGTCTTGCTAATCCTTGTTCTTTGTTCCTTATAGACAATGAATGATTTTGATTACTTAAAACTACTGGGCAAAGGCACGTTTGGCAAAGTTATCCTGGTCCGAGAGAAGGCTAGTGGCAAATACTATGCTATGAAGATTTTGAAAAAAGAAGTAATCATTGCAAAGGTAAGAAAGTTTCTATTTTTACTATTGGGTCATTTTCAAGAATGGAATAATCACTATTTAATACCTAAGGTGTATTGGTTTTTGAGGCTAAACTTAGTTTGATAGAAGTATGCGTGTATCTTCAGAAAACAAGAATGCAAAAAAAAACGTATAACCATTTTGCATGCCTTTTCCCTATTTTATAATCTAGAATGTGCTAAAACACTGAGAGACTTTACTGGGCAGCAAGATAGTGCAATCTGAGTTTATACAACAAAAAGTGCATTGTGAGGCATATTGGATACTTCACTTTTTTTCTAAGTCAGTTGCAGGTTTATTCAGATAAACACATTAATTGAATGGGCCTGTGCTCTGTTTCTGCTGTGTTGCATAAGATTGCTATGCATGGGACTAACAATTCCATTTTTTCAGTTTTTGAGAAATAGGAAAAGTCTGAAGCTGATGGCTGAAGTTGTGGTTTAAACTGGCATTGTACAATCACTTAAACTTGATTAGTGTCACTGGCTCTTGTGCATGGTCATAATGTCTCTCAAGCTCAAATTTAGATCATCTGCTCTGAGCTTTATTTCTGGCAATTCTGAAGTTTTGAATCCCACTTCCACAGAAGTTGAAAGCAAGAAACCTACATGCATGTATCAACATGAGACACAATAAAAAATAATCCCAATTAATTAATGAGGATGTTTCGAGGAATGGGGGTCTGCCTGATATTTTTGAATGCTTGAAGCTAACAATATCAGTATTCATAAAAACTGAATGTGAATGGGTAAACACTATTTTATATATATTATATATTAAATATTAAAATATCCTTCAGAATTGTATGGTTTTCCTGTTGACCCATGAAAACAAGACTTACAAGTGTTTTGCAGTCTATGTACATTGTCTGTCACGCTCTTTCTAATAGCTTTAGAATGTGTAGATCAGTTGCAATTAAATTTGGCAGAGGAGTGGAGATCTCAAAGACAATTATATTTCCTTGAGTGTCATTATAACTAGCCCTGTTACAGAGGGAGAGACTTAAATTTATATCTTCAGCAGTGAAGAGGCTGACCTATGAGTTCTGTGTGCCCTCAGCAGCTGTCTTGTGTGCAGTGGCAGCCTGGTCAGCATGTGCATGGTTTGGGCTAACAGCAGCAAAGAGTGCCCTTTTCTTCTTCATAGTCAGGAGATACAGGAAGAACAGAGGGCATTGCTGCTGCCCTCCCCTGATTCTGCATGGGAAGGAGCCCTCAGTGGCCCTCCTTGTAAGACCTGGCAGCAATCTCTGTGGTTTGCCCTGTGGGGCTCAGAGCCTGTCTGGTTGCTGCATGTTGAGCCTCTGTCTCCAGGCTGACATCCTTCACCAGTGTTCTGCTCACCCCTGGCTTCTGGGGATCCTCAGGAGATCTTGTGAGCTCCTGTTCTGTAGCTGCTGGCTTGTATCCTTCCAGCCTTCAGAGCATTTCAACTTGTTTCTTTGTACCAATACCAAACAGATATTTAAATTCTAGGGGTCTTCTAATTACTTTGTTGCTTGCAACAATATCACTGACTTATTAGAATTGATTAAAGCTGATTATTGGGAAACTTTGTCTAAGGTGAGCAAAAAAATCTTGTTCATAGAAGTATGTATAAAGGTAGAGAAATTTTGAAGAAATAAGAGATTGAATTTTAATTTAGCCCAGTCAGGCTGTGAACATACTATAGGGATTTATCAATAGCATTTAGCTCTGAAGATCAGTGCTAAGGATAGGATCACTAGGTAAAATAAATCTGCAGTCCCAATTCAGCATGTAAATGATATAATATACACTCTAGAATCACAGAAAGGCTTTGGTTGGAAGGCACCTAAAAGATCATCTTGTTCCAACCCCCTTGCTGTGGGCAGGGACACATTCCACTATTCCAGGTTCCTGAAAGCCCCATCCAACCTGGCCTTGAACACCTCCAGGGATGGGACATCCACAGTTGCTCTGGGCAACCTGTTCCCAGTGTCTGACCACTCTCTCAGTAAAGAATTTCTCCTTAGCATTTAATCTAAATCTCTCTCCTTTTAGTTTTAGACTATTCCCTCTTGTCCTATTGCTACCTGCCTGTGCAAAAAGTAGCCCTATAAAAGCATAGTATGAAGCAAAAAAGTGGTGCATTGACAGCTGTATAGCATCTGCCCAGTTCAGACTAAATCTGTTTATCTTGTTTACATGACAGATTAAGGCTACACTTACAAGGAAATTACTACCAATATTACAAACTCCTGAAGCAATTCCAGAAAAACTGGCCATTGCCAGCTTTTTGTGCCATATATCTGGTGAACCACAGAGGTTTAAAAATAAATAAATAATTAAATGCACCTTTTGTGCTTGTTTTGCTCCTTGAAGTGTGGTATTTAGTTTTAGTGTTTCCCCCTGTATATTGTTGTAGTACTCAATATTGCACTGCTATTCAGCTAAATGGCATCACAATTTATTACCACTGACTCTGTTGTTGTTGTTGTTCAACTTCCTATTTTGACAATTTTTAAAGTCTAATTTAAAACTCCTGACATCTGTGTTTACTTTCCAGTTTAATAATACCTTATCTTCAGAGCATAGTCTGATAAGCATGTGTGTAGTACAATAATGTTATATTGGTATTATTTGTGGCAATATTAACGTGTACTCTGACTAAATATATTTACTTCTGTAGGTTTACAGTAGAAGTTTGAGTCACACCAGGGTAGTCTTTAGTTCAGTGTAACACAAATCTCGGCGGTCACTTAGCGCTATAGAAAATGGCTGCACCCTCCCAGTGGCTCCTGGGCCTTTCAGGCCTGGCCCCTGGCAGCCTGGGGAGGGGGATCCACAGCATGTGTTACATGCAGAATTGTACAAAATTCTGTGTATTCCCTTGGTGGGGGTTCAATTATGTGCTTCTTCTCTCTAGCCCTCAGCAGCTGCTGGTGTTGTAGCTCAGGGCGAGCTCTGCCCGCTGTGCAGGTCCCCTCACCCTGCCCAGCTCTGCTCTCTGCACAGCTGGTGCTGTGACAGCTGTGCCCCCGTGCCCCTGGGGCCTCCATGGCACCCCCAGGCTCCTTCTTTGCCCCTGCATGGTGCCCACCCCGGGGCTGGCCTATGGAGGGAGCAGGGAACAAACATGGATGAGCTTGCCAGGCAGCAAACATCCGCAGCAACTGCTCAGTTTCTTTCTCTTACTTTGGTGTGGAGCTCATTTTGATCTGTCCTGTTCAGGCTGACAGACAGGAGAGTGCCACTGTCTCTCCCCAAAGTGCCTCTTTTCCAAATTGTGGCTGGAAATGAGTTTGGGGTTGTGTGGACATCTCCCATTCCCAAGGATGAGGCCAATGTCCTTAGGGATGCTCATCCTGGTCAGAGGAGCACTGTTCGCTGCTGGGCTCCTGAGGACAGCTTGGGTGGATAAAAACAAAACCAACACCAAACCAAGTGGAAGTTTAAAACCAGCAAACCTGACTTGACTTAACACTTGGCTGGATGAGTCTGGGTTTTATATTTGCCTGTCAGTTACTCGGTGTGTACATGTCTCACACATTGGTTTAGTCTCTCTGTAGATGCATTGTTCAGGTGATTCATACCAGAGCTGTGAAGTTGTGATGACTGTGTTTTTAAGCTATCAAATCCAATATTATAATTTCTTTCTTCTCTGAATTGAGTGTAAAGATTTCATTTTAAAACAAGAAAATAAGAAAATCAAATAAAATATGTTGTCAGATTTTTGTCAAATATTTCCTCAAAAATGTGAAGATTCATTAATTTTTCAAAACTGTACTGTAACACCCTTCCTCCTTCCCTTCCCTTCCCTTCCCTTCCCTTCCCTTCCCTTCCCTTCCCTTCCCTTCCCTTCCTTCTCCTTCCCTTCCCTTCCCTTCCCTTCCTTCCCTTCCCTTCCCTTCCCCTTCCTCCCTTCCCTTCCCTTCCCTTCCTTCCTTCCCTTCCCTTCCCTTCCCTTCCCTTCCCTTCCCTTCCCTTCCCTTCCCTTCCCTTCCTTCCTTCCCTTCCCTTCCCTTCCCTTCCCTTCCCTTCCCTTCCCTTCCCTTCCCTTCCCTTCCTCCTTCCCTTCCCTTCCCTTCCCTTCCTTCCTTCCCTTCCCTTCCCTCTTCCCTTCCCTTCCCTTCCCTTCCCTTCCCTTCCCTTCCCTTCCTTCCCTTCCCTTCCCTCCCTTCCCCTTCCCCTTCCCCTTTCCCTTTCCCTTTCCCTTTCCCTTTCCCTTTCCTCCCTTTCCCTTTCCTTTTTCCTTATAATTAATTCAATAACAATTTATATCTTAATTCACACCTACTTCTTCTCCTCTTTATTTCACAGGATGAAGTGGCTCACACTCTTACAGAAAGCAGAGTATTGAAAAACACCAGACACCCTTTTTTAACAGTAAGTATTAGGAACTATTTTGAAGTACATTAGCAAGTAATATTTAGCATCCATTATGAACATACTTTAGTAATTTTGAAGTTTTTCTTATGATGATTTGTAAACAATCAGTAGCTATCAGGTGCTATTGATATCCTTTATCAGGATACCAAGAATTAATTAAGAATTCTGAAATAAAATTTCTAGTAAATTTGTAAAGCTTTACTGTACTGAAAATAAATTTAATTGTAGAAATGTGTAACTGTTGTGCAATTTTTTGCAGTTTTTGTATACAAACGCTTTTAAAATAAAAGTTATTAATTTCACAGAAGTGCAAGTATTTTTTACTAAGAAAATTTAATTAAAAAATCAGTCAAACAATAAAAATAGCTATTTTATTTGTTCAAAACAAGTAACTTATAGAGCCACAAAACTCTAACCCCACTACCTTTGTCTTCATATGGTTAATATTTAATAGAAGGGAAAGACAGAAAAGATGAAAAAGTTTCAAAAGAGACTCATGAAAAGTGACAATTAATTGATTTAACTTTACAGGTGACTTTCTTCTCTAGAAGCAATTCTAATTCCTCTTGCTTGAGAATATATTAAAAAATACTTCCCTATATTTCAAAATATAATGAACATGCTTTTTGAGCCAGGGAATTTTTTTTTTGAATAAAATTTCAAAGTATAGCATGGAAGCTTTCCTATTTAAAAAAACTTAACTTTTTTGGAAAGCAGAGGATTGCATTTACATTGGCAGATCAAAATATCCTTGGAAATTCAGTAAAGATGAAAGAGGTCCTGTAATGTTTCTTGAAGTAGAGTGTAATGGTAAGCAAGAGCAGGGGTACCTCCCATCAGGAAATGCAACAGTGGTACTGCACATGATAGAGGTGGTATCTTCTTACCTTTCTGTTATTCTTCAGCAAGTTTTGTATTGAGATGTGCAGTTTAGTCACATATAGTTCTACTGAAGTTCCTTTCTTTTAGGCTAAGTCTTCATGTGTAGATTTTCTGTGGTATCATTAATAAGTCAGCATTGAAAAATCAAAAATTTTAATTAAGATCATAACATCTGTTGCAACTTTAAAATTATATGGAAATTAATATATTAATTTGGCACTTAGCATCCTTAACATTCCATAATATGAAACTAGAAAGTCCTTGCTTTGGAAATGAAAGCAAGCTGGATGTTAAGATGACTTTTAAAATTTCATTTGGGAGAAATGAAAAAGAATATGATAATCTCTCTCTTCATGGACACTGTGGAAGTGGACATCATAAAATAGTGGGTGGAAATAGCTGGTACTGTATGAAATTGTGTCTCTTAGTGCCCATTTAATACTTTCTTGTAATAAGCATGATGTTTTCATATCAGTGGACATGTAGCAGAGATGAAGAAACACTTGAAAGATTTTGTATTAATTTAACTCAAGCTCCAGATAGAGTTGCACTTTCAATTACTCATAAAGTTCTTGCCAAAATCAGAATTTTCTGCTTAAAAAGATAAAATTTTGTTACAGTTTAAGTGCAAGACATTGGGTAAATATAAGATGATAATTGGTTTGATTTTGCTGTTTTCTTTGCAAGTCCTTGAAATATTCCTTCCAGACAAAGGATCGTTTGTGTTTTGTGATGGAGTATGTTAACGGAGGAGAGGTAAGTTTAAGAAATGTTCTGCACTTGTAATAGTAAGGCTGTCCTTGGATTACACCTTTAAGGTTATATTTTTTCCTTGCCTTTTTGCTTTCTAGTATCATTAAAGGGCTTTTATAAAAGAATTGAACTGTTTTATTTAAAAAAAAAGTTGACATATTCTTATAACTTTTCTGTCAAAACTATTTCCTCTTCTGAAAAAATTCAACTTCTGTATAGTGAGAGATAATTTAATCCTAGAGAACTAATTACATATACTTGCTTATTGTTCTTTTTATTTAGGCATACTATAGCATTTTCTGGCATGAAGCAGTCATAATCCAGTGTAAACAAGCAAAAATAATATTGATGAGTGTTACTTTTGTCCTAATACGAAATCTGTGCTCTCTTTGCTGTAACTATTGCAAGTATCTATTGGAAATGAGTGGAGCATTCATGTTTTTCATTGCTTGTCTCCACTTCATTTGCTGAGTACTCTGGAAATTTCAGCTGAAGTACTGAACTTCTTAGAGTGTTGTTAGCTTTGAAGCCATTGCTGTCCTCCAGCTGCTTACTAAAGAATGAAATATGAAAAATGATACGCAGCAAATGGAATTAGAGAACTGCAATCGAGGAAGAGGGCTTTTATCTACCTTTTAGATGCTGTTTGCTATTCAGGCTGTGTCTCGTTCCAACATCAACTGAGGGATTTCCCTTATTTTGTCAACTATATGCTTCATGATAGTGTTAAAGGACTAAGTGTTTCCAGTAGGAGTTTTTTTTTAATTAAAAGACTCTCTCTTCTTTCAGAATTTGCTGTGGCATGATACGTAATGCTTTGCATTATGTTTTAGCTGCCTTCTCCTGCAATAAAACTGCTTAGCTATAATCCCAGTGCCTGCAGCCCATTGGATCCCAGTGTGTCCTTGGCCATCCTCTACCAGCCATGCCTAAATATGGTGCTATAGGGTTCTGATATGGGAGGATGGCTTGTTTAACTCAATGTATAAACCCAATGTGCACATCACAGGTGTTGAACCAGATCCAAATATCTCCCTCGGCAGTAAAGGGATAACAGCCTTCTCTTGGACACTCAGCTGGCTTATCTGACATTGAATTTACATCACCAATATTAACTCCGTGCTGTCTGCAATAAATTTTAAGTATTGTCTTATAAACTAGCTAATTCTTCATGGTTTTCCTCTGTGTAAGATCTTACTGCATTTCTGTAATCTTTGGGGAGACTGTTTGGAAGTTGAATTTAGCTATTTGTGTTTTTTCCATCCTGTTGGAATGCAGAGCAGAGCCCACAAAGGACGTTTTCAACTCCTTTCTTATGACTGAGGATGCTCTGGCTGTATTTTGGTCAATTGTAGTTTGGTCAATGCATTTCTCTGCATTGGGTGGTGCAACTTTTTGGCTACTACTGCAAGTGTTGTGTGTCATGGGTTTGTGGGTGGCGGCCTGCCTTTGCTTTGGGGATTGCAATTGCAATGTACTCGTGCCAGCACTGGGTTACTGTCTTCCAGGTATGGTGCTGCTGGTTGTCAGTGTTGCTCATGTGTTTTGCTGATGGTTCTCTGAGTCAATGAAGCTAACTCTGAAGTTTTGCCACAGTGGGAAAAAATGGCCTTTTGGGAGTAGGCAGTATTCTTTGAGGAAACTCTCTTGATTTGCCCACGTGCTTCTCTTTGACTAGAGATCTGGAGTAGTAAGTTGGACAAACTGTCTTTTTCAATAGGAAAGTCTTTAATCTTACCAAATTTTCTTGTGAATTTCAGACTTCAGTCAGGGTCTTCCAAAAAATACAGAGGATTTCATATTTCTAAAAACAGCCTTGTTATTAACTCAGCATAAGTTGCTCAAAGGTTAGCCAGCATTTTAGTTTATATGATACACACACTTTTTTCTTTTGCTTCTTCTATCTACTATTCTGTTTGTTTTTCAAGAAATTACATTTCCCTATATATTCTGATTGTTCAAGGTGTTGAAAATTCATCTTTTAATTATTTCCTTCCACTGGGAAATTGACTGTAGATGTACTGTGTTGCTTTTGATTCTCTCCAGTGCTGTACTACCATCAATTTGTTTCTGTTTAAAATTCCTTTAGATTACATATTTCTTTTTAGGTAAACTGTTGTGCCTGAATCAATTTGTTGGGAATTTTCATGGTTTGTGTCTTTCAGGAGCACAATTTTCCAGGCAGTTCTCCTCATGAAGGAGTTCTTGGAAGTTTGTATAAATATTTTTGTCTCCTACACAGATGAAAACAAGAAAGTGCCACCATTTAGGCTTCTGCCCCAGCACAGTAATAAAAACTGTGGTCAGCAGTAGGAGTCTTTGCTTCCTCTTTCTATAGCTAGAAAAAAAACAGTCAAGGAAGGGGGCACAGAGCTTCATACTGGAGGAGAAATGTGTTAAATGACTGTAAGCTAGAATCCTTTATATCTATTAAAAATCTAGTTCCACAGTGAAGTTAATATTCCTCTACAATGTAACAATTTATCTTAGCCTTACCTTGCCTATTTAACTTCAAGTTGGTTGGGTTTAGTTAATAAGAGAGCATGTTACAATGAAAATGCATCTGCATCAGTTTTGCTGGTCTATGTGTGTGCTCTTTTACAGTGTACAAAGCATTACAGTAAAATCCTTTGGGTTCCATTAAGAAAACCCCAGCGTATTTGTAGTTTAATATACTAAAGAAAACCATTAGAGGAATTTTTTTTTCCCAAACAGATTATTCAGATGGAGATATTGAATATGTTTTCCTTATACTGAGAATGTTTTTCCTGCTGCTGAATGCACAATCTTGAAATAATTGCCAAACAAAATCTTGTGGACCAAAAGCTTAATTTTGTCTTCATTTGGTTTTGCTTTTAGACTCCATGGATGAAATGTTTACCAATGTCTATTGATCACAGCCTATGTTGCAGTGTATAGCTAGAGGGATGCATCTGCCACTGTAATTACTTTTCAATACCTTTGTTGTACTGAAGTAATTATGTTAAAGTAGCATTAAGAAATTGAAATTAGATTTCAAGAAAACAAATATTCATCTGGCTTAGCTGAGTTGACCAAATAGCTCTTTATTTTTGGGGAATGCTTTTGGAGTGTATGTTTCCCAGTTTTTATTTCCAGTATTTTGCTTTGAAGGTTGAAAATATTTTAGAAATTAAATCTATTACATACATTACTCTGCAGAGTACCCTGATTCAGCTGCCTAATAAGTTGATTAACTTCCTCACTCTGCATTTAAGGATAATTCCAGATTTCGTACTTTGTAACAAATTTAATTGGTAATTATGTGTATAATAAAATTAGACCCTAAAATTTGTTCAGATGCTTCTCTACATAAGAATTCTGAATCTCTGTTCCTCTTGGCATTTTTGTTGCACAGCTCTTACTTCAATTCATTAGGCAGGAGAGAACTAAATGGCTTGTTGTAATTGAACAAGTGCTATTACTGTCTGGAAAAAAAAAAAGAAAGGAAAAAGACAGAGGATTTACAACCTACTTAACAAAAAATAAGTAAACAAGAGAATGTTCCTTAGCCCTAAATTATGATAGTCCATGGTAAGGGTGCTATATTTCCTTGGGTATAGAATGTTCCAAGAAGCAGTACAAAGTCTGGAACAATAAATAAATAATTTGAAATTTCAAGGTTGCTACTGCAAATGCATTGCAAAATCAACACTCAAATATAAAATGCAGCTCTGAACAAACCCAATACACAACAACAAGAGCCAGACATTCAACTTACAACATACTAAATAGGTCACTAGTGTGTGTACAACTGTAACATATCAATTGATACAAGGTTGTGTCTTTTATATATTTGGGCATGCTTGGATCTGCAGCTGAATATACTTCTATGCTTGATATTTGTTTAAATTTTTTCCATTAAGTTTTTTATTAGGAAAAACCCCATGACAGCATTGTTGTTCAGTTTTTAAAGGCATAGCAAGAAATTTGGAGCTCCAATCCTCACTGTAACAATAGCACCCTCGTGTATGCCATCAAAAATGTTATGTGCAAAATGGCTTTCTTTGTGCCAAAGCTATTTCTATTGCAATTCCAGTGATTTTACAACACATATTTAATAACTGTAAGTCAATAAATAGTGAAAATGTTGGAAACCTTTTTTTAACTTTCCATCACATTTATTCTTTTTCTTCTTTGACTTAATACATATAATCTTCCTGTTCTGACAATTGTAAATAGAATACAGTGGCAGAATTATTCCAAAATAGTGAACCAGCTAATTAATTAGCTGAAAATTATGCTGTAATCCCCCTGTAATCTCTCTGCTTTTCCTATTATAATTTTAGAATCTGCTTAATATCTTTAGCATATATCTGAGTGCATGAATGTGCTTTTAATGTGCATTTTTTATATCTAAATGTACATTCTTCATTCAAAACTAGCAAGTATGGTTTGGTGACAGCTCTGTTAGGTGCTATAATAATGTGAGGAACAGTGACTGTGGTGTCACATATACATTAAAATAAGCTGACTCAGAAGCTCACAGTTTCTTTGACAAACACAACTGCTGTTAGTTGTTTCTAGCTGGTCATTTTACTTTGAAGTTGGTGTTTTTAATGAATATCAATGCTCTTGTTGGAAATAAACACTGAAGAAAGTAAATTTTTTTGTATGTTAATTGTCAGGCTGGCAACTTTTAGATTCAGATTTGGGACACTTTAAATGGAAACTAAAACAAAAATGTTGGTGACAAGTATCCTGAAGTTTTAGAATTTTCTAAGGCTGCTGTTCAGCTACTGGATTAGTCTCTTTCAAACAGAAAATTCCAAGAGTCGTTTGGAATAGATATGAAATGTAGGACTAACTGGGAGTTACAAATTTTCAGAGTGTGTTGATATGTATTTTTAGTTACTTTTAATCCAGCAAAACAAAAAACACTTCTAAAAATTATTAGCACTAGCTTATTATTTATGCGAGACCACGAAACAGACATAAAGGCATAAATTGCGTAAATTTTGTATTTTGCTTTATGTGAATGAAATTCACCTTAGTAGTATTTGTTTTCTGTTTAAATACTAAGTAATAGTGTGAAAAGGACCACACAAATTGGGAGATGTACTTGTTATTTTCCCAGTTTGGTGATGCATGAGGCCTTTCATGAAGTCAGATGTGGTTGCTTGGTGTGGGTGGAGGGAAAGTCACTGCAGAGAGGCTCCTGTCCCACCAGGGACTGCTGCCTAAACACGTGAGCAACAGCAGCAAAATAAAGATCCTCCCTGTCATGCAGGTTTGCCTTTTTTGTACAGGGTGTCTTGAGCGCTGGAAAAGAAGTTGAATGGGGAAACCAGATACAACAAATAAAATTTTAAATATTTTCTTTAAATCATAGTGCAGTTTCTGTATCCTGTGAAGTCTCTGCTTATACATATGTATGCTGCCAAAAGGTTCAGTGTACTGGGAATGTTATTTAGGCTAAGACAAAAGTGATACACTTATTATGAATTACAATTATCAGGAAAGAAGTTGACTTCTAGTTCATAGCAGTGACTTTTTAATTATGTTTTAAAAAGTCACAGAATTACCAAGATTTGAAGAGATCTGGAAGATTATTTAGTCCAACCATCAATGAAGCACCACCATAATCACCCCTAAACCCTGTCCCCAAGTGCCACATCCAGAAGCCCACCCACTGAAAATTGCTGCAGTAATTCCTACACTGTTCTGTGCCATGTGGATAGTGTAGATTTTCTAAAGGCATAAAGTAGGATGTGATAAAAACAGATTAAGCACATCATTGGCTTTTTTTTTACTGGTTTGCTTTTGGGTAATTTTTAACCTACCTTGTCAGTTCACAGTTCTGATCTACTTGATACTTCCAACAGTGAAAAAAACCCACCCAAGCCTGTATGCATAGCTGTTGTGGATTTCACTGTCTAAGTTTAATTTATAAATGATAACATTTTTTATTTCTGTTTTGTTGATTGTTAGCTCCTGTGGTGAAGCCAAAAACATTGTAACATGGCCAGTCTGGTCTTAAGGAGAATACAGAAATATGCTCACTAATCTTTGCTTGAGGAATTACCCAAACTTGCTTTCAACAGTAATTAAAACTCACCACTTCAGAAAACATTTGAATTGAACAGCTAAAATGTGCTTTTTTAGATGTTGTTCCAGGTTCTGAGGGTGATGTTTTATCCATTAAGATACTGACAACCTTACAGAGATTTATCTTACACTTTTTCATTGCAGCTGAAATTACTGGCAATACATAATGACTATTATTTTTTGCTGAAAGACTTTAAAGTGCCTGCAAAGTGCTGTTACTTCAAAAGTATTAGAGACAAAACACCCGAACCAATGTTTACATTGTAGCCAAGAAATACACTACATACATGGATTTGTTTTTATAAGCCCTCAGCATTGTTGATTTGCTTTTTCTAGTGACTACTACTTCTAGCATGTGAATATATGGTTTGTGAAATGCCAGTTCCCTGCTCAGTCCAAGTCTATTGAAGAACCAGACCTTTTTTCAGTTCAAAGAAAAGTTACTAAAGCACTGAAAAACATGAGGCAGAACCAAAATCTGTACATTTTAATGATATTTCTCAGTGTCTTAAAGCAAAAATCTGAGGAAGTAGCAAAGGGAGAAGTACAGAACGATGCTGTTGTATACTTTTTCTTTTTTTTTTCCTCTGGTAACTGAAGGTTAAATGAGTAGCAAGCAGAATGCCTTAAACAAGATTGGTATATTGATTAAAACGCTGATTTAACAGCTCGCTTTCTCCCTTTGGAAACCTGGAAAAGATAAGCCAGCTGCTGTCTAAGAGTGCTGAGTGTCCACTGAGAGTACACTATCTATCATCACAATATGGTGATGAGAGGTGTTTTATGTTTGTGTTAATTTCCCCCACTAAATCAGTAATTATTACAATCCTGTCCCTGCTGTTTACCCTGCAGCTGTTTTTCCATTTGTCGAGAGAGCGGGTGTTCTCAGAGGACCGCACGCGCTTCTATGGCGCAGAAATTGTCTCTGCCCTGGACTATCTGCATTCCGGGAAGATTGTGTACCGCGATCTCAAGGTAAAAAAAAGAAAGGAAAAAAAGTAATCAAATTTTTGTTTTTGCAGAGGCTATGGGGACAAACACAAAGTAATTATAAAGTTGCACTATTCAGAGTTAATGGGGAAAAAAGTATCTGTGTTCAGATTTAAGTTCTGTGTGTCCTGGAGGAAGTTGTTTGATATAGTAATCTCTAGATGGGTGCATTCCCTCACTTTATTTTGATTGTAAAATGAAACAGGGTACTGTAGTAGCAACACTTGAAGGAGATTTAAACTTCTGATCCTCATCCTCCCTACCCCCTGCCCTGTTACTCATAACTTAACTTAGATTTCAGCACAAATCTCAAATGTAATTCTCAATGTCCTGAAACAAGAGAAGTGGTCAATTGGGACAATGTGGCTTCATTCTTTTTATCTCAGCAACCAGGTGTTTCTGTATGTATTGGAAACATTTAAAAGTATTCAGAATACTTCAACAGAAAAAGAATTTATTTCAGCATTGATTTTAAAATTATTTTGTCTTTTGTATTCCTGGTATTGGAATGTAATTTGTTTTAGATTTGCCAGCGTATACAGTTGCTCCAGGTACTCTGTTACGCACTATGACCATATTATATGGAAAAATAACCTCTGCTTTTAACAGGAACATTTTCTAACTTGTCTAAGAGGAACCTCTAAGTTCCATGATGAGACAATTTTATTTCTGTGTCAAGCCTTTAATTTCATATACAGGAAATTGTGCTTTCCTGTTGTATATGCACAGTACTGGAATTCATTTATGCAATCCTTTGTACAGAAACCCAGGAGAAGGAGACAATGGTAGGCAAGTTCTGCTCAGGGAGGCAAACAGAAAAAAAAAATACTGGACTACCTGTTTGTAGCAGCATCTGTTGTAATAATGTGAAATGCTGTGAAATCCTGGGAAAATACGGAATTGTCTGGTCAAGGAATGATAGGTGATAGTTTTTAATTTAAATTCTAAATAATAAAGAAAGAGGAGTTTGACATCATTGTTCTTCTGTTTTTCTTGTTGTCTACTTTGCATTTTCTTTGTAACACAGTTAGACTCAACAGGAAATCTATACTTTTGATAATACTTCAGGCTTTATGCAGACTTAGAATGACAGGGCTATGATTGTTCTATATTAGCATTTTCACTACATGCCTTATAATTAGTAAAAAACCAAACCATTTTCTGTTGAGAAAAGTTGTTCAGAATGTTTTCTTTGGTTTCAGTTCTATCTGTATTTTAAGTACAGCTAATTGAAGCCTTTTTGGAAAGTGGTAGTAGCCATTATTCTGATGCTTTCACATTTCAAAGCAAGGATCATTTATTTAGAAAGCAATGCAAAGCTTAGGGAGGTATAAATTCACAATTCAAGAAGTGTCCTTTGCAAGTAGACAAGGAGGAATTTACCTCAGGAGTGTTTTTATCAGTAGCTGCCCTATCCCAAATTCTGTCTATTTTTGAAAAGGTTCTGGAAGTTGGAGGTATTTTAAGGATTTATGGATACAGTCTGTTTCATAACAGTATAGAAAGTAAAAGGTGTCTTGATCAGTGGCTGTCATGTTAGACCAAAGGAAACCTCTGAAGTCATTGACCTGGGATTTACTATTGTAAACTGTATTTAAGTATTAAATAATTGTCTAACTCCTGTGGCAGTAAACACTGTTACATGCTTTAATATGGTAGATGCTGTATTTTTTTAAATGACAAAATAATTACATTCTTTTGCAAGGAATAACTCTTTTTTTTTTTTACAAAATTGATGTAATGCATCGATCTGTTTTATTAAGAAATACTAAGGGAATATTCTTCTCCCCAACACACAGTTAGAAAATCTAATGTTGGATAAAGATGGACACATAAAAATTACAGATTTTGGACTTTGCAAAGAAGGAATCACAGATGCAGCAACTATGAAAACATTCTGTGGTACTCCAGAATACCTGGCACCTGAGGTATGATTTGGAATATTTTCTTATAATACTGTATAAAATGTTTCTTTTCCATTTAATTTTAGACTGACAGTCTGCCTGATTAATACTCTGTAGCTTTTATTCAGAATGGAATGTGCTGCTATTCTTTGTGGTGGTTGTATATATATTGGTGCTCAGCTTCTTAGTGTTTAAAAAGGCCTCTAACGTGCATTTTCCTTCTTATGTTTCCTTTTCTCTGTTAAAGTTTTTATCTTCCAATGATTTCTTCAAAAATAATCTTCCATCTGTCTGTCACTTGGAACATATGATCCTGCTTAACTGAGCTGTGTAACTAGCATTTATATAGCCTCAGTGGAGGCAAGGGGGAATAGGAAGGTACTGAGTTGAGTTTGGGAAGGTACTGAGATGGGTTTTTATCTGAATTCCCCAGTAGCAGGGAGAGGGAGTTGAAATTTTAGATATTTCTGCTAAAAGCAGTTGAGTGTGTCAACCCCAGAATTGGTGAGGTGGTCACCAAAACTGTCTGTTTCCTAGGATGTGAGCAGAGTGGCATCCCAGAGTTTGCCTCCCCATCTTTCCCATTAGCTGGCACTCAGAGTGCCAAGCATCGCACTCCTTAGGAATTGATAAAAAGATGGACATGAAGACATTGCTCTGGTTCCCCTTGCAGGAACTTTGGTTGGAGCTTTGGTTTGGCCACTTGAGAGTCTGTTGTGGAAGCTCAAGTCATCCAAATGATCTGCTCCAGTATTATTAGTGCTGCCAGCTCTGCCACTGGTGCCTGCTGAAAGAAGGCAAGGGGAGCACCACCAAAATTGTGATTTGGCCCTGCCTGGCTTCAGTCAACACTTCTGATTATGCTGCTCAGAAATGTCACTCTGCCCCTCCTCAGGGGCTGCCAGATACAGCTCCAGTACCGATATGAAAGACAGCCTAATTTTTACTTAAAGCTAAGGGTTCTGTGGATGCTGAATTAGCCCTTATTTCCACTCTTGTCAGCATTCAAGATTTCTAACTGACATAGTGCACACCTCATACTGAGATAACTTTCTAGTCAAGGGAAAAGATTTTAAAAGGTCCTTCAGTTCTACTATTTCGTTGAAGAAAGTTTTAAAGAGTTTTCAGGGGCATTTCCCGCCTCTTGCAGCAACTCTGCACTACAATAAAAGTGTTGTTACTACATATTGCCTTTGAAGAACAACCTGCCTTAGTTTGAAGGGAGGAGGCTCTGATTAGACATAGGTCTTTATTCTCTTACTTTCAGCAGCACTAAATCCTGAGTAGCAGCCGCAAGCCCTGGAGCCTGTTTCAACAAGCAATTTTGATTGTAGTTAGTTTTTTATTCTAAACCCTGAAATTCAGGAATGTCAAACAAACAGGTACACATCACCTTCTGGATAGTGCTGGTTGGAAATTAAGATTTTAGGATGGCTAGGTACATGGGTTTGAGTCTTTCTAAATCTCTTAAAGTCCCTTTCAGTTTGCAGTCACAGAGGAAATTAAAACTGCTAATACTTGGCTGTAAGTCAATATGATAAGTAGAGTTACTGAATCCATTTGGGATGACTGCAAGATATTTTGATACGTTCTTTCTCCAACAGTAAAGGAAACATCAGTATTTTTAGGAGCCACTAACTTTCTCTTCATACCTCTGGTACTATCATCCTTGACTCATTTGAAAATGTGTTAGCTCTCTTTCATCAATCTTGGTTTTAGACACTTGGCGCAAGTTACTTGGTCCAGTTTGCTTTTCTGTTCTCTAGAAGCCCCACTTCTCTGCTCTGCCTCCCATTATGAGTGTTTTTGGAGACCTTCCTGTAAAAATCTGTCTTGAAGTAAATTGATTCTTCATTAACCTTGGGAAAAGGGAGCTCATTCCCTTTTCCCTGAGAGATAAAGGGTTTTGAGCAAGCAACTTAGACAGGTTACTGATAAGACATGAGAAGACTCAACACCTTTAGGAGGATAGCTGCTCACCTGAGACATTTGTATCTATTTTTGCCAGGGCAGCTGACTGATAAAGGGACCCTCAGGAGCCTGGGTCCTCCAGTCTGTTCGTAAGCTTGCTTCAGAGAACCAATGCTCAAAAATCACTTCTCTTTGCAGTTCAGGCCACAGAAATAATTTTCAGGTGCCAAAGATTTACTACCTTGTGGCAAACTTCAGAGCATGAGAGCCTGATGTTACAACTGGACTTTAATCTTGTTACCACGCTGAATTCCTGCCTGTCTATCCCAACACCAATTTTCTATGGTCTAAAGAAAATTAAAATAGCATTGACTGTGTTCATCTTGCATCACTTTGTGCTGAGCATAAAATACAGTAGGGATATGAACACATCCTCTAGGAAGAAAATACTTGCCACTGCCAAATAGCAGGGCTTATATTTGTTAACAGTACAGATGTACATTTGTCACACTTATTGAAGAATGAGCAAGTAACTTTTTGTTTGTGAAATTTTATAGTTTTTTGAGAATAATTTGGTTTTCTAAGAGTGAAATTACCCTTATCATCTGCTGTAGAACTAACACAAGCCTAATTTTTTTTGTGTGTGCTTAAGTGTGGTGGTAATAATTAATAATTTCCTCGGCTGTAAGAATCTATGGCATTCCCCATTTGAAAGGTATAAAATATGTTACAGTTTCTCAGTTAGCAGTTTTTCAGGACAAAGAGACTATTTCTTAAAAGTCTGTTTACATTGTTGTTCTTCAAAGTAAGGTGTCACATTAGGGATCATTGTGATGTCAGAATATATTCGTAGATCCAATGAGAAAAAGATTAATTGTGTTCCCATTTAGGTGATGCAGATGTATGCTTGATATTTTTTCCAAAAAATGCTTCTTTTGCAGTTTTGGAGTGGCAAAGGCAGGACAGGACCACGTAAATTTAACAGGCAGTATAGCTTGTTTAAAAAAGAAAGAATAAAACTGAGGAAAGTACTTGTAAATATACCTCTGAGTCTTTTAAAAGCAGTTTGGATTTTGGTAGTTTTCACTGACTATCAAGGATGAGACCTGTTAATAAAGATACAAACTGGTACAGACTCCTTTTAATAGAACATTCAGGAAATGAAGCTACTTGGGCAGAGAAGTAAAATTTCTTTGGGGTCTGATCATTTTTAAGGATGTTTCCTTGGATGAGGTAACAGTTTCTGGATCTGTATTTCAGTTCAAGCTCCTAGGACTAAGTGCACAGTCTTTGTTATAGGAGTTATAGGAGAGCAGTCAAATGTGGTACTAAGTTTTGGTGTCATGGGAGAGACAAGCTTTAAATACCAGAAATTACTTTTTAAGTTTTAAGTCTTTCTAATAACAGAAGAGAAGTTGGTTTGACTCTGTAAGGGTCAAACCCTGTTTGACCCTTACAGAGATAATAGGCTTCATGGATATCATTCAAATGACTCTTAAAAGGTGTAGATGACCAATGATGTGTAGGTTTATTCTAATAACAGGGAAAATTATGTATTATTGGCATAAAAATACAGATTAGGTGGATGAATATGTATAAAAATGGTTCATATATACCGGTTAGATGGATGCATTCCTATAAGAACAGTTGCATATTATTTAAAAAAGCAAACTATTTCTGTATAGTTTGTGCAGTTACAGTCACTCAAGGGTATGTGACAAAGAGCAAGAAAGGAGCAGATTCATTGCCTTTACCCCTAGACAGAAGATGTGCATGTCCTGTAACTAAAATAAGACCAGTGATGATCAAGGAAATACTAAGATCAATTATACAATGCTTATTTGGCCCGTATTTTTTAGTGATTGTTCTTCTAAAAATGGGAGTGAGAGAGAGATCATGTGTAATCAGTTATTGCCCTGAGTTTTATCTCAGAGGAGTGAAGGATAGAACTCTTATCAAGAGGCAGCTGCTGTCTCTCCACACACTGCACCTAATTTCTTACTTATTTACATCCTCTTAGGAAGGATGTGGCTTTGAT
The DNA here is from genome assembly GCF_028769735.1 of Zonotrichia leucophrys gambelii. NCBI lineage: Eukaryota > Metazoa > Chordata > Aves > Passeriformes > Passerellidae > Zonotrichia > Zonotrichia leucophrys. The sequence continues at coordinate 74,218,590 of NC_088172.1, forward strand.
GTAATCTAGAACCTGGCCATCAAAGTTTAGTGACTGAATTTCACCAAGGGAAAGCAGGCATGCTTGTAACAAGAAAACCTGAACTTTTTCCATGTTTTCAGGAATTGAAGTGAATTTTCTAAGAGTGTTGTGGTATATACAGATTACGAGAAGCTGACAATAGAGTCAGAAAAAGCATTTTGTCAGTAGTACAGCTAAACATTTATTTTTTGTTCTTTTAACACTTGCTTGGATTGGATCAGGATATTTGCCAAAGGCAGTCTGATAATATTTTGGAGTGAGACTATGATGATCTACCACATAACTTGTCTGATATGAGATGAAACTAAGTGCTGTGTGTGGGCAGAGAGGGAACTACTGAAATGTGCTGAGACAGGCTGACAACAGCGATGGATGTGTCGGGTTTTGCAGGCATCATGACAAAGCATTGTTCTCAACAGGGATTTTAATGCAGATAGAAGTTGCAATGCCAGTGTTAAAGAAGAGCTCCTTAAAGTGCTGGGAGAAGCAGGAGGGCCCTTGTTTGCAAACAGCTTGATAAAAGCAGTCAACACTGTGGGTAAACTGAGGCAGGCCAGTTGAGAGAGATCAGCTAAGGTGAGGATGTTAAAACTTCAGCTCACTCTACTGCAGAGAAAATTAATTTGCATGGGTAGTACAGCTGAAGCCTCTTTCCCCTCTTTCCCCTCTTTCCCCTCTTTCCCCTCTTTCCCCTCTTTCCCCTCTTTCCCTTCTTTCCCTTTTTTCCCTTTTTCTTCCTCTTTCCCCTTTTTCCCTTTTCTCATGCAGTAGAGAAAAAAAATTGAGCATATTGAAGGAGGACAGTAAGAGAAGCTAATAGGAGGGAAAGAAAATGAATTAAATGAATGTAATAATGTCAGAGGTAGATTGATAGATCAGAAAACACAGATTAGAGGTTAGAATATTTTTCTTATGGGGAAAAATGTGATTTTGGGCAGGAAAGAGTTTGGACTAAAGATGATTATGTTACTTTGTTTATCTTTTCTAAGTAGGAACTGATAAGGGAGACATAAATGGCAGGAGAAATTAATGAGCAACTTGAAACTGAAGAGAAGCTTACTGAGGAGTAGTTTGGTTAGGAATATAGAGGAACTGAAGGACAGAATAATTTTTTTGTGACTTATGCAATTTCCTTTTAATCTCCTTATCTGTCCAATTTCATTTGAATTTGAAGATAATTGAGGCATCAAAGTAATGTGCCTTTTGAAGTTCTATGCAACTTTTTATAAATAGTAGGTATGTGCCATTATTTTCCACTCTAGAACTAGTGGATGGAAAAGGGAATTTGTGGAGATGGCATAAATTAAGGGAAGGCTGCTGTTAAAGTGTTGCAACGAGGTTTTAAGACAGGTGTGAACTTCCAAGACTTGGAGAAAAAGAGCTGATGGAAAGGAAGCTTTATGTTGAGCTCAGTTTTCCATTGTGCTCTAGAGGGCAAGTTCTCACTTATATTTTATTACTTCTGGTAAGCACTAATGGAAGATTAATTGTTAGGGTTTGTCTAGGGAAAGAGGCAGTTCTTGTTTTTATTGTGCTTCTTTTTATTTTGTTCACTTTTCTTTAATGTTAACTCTTTCTTTAGAGGAAGGATAATGAGGCACTCTACCAAATTGTCTGCATTGATAAAAACATACTGATGTTCTGGTTCATATGGTTTTCCTGAAGACCTGATAGGCCTGTAGTGGTGCTGCTCCAAAAAGATGGAAAAATTTCGGTATTAAATTCTCCTAAAGTGAGCTTAATGCATTTTTAGAGGACTGGAGGTAAGTTTCTCCAGCTTTAGTCTTGTTTTGTTGTTTTCCTGTGAAAACTGTACTGGGAAGTGCATTTACAAGTAGAAATGCTGTGCTATGGCACGATAGAGTCCTGGAAAGAGACACCTCCATCATTCAGCTTTTGTGCCATGATGGCATTTTCCAGTTACTCTTTACCTAAAGCTAGAAGCAGTATCTGCTGCACAGTTAAGGATTTGCATTGTATTTCTGTGCATTTCTACCCTCGGCTTAGTGTCTTTGCTTCTCCAGGCATTTTCTGTGAGATTTCTTCCACCCTTGTAAATCTGAGTGTCCTTTATCCTTGTCCTATGGTAGCTTGGAGAGAAGACTCAGGCTGTGCCTGTCCAGAAGTAGACTGCTTGCAGCATCTTATCCTGTGCCTCAGGCAACATTGAGCAGACAGACTCAGTCAAGAGGGATGTGTGAACTCGTGTGGATATATTTCTGGGTTTTGTTCCTCCCTTTCAATACAGTCTTTTTAGTGCTGAGCTAATTATGTAGTCTCAGTTTTACTGTTGAGTTAGAGTACCTGATCAACTTTCCAACTGTAAAACAGTTTGAAAATCAAATGTAGCTTACATGCAAGACCCAACAAAATTAGAAGTGTTAAGTACGTTTTGGCAGTTCACTTTTATTATGCCCAGTCCTCAAATGTACCAGCAGACAATCATCTGAATGTTAGTTATTTTTCACATGCTTATGTGATCACACAAAAAGTACATGCTAAAAAGAAGCAGATGGTGACAGATGGGGAAGGTTGAATAAGGTGGTTTTGGAAACCTAGAAAAATGCACTTCTGTAATAGTGTAAAAATAAAAATTCTTTGATCGCCAAGTTAGAATGAACAAAATAGAGTGCCCTCCCCACCACCCCCCCAAGGAAAAAAACTCAATCCAAAACTTTACTGATAAAAAGAAATGGAACCTGTGAGTGTTCAATATATATTTAGCAAAGTATGTTGTATAGCGTTGTTCTGTTCAAGGATAGAACATTAATTTTTATCAGCCAGAGACTTGGAAAGGTGGTAGTTTTATTCTTTCTTTCTTTTAAAATGATGAATTCAAATCAATTGTGTTCCATGCTCAAAGAATGCTGTCAAAAAGGTCATTCTTTATAATAATACATTGGCAGTGTTGCAGGTTATGATAATATTTTTCTTCTGATGTCACAAAAAGCTTTTAACCCTCTTATTGTAATCATAAATAAATTGCATGTGTAATGAGAATATCTGTAGGACCAGAGCTCATTTGTAACAGGCAGCATTACCTCTTTCTCATACAAGCAAATGTAAAGCTGAGTAAATAGAGAAGGTCTAATCAACAACAAAAGAATCATCTTTTGTGTGGACCCCATCTAAGGTGCCTTACTATGAGGGTTCAAGGTTTGCTTATTCATTTGCATTAATTTAATGAAATCTTAACATTTGTATCTATTGAGTTATACAAAAAAAATTAAAGTTTCTTTTAAAAAAATTCAATTATGAGATTTATTTTATTCAATAAAATAATAAAGTCTCTAAGCTGATGAATATTAATTGCCAAGTCTTCTACCAAGACTGATGAAATAATTACTTTTGTTTTTGTATTTCAGCAGGGGCTTGTCTTAACTTACAGTATGAGGTGTTACTGTCTCCTGGTGAGGCAGAATGCTCTGCTTAAAAACCAAAAAGCCTCAACTTCTATATTCTGATATTCTTTAAGTACAGTTAGTTTGCTCAGTACCTGAACAGTACAGTTATGCTGTTGTGCTTTGCTTAACTGATTTTCCTTTTGGCTTCAGAAGGATAGTTGAAATTTATTTTCTCTGTGTTTACCTAGATGCTTCATGCATAATCTGATTCTTAGCAGAGGCACAATAGAATTTACTTTACCTGTGGAAGAGTGGTTTAGTGTTGGCTTGTGCTCTTGAACAGCTGTCTGTGGTATATTTGGCAACATTTAGTTTCTGGGTGAGGACCAGTGAAGGGGGGTGAGGAGAAATAGCATCTATGCTTGAAAATATTTTCCCTTCTGATTTATGGGAGGTTCACAATACGAAATTTTCTCTTTACACTAGAGTTCCAAGCCCTAGATTATTTTTTTACATTGTGAGGAAATGAAAATGCAAGAAGTTGTTTTACCTTGAAGTGCTCGGATCTCATGAAAATTCAAATTTGGTCTTTTTTTCAGTTTGGTTATCACTTATCATGTTTTAGTGCCCCACATTCTGTCATCTTACCATCCTAAGTCATCAAAAATGCTGGTGACTTGAATTTCAGCACTTTTGTCAGCTTGGTATTGCCAGTGGGCCCTTGAGATGGAAATGATGAAAGGTAGACAAGGCAGGGTGTCCAGAGCAGAACATCATTTATTGGCATTAACTATTACCAGGATCAAAACCTGGGGAGCATTTAGATGAGGGTAGGAAAGCATTGCTTTGTTACACAGACAGAAGAGTTGCTGCAAAATCAGATAAATTAGCACAAAAATTAGACTTTCTCCTGGAAGCAGATAACCAATAATGTAATGAGGATTTGCGTTTTCATGCTACCTGGGTAATCTCACCAGTCACAGAAATCAGTTGTCCACATGCAGTATCAGACTTCTCAGGGGAAAAGATGTAAAAATATGCAAAAATAACGAAACAAACAGAATACTAGGAATGAAGTTAGCTCAACGCTGCCCGTAAACAAACTTTTGTATTCAAACCAGAACTTTAAGCAGAGAGCAATTTTCTAATAAAATACATTTTTTTGGTAAAAATAGTAAAGACTGTCTCAATAACATTGCTTAAAAATTTTTCATTAATTTTCATGTAATCAATAGAAAGCTTATTTCCATCTCAGCAAAAGCCTTTAGTTTTTCTGAGAGTAATGAAGCATAGACAAAAACTGAACACGTGTGCCTCTTAACATCAGTAAATATTCAAAGTAATTTCAGCAAGAAAGAGCATCTAGAAAGACATATCACAGTATTGTCATTATTTATTACTTCTTACATGTCTTGCATCTTATGGCAGTGTATGTTTTAGAGACTATTGCTAGTGCAGTGATAATTAATACGGATATGAGCAGGTCTGCAGATTTTCTTCTAATGGTGGAGTGGGTAGAGTTGTGAGACATGAGTGCCATCTTTTTGTAGACTGAAATAATATTTTCCTTTTATTTCCTGCCCTCCTATGAAAGGTTTGTTTTGAGGGGTCTTTTTAATGTGATGTGGCTGTTTTCTTGGCTTTTTTTTCCCCAGTGTTACCATTGGTTTCTTACAGCCCTTGTTAGAATACTCCTTTTCATGTGCAGTAACTTAACTACTTTTTTCTTTTATTTTCTTATTTTCTAGTTTTGAATTCTACTGAAATCTGTCTCTTCTAGGAGGTTAAGTGCATTAATTAGTATTGCATGCTCTTTACCTTAGGAAGCTTTGCTTAATTCACATTTATACCAGAATATACTATTTCTTATACAGCATGTGTGCCAACAAACAAAATTTGGTTTGCTGTGTCTTTTTAAGGGGTACATAACAAAAAGCGAGGTGAGATGGGCAAAATCTCAAATATAAAAGTGTAAGAGGAAGATAATTTACATTTGGGCCAGAAGTAAAAAAAAGTGCAAACTAGATACAAAATGGAGAAAAACTACCTGCAAAAATTAGAGCAGTGAAAAATCTCAGCTGTTTGTTTCCCAGGGTATCTATAACCTTGACATTTTGTCTTTTCAGCTGTGTATAACATCAGTAAACATTCATTTAAGTGTTTTTTTCACTATTGATGCAGCAACACTTCACTTTTCATACTAAGATACAGTGATAGTAACTGAATTGTATAATTTTTGGTGAAAAAACCCTTCTGCAGGATGCATTTTCATATATCTGGGTAAAAGTCTGTGTCTATAAAGATGTGTACATTACCTTTGTTTGTTAGTGTTAGATTGTAAACTTTCTCATTGTTGTAGTTGTTACCACAATTGATAGAAAGTTCTAGCAAATGGACTTTGTAGCTTCTGTTGAAGAATACATGGGTGAGTATTTGTTAACAGACCAACAACTACAGCAATAAAAATGTGTGAAGGGTTACCAGGAATGCTTAAGGAGCATACACTCCACCTGAACTGTAAGGTTAATTGAAAACAGTTTCCCCCCCTTAAATTAACAGTGCATTGGTGTATCAAAGTTCTCAGTTTTCTTTCACAACATAGGTGTGCAGACAGTTTGTTTAGATGTTTAAATATTTTCCCATCTGTTCTGTCAAAATTATTGATTGAGCAACAAGTTATTTCTAATGTCTATCTAAAGGTCTATATCTAATAGGTTAGGAGAAACATTAATGGGTCAAACATGAAATGGCTTTTCCAGTAAGTTGCCTTGATTACCTAGCACAAAGTATGAGTCCAATATTTTGATATTGTTCTTCTAGGGATAGAACCCAATGAAGACAACCCTTTGTATAGGATTGACAATGAATTTTACAAAGGTGACATGATCAAGGTGACAGCTAAACTTGTCTGTGTTTGCAGAGTCCAGAAGTTACAGCAACTAATTACCATTTAGAGGTGTGTGGGAAATGCAGCTCTGGATGGTGTGAATTTCTTCTGTACAGCCAAAAATCTTCCAGACACTGCTCATCAGGGATGCTGTATTCCAAGAAAATGCAATAAAGACAGGATTAAGGGATTTTCTGCATTGAGCTCAGTTTGTCTGAAGTAGTCACACCTCACTCAGTGTTCTGTGATTAGTAAAGTATAGGAGAATTCTAGTTTCCACCTAGGTCAAGTGGAAGTACATGATTGGTCACAGACTTCACCTGTTATTCTGCTGGCTCACCTTCCAAAAAATTTGTTTTCACAGAAACTTGTAAAAGCATTGTGTATGTATCAACTTCTCTTTGACATTCAGTTGTCTGCTTCCTGTATCTCTGCCCCAAGCCCTTGTAAATAGGAGTTTGCAGATGTGTCTCAAGCTGTTGCTTCAAAAAAACCTTTCACCTCTAAGCTACTGAAGGAATAAAGATAATAAAAGATATATTTTCACTGGTTTTCACCATAAAATTAAATGGACATCAGATTCTGTGGAATGTATCTTAGGCTCTTAAAGGAGTGAGATGCATAAAGCAAAGGACCTGGAGATGTGTTGACTAATAAACCTAAAGATTAAAAACTACAGCCACTGGTGAAATCCAGGAGAAAGTAATTTCTCTGAATTTTGTTTTCTGGGAAAGAGAAAACTTTCATTTTTCTCTTCTTCAAAAAAAGATTGGTAGTAACAATCTCTTTTTCAAGTACAAGACAGTGTGCTTCTCAGTATTGGGGAATAGATAAGATAGTGCATTTTTTGGTCAATAAATGTAAATACAAGAGTATTTTTCTTCATTGATCTGTAATTGCTTGCCAAAAAAAGAGAATTATTATGTGTAAGGGAAAACCATTATTGAATTACCGTGGTCTTAGCAGTCCTGCAGAGTGTTTGTGTTGTCTTAATCATCACAAAGGCAAAGGTTGGTCTGTGAACTGAATTGTTTATTTTGAACATAGGGCTTTAGAGGCTGCTCTGTGTACAAAGCACTGTCCCATTATATACTTGGTCAGTGCCAGAGATACTCTCCAGAAACCCCAAGGTGTGCAGGGACAGTGGAATCACTACAGAATACTTTGTTTTCCCTTGTTTATTGCTATATCAATAAATTGAAAAAATTTAAATTTGTATTGTGGCGTTTTGAGCCCAATACAAATGAAAATTTTAAGGTGAATAAACAGCTCTCCCTTAGCTGAAGCTCTAATGTTGTCCAAAGCCTCTGAAAGATCCATAAAAGCACTGAAGTACCGGCAAATGCCTGGCAGCTGATGCTCGGCTAATGTTTCTTGCTTGTTAGAAAGTGTGTGTATTACTTAACCTTTTGCATATTTATATAAGAAGAGAAAATGCAAACTTCAGTGGCACCTCTGCAGTGTTTTTAAAAAGCACCTGTATGAACCCAGGCTGTGTCCTTGCTCTGCAGGCGTAGGTGTGAGCTAGAGGAGCTGCAATGCCTGTAAAGCTGTTCTGCTTTCAGTGCAGCAATGAGTTTGTGCCCTCTTTGGAACCCTGTTATGCTGCTGGAGGCTTTAGAGAAATGCAGGTTGGGAAGAGAAGCAGGGCCTCAATCTTCACCCTAAGTGAGCACAGCTGTTACAGCTGTCTGTGTGTGCAGGGAAAGCTGGCAGAGGCTCTGCAACTTCTGTGCCAGTGTAACTTTGGGGTACAGATTGGCAAGCATTTCTTTCTGCAGCAATGCCACACCTGATGCTGCCCATGTTCTCACTTGTGCTACTGCAACTGTTCTCATGGCAATTGGGTTGCTTAGGGCAGAAAACTTGATTCAGGTGAAAAATAATCTAGGGTGAAACCTTTTCCCCATTTATTTTCTGATGTCTGATGTGGTGTGTTGCATAGTTTTGACAAGGTAAGGGAAGCTGTGGTGAGAGAACAGAAACAAGAGCCTGGATTAGGCTGGCATTGCCTCTGAAAGAGCCAGTTGTTGAACTAGAGCTCTGAAAACAACTGGAGTAAGATTTCCCCAGGTTGTAAAATGATGACAATTTTTTATTTCCCATGATCTGTGGTATCATCCAGACTGAACTGCAGTCAGTCCACCTGCTTTGCTCAGTGATGGGAAGTCACCTGGGTACAGTGATTATGTCAGGAGTAAATGTTCTCCACACACTGATGTCACATTGTGCTGGAGCTCTTGTCTCCTAAGACCTCTCCTAGATCTTGGCTTGGATTTTGGCACCCCATGTATGTGAGGAGGATGAAGGAAGGGAAATCGTAAATTTGAATGATCTGACTATTTAAACAAATTTTGTGGAAGAAAACAAGTAAGTCCATGTTTTCTGTGTGGAAACGCACCTGACTTGAGTATGTAGTCAGTGTAGACGCTCTTTCTGAGCTCATGAGTTCTGTGTGATCCTTGTGTTGTACTGCCAGGAAATATCAATTGCTTTAGAGCAGGTACAGACCTTGTGCCCTCTACAGTGGTTTTGGTGGTCCTGCTGCCTGTCCCGCTGTGACCATGAAGGGATTGGGTTGTTAGTGCAGGGCATTTGCTTAAAAATAGGTTTGAGGGTCCTTATAGCCAGGGACAAGCATTGGCTAGTGGTGGAGGCAGCTCTTAAGGGCAGCACACAGAATCCAAGATCAAACTCTCCATGGTGTCTGTGTCTGGCCAGGTGCTCAGACTGGTACCCCACATATACAAGGATATCCCACAGCTACCGGAGAGACAGCAGAATCACTCCTCACAACCAAAGGAGACTTTTCTAAAAGCAGGTGACTACTTCATGTTGGGCAGAAGATTGACTTGTTTGTAGGTACAAAGACTGCAGCTACATGTCATGTTCATTAGCACTGAGTTGAAACTTTCTTGATCTATGTTCAGTGTGATTAAAATCAAATCCCTCAAATCCAAGGACTGTTTGGAAAGGATTCTGTAATGCTAGGGCAGTGTGTACAGACATGTTCTCCTTCCTGCCCTAGCTGCATAGATTTGCTTGTAGGAGCTGCTGGACTCCAGCACTTCACTTATATTGATTTGATACAGTCTACAAAACCTGTTTCTAAACACCATGAAGATTTGAAATTACTTAAAGGAAATAATAATGCATCTTCCCTGTGAATGCATGATGCAATTTTATTACATTTATATTAAAATAAGTTGAGATGTATTTTGCTTTATTTACACTATTTTCAGGCTGTTTTCCTTTTGCCTAAATGAAACCATTTTGATGCTCTTGCTTGTCTGGCTGGCTGTAAACCAGGTATTTAAACAAAAATAAAGAGTTGCCAGTTTTGCCAGCTGGGGATGAGAACCCGGCTGGTGATATGTGGGTTTGGGAGGCAGTTAATCCAGCTTTTATGCTTTTTTATGATTTTATGTAAAAAGAGGTTAAAAATCACATTTGGCTCTTTCTTTGTACCACTGCTTTGTTGCTGTTGTGGGAATGCAGCAAAAGGTTGTTCATACTTTTTATTATTATTAGGTAAAGTCCTGCATAAATTACGCAAAGCTGCAAATACAATTTGCTCAAGCTATTGGCCATGTGATGTGCCTTGTTCAGAGAATGATATGTTTTATTTTCCTGCTGCCTTATTTTATAAACCACACATGCAAACCACACCTCAGCTTATTCATGAAAAGGATCTACCACTGTCTCACAATTTTATGTGTTTTGCTAACTTCCAAAGAAAAGACTAACTGTACAGATGAGAAAAACAGTAACAGTGCTAATAGCTATAGCAGAAAAATATATAATGCTTTTATTCTGTGGCAGAAGAAGTGGTGATTTAAAGAAAAGAGTCACAGATTTTATAAATACAGTTTTTCGGCAAATAGCTTGCAATATGCTCCAACTCATAAAACATTTAATTAATTTTAAAATGCAAGAGTTATTTTAGTTAGTTTTGTCATATGTACTTATTCAGATAATTTGTTGTATTTTACACTTTCCAAAATTTCACTCTCTATTTGGAAATATCAATGATGTAATGAGTCTGTTTGTTTTGGCACAGTTGTAAATCATATGTGTTAATGTGTTAATATTTATGATTTTTTAATCTTATATACTCAAGAAGGATTTTTAATATACTTCTTTTCCTCATGTTTCTGCTACTAATCCTTAAGGACAGTGAAAAGTAGCAGTATGAATGCATTCATTACTGTGGGATTTCCAAACATTTTCCAAAATTGCCATAGTGGATCAGACTGCATGTTGCTTCTGCTAACAGCCATCCCAGATTCTTGAGAGCAGGCTTGGGTTTACTGGGGGAGCAAGAGGAGAGGCACCTAAATGAGCTCAACACCCCTCTATTACACATTTTAGACAATTGCAAGATAACCTGCTTATGGATAAAGTTATTTTTGATCTTGTAGAGGTTGCCTTATTCTTTAAAGACTGAAAGGTTTACTTTCACTACCGAGTATCTAAATTACTGTTTCTGTATGTCTGCTTACAGCTTGAATCTGGAGGAGCTCTTTGTGATCGTTGTAAAAAGTATCTTGTTTTCTGGGGATTGATTTGTTGTTGGTTTGTTCTTTTTTATAAAATCAGTCATTGGGTGCTGCCTTTCAGAATTAGCCTTCTGTGATACAGTAACAATTCTCTATAAAGAATTATTTAAATTCTTTACAAATGCATTTCTACTGTATTAGTTGCATTTCTTTGATTTTTCTGTTTGTTATTGTTTTAAGGTTTTTTGTTTCTTGTTTTAAAGTTTTTGATAGCTCTTGTGCAGCAAATATTGGCTATTTGACACACACAATTGTAATGCCTCCTGTTTTAAGATTTCTTGACTTCTGTTTCATCTTTTTTTGTATGAAGAGGCATGATCTATGAGAAATTTATAGAAATTGGAATGAAATATCCAGTAGCCTTCAATTTTCTTATTGCTTGTAATTTCTATGGCTGAATGCTGCTGTTATGTTGTCTCCATGCAATTTAATATGCAATTTAATATGAAGGTGTATTAAGGTCAAGATACACTGCTTAAATTTCTAATTCCAATTCTCTGGCACTGCTGGGAGAAGGGCTGTGGAATAAGTTGTTTTTAGGTACATAACATTGGTGACATTATGTTAACAAATTGTATAAACTTGACCAGTTTCTGTGTTTGTATAATACCCTATAAGCCTTGTTTTGTAATAAAGTACTGTAGAAACACTGCCGTGGTTTTTTGCATTGGCACAGTTCAGCTGTTAGGACTATGTAATGGAATGAAATGAAACGGCAGGAGAAAGGCATTGAGGACTCTAAACAAAGATCATAAAGAAACTAAACTGTCTCAATAAGATTAAGGTGGTTCTAAATTGGAGACTTGAGACAGGTGGGGTAAAAGAGAGGGAAGTGACTGAGCAAACAGATGCTTCACTCTTTTAAATGAGGCATTAGTGCCCATGTAGTACCTGCAGACAGTGTCTCTTCCTAAAGCTGTGGTTGCTATAAATGGTCTGGCAGAGGACATAGGAAAGGGTAAATAAAGAAGTCATGATTGTTTGGAGGAGGTAATTGTCAAATTTTAATTTTGCTTTTAGCGGTGCAGTGCCTGGCAAGCCTGGAATTTCAGTGAGCTCAGGTGTGTGAGTCAGTGCTGCAGTTTTGGGTCAGGTTCTGACAGTCCTTTAAGCATACTCTGGAAATAAAGTCTCAGAAACACATTCATATAGAGATGCATCAAACAGACTGAAATGATGGTGTATGAAAGAGTTTGTCTTAAAGATGCTTTTGGTTTCTGTCTCAGGTGTTAGAAGATAATGACTATGGCCGTGCAGTGGACTGGTGGGGATTAGGAGTTGTCATGTATGAGATGATGTGTGGAAGATTACCCTTCTACAACCAAGATCATGAGAAACTATTTGAACTGATATTAATGGAGGACATAAAATTTCCTCGAACTCTATCTGCAGATGCAAAATCATTATTATCAGGTCTACTGATAAAGGATCCAAATAAACGGTAAGTGAAATTATTTGGCCACACAGGCATAATAAATGCTCTAATTGTGCTGAGTAATGTAAAAATAGGTCTGTGGTGCATGGTCTTCCTGGCTGAAGGAGCTGTCAATCACAGAACAGGGTTGTACACAGCCCTACAATCTTAAATTTTTATTTTTTCATTCCAGCAGCGATTTACAATATGAATTTAACCAGCAAAAGGAAGAAAAGCTTGTGGAAGACAAATTTTTTAAATCATTCACAGCAAACATGGGGATCTCTTCAGGTTAAGAATGAGCACTGGAACAAAGCGAAAGATCTTAATTGTTTTTCCCAGTATAACTTAACTGCAGTGTCTCATGGGGACTGTAGCACTTGTTCCTGGTGATGGCAGGAGAGTTGCATAGGCAGGCACAGCTACATTTATTAGAGCATATAAATAAATCACATATTAGACCATTAAACTAGTAATTTGTTAAATAATACAACTGGATTGAAATTTAAAGGAGCAGTTTGAAAGCAAGTGTCACCCAGCTGCTGTCTGTGCTCTCCTGTGTTGCGCTTTTCCTTCTGGGATAGTTACCCAGCAGAGCCGTTTTCCAGTGGCTCCAGTGCTGGACCAGCAGTGTCCAGTCTTCCATGGCTCCAAAATCTCTGACTTTGTAAATCAGTGGGATTTGTCTGTAGGTACCTTTTCCCTCCCCAATATCTTTGTCATTCTTGTGAGGCTCTTGGCATGTTTTTGGGGCAGCAGATTTTGCCTGCCTGTTCTCTAGTCCTCCTTCAGCTGCTGCTTGTTCTCAAGAAGGTTTGAGTAGCGGGCATTGCCTGCAGGCACTCAGGACAGGCCTGGTTGTGTTTCTCCAAGGGATTTGCCAGGATGCAGCCAAGTGCAGCAGGCAGGACAGAACAAGGGGTCAGTTTGTCTGCTCCAGCTCAACTTATCTATGCAGGAATAGCAAACTGTGACCAGGCAGCCACATACAGGCAGAGTAGAGTAGAACTGTGTTTCTGTAGCAACTCCTAATGCTTTTGAACCTCCAAACAGTCTGACCCATCAAATATATTAACCTTTAGAATTGGAAAGATGCTTCCTTGTAATTAATCTTTGCAGACAGTAGTGTTTATTACAGACTTATATTTAGAAGCTTATTTATATTCAAGTTCTTCTGCTAGTTAATGCTAAGTAGGGGAGGAACACAGAGATTAACACAACTCAGCCTCTTTGTGAGCAGCTAGAAGATATTGAGAGAAGCCTGGAGAATGAAGGCTAGCTGCCATGTTTTGCCAAGATGTAGAGAATTTTACAATGAGTAGTTGAGAAACAAGGAGGAATACAGCTTGAAAATTAGAATAACTTGACACTCAGTTATTGCAAGACTGACGTAGTAGTCCAGAATATTTTTGAAATTTGGCAGCAGGGTATTACCAAAACAGACTTTCTTCTTGGTTGTGGAAATTATTCCTCTGTACAATAAATGCTTCAGAAAGGAATTTATCTTACTGAAATGCTTGCCTTTAGAATTTGTCTTTATATCTTTAGCAGTTCTTTTTAATGAAACACACTGTTTTTGTCTCTCTTCTTGTTAACATTTAGCACGTATGGTCTGCTTATTTAGTTAAGAGGAGCTTTTTTTCTGCTGCATCTTCCTTCTGTTAGGGCAGTAGGATCCCAGGTCTCAGGGAGAAGTTAGATGAGAGCCGAGCAGTCCTGAAGTCAATGTGCTGTTGAGAAGGACAGAGGTTCCCATCCTTGGATGTGGAGTTATTTCTCAACCAACAACAGCAGCTCAAGGGAGCTCACTCAGCTTGTCAAAGTGGACTTGTTAATGCAACAAAAAATTGGCCAGTTCTCTCTTCTGTTCTCATGTCAGGGTTAGTTTTTCTCCAGCTTAGGGAGCTGATTCTGCTCACAGTCATCAAGTGGGAATGATGCTGCAGATGCAAGTGAGAGAAGAGAGGTATGGGCAGGACACTCCTCTCTTGGCACCAGTGACCCCTTCTGTGAGCTCAAACCACCTTGGGCAAGTTCACCCAAAGTAGGTGAAATTCACTTCCTAAGACGATTTACCAGACAGAGTCTGGCTTTGGCAAGCTATGGGCCACAGTGAGGAGTGTGGTTATTTACAATGGCCTTTAAATAACCTTCTCCGCAGGTTTACAATTTATTAATTTATACTAATTGACTCAGATTGAGACTATTTTATGGTAATTGGTTAATTGTTACAGCACCCAGATGCAACAGCAGTGAACACTGTATAAAAATGATGCACAAGTCATTACTGATTCAGTGCCTGGCACGTCTTTGGCAAAATTTTATATCAGCATTATTGGGTTGGTTTGGGTTTTAATAATGCCAGAACATTAGCTGGGCTTTCAAACAAACTAAACGTAAGTATGTTTTTAAAATTAATGAATTACTAAAAAAGCTCATCATGGACAGTGACAAACACTGTAGTTGGAATAATCAAAAAGAACAGACCATGGCATGTGTACTTTTGCTATCACAAATTCTCTTGAGATCACCAGAATTCATGTTAAACAGGTGAAATCTTCAAATTAGTTGTGTGAGAATTGTCCCCAGATAGTCAAAAAGAAATGGTCACTTTTCCAACTGTAGCAATAACTTGATCTCTCTATAAAAGTTTAATACGTGTTTTTTCCCCCACTCTCTTTAGACTTGGTGGAGGCCCAGATGATGCCAAGGAAATCATGCGTCATAGTTTCTTTGCTGGAGTAAACTGGCAAGATGTGTATGATAAAAAGGTATGTCTTTGTGTGGCATTGCATAATCTGGCTTCTGTGAGGTGGTTTCAATGACAGTCATAGACTGCTATTCTCTGCAGTTAGCAATTTTTTTCTTTGCAACTTTTTTGTGTTAATACAACTGAAGAATTATTCTGAACAAGGTATACTTCCTAATCTTTGCGTTTTCAATAATAATTTGTCAGTTCACCAGAAGTAAATTGTAAATTTTGCAAACCAACCTAAAACTTTAATTATGTAAATGTCCAAATTTTTCCTTTTCGTTTTTCTTCCTGGGCTTTCAAGAGAAAAGTACATGTATGACTCAAGATAATGGGAAAAATGTAATATAGCTTATCTTGAATTGTCATTTTATTTCTGCCTTCTAGTGAAAAGTTGTTTTATGAAAAAGGGAAATTAAGTGATTGTAGCAAAATTCTACTTTCTGATTGTTTGTGTATAAGTAAAAACCTTTTTCAAACTTAAAGAGATATCTGAGAGAATTAAAATAGTGTTCAAACACTAAGCCAAAACAGCTTGTGGAGAAAGCAAGTGCTGGGAATTCAAATGGAAAAGTTTTCTCCAAACCCAGTCCTGTTCCTGTATTGATCAACACTTTGAGAATGATTTTAGAAAATGAATTTATCTTACTTGGGAGTGAAACTCAATTCCAGTTCAGTTGTTTTATATACAGAAACTGATTTTATCTCAGTATTTCTGTAAGAATTTACTTGTTGCTATAAACCCTTTCTATTTTGATAAAGACTTCTCTTTTTTCCCCAACTGTTTTACATTGTTAATCTGCCAGTTGAGCTGCGTAATTTTAAAAGATAGTTTTTTCTCCTTTTTTTCTTGCTTTGTTCAAATAAAAGGAAAATGGAAGACATACGACTGAGCAGAATATGTTTATGCTACAATGTCAATGATACAAACTGTTTTTTCAGTTGTTGTTGAACTGGAATTTTAAAAATGTGTGGTTGTTGGTGTGGTAACTTCTCTGACAAATACCGGAATTGAAATGAAAGCCTGTATATGATGATACAAAATATGGTACTCTGAAATTACTTGATACAAGTGTGATTTTTCCCTGGCAGTATCACAAGGTTTCAAGAAACTCTACAATAAATAATCAGAGCAAGTATATTAATCAGGTTACTTTATGAGCTCAACCACTGGTTGATTCTGTAAGGACATTGTAGAGAAGCACTGTGAGAATAAAATCTAAAAATACAAGTTGAGGACCTTTCTGAAGTAAAACAAAAAAACCCCTACACTAAAATTAATAAGATTGCAATGTGCTAGGAGTGGGTGAGGGAAAAAAATCCCTGTTACATTATTCTTGCTCCCTTGAAAAACATTTCTTAATTATCATACATTAGAAATAGAACTTTCAATTCTACACTGTGTTCAGCATCTTATTTAGTTAAGAATATATAGATACTGTTAATTGTGCTTTGATTCTTTCCAAATGAGCATGGCAAATGTGTTTCAGTCAAGATCTTTTTTTGAGCTATTAAAATAAAAGGAGGCATTTTGCAGATTAAAAAAAATATATATATAATTATATAAAATATATAAATGTCAGCACTTTGGTTTTATGCTTGTGGAAGTAGATATTGGCTTATTGGAGTACCATAACTAGAGAAATTCTTTGTTTACTGCAGACACTCTTGCTTTGAGAAACTAAATTTGCCAGTGAAATATCAACTGAATTTCCTCAGTTGGACAGTTCACTTCAAGGATCATAAGAATTGCTTCTGTGCAGCATTAGCACACAGTGTGTCCTTTATGGAAAAACAAGTCATGAAAATGACTTCTGACTGTCTGCTTTTCTGTTTAATTAAAAATAGTTTTGTTCCTATTTGTTCCTTGTTTGCCTGGTTAAAATATCCATTGTTCCTTCTGCACACACAGTCTTACACACTCTGCAGACTTCAGAGCTATGCTCTGAAATATAATCCTCAAACATAATAATAAGGTTAATGAACTTTCATCAAATATGTTCATTAGAATGCTTACATGAATATTTTTGAGGTATTTTGGTATTCTAAAATAACTCGAAGAATCAAATAAATTTGATTTTTAAGTAGGTTTATTCTAGGCGTGCCTCTGTTGCGGTTTGTTGTTGGATGTAGAGTCTTCAGCAGTAGGGTCACTTAGTGAAATTGATAGTGGATATAATTATTTGCATAGTAAAAATATTTCACAGTAATTTTGCCTGAGTTTTAAGCACCATGGCACTGTAATTTTCTGGCTGCATTTCAGGAGTATGTTTCTGTTAGGAACGAAAGAACTGAAGTTCACTCTCAGAGTAATGGAAACCAAAAAATCATGTGGATTCTGAGTAGTTGCTGGGTGATAGCTTTGTACATGTGCACACTGTGCTCCTGTGCCTCTAATTTTATCTTTTTACTAGGTTATCACTTTCCTGGTGTGATTACAAACAGAATTATATATCTCTAAACTATTTCCTGTATTTTATGTGACAGACCACAGCTCTGTCAGGTCAAACGGATCCAAATGGTCAAATGGAATTATTCAGTTTCTGATACTGCTAACTAGATAACCTAATTTGGTACTACATAATGATAAAAAAATATTGTATGGCACACTGGAGCAGAGAAGGTCGTTGCCTTTAAATGAAAAATGTATAGTAGTTAGCATTTGTGATCTGATGTATTTATTTTTGGCAGAAAAACCATGAGGGCATATGAAAGAGAGCAGCCTGTGCCAGGTTCTTCCTGTGATCATCTCAGCCCTGATGAGTTTTTATCTCTCTGCCTGAGTATGAGAAATTGAATAGTTTGGCAAACTCTGAAGACTTCAAAAGCCCATGTACTAAATAAAATACTTGTTTTATTTTTAGGTAGAATCAGGAAGCTGTTTCTCATGTAAGAATTGCTTTAGCAGATTTTTATTTGGGTAGCAGAAATACACTAAAGTTGACACATTATCTATTTAGGGTCTTTCACTGAACAAAAAGCACTTGGGTATTACTTAAAAGGTCAAAATTTGGGTATGTGTTCAGGCTTGCAGCTTGAAGCACTCAGTAACCTCATGGCAAAGGAGATCCAGACATTTTAGCGAAGTCTGGTGTTCCTCCTGCATATGATATGGATGAAAGATGGGAGAAACCATGTGGAAATTTGGGTTGAGATGCATGTTCTGATTTGTGGTAATACCTCCAATTGTCTCTGAAGAAAATTAGGAAGTGCCAGCAAGTGAATCTGTTGGGATTCAAGGGAGCAGGGACAAGTGGCAGCAGTGGTTGAAGGGGGAGGCCTGGCTTTGATGCAGGAGGTGCTTTTGGAGGCCCCTGTCCCACTGTGAAGGCAGTGACTTTCAGCAGGATGTCTGACAGCTGCAAGAAGCTGTTCCTCACCCTTCAGCTGTGGCTGCCTTGGTTTACTCAAGACACAAACCCAGCAAATGATGAAATCCCATGATCCAAGCCCTGGGTTCGGGCCTGGCAAAATCTGCAGTAAAACTATGATCTAAAATGCACATTTAAGTACTTCTGTGTTTCAGATTGTGCAGGGAGAGGGTGGGAGGTAAATAGGAAAGCACCACCATTTGGTTTTAGGTTGTTGCTAATTAAATCATACTATTTTCAGACAATAATCTGCGCTGCCACAATACCTGCAGAAGTTACCTTTGTTGGTTGCTTTTGTGTTGCTGCCATGTGAAGTTGTAAAAAGATCAGACAACATCTAACCAGTCTGATACCTTAAACTATATGGGCAGACCTAGGTGTTGATTGCCATCCTTCTCCCAGCTGCTTGAATTTACAGGGAGGAGAGTATACATAAGTGTTTCTGATTTTGAAACTTATGTTGCTGGGGGTTTGTGGTTTCACTCTGTCCATGGTAACAGCATTGTGTCACTTGGGAAACAGTTTATCCATGGGTAAACCTCCCTGCTGAAGCCAGTTTTCCTGTGGACTTGTGTCCTCCCACCACTGAAATTCCAGCTCTTTCTCCTCCCCCCTGCCCAGGACCACCGCATGCAGGGTCTGTGGGGTATTCCCAATTCCCAGCTGTGCTGTGGCTGCTGCCTTTGGGGCCATGGATGGGGAGGAACCAGTCCCTGAGGAATGCTGCTGACTGTCTTGAAGCTCAGCTCAAATGACCTTCATTCTCCCAGGCAGAAACTCTAGTTTGAGGGGCATGGACAGATGTTCCCCCCATCTATTCAGCACAGCTCAGCTGCAGTCTGTTGGTTGATGGGATTCTTACAGTAGTGGAGTGGCCTGAAGTGGTGTCAGGGGAGGTTTAGGTGGTTATTAGGAAAAGGTTGTGCACCCAGAGGGTGGTTGGGCACTGGAGCAGGCTCCCAGGGATGTGGCCACAACACCAGCCTGACAGAGCTCAAGAAATGTTTGAACAGCACTCTCAGGCACATGGTGACACTTGGGAATGGTGTGGTGCAGGGCCTGGGTCTTGTACGTGATGATCTTTGTGGGTGCCTTCCAACTCGACATATTCTGCAATTCTCTGAAAATTCCCTTTAATTTAAAAGGAGAAGAAAGATCAGATTGATGTTAAGTATCATACTTTTCATTTGGCAGATTGAGTGTATCATGGTTACTTTGAGGTAGTTTCAGCCACTTCATGTGCAACACTAAGAAAAGTGATTCCTGGTAAATGGTCTTTGAACAAGTAGTGTTACATGTTTTCTCCCATACTGAAGTATTTATGTAGTTGTTCATTAAGTGTGAGAAAGTTCAAGTTGTAGAATCAAGCCTGTACATTTCAGTGTACCTACAACAGTCAAATACTGTGCCTGCCCCTTTCCTTCCTCTAGGACATGAGTGTCAGATTTTCCAGGACTTGAACTGTGGAGAAACTGTGGTGTTTCTCACACACTGCTCTTGATGGGTGCCAAATGGAAATGCCATTCACTGGAGATAATGAAGACACTAAGAATTTGATATTGCTTCTGCTGTCATTTCTAACATCAAGCCTTTGAAATGGCCAGGGCAGATTCAGCTTGACAGATGGATATGAAATTGGATTTTTGTCTTGAACACAAACTCTTAAAGTCACTTAACTCACACTGAGTTTAGACTTTTATTTCTTTATTTGTACAGACACATGCATATCTATGCATATGTGTGTGTGTAATGCATAAACCCAGAAAATCTGTATTTCTGCTCCATAGAGTAGATTGTCAGGAGATGCAGTTCCCTGTCTGGTTGGAGAATTTTTCTGAACTGAGGCCACTAAAGAAAATTATCCCATACTAAAGTTTGGCAGCCAGGATCAAGCATTGCAATTCTCTTGCAGACTGACAAGGCCTGTGCTTAACAAAAGCTTATCTTACTCCACATCAGGTAGCCTAGCAGGACACAGGCTACTGGATGTGCCTTCCACATCCCTCTTGGTCTTCTGATTTCTCATGCCAGAAATGAGAAATAGCTGCTCAATAGCATGTGGATACTATTTCCTTGTGCACCAAATGTGGTATTTTTGGGATCCCCCTTTGTGGGAGGGAATGATGAATCTGACCCCATGTTCTTAGAATGATAATTCATTATTTTGTGATATTATATTATATTACATTATATTATATTATATTATAGAATGCTATACTAAAACTATACTAAAGAATAGAGAAAGGATACTTACTGAAGGCTTAACAAGATACTAATGAAAAACTTGTGACTCTCTCCAGAGCCCCAACACAGCTGGACCATGATTGGTCATTAAATCAAAACAATTCACATGTTGGATAAACAATTTCCAACCACATTCCAAAACAGCAAAACACGGGAGAAGCAAATGAGATAATATTGTTTTCCTTTTTCTCTGAGGCTGCTCAGCTTCCCAGGAGAGAAATCCTGGGCAAAGAGGATTTTTCAGAAAATATGATGGTGACACACCAAATGTGAAATGTTGCTGGCTGTAGAGCGACATCTTCATGTTGTGGTCATCAGAGTGGTTGTTGATGTTGGGTGTTTCAATCTTTGTCATTAAACCTCAGCTTCAGTCTTCCTTGGGATGTATGTAGAAGCTTCTGCAGTATCACTCTAAAGGTTTATCTCTGCAGCATTTGCACCTCATTTGTCTTTCCAATGATTTCAGCTGAAATTTGTGGACATTTTGCTTTCTGTTTTTAAATGAAGTTTGACAACTAATGGACAAAGGAGACACCCCTCCAGAAAGATGATTGCCAAGAATTTACTTGGGGAAGGGGAGGTATGTCTTTGGTGTTAGCTCAGGAGTCTGGGGTGGGATGTCCACAAGACTTTAGCGCAGTTGGTTTGGTGTAGGGGAGGTAGAACTGATGGGAAGGAGCAATCCCCAGTTCTCTGTGCACACAGCTGTGTGGGAGGGGGAGGTGATGCTGTGAGGGAAGAAGGCAAAGTGTATGGGAAGACTGAAGAAACGTTTCTGCTACTTCTGTTCATCTGTATCTGTGCTTCTTAACCTCGGCTGCTGCCTCCCCTTTACAAAGGTTTTAGGGGATGGTTGATGTAAATAAGGCACAGCCTGGATAAAAACCAGTGTATGCTGTTATGGAGAGCCACATGGCTGGAGAGTTTGTTTTTGCAGTCAGTGAAGTTTCCAAATGGCTTTAATGTCCAGGATATGAAAGGTACTGCTGTAAGATAGATGAATCCTAAAACACCATTGACATAAATTTGCATCAAGTCTCTCCCTTTTAGTTACAGCCTGGAGTTTCATGTCTTCTACTTGTTTCACTTCCCCAGACAGCTGAACTTCTCTCATCAGTGCAATTTTCATTAGCTGACTTATAGGATGTTATTGGTGCAGTTTTCTAGTAAGCCTAGCTGCTGAGCATTGAATCAAAGAACTAATTTAAAGAGTTTTGTTGTAATGCTGCTTTTCATACCTGATTAAAATTGCTGTAATTATTTGTTCCTTAAGAGTCACTTAGCACTGTGCTTCTCTTCCTAAAATAATGTTTTCAAAATTTTTTCCATAACCATTAGTATTTTAGGTAGATGGAGAGAACAAGAGAATGATTTAAAGTTGCAGTGAGGCTTGTTCATCTCAGTGGATTAAAAAAAAAAAAAACCAAAACCCAAATCCCCGGACAAACCAGTAGTTAGCCTGTAAGTTTTTGAGAAAGAAACTTGTCATCTAATGCATTTTCCTTTTCCTCTCCAGCAGCACACCCATACATATATGACTGCCTGTAATGATCTTACCTTGCCATACCTTTTGTGTTTCATTAACTACTTCAACCTGACTCACAGTTGTTATAGACAACTATAGAGGGAGTTCACTGCTTCCCTTTGCAAAGCAGTTGTAGCATGAAAGGTCTCAGGTGTACTTCACAGCAGGAGTACTTTGTTGTACTGCAAATGTGTGCTGCACCATTGAAAAGACATTGCTTTTTGTCCTTGACTTGAGAAAAAAGAAAATTTCCCCTTGGTTTGTATTATCATTATTTTAAAATGAAAAGTTTTCTTTTTCTATGAAATGGCATTTTCTGTTTCTGACTAGTAAAAAGCATTCCAATCAGAGACGCAGTAAAATTGTTATAACCAGGTTATCTTATACATTTTTTTCATACTGAATTTATTGCTTAGATCTGTGAAGGCATCTTCTTAAAATGATGTGATGGACACTTGGCCTTGACCAGAATACATTACTTGGTTTTCTGTAATCTTGTGTAGGCATGTTTGTTTGTTTGTTTGTTTGTTTGTGTGGGCTTTTTTCTGTTTTTCTGTGTTTATTGGGGGGGGGCTGTTTTTTCTTTTTTTTTTTTTTTCTTTTTTTCTGTGTTTTTGCTTGGTGTTTTCAGTTTTTTGGGTTTTTTTGAATGCTCTTTCCTCAGATAGAAAAATGAGAATAAAATGGCAGTGTGGGATGTTGCACTGGCATAAGTCTGTTTTTAGGAATTGTGTGGCTGCATTGCTGGAAAGATGTAACTTTGGAAATCTGCTTTCATAGGGCAGAATTGTTCAGGATAGCCTGGGTACATATAAAAATACTTTTCAAAAAGTGAAGGAATCTGTGCAATAAAAGAGAATACTTTGTTTATAAACATTGGATGGAACTTGATTTATACCTGGAAAATTCTTCTCATGTTGTGCTCATATATGTTAGCTCCTTAAGGATTTATTCTGCAATGCCCTGAACTTTTACTTCAATATACCTCTCTGCTGTTGTATGTTTTCCATACAGGACAATGTAAGGGAAAGCTGAGTTTAGTTTTGTAAAAGTATCAATCAGATTTATTGTACTCTGTTAAGTATATGAAGTGATAGATTTGGTTTTGCTTAATAATTTTTTGCACTGTTACTGAAGATCTGGACCAGATAAAATCAGTCTCAGTATGTACAGATCCTCTGTGCATCTAGAGCATAGAACTTGGGAAAAGGAAGGAGGGAGTTAGCAGCAGCTCCTCCTTTGCTGTGGGGCAAATGACCAAGTAAATTGTTTGGTGTTAGTGTTCTGGAGCTGAGGAGAGAGAGAACGTGAAACTGGTGAAAACCCCGTGCAAGGTGATAACATCAGTGAGCCAGGATATAACCTGTTGTATTGAAAGGAAAATCAATTACACATTCTCAGGGCATATGAGAAGATAGCACCAAAGGGCTCCTAGGTACAAACAAAAACATTGTCACATCACACACACACATGCAATTTGCAGTGTCTTACATACAAAACTGCTGTACTGTTTTTGGACTGTTATTCCATCCTCAGGGTGCCTTCCAGTAACAATTGATCAGCAGTTCTTTTTTGCTGGTGGTGGATAGTGAAGCTGGGTCAAAAGAGGGGCAAGGGAGCCCTGCCTGCAGGCTGAGGGTGGCTGCCAGTGAGTTGCTGTTGGGAAATCCCACACTGTGCTGTGAAAGCAGCAGGCAGGTTTAGATACAGCAACTCCCTTAAGTCTGATCTGGCCTTTTTTCAAATGTAAAATTTATTTTCATATCATATAATATCTTTCAATGAGATAGGCCTTCAAGATGAAGGCCTTCCCACTGAAATTAAAACCCCCAAACCGTGCTTATTATGCTCTCTGTTTAGTCTTTTTCTTCTTAGCTGTTTATATCAACCAGTTGTGGTGAAGTATCTTGAGATGCCTTTGCCTGACAGCTATGTGAGTAATTAAATTGGCCTGAGGAGTTTCTAGGTAATTATCTTTATGCAGCTCAATTTATCTGCAAGTCATGTGAGAGTGATACTTGGAATTTAGCTTTCTTGTGCCATTGATTGGATCCTGAACTGGTATTTTTGGGATTGACTCAAATAGGTTTTATCTCTTACTGGAAGTTAGAGACTCAGCTGCCTCTCCACAGACCTATTTGTTTGATTTGGGGTGTAGAGAAAAAGAACTTGTTTTCCTGATAGTAATTTGGCTGCTTTGATATTTAGTAATTTTGTATTTTTTCTTGGTGCCTTTCAGCTTGTACCTCCTTTTAAACCTCAAGTGACATCTGAGACAGACACCAGGTATTTTGATGAAGAATTTACAGCTCAGACTATTACAATAACACCGCCTGAAAAATGTAAGTCAGTAAAAAATGCATACGCATGATGTAACAATAATGTTTCTAATAAAGCAGTGTGTAAGGTTTTTTCTGTTTTAATAGAAGAGCTGTTCTCAGTGTTATTAATAAAAGTCTTCATATGGAAGTGTGAGCGTAACTCTCAATGACAGCGTTATTTTGAAGATGCAATAATTACAAAGCTTAGAATATTAGATCACTCTGAGTTGGGTTTTGGGGGCATTTTTGATGTGGGCATTCTTGTGTTGATTCTGTTTGGAGATTTTTCATTTGTTTATTGATTTGGGGTTTTGTTTGTTTGTTTTTAAATAAAAGAAGACACCAGCTTCAAGTGGTTACTGGCTGGCAGTCAAGGTCCCAGTTCAGCAAAGTAATTGGAACATGGACCCTTCTTTAAGCATGTGGACAGTGCTGGTGTCTTATTTTGAAAAACTTTGAGGACTATGATTTGAAAAAAATCAATTACGTGAAAATTAAATGTCCTATCAAGTCCCATGCTTCAACAGAGCTCTTAAAAAAGGTGTTAATGTGGATATAACCATGGCACTGGACCTTGCAAAATTTCTTTATGGGAGGGAATGTGATTTCACCATGGTTTGTGTTTTTGTCATGTTGCATTACACACAAGAATCATGATCTGATCAGCCTAGCCAGGGCTTTACAGGTACTTACTAAATAACATCTTTCTCCTGAGTTCTTAAAGGATTTTCTTTCTAAATGGGGATATTTGATGGTTTTGTTTGTTTCTTTATATTGAAGGCTGAGAAAGGAGGATCACAAAAGTAAAGGCTTAGTTATAGTTGCTTAACCTTTCATAAAGCAATCTCATTTTCTGATGTTTTAGAACTCCCAGGTTAGCTGCAGTTTTCTGTTCATATATAGATCTAGAGTATTTTTTTGATTTTGCATTTTAGTGTCTGAACACAATCACAGAAACATAGAGTGGTTTGAGTTGGAAGTGACCTTAAAGTTCATCTGGTTCCAATCCTCCTGCCTTGGGCAGGGGCATTTTCCACTAAACCATGTTGCTCATAGTCCATAATTTAAGTGATTTTAAATCCTTCTGCTGTGAAAAAAGAACATATTCTTCTCCTGTCTATCTTGATAAGAATTTGTTCATCTTTGTAACTTGAACAAATTTTACGCATGTTTGGATTAATTTGGGTTCCATTGATTCAATATTAGACCAGGATTAACTCTAACTTTTATGTGTAGAATATATGAAAATGCAAAGGACACAAAGTTCTGAAAGGCTGCATATAAATACATTGTTAGAATAACAGTCTCAGCAGGAGTCTTTAAGAATAAGCACTGTTAAAAAGCCATGTGAGAATGTACATCCAAATTCTCAGAGTTAGGTAACATCTGGTGCCTGCTTTCCATTGGCACTGGAGGAATTATGTAAATAAAAATATTTATGAATTTGGCTTATTCTGTATTTCTTCTGATCCCAGTAAATACTGTAAAAATAAATAGTTTACTAAAAATAATAGGTAATAATTGAAACACATAGAACCTGTGTGAATTGTTCATTTTGTAGCTGTTTTTCCTTTTAACTCCCTTTGAAATTGAGGAATATTTAAGTATGTCTACAGTAAGAATATCATTTCCTGAGCTCAGCTCAAGAAATGATGGAAACTGGCTGACTCAATTGGCACTTGGCTTCTGCACCGCCAGAGGCTGCTGGCATGTTGGGATTAACCTACAATGGGTTGTAGTTGTGGTTGAAGTTCTTAGGTGATAATCAGAATAAAATGAACCAAACAATCAACCTGAACTAAAAGGTGACTTCTGGGCATGCTGTCCTTTCAGTGAGAATTGTCCTGCTGTGTGAACGTAAGCTTACGAGCTTAACTGAAGTCTTGCTTTAACTTGAGTCTTTAACCTAAGCATTGAACCCTAAAAGATCTACTGCTTATCAGGTGAATAATAAAATTTTATTGCAAATGTACTGATGTTTTGAACTTCTTCCTTAACACAGATGACGAGGATGGTATGGACTGCATGGACAATGAGAGGCGGCCGCATTTCCCCCAATTTTCCTACTCTGCAAGTGGACGAGAGTAACTCTTTTGTACTGCTGCTTCACTGTCATCTTAGGTTTATCAGTGAAAATGATTCCTGAACATCACCACCAGTACTAGATACTACTAAGATAGCAGGGGCACTTTCAGAGACCATTCCAAATTGAACAAGTTTCTTTCCCAAACCTACCTAAAATCCGTTCTGGTTTTGCATGACATATGAGATTCTCTCTACTCCGCTCTCCTGCTGTTGCTGCTGCCCACAGTCTCAGTATAATAGCAACATCAAGAAGTTACTAACAGTTTCTTTGAAGGTAAATGACTTGACTTCAGCATTGTACACTTTGTGAACAAGTAGTCATCTATTTTTCCTCACAGTGGAGGCTAAACAAAAGCTGTGTCGGTCCAGCTTATCTTCTTCCAGAAGATGAATCAAAATTGTAATTAGTCTAAACAGACCAGGCGATAACATTTTCTTGCATCTGTTTGTGCTGGTTAGAATGAGGAAACGTAGAGGTGGTGATGTACATATGCAAGGTTTCTGTTAGGCATATCATTACTTGAAGCAGGTCTCTGTCATTAACATCTGGCTGGAATTTGTTTGGGAAATGTTTGAGAGAAGGACTTAAATTGTTGATATATATAAATATATATATATATATTATTTTTTAATTACTGTTGGATACTACAGAAGAAGCAGAAGGGCTGGGCTCACCCAGCCTGCCACTTAGAACTTCCAGGTTCATGTGCAATCATGGAGAATCGAACATTATACATGCAAGAAATGAAGGCATAAAAGCAGCAGTTGAAGTTGTTCAAGGGGTTTTATAATTTGCACCAGATAACATCTTTTTCATGCTTTTCTCTTTCATGATATGCATCACCTCTGATGGCTGAAGAATGTAGACAGGCATAATGGTATTGCTTTTCACCAAAATGTGTGCACCAAGGTAAACAGGTGTTTGCCTTACTTGTTTTTGAGTTTGTGAATTAGCTTCCTCTCCAGGTGTTTAACTCCGATATTTTTTTTTAATTTTTTTTTGGTTATACTGCGGTAGTATTTATTTTTAGAGATAAGGTTTGTATATGTCATGTTTGCAAATGCTGCTACATCTTAGAACAGGCTAATAGCAGTTAATTTTGTAATATATGGAAGGACTGTACAAGCTGAAGGGAATAATGCACTTTTCTCCCATGTGGAAATTTTAACAAGGCTCTGAAATTGTACATACTGCTTAGAACCAGATTTTTGTGAATGAAATACTGTCTTTTAACAGTTTGGCAGTGGAGGTGAGGATTTCCCACCTCATGTGCCAAAGGGTTAAAAGTGAACAGACAAAAAAGCTACATCTTGTGCTCCATTTAGGATAAACATAATGCAAGAGCCTGGCAGCACAAGAGAAAATGTCTGTTCTATATGAAGGAATTGCATTTGAACAACAAGACCACAGTGATTACAAGAAAAGCACTTTATTTTAACAATTAAAATAGTAAATTTCTGGGATCAGCCGTTCTCAAGGAAGATTTGCCCTCAACCAAAAGAGTCCTAAAACCCAGGAGGTTATGTGTAACCGTGGTACCTGATTGACTGAATTTCAAACGTCACAGCAAACGCTCCACTAGGGAAACGTCTTTCCATTTCCGAAGATCTGTATCTAACAGACCATGTGCAGAAACTTTAGCTTTGATCTTCAGCAATGATAATCTTAATAATAAACCCTTTGGTGCTAGGAGCTGGGGCGTGACGCGGCGCAGCGGCAGAGTGCGCGCAGCCTTGCAGGCGACATCGGGAACCCCCGACTCCGTGGGATTATCATTGGAAGTATCTCTGCGTTCAGCTCTTGTTAGCTCCCACAAAGACTGTGATATTGCAGAGTATTCCTGGTTGCATTGTGTGAGTGAGTAGATGAGTCTGAGAGATGTTCCTACACAGATGCCTTAGCCTCTTGATGTGGAAAGTTGAGTGCCCAAGCATGAAGCCCACTGCTGGCAGTGCATGTGCTGGGATGGTCAAGGGGTAGACGGGCATTTTAGCAAGGCAGCTAAAGATGCAGAGTAATTTAGACAATTTTTCATGTTTAATGTTTTATCTTTAGTAATGGATGGATAATCAGATAGAAATATATCATAATGTATACTCTAACTGCATAGGATTTCAGTATGTCACCCTGTAACACTAAAGACGTGTAGATGTTGTCCCTGTGCGGAGGGAGAGGAGAGCAGCAAATGCAATGCAGGTCTGGTGGTGTAGAGGTGTCTACACTGCCACAGTGAGCGAGTGACTGAAATAACCAAGTACTTAACAGAAGGGCATTAATTAGTTCTCTGCAAAGGTCTTGTACTCAGACTGAAACTATGGTGATTCAAAATCTGTGTTACATGCCTGTGTTTTCTCCCCTATGTTTTCAGCTTGTCATAGCAATAAGTTTCTTGGCACAGGGCCCCTCCAGCCAGTGGCCAACTGGCTGTGGCACTGGCCAGCAGCTCCTTGTGGCAGTGATGCCCTGTGCTTTGCTCTCCATTGCGTAGCCAGGTAGTGTGTGGGTTGCAGGAGGGGCCTGGCAGTGAACTATTTGTAAACCTTTTCAGACATCACTTTGCATTGCAGTGTCTGCCTTCTGAAACGTCAGTGATCCAGTTTATGATGCAGAGTCGGCAGCCACCTTGTGCTGCCCAGGCCCAGGGGATTCTGTCTTACCAGTGTTAGAAACAGATGACAGAGAAATGGACAAGCAGTGCTGAGGGAAACTTTAGAAGCTCTTCTTTTGCTGTCTGCAGTTGTGTTTGAATTTGGACAGGAGATGGTGGCTGGTTGTCTTGGTGAGCCTTTTGAGCACAGTACATTTCAGACCTTGACTCCAGCTTGTACTGACTTCCATGACATACAGTATGCCCTCTTGTACTGCAGCCATCTCGGAGGAAATAGGTCAATTCTGTTTGGATTTTGGCAGTTTTGCACACAGCTTCGCTTTCCACACTAATCCATCTTCCAGTACATTCCTGTTGCTTAAAGAACATTTATTCCAGTATTGTTTCACCTTTTTTTTCCATCTTTACTTGCGGCTTCTTAAAGCTGACTGTTCTTGCAGGGGCCATGTGCTTCTCCTAGAGTACAAAAGTAAGGTCTTTCCTTACTAACTGCAGGGTCTATATATTACACCTCAATGTACACACTTTGCTGCTACTGTTTGTACTGTCTACAGTAGAATTTCCTTATCTTGCTCCTGGTAGTGCATTACAGGCAAGCATGAAATGTAAAGTATTTATTTAAATAAAAACCTCTAAATTGGTAATTGAATTACCTCCCTGTAGCTTTAGAGTTTGTGACATTTCTTGACCTTGCTAGTTCTTTCATTAGATCCATGCAAGATCTAGTCATATGGTTAAGGATATCAAGCAGACACGACTACGAACCCAAGAAACCGTATTACTGTTGGTCATACTTAAACTGTTTATTTCCTTAAGTATATGACCCACAAGGATGTGAAATAACTACAAGAAACTGTTTTTGTACACTGTACATCCTTAGTATTTTTACACGTATATGATAGGGATGCACATTATTTTCCTTCGTACAGACAGCTTAAATAAAGCACTATGTCAATCTGCTACTTCTGTGTTTTTTAATGCTAATTTGTTCTGGAGGATTGTAAATATATATATATATATATGTTCAAGCTTGCCACAGAGGACGTATTTTTTTATACCTGCACATTACTATTAAATATCTTAGAGGATAAAATTCTTAAGTTGTCCTGTGTCAGAGAAAGAAAAATGGAAATAAGAAGGCTATATTGCAGATTACAAAAGATTTCTCAAGTTTTGGGTTAAATATTTACTTCATATTTTAAAGTAATTTTATATAGGTTAGATGTTTCAATCCTGAAATGCACAAAGAATTTACTTAATTTCTTCTTACAAGAAAATGTACATCATTATTTTTTTATCACTGTATATATAATGATCTGTGCATGTTTAGTTACAAGTTTTATTTGCTGTGAAGTCCTAGTGAAAACTGTAACTCGCTGTGACATATTTCAGATACTGGGTGAACAGTTTCAGCTTGTAAATGATTAAGTTACAGTATTGTCAAAAAAAAGTTTTTATGACTAAGCAAAATGTATCTGTGCTTTGGACCGAGGCTGTTTCCATACAGGTGGTTCCTGTTAACTCTGTGAGATGTATGTCACTTATAATTTTGGGTTATACTTTTGAAGATATGCTCCTATCAGAACATCCACCATTTAGTGATTTTCAGCTGATGAAATTCTTGGCCTCACATCCCACAGCTAGACAATGTTTGGGCAAGGAGATGGAAGAAAGGAAAGGTGGGATTTGCAGGGCACTGTAGAATGGGACTCTTTGAAGCCCACGGGCTGGTCCAGGGCTGTTTGAAGCAGCCAGTCTGGAGGGCTGAGTGTCTCTAAAGCAGTGGGTCATCCGGGTTTTCTGTTCTCTGACGTGAATGCTTCTCAGGAATAGAGGTGCTTCATCCAGGTCTCAGGTTTTTTCCTTTCTTTTTTCCCTCCTTTTTTTCTCCTCCCCCATCTTATAACAGGAAAGAGCTTCAGGGAGACAGCCATCCATTAGTTCAGTGGCATCAGGATGTCAGTGACCAGGACAAAACTGCAGCAGTGACAGGACTATTTGGTCAGGCTGCATCCTGTGTTGTGGAATCACACTCTCTGTGCTGACCTGGATTTGATCATCGGGTCTGATACTTGTAAAATTTGTAAAACCAAGCATTTAGTGCTTAAGTAGATGCAGGGGAAGGTGGGGAGGGATATGAGACAGGTAGGCCTGGTGCTGTAATGACTTATTAATTGCTACAAAGTAGAGTAACTGCTGCAGGGGAAGTTATCCCTTGCGGACTCCCAGCAACACAATAGTTGCACCTATGCCTGGGATGAGTATGAAAAACCCACTTTGAGCTATATATACTGGCAGCCCAGGACCCTTTGTTGAAACCAGACTCGTACATGCACGTGGGTGGCTGGCAGTGGGGCCCTGCATGTGGCCACCAGCAGCCACCTGGTAGGTGAGGCAAGTCCAGAAAGGTTGAGGGTCCCGATGTGCTCCAGGGTCTCAGTGAAGCCTAAGTGTCAGGTATAGGTGCCCAAGTTTCTTTGCACACGTAGCCTATAGGCGCTGTCTCCTATTTAAACACAGGTTTATGCTGTGGAATAATAAAAAATAAAGTTTGTGTTTCCTACATTTATAAATATATATTCTTAACTGTGTAACCATCTATAAAGTAGTGACACGTAAAAAGCTGTCAGCCTGACTACTGTGAAAAATCTTGAGTTTGACTAGAGAGGGCTTTCCTTCAGCAGCCTTTCTTCTCCCTGAAGACCTGGGGCCTTTCTCAGCATGCTCAGTGTCGTATCTGTGAAGCTGTTCAGGGAGGCGATCAGATGTGTTTGGCAGTTTTATAAGGCAGGAAATTGAAATAGGGAGGAAAAATCACTTTGATGTTAGGGCTGTACCACTAATAATTCTTAAAATATAAGGGAAGGAAGGATTGTGTTCCACACCCAATGGTAATTTATTGCATGTGTTGTTACTCTTATTTTTGTTATGTTTTCCGTGTTCATGCTGGCTGAAGTAGCTTTATTGCTGGGGAACTGTTCTTTGCGCTTTTTTCACCCCCTTTACCAACTACATTGAAAACAATAGATGTAGAAACTTTTCTCTTGTGTGTGTAGCTTATCCTACACTAGATAGCAAAATACTCAGATAAATTCTTTCTAAAACAGTTGGGTATTTGAAAAGTAACCTTGAAAAACATGAGTGCACAGTTAACCAGAAAAAAATGCCCTCCACCTGTACCCTCCAAGTGTTCTCAGTTCAATAATTTGAAGCCAAGTTCAGCTGGTGCCCTGACTATGTGCTGGTGCAAAAGTCCAGTTTCACCACTTCAGTGTGGAGCCCATCACCTCTTGTAATGGCTCCTCTGTAATAATCAAGGGCTCTGTTCTCTTAAAGGCCTTGCTCAGTGAATGTTTTAAAGGGGAACCTGACCCATGGAAATTCCTCCACATTAGATGGAATATTTCTCAATCTTCTCACGCTTTTCTGATTAGTAAGTACTTGTTGGGGCTCTCACTTTTTATATGAAAGTGACAAATATCCTGTTGAATAAAGTTCCCAGGTATATTCTGGTACTGAGTTTGTAAAAAGGAGGGCAGTGTACGTGTGCAGCACTTGCAAACAGCCCCCTTCTCCCTCCTCCCCCTGCACATGCTTTCCCTTGAATTCAGAAGGACAGAACAAGGAACCTAGAGAACCTATTAGGTTTATTGGTATTTCAGTCTGTAAATAATATAGACATGTATGTTCAATTATGAAAATAGATAAAAACATTTTATAAACATTGTACAAATTATTGACATCCACACCACATAATAGCTGTTAAAACTGGCTTGCAAGCCTAGTCTTTTCAGAAAAGTCTCAGCTGTCATCCTAGAAAGTTTGGTAGGCTGGTAAGGCTTCAAAATATTTGTGATTCTGTAGTTAAAACCAAATAGAAACCAGCTGAAATTAGCTAGCAAGTGTGCCTGTTTTCTGCAGAGGTGTCTTTGGGTGAGCCTCAGACAAGTTTCAGCCAGGTGCAGAGCAGACCTGAAAGATAAAAGGAAGAGATGGGTAGTCTGTATGGCAGTGCCTGTGTTTCTCATTTGTGTCACGTCAGCCTGCAGGCAAGTTCTTAGAAGAGAAATAAAAACTGGTTATAACTGCAGTAAGGCAGAGTAAACAAGTACAGTTTCAAAGCCTGCACTTCCTGTGGGCCTGCTGTCCTCACCTCTTTCTAAGCTCAAAAGTCTTACAGGTAGCAAGAACAAGAGATATCTGATTTCTGAAAAACAGGATCTCCATGAGCTTTTGACATGGCTCCTGTTTAGCAGTAAATAAGTGAGCTCTTGTTTTGGGGCACGTCTAAGATCCTGTCCCTTCTCCCTTCCAAGAAGAAGATGGCAGGGTTTTGCCAGAGGGTGTTTACTGTGCAGTGTTCAGCGTGTGTCTGGGGTGGGCAGCTGTAGCAAAACAGGAAACTGTTGCCTTGGTGCCAGTAGGAAACCTCTGGTGGGAAGGCTAATTTGCAGTTTTGAAGCTCTTGCATAGCTGTTGTTTGTGCTTCCTCGGTAGCACTTAAGGATTGAATTGAGCAAGACATCAAACTATTGGAGCTGGGGGAGCTACCTCGAATTAAGCCACTGCAGTACTAAAAACTGAATTTAAGAGATGTACATGACCTCAGAAATAAAAATAAACTTTCTACTTTGGC
Organism: Zonotrichia leucophrys gambelii; assembly: GCF_028769735.1. Lineage (NCBI taxonomy): Eukaryota > Metazoa > Chordata > Aves > Passeriformes > Passerellidae > Zonotrichia > Zonotrichia leucophrys. The sequence goes on from NC_088172.1 coordinate 74,252,358, forward strand.
TGGTTTTGCATTAGAAGACTGAAGGGTTTTGTTTTTTTTTCCTTCCCCCCTTGGTTGGTTAGGCTGAATTAAAGAAAATTCATAAAGCTGCAGTTCATTAAAGAATGAAAAACAGTAACATGGTGGTTTTTCCCCCCAAAATGCGTGCACCAACATCAACTGCTACAGTTGTGTTTGCGACCAGTGCAAGGAACTGTGGCAATGCAAAGCCTTAGGGCTTAAATTCCATTCCACTACCCAAGTGCCTGGGTAGTGTCAACCAGAGGAAACATACTTTGTGCTGCAGTGACCCTCAGCATTAGAGTACAGGCAGAAGCTTAAAAGGATCCCAAAACCTCAACTCCTGAAGAAGTTGAATTCCTGGAAATTTCTGCTGTGACTGTCCTTCCACACCACAATTTCCCAGTGCTAATGCTTTGTGAGATGCAGAACCTCAGCCTGATTGATGAAGTGGGCAAATCTGACTCCAGCCTGGCCTGAACCTCTTCACAAAGCAAGGACCAGTCCTGTCAGAGTCTCTGTACCCCACTGACCCAGGGCCCAAGTACTAAAGCTGTCATTTAAGGTGTGCTGTTCTCTAACAAAATGGGCACAACTGTCACATTCAGATAATTGGTAAACGAGTTAGTTACTGGACAGTCAGGGTAAGGGCCTTTCCAGTCTTAGTTTCTCCCCCTCCCTAGAATATTTTGGTTTTTCAGTGCACAGAACATTGCAGCACACAGTGTCCAGGTTCCTCTGGACACTCTCTCCTTAGCTCAGTGGCATCTGTTTTAAGGGGCTGGTTGGGTATTAGATGTACACGTTGGAAGGGTTTGTAGGAGGGGAACTACAGATGCCTGACTGGTTTATTTTATTCCTGCCAGCAATATGGGAGGAGGGAAGAACAACTGACTTTCTGTTTGATTAGAAAGCACTCAGGTGGCTTCAGTGCCTCAATCCTCCATTGCATGGCTGTAAAACCCAAGGTGGAACTCCCAGCAGGGCCAGGCTCAACTTCTCAGCTGGTGCCCAGCTTTGTCCAGTAGCCAGGCACGGGACAGGACGTACAGGACTCCCACAGCTGCAGATGCACAAACACTGAGGAGCTGAATACTTGAAGCCTCATGTCAGGGCAGTCAGACATCAAACAGAGGTCTATCTTTATCCCTTCCTGTCATGGTTTAACTTGCATCACTTCACATTAAACTCCATCCAAGCAGAAGTGAAGATTTTCATCTGCTTAAAAAAAGCCACAACATCCACCAACTCCATCTGTGGACTGTCATTAGTTGTTAAAAACACCTGGCAGAGACACCATCTTTGTGCAGTAAGACTACACTAAAACAAAAGCTCTCTCCTAATAACCAAAGCAATCTTCAGGTCTCCTGAGGTTGAAAGCCATGTAAGGATCAGCTTGAATCACTTTTGACAGCAGAGATGGATGACCTACCTGTTTGCTGGAAATAAGGCTCCCCCTTCTGTAATACATAATAAAAAATAAAAAGCAAACAGAGCACTTGGGAACACTGCTGCATTAACCACTGGGGTCTCACTGAAAATTCCTGCTGACACAAGAAAGGAAAGAAAACCCCTGCTCCAGACCAGCTGTAATTCTGACAGTGCCTCCTGCTGAGTGACTGGGGTGAGGATGGGAGCACAGGCGCGGGTGAGTACTTTAACTTCCTTTTAGAAGGAGGGTGATCAGCTCACAGACACGCTCACTGTGACACAGACATCTGCAGGGAGGGAGGAGAGAGCTTTAGTGGCTCAGCCATACGGAGAGCACAGGGAGGGTGCAGGTTCCTGGCCAGGGAGAGGCTGGCTTGCAGGAGGAGATCTTCATGGGAAGTCAGAGCAGCAGCACAGGATGACAGCCCTCGCTGGAAGTAATCCTCAAGGTCCAAATCCTACCCGTCTGTGCTCTCACTGGCTCAGCTGGCCAGCAACCCCTTCTGGCAGCCGGGGGCTGTGAGGGGATTATCCACCGGGACAAATACTGATTTCTGTCAAACTGATGGACACCAAGGCAGATCCTGCAAGAGAGAGGCATCCCAGCTCTCACAGATACACTCATGCCTGGTGGGGGGTGCTGAGGTTTCCAGCAATCTCTGTTTAGATGTTTGTTTGCTTTCTGTGCACATTTATTTAGTATTCTCTATTTCATACCTATGTACGAAGGTAATTAAATACCTGTATCCTCCTGCCTTAGGGTGAATTCCACTATACAAGAGACTTTCAAAGGTAAACATTCCAAACCTGAGTGTTACAAAAACTTTCAAAATGAGAGGTGTAAATCCCATAATTAAAATTTGATTACCTTTACAAGGTCCTGAATATGCTCATGTAGCCTATAAAGGAATGCAGCATTACAGCAGGATCAGGTACTTCTTTTATTATTTTTTTTCCTTTAAAACCCTGAATTTTCCTTACAGTGTCAAATGAGTTTTCCAAGAAAAACATGCTCTCAACACACCAGAATGTAGCTGAATTGAAAGACCTTTTTTTTTTCTTTCTGCTGTCTTTCCCCCCATACATGTAACACTAGAAATGTGTTAAAAAACATGTAACACTAGAAATAAAAAACTACAGTGGAAGTAATATGACTTTTGAAAACAAATCCTATCAAGGCTCAGGGCTTATTAGGTTTGTTGAGTAGGTCAGCTAGATTCAAGTAAATGATGCAATTTTAAATTCTTTAAACTTTAAAAGTTTAGTAACTCTTACAAGGCAGTAGGAACACCTATAGCTATGTTGCACTACTGTAACATGACAGCACTGCTCCAAATACAAATATCAAGATAATGTTTCTTTCAATGTGACAATAGCTGTTATGATTTATTACAAAACCATTTGCAGCCTTTCTGAAGAGATAGGGATGATTCAAGCTTCCTCAGACAGAAAATACTGGAAGCAACAAAACTAAGCATTCCAATCAAAAGACAAATGCCTAGTGACTATCCAGACAAAAAGTACCTGGCTTAAATCTGAGATCTTCCAGAAGTTCCCACCTAGCTAAGGGTTGTACATCCCCCTTTCCCTTCAACTTACATATTTAGGATTTTTTAAAATAAATTCTATTAGGTAAACTTGTATTTGCTATTGAGTGCTTGTCCTTAAATTTTTAAGTGCTTAAAGAGAAAAAATCAAAGCACAAAAAGCTTCAACAGTTTCAAATCCAAAAATGTTTCAAACACTTCCTTCTTCCTTTTGTCTTTTAAGTGTTTGCCAGATTCAACTCACATCTGCAAATAGTTTTAGTCGTGCTCTCCTTTCCTCTCCCCCCCACTCTATATATAGGATATAGAAAAAAAATACCTACTTCTGCTCATTTCTCTTTATTCATCCAGGTTTTTACTTCATTCCATCTGTGTCCTGTTTGAGATCTGCATCCCATTTTTTTCCCTGAAATATGCAACTGCAGTTACTACAGGCTCATGTTCCAAGATACAATAGCACATTTAGCTTAGTGTATTTTACATAATCTTTAAAAGATTAGGTATGGCTGAGGTTTCCACCTCCCCTCCCCACAAAAGAACCTCCAAAAACTTTGTTAATTATAAACTGTATTTTACTGGAATTGTTGGACAATATAGTAAAATGTGGAATATGAGGTCACTTTAACCTTTGATCAACATTAACTATGCAGTTGTTTGGTTTCAGTATTTCTATACTAACTAAAGCCAATCTTTCTGCAAAGAGCTTCCATTTATGGTGAACTGTTCTTCAGTTTCCTTAAACCAATTGTCTGATATTCCAAGCAGCACTTTTGGGCTGAATTCCAGTTCCCAGAGAACCACCATTGCTTTAAATATCTGCACATAGATTTTTAGGACTCATTCTGTAATAATTTTTTCTATCATTCTTCTTTTCTGACTGTTCTCAACTTAAAAAGTGTCCTCTGGAGCACAATTAACTTGTAATGAACATAAAGAAGGCAGCTTTTGCCAGTCAAGTATTGATAGGAATTTTAGTATTTGAATGATTTTTTCCTCTTTTGTATGATTTTTGTACTTCTGCCCAACTCCATAAAAACACAATCACTTCCAGATAAAATAGATTATCAATAACAAAATCCCTGTGGACCTTGTAAAGGCTGTTCACATTACCAAGAGTGCTTTTCTGAAAGCAGGAATTTTAATTTATTTTGGGAACAACCACCTCCTGAACCTCTCTTATAGAGAGAACACTATGGTTGCCCTAAAATTTGCCAGTAGTTACTACATGCTGATAACCATACACTGCCATAAGCCACCGAGTTTGTCTACTAGAACAGGAAGTCCTGTAAAACTGAACACATGGACATGATTAGGGGCTTAACAAAGTATGGATTTTATTCTAGGTTAAACATTTACTGACTTCTACAGATAAAAAGACTACAAAAATAGTATGATTTAAGTACTTTAAAGTTCTAAGCCAATTCATGTTCTGTTTACTGTTAGGTGTGCTACTAGACTAAATTTCCTACACTGAATGTCCTTTGTTACCATGTTAAGCAAACTCCAACTATCCTGGGCAAACTCACAACTTTGAAAGTTAGAAAGCATTGTAATTTGCTTTGTAACTAAGTAAATACACTAATTCAACCTTGAGTTTGATTATCTGATAGTTTTACTGAAAACCTCATTCTATGCTTGTTAGTTCTCTTCCTTTTTCTGAAAAAAAAGCGAAAGAAGAAAAAAGAAAAAACCCAGCCCTGCAGTCTTCTCCCTTATTTCCAAAGCACTTACTGGCCAAAGAACAGTGGCCAAAACAAAAAAAGCCAGAACAGCCCATAAGAAGCCACAGCTTCCTAGGGACCACTGGAAGCAACAATCAGAACTGCTGGAGAAGCAGAGATGTGATGATTGCTCAGGCAAGACTGTACCTTTACCATCTCACATCTGGGTGCATGAATCACAGAATATCTTGAGTTGAAAGAGACCCACTGGGATCATCAAAGCTCAACTAGTGGCTCTGCACAGGACAAACCCAAGAGTCTTACCATGAGTGGTCATTGAGCAGCAAAAAAAAATAAATAACTTTTAAAAATAAAGAGAAAAAAAATCATTAAGTGATAGAAGGACTTTAGTCTGACAAATGGCAGTAAAACCTCTAAGCAATTATCAATGTCAAGTAACTATTTAAACATTAATGATGTTAAAGAACAGATTTCCCTTTTCTCTGAAAAAGCAACACAAAAATCTTCAGTTAAGAAGTTAAGAACTGTCATTGAGAATAACTTCTGCTTTTTTATTGTCACTTCAAAACACTTTTTTTCATTTAGTTTTGATTTGAGAGTCAGGTTCAGCTACCTTTCCAATTGTGTGAATTTTTATTTTATTTTTTATAAGGTAATGCTGTATTTAAAAGAACAACAGCAACAAAATCCAGCAGTTGAAATCAGACTGCTGGCAGATTTCTCTGCTAAACCTGCAGTGTTCCCCTTAGACTTTCTTTTCTTTTGGCACAGTACCTGTGTTCTCAGAAACTGCACCTCTTCTGTAAGCAGGTGCTTCTCTTTGAAGAGCTGATTCTGTTTGTTGAGCAACTCCACTAACTGCTGGGCAGTGGCCTGGCAGTGCTTGTCAAGCTGCTGTAACCTGGAAAAGAAATAGATAAAAGGGTTGCACAGCATCTGAAGTTGGAGTTCATGGAAAAAGCTTTGATCTTTGCACTGTTGGTGGCAGATCAGGCTGGTGGTTGGGCTGAGACTAAAGTATTACTCCTAGGATGGGCTTTAAATGTATTTTCACACTTTAAATTAGCACTTTAAAGGTCTGCACTTTTAATTTAGAAGCTTTATGAGGACATGACAGCAAATTTGCTTTGCTGTGATATCAGTAAAGATTGCAGGAGTGTATCCCAACACCTATAGCTAAGCAAGCTGCACACTCTGTATCTGCTTCTGTAACTGTCTTCTTGAAACACATGCAGTAGCCCAGATTATAAAACCAAATGCCCAAATTCCCTGACAAACTGGACCTGAAATGACAAAAACTTCTGTTTTCTATCCACTGCTCTTTGCAAGCTGGTCAATGTCCAAAACTCATTACAGAACATAGCACTTATTTCAAGTAAGCTTAGTGTTAATTAAGCATGTCAGCATAGATCCTTTAACAGTCTAACAGGGATTCCTGGGGAAAGATGTAAAGAGTCCATCATTCCAAAGTCCCTCCTCATCAGGGGCTGCAAAACAGAGGGGAAAAGCTGGCAGGTATCAGAAGAAACATGCAGAGGCTTTCTGCTTACACTGAAAGAACATGTGCCTGAGTTGGGACAACAGTGCGGTAAGACAGGTCAACTGCACATTTATTTCTTTAATCACAAAAGCAGGTATCACTTGTTATTTCTCCAGTGACTGTTTATTACTCCTGGCATCCAGTCAGAAGCAATTTCCAACTAATGTGAATTTTACATCAGAACAATATTTTTTAGTAGATAATCACAGGTAGCCCATGCAAATTTCAAAAATATTACTGGACACAAGGCCTAGTGTGCTCTATAGTGAAGCTCTATGTCCTTTCAAATAAACTGCTGTGAATGGAAAAGTCTTTAATTATGGAAATAATCAATTACACTTTTCTGCTTGTAACTTCACCACCCATTGTTATATTTAGACTGTCTCCTTGAGCAGAGGGAGAAAGATGACACAGGCAGTGAGCTGGGTTTGACCAGCAGGCCACAACCTTATCATCTGTATCTCCAGTGCTTGACTGCAGGTTTAATAACATACTGATCTACAGCTCTGGGCCACAATGGATGAAAAGGGTGCAGTTCTAGTCAATGCAGATCTGGATCTGTGAATTCCCAAATTCTGTCTGCCAGTCTGCTCTCCCAAAACTGCTGCCAAGCTGGCCCTTGGTCCACACACTGGGACTCCCAGCCTGCTCTGCTGCGTTTAGCTCCTGAGGACAGGCTCTGGGCCCTCTCACAGTATCTGCTATTACGTGTGACATGTGCAGCACAGCCACACATTCCCATATGCATTGTATCTGGCCTGCCTGCTGATCTCGTAAATGATTCAAGATGAGAAATGAACAGCTCCACCCACATTCACTGTACTTCCCATATGTTACAACTGCACATCGATGCCTGCCATCATTTTTACAACTGGGTGACAGAACCTTCTGCACATTTTGCTAATACGAGTGAGGGAGGTTGCACGGTCGCCACGTTCACTTTGGCAACAGCACCTACCAGGCAAACGTACTGTGTCCTGAGCATCTGAGTGACCACTGTGTCCCTCCTGCCTAAATGAGGTCATTTTTCCACCAAAGTGTCAAGATCTGTCCAGTTGGGATGGCATGCAGCTGCTCCCCCTTGGCCTGGCCGTGTTGGAGGACAGGGTCTGACACCATGCTCTGTCACATTACTTCAAGGCACAAGGTGAAAATGTAGCTCATGAACCATGGTACCATGTTTGAACTATCCACAGGACAGCCTGGCACTAAGGAGAAAGCTCCCAGTCAGTAGTAATAACAATATCCTTCACATAATTTCCCATTAACCACTTCAAACCAATCCCAATTTCTATATGGAGGCAGGAGACAGTTCCATGAGATGAGTGGTTCCACAGAAAGAGAACACAACCAAGGCATCACAAGCTGCAGTGAAAGTTTCAAGGTAAATGTTTTGCTCTGATTCTCAGTACCTGGAACTCATAGGCAGCTTTATGTTAGAAGGGCTCCAAACTACCCTGCTTTTTTGTGCAATTACAACATGCAGAAGACTTCACATGGCAGTGAAATTTGCATCTGAGACTAGGCTATACCCCAGGCTGTCCAGAAAAGAAGGGAAAAGTGATAGATAGGGTTTTGTTACACTTTGACAGGTATGGCTAGACAATCACTGCAAGACCCTGCAGAAATGACGTGAAATATCAAACACAAAGGACAGCTTTGGCATCAAGGTGAATTCCACCTGCAGAATAAACTTCTGTTGCATCCAACACTCTTAAGTTGTACTAGCACCCACCATGTTACACTTCCCCTTATGTGTGGCCTACAGATAAAAACAAAAGCTGCTTTCTTTTCTATAACAACACATAGCTAAAGCAGGAGCACCCGCAGGACTCAGGCTGCAAGCTCCCTGTCCTGGGAGACTCAGACCCATTAATCCACAGGCAATCCACAATGAAGGTAAAAGCTGACATAAACTGTCAGCCCTCCTCTGGGTTTTAATGTTGATTTGAAGGAAATTAATATGCAAGGATCTGTGGGCAGTACCCAGTCACCCTGCAGTGGGTATCAGTCAGTCCTTGACATAGTAGAGGCATTAAAAGGTTATTTACTCTTTCAGCATAGTCAGGTTACTGATGTAAAACGTTTTCACTTTACTCCACAGAGCTGGATTTGCTGAAATGGTGTGATTGGATTGCAGCAACCTGCAGCAGTTAAATCACCAAATCCAATAATCATGCTGCATTTACTGGCACACATCTTAATTAGGTTTTAATACAAGTAATCTGATAACTACTTCTGGCCAGCCAGAGCGGAGCTGTCAGTGCTGAAAGGGCTGTTGTTGAGCAGCTCGGCCAGCGTGCTGCCGCGGCTGCCTCCCCGCTGCCCCTGCTGAAGCCCCCATCTGCCAGTTGCCATGGTAACACAGGCCAGCCCATCACCCCAGCAGTGGGTGCTGCGACCCCCAGGCACCCCAGGGCAAGGGCTGGGGCATCAGCCACACAGGGGGCCACCAGCGCCAGGGCCACATCTCTGTGGGTGAGGGGGTGCTAGGCCTGGCTCCTGCTGTCCCCCAGAGTGACCAAAGCCCAGCACAACCAGCACACGTCATTGTGCAGCAAACTGCCCTTAAAATGCATTTGTCCTGTCAGGCCAAGAGTGTCAAACTATGAGTTTCTAAGGTTGCTCCTGCATTGCTCATTTGCCTAATGATCAGGGGTGGTTCCTGGTTCTGAGTGGGAAAACCAAAGACCACGCTGGAGACCTCTGCCATGCTGCAGAGATGCAGCTGAAGGGTGATCACTATGATCACACTTAGTTCCTGACACAGATAGATCAGGCACTACCTGAGGTCATCTCCTGCTGAATGCAAGTCAGTGATCAGGCCTGCTTTACCTCTATGATGATCCTGGTGCCAGACTTGCTGCCATCAAAGAGTTAAGGTGTATGGCTGGTGCTCACACTGAGCTTGTTTCTGCAGCCACAACTAGCCCAACTGCTGTCACTCCCCACGCCCCTCATGGGCATGGTAGGACAGATCTCCTCTGCTTTCTTTCCACCTCAACTCTGCTACCTTTCTGCCTTCCCTTTTCATAGCAGAAGTGATGTTGTTATTTTCATTAAGGCAGAAAAAATTATGTTCACTACCTCTTTGTATCTTGAATCAGCTCCGTGAACAACTAGGATGTTGAGACCAACAATGAAATTATTACTCACATGAGAAACTTCACTGTGGTTTATAGCACTGATAAAATCACACAGTAAATTTTGAGGTAAAAAAAATTAGTCTATGTATTTAGAAAGGCAGACAAATAGTAAATTAAACCCTGATGTTTCACTAGTGTCCTAAATTACTGTTTAATTAAGATCTTGACCCATACATCAGTGCCTTGAAACAACCTTAAGTGATGAGCATCTCAGAGAAGCCTCCACATGCTCCCAAAATTTAAATAGGAATATCTACAGAGATAACCTATCCTTTAATTGAACTGCATTCTCCCACCTGGCTTCAAAATCAAAACACTTGATGCACCTTTTCATGTTAATAAAAGATAAAAAAAAGCATAAGGGGAAAACTACACAGACCAAGAAGCCACCCTGTAACAGTGAGTAGGAACTAAAGATGGTGAATAAGCCTCCTCCTTTCTGTCACAGTGGAAGTCCTGACTTCTAACATGACACAGAGAGACAGTTCAGGGCATAGTAAAAAAGTTTCCATGGAATTTCCCACCCTCTGGAACCCCTATCATACTTCTGTTGCCACAAAAAGGACAAGACTGTCATTTGCTCAGGCAGAGCAGATCTACACCACTTCTAGGTTAGTAAGATAAGCACTTGCCCATGTTACAGGCAGAACAAACTCATCCAACTGATGTTAACAGATGGTAACTAGAAGTTAATATCCTTTGCACAGTTTGGAACTGGACACCTAAGGAGCAAATGTCCACATTTTACCATGAACCCCTTGACCCAGGTGGCTTTGTATCACTCATTTTTTCTTAAATTTTATATCTATTGGGTAACATTTAAATTCTCTTTTACTAAAGACACTCTCAATTTTTCCACATACTTTTAAAGTACCTATAGCATATAATTTCTAATAAGATAACAATATTTGCATGCCACAACAACACCTGCAAATAGGGTTTAATTAAAAGTTTACATAGGAGCTTCCCCTTTGTTTCAGATGTCACCACTGAGTATTAGAATATGTCCTCACTTCCACAGTTGGCCCACCAGGTTAAACAAATAGATCATGTAGGAAAGCTGAGCCTGGATCTATTCCTGGGCTTCTAATAGCTCATGTCTAACATGCTGAAGAGAACATTATCAGCCTGCTCTTCAGCAGGGGGGTGTAGCAGCTGGGCTTGGCCGCTGTGATGACCACTTTTGGCCCTACTGGGTTTTGACAGGAAGGAAGCAATGAAAGAGAATGTACAGCAGGCTGGAAAAGATATGGGTGAAAGCTTCACTAATGTCTATTTGTGTCAGAATGCCCTGGGTGAAGATGAGGCTTTTCCTCCTTTAAAGGAATAGTAAGACCTTTGGTAGGAATATGAACTCTGGATCAGGTTTACTCTAGAGAAGAAATAATTTGGGTTACTATTTTATGCTTTTAGTTGACAAGTATGAAGTAAAACAATTCTCTAGATCATCTAGGCTCGTAATTTAGAATGCTGAAAAATACTGTAGAAAAAAAAAGAGAGAAGCAGGGCTCAAAGCAGATAATATTACAAAAATATATTGAATTGTATTGTTGTCATGGTTTGAGCCTGGCACAGAGCCAGTGCCCCCATGAAAATGCCCTCACCCTGGTGTCTGCTGTGAGATGTGACCAGGAATAAGCAAAACAGGCTCCAGCTTAAACATAAAGAACACTTTATTACCTAAACTACAGGAAAATAGGGAAAAACTATAAGGAAAAGAAAAAAAAAATTGAAAACCTTACAAAAAAACCACTTTCCTCCTCCCCACTACCTGAATTTCCTAATCCGATACATTCTCCCAAATCACCAACTGCCCAGCCTGGCACCACACTTTAGTATACTCAAACTTCAGTTCATGAAGAGGAGAGGAGTCCTTCTTGTTCCATAGGCTTCCCCTGGAAACACACTGAAACCTCGTGTGCTTCCATGTCACTCAGCACCGCCCGGAAAAAGTCCTTTTGCCGCTTGTGACATCTTCCTTCCATGCCCAGTGCTCTCACCACCGTGCATGGATCAGAGCTGCTTTTAGGGTTGTCTTTTAAGGATGCCTTGTCTCACTCCAAAAAGGCACAGTCTCTGCTTTGGGACATCTGTCCCCCCAATATTTTTCCAACCCCCTGGGGCCGGGGGGTCCCCACGATGAACCCTCCTGGTTCTGAGGCACTGCCTCCCCCTAAGTGCAGTCTCTGTGTCACAGGAACAAACTGAGTCCATGGCCACAAGAAAAGTCCAGCCACAAGGCCACTCCAAGCATCTCTCTCTTCACTCAGCCAGTCTTCTCTACGTCCTTCAGGCCAGGTCCTTGTCTCATCTCATCTCCTATCTCCCTTCTTATTCAGCTTCGAGGAGGATTAGCATTTTTGCAAGGCCCCAATCATGAAAGAAAGGGGTTAAAACTTTCAGTCTCTGTCTGTCCCGGAGCTGCGGCACTCCCACACACGCTGCCGCTCCGGCCAGGCACTCTTCCCCCCCTCCTTCTCCTCCTGGGCCGGCTGCTATCACATTCGGTGTCGCCGGCTCTCCTCTCTCCCTCCTGGGGAGGGGAGGGGGGGAATGTCTGCCCGATGTCTCTTGGGGCTCCTCCACCCTTCCATCCTCGAGGGCCTTCTCACTCCCATCTCTGTCCAGGCCCCGGGCCTACCGCATGGCTGCCCCTCCCCCGCCCAGCAGCAGCGGCTGGACAGGGGAGGGAGATCCGACTTCTTCTCCTCGACGTCCCAAGAGAGCCTGCCAGGGCCAGAGCTCTGCTTTTTAACCCCTGTGTATTCTCGGAGGTGTGTCCAAACCCCACTGGCTACACCAGGTGCCAGTATCAAACTCTCGAACATCCATTGGTTTGACCACAGCATCCCAGAATTCCCACTTCTTCCTGGTCAAACCACCACAATTGTCAGACTCTTTTTTTTTTTTTTAAAGATGTTCACCTCTCTGATTTTGTTATGTGCCAGACAGAACAGATTTTGCACAATTTCTCAGTCATAATGGTAGGAGACACATACCCCACTAAAGTTTCAAAAGTGGTCTCCTCATGTTTATAAGATATGTATTTGTACTACTGAAACAATTTTCCTGTGCTTGTGTCACTAGTTACAACATTTTTTGTACTTTTGATAAACATGCGCTTGATTTCCCCTACTCCTTATTCCAATTCCTCCTATTTTGTTTATTACCAGACAAACTGAACCTGTACAAACTGCTAGCTAGTGTCCACATAAAGCAATCACTGTATTCAAGCTGTAGACACTGAGAATTTTTAATGCCCAATCTGAACTCTTTCCTTCACAAATACTTTGCCTTTAAAAAGAAATTCCCAGCATGAACCTCATCAGAAGCGACATGTAACAGACAGTACATGTGGTGTCTGGGCAGGCAGCAGAGAATTGAAAAACAAGTCTTCACTTTTTCTATCCCATGGCATGTGCAGAATGTACATGTGGCCCAAGCTGACATCAGGCATTTGAAGCAAAAAACCTGCTAAAAGCATCAGCTTCTGTTAATTCACTTTGTCAGATATTGTCTTAATTAAAAAAAAAAAAAAACCCTACCGCAAGGAAGGGCAGTGCAGCTGAGCTACAACTGCTTCAGTTGTTCTGACAGTCGCAGTTGCAGGCGCACAGAACAGCTCTGGGTTCGGCCCTGCTGTCCTCACCCAGCCCAGACCCTGGCTGCAGCCAGCAAGGGCTGCAGGCACTGAGGTACCAGCAGAAAGCTTATCTCTCTAGCTATCAGTGCCTGTGTTGGAAAGGTAAAATGTTTCTCACTAGTGACCTTGCAGATGAGAGGCCAACAGTGCCGGCTACAGTCCTTCTCATTTGGTTATCTGTAAGGGAATCTTTCCAATTTTAAGGATTACATATCACAGTCCTTCAAAACTGTTCTGCAGCACAACCCCAAGGCTGCTGTAGTGCATATTTTGACTACTACAAAAATAAACTCTAAAAATATCAAACACAAATTGTTAAATATCTATGGAGGTTTTGCTTGTTAGTTTTGTTGCTTTACCCCCATTATCCTTATTTTCCACTCTAGAGGTGCCCCTCCTTCCAGTTCATTTCAAACAAATGATTTTGCCTTTAAGCTCTGGCAGGCAACACACATTTGCTTGTTTTTCCAGTTTCACAGAGGGTTATTGTGGTTTACATAAATCACAGTCAAACTAATGATAGTTGTAGGATTTGTACAGAGTTAGTTTTATGCTTGTGACACAGAAAAGGAGGAATATGACATATTGGTGACATAATTTTTTCTGTGCAGCACATTCAGATAGATGTCTTAACCACAAGGGCTCATTGCTCTCCATCCACACAGACCAGATTTCTTCCATTTGAGAACTTAGCGCCGGCTAGGCCTACTCCCCTTCTATTACAGCTCTAATTTCCAAACTTACTCTAGGAAACAAAAGGGAAAAAAAGGGCATAAAGATCTAGGGAATGGCTGGGAAGGAGGTCAAGGTGGGCAGAGGAGCCCAGGATGTGCGTGAGAGGTAAGAAAGATCAGTGCTCAAGATCTGCATGGATACACCCAAGGGACCTGAGGAGGGTTTGGCCTCTGTTTGTGCTGGCTGGCCAAGCAAGCTCCCACCTGACAGGGAGCTGCTGCTGGCACGCAACACAGCACTTTGGAGCAGGGCTGTACACCTGGGGCCAGCCCCATCTCCCCACGTTCCCCAGTGCAGCCATAAACCAGCTCTGCTGAGACTGAAGGGAGTCACAGCATCAAATAAACACCATGGCAGGTGTAACACAGGAGACTAAAGATAGGGAAAATGGTAAGGTAATTTTGCACTGGAAGGGGCTGAGAGGAAAACAGTTTCATCCTGAGAAACCACAGGTTTATTTAGAAAAATAAGAAGAGCTGGAGAATCTGAGCAGTATTATCAGCCCACCTTCATGAAGCTCAGCTCTTGTGAGCAGAGTCCACTTGGTGTTTTGTTTTGGACTATATTTTAAAACTGCACATGAAGTTAGTGAAACCTGCAATTGCTTAGCAACACTGAAGGGAAGCATTTCACAGAAAATACATCTTAAAAATGCATTAGTACATTATAGACAGTATTACACTCTCTGTAAGAGACTGGCTATTTTGTAATTTATATGTGCATTAGTCCAACTGTGCTTTAATTTACTGCAAGGTGAACTTATTCATTGCTATGAAATAAGGGAATTTTATTGTTGTTTTAGAGGCAAATATCAGTACAGTTATCTTCAGGAAAACCATTAACCCCTCCACAATAAAGAATACAACTGCAACCAGGCAGTTTGGAGATGAGTATCAACACACCCAGATCACAGCCAGTGCAAAGGGTCAATAATGCCTTTCTGGTGAGAGCAGCTTAGCTTGTGGATGAGAATAGCAGCTCCAGAGCCCCTGCAATAGCAGCACAGGGCTGTCAGCAATACCACACAAAACAAGCACTAAGGTGGCTCCAGCCTGGCTCTCCCATGTCACAGTTCAGCACATCAGTCAGCGGTCACTGGACCCTGCACAGACATCCCAGCTTGGTAAGAACACCAGCACCTTCCAGCAGAAAGATTCCTCCTATCCACATGTGCATGCACAGACTCTTCTGTTGCCATCACATTTTAATTATAGTGAAAAATTCTAGCTAAACTATCAGCTTTTCCTTTGCTGCAAATTGAAATAAATGTTAATAGCTTTCTTGACACATATTCAATGTAACTATATGAGAAGAATATTTTTCCCCTTGGATTACAGCAAAAGGTCTTGCTTAGTTTTTTTAGGCAAATTATACTCTTCTCATGCTACTTCCCCACGTTCTCATCTTTCAGTGGTAAGCAGCGGTAACTTTTATGAAGCAAACATTTAAACAAGCAAGCTTAGAGGTCTCAATATGCTTTTGGAAACTGAACATTCTCACTTACATAAATGAAAACTTACTGCCTTAACTTACTACTAGTAAATTAAGAAAACAAAGCTGTGGCTCTTTGTTCAAAAATAAACCATGGGGTTTGTTCTTTTCAGTAGGGATAGAGAAGACAAACACATGCAATTTGAGAACAAGAGATCTACCTGCTATCAGTCAATTACTGTCTCTGTAGACATGGCAACCTCCGATACTGTGGCTGCAGCACAAACACATCATTACTTAAAATTTCTTATATGGGAAGCCCAGAGAAAATGCACATTTCTCTGTTGGTGAACTCCCACATGAACATGGGCAGAAAGCAGTCGGGGTCTCTGGAAGGCAGTGAAAGCTCAGCAGGTGCCCCAAGAGATCCTGAGGTCCCCGCTGGGGCTCACTGGTCCGACTGCTCCTCCTCAGCAGCCACCACAAGAGCCTTCCAGGGAGATGCTGGTGGTCTTGGCACCACTCCTGGTGGACAACTGTCCACCTCACACCTGGCTCAGCCTTGGCTGAGGCGAGGTAATGAGCAGGCCGACAAAATGAACCCAAGCCTCGCTCCCGAGGGAGGCTACTTTTGATCAGTGTGGAGCAACATATGCAGGCTTGAGCAGGGGGGCACGCAGGCAGCTCAGGGAAAAGCGTGCGCTGCTGTAACTAAACTGCAGATTAAGCTGAGTACTGCTGTTTCCTAAGCTCCAGATAAGGAACCTTCTGGAGAGCATGAAAACATTAAAGCGAAAAAAGAACGGTAATTGTAATTTTACTTTTAAATTATTGTGAATCTGGGCTGCACTAGAGCAGCGTTTGTCCCAGTTTAAGGCAGCGTATTTTTCAGCAAAGATTCTCATAGGGAAGATGCTTCTCTAGTTAATGGTTTGTTTCTAATGTCTCTGAAACCATAACACTACCTGCTCAGCAAGTATTTACCAACAAATGAATGTTTGGGTGTCTCTCATGTTATCTCCTTACATAAAAATCATGATATTTTTATGATCATGACATGCTTAAAATCTCTTCAAATAAAATAATCCTAATTATTGAACTTCTGTACTGTAGCATCAGGGTTTGATTTCCTTAGAAACAAATGTTATCAAGGAGAAAAAAACTGCATTTACAGGTCTACTAAAAGGCCTGATTTCATTGAAACATGCAGAGGAATTTAGAGTTCTATTCTCTGACAGTAGAGAAATGACTAAAATCTATTTCTGTTACAGATCTGGATACAATAGCTTTCATCTTGATCCAGACATAACTCCTATGAGCTGTAATGTGAACTACAGACTCCTGTAAAGCACACAAAACCCCATGAAATGCTCAATCCTGTGTTGCTAAAAACTAAAGGAGTTCTGCCCTTAACAGAAGCAGGCCCTTGTTTGCATAAAGAGCACCCTGTCAAACAGAATACAAATGCCAAGCTGGTACATTATAGCCACAAGCACAATAGCCCCATTCTTTTTAACTAAGCAAATCCTAGAGAGAGCAGTTTCCCCCCAAAATCTTGGCATCAGTGACAAATTCAGTGAACTGATGTCTCAAAGTGTTCACGAAAGACCACCTTTTTCTGCGGGAAATTTGCAGAGGGGCACGAGCTTTTAATTTCAAAGAGAAAGGAACTGTATGTTTTCATTGTAAAAAACGAGAGTGTGAAAAAATCCTAAGCACACAATAGCTCTCTTTCAAGTATAAAGTTCAGAATTACATCTCCCAAGTTTCCTGTACGTTAAAAGAAGAACACATAATAATGATCTAAAAATCCTTCACAAAAAACCAACAAGCAAGGATGAAGCAGTACTCGCCTGGGGGCCAATTGCCTCTCCAGCAGCGGTAAGGCTGTTACTAGGCTTGCAGTACCATTTGTTCCATTACACAATCTCCTGAAGCCTTTTACAGAGAGCTAAAACAACTGCCTGTACCAACACGACACATGGCTTTCCATCCCGACTCTTTGCTAATCCAGACGCTCCAACCATCTTTCTTTAAGATGCCATATGGTTGGCAGAAGCCTGTAGATCTAGCAGCACATCTGCTTGTATGTTACTTCTCCCCTCCAACTCCCCCCTCCACACCACAAAAGAGAGAGCAAATAATTATTTTACATGTAACCAATTAAACTGCATTTTAAGAAAACAGGGATTATTTAGCTCTAGATATTTTAAAAATATAGATTGTCGCAGAAGATCATTTGTATCTCGGTGATTTGGGAAATACAGTGAAACAAAACAAAGAAATGAAAGGCACATGGGCAAAATGATCCCTGCATTTGAATTATTTAAATGACTGCCATTCAGACCTTATGCCCGAAGATTTATTTCCCACATTAGTGTGCCACTGAAGAAGGGATTGAATTTGCTCTCTGCTTTTGTCAGAGGTGAATCCGACAAGCAGACTAGGAAACTATAATACACCAAACCATGCTTTGTTAAGCAAGCAGAGTGAGTCTGTACGCTAATGACTCTGCAGGAATACACTGACACACTGATTTTTTTGGTGTGATGAGCAAAGATTATTCACACCATAAAAATCCTGGTTGCACTGGCATGCAGGCATCCAGGTTATCTCTTTAGAATCCAGACGCCAAGGAAGACAGGCTGCAAAAATAATTTTGTTTGTGATGAGGTATCATTTGTCCATTTATGATATAATGGACTATAACAGAAGAGAAAATATACACTTTGGAGCCTGAAATTAAAAAAAAAAAAAAAAGAACCTAGAAATTAAAAATAAATGTTCCTATAAAACTCCCAGTGACCACTCTGTGATGAATAACCATCTTAGTTAATGAAGGGCAGGCAGAGATAGAAATATATAAGGACAGACTGCACAATTTTGCAGTTCTGTCTGCTGGCAATTTGCAGCACCTTTTGTTCAGAAACACTATTTCCTCAAACTTTTCCTGCATCACTAAAATAAGACATTAAAGAGATAAAAGATAACATTTCCACCTCAAATGCCGCTCACATGTATTGTCCATGCAGTTATCCGTGAAGCACTATGGAGCATAGGAACATGCAGCACATGTGTCTGTTCTAGCAAGAACATCTTCTTTTCCAGAAGAACAGACACTAAACATGCATTTGCTCCAAACAGTCTCCCTGCACCAAGTCTCCATTGCAATGTGCACAGAACATTCCTTTGCCTTCACAAAAACAGTTTTCCTTACAATATGGGATTGCTTGTGTTCAACTACACAGCGAACAAATTGTTTTTCCCCTCAGCTATTTAGGAGTTAGAGTTCCTACACAAATGATGGCGTCCTATCCTCACAGAAAGAGTCAACCAATGTTGAAGGTTTGGTTGAAACCAGCATTTTTCAGGACAATACTAGGTTTCCAAGCTGTTTGTTTAAGGCTAGTGCTTTCCTTTCCCCTAGTACTCACTGTTTCAAGGCTATTTAAAATTTCATCAACATTGCATTGAACAGTTTCATACAAAACCAAAATTAAAAAGACATTTTCTCCTCCAATAATTACATTTTTTCTCTATTTTTCTTAAGAAAAAGATGACAGAAGTTCAAAACACACTTGTATTTCAAAATTTAAAATGTGGCAATGTATTCAATGACGTAGCAATTTAGCTTAGTTTAAATTTGATAGGGCTTGATTTTCCAGTTATAATAAAGAAGTACATAAAAGGGTATTTACAGTAACAAGAAATATTTATAACTAGAAATAAGGATTTCAGTTAGTTCTATGCACAATATTCAAAACTTAAAAACTATGAAATGAAGCCAAAATATATATAATAAAATCAACAAAACCCCTCTCCAGCCTCTTGGGTTAATCTCTTCAGACCTTCTGTGTTTCACACAGATTTCTGATCATTGACCAATTTTCATTTCAGATATTAATGCCCAGGCTTGGCCCACTTGCCCCAATCCTAGAGGACTGTGGGAGATGAGAGAGACAATTATTTTCAATTATCTGATTGCACACATTCACTTCTTTAATTTTCCTAGATGAGGAGTGTCTGTGCGGGTCTTCGCTTTTTCCTGAAAGATTCTTAACAACTCAGTATCACTTAGAGTTGAAAAATGCCTATCCTATCCACTGTGCTGCTTTGGATAGCAAAGCAATAATCAACCCAGCAGGATGTCTCCTGAACATATCAGGTCAAAACCAATTGTCTGTGACCACATCTAGTATGTCTGTGCACACCAGCTGTGACTGAGGTTCCAGAGGAAGGTGTGCTAGGAAAACTGGCTCACAGACTCTCTCACCCCATCCCAATCCCTCAGCAGCAACATCCAGTGCTGGCCCCTTTCAATAAGAGTCCATGCAAACATCAGAAACAGAATTTCAGAAATAGGAAGCATGGCCAGCAGAAGTCCTTCGCACATGTGAAACATGCATTTGATTAGGCACTTCAGAATTGCAATTTACTTTTTAGGCAAGAAGTATGGTTTTAGATTTAGATATGAAAGAGAAAACTAACTTTGTATATGCGCTATGACTTCTTGTCCAAGAACCATGAGCAAAGTCTTCAGCAAGACCTGCTGCAAATGGACTGCTGTAGAAATAATGAAATGCTGCACATGTTCTTATTGCTTGCATGATAAGGGAAAAAAATATAGTTTATTCTCCTGATAAGCAAGGGAAATAAAGGTGCAGTGTATGTCAAAAGCTTCTCCCTTGACTGCAGAGTGTAACAGAACTGTTGCTTACCATGGCCACGATTAATGATTTCCAGTAGAAAGTGCCAATAGGTTCACTGGATTGCAGTCTGGAATGCTTACGAAACAGGCTGGATCTGATGAAGACTCTGCTACCATATCTTATCAGATCTTTTTGGGTTTGTTTGGGAGGGGCTTTTTGGAATGTGGGGTGTAGAGTGAGGTTTTTTTAAAGTTTTAAAGAAATTACAGTTCTTATTATACGGAATAATAATGATTAGAAGTATAGGCTTAAAGCTTCCGGTATTCATGTTCTAGGTACACCTGAGATATATATAATATTGATATAATATTATAATAATATTATAATATAATAAAAATATATTGAATATATATATTGATATAATAATTGTAAATAATTCACCCAGTTTTACTGGGCACTTCATTTGTAAGTTGTAGAAGCAACAGAATTTCTACAGTGATTTGTAGAAATGACAGAACCCTTTTCCTCTTTTGAAACAAAGAGAAACAGGGAACTGAATGTGAAACCACTTCAATTTGAGAAGGACTACATGGGGAAGTGATGATATTAGCAAGGGAATTGATTTCTTCATGAAACAACCACATGAACGCCCTTAGACATCCATTATCAAAACAGAAAACACAGAATCACTACATTCATTACATTACTTCATATTGGCATTTTTAATTTTGTGGCTCCTGTTTTAGTATAATTTCTAGTTTTGATGGTGACTCCATGCACTTAATTTTAAGAATAAAATAAAATATACCATAATGGGAAAATAGGTAATCAACCAAGTATCTGAAAGACTTCAATTAACTTTTTGACAAGTTTCATGGTATGCAAACTCTAATGTAACCAATTTTTGTGAATTTAACTCCTTGAATATGAGAAAGCAAATAAATTACAAAAATGTCCTAGATGCTCTGCAGTACTTAACTTTCAAATTTATACAAGTGTGAGCTCTGGAACCATTTTTTTGGCTCTTAAACTTTGCCTTCCTCATCTGACACACACAGATTCTGGAAGTATTCAGCTTTCACATGGCAGTTTGTAACACACCAAGTGCACATGAACAATACATGCCCTAATGAATTATTTCTTACTCAATAATGACATGTATTTTACTATATACAACTATTGTGACCTATTACTGCAAGTTGCACTTGCATTTATTTCTAGAGCTTTGCAGCGTTTTGATTTCTGAAATTTTATTTGCAATCGGATGTCTCTGCCACCACAGCATTGTTATAATCAAAATTAATAGGCCAAGACAGTCTTCTAAAATTAAATTCTGGTCTGAAAGGTACATTTGATCATTTGGGGATCTCTCTTCAGATGCTGACAGGGAGACAAGTGAGCGGATGTAGAGAGAATCTGGATATATGGTTCACATATGGGCCTAACAAGAGCAATCTCTTCATATAAAGACACTATTTCTCGTGCTAAGTCTACCTTGTTTTCTAATCTCAGCTGAAAGGAATGCTGGAATCTGGGGCAGTTTTCCGCATCAGAGTCTGTTATTTAACTGTATGATGTCAGAATTCTTGTGTTTTCACAGAACCTCTATAGTTTGAAGTTGTTGTTTTGCTGTATTTTGGGAGGTGGGTTGTTTAAGATGACCAATGCTACACCCTCTTAGAAATCTTATTCTTCTTGGTTATTTTTCTACCCAAAGCACCCTGAAATTCAGGTACCCGATGGATACAGGATTTTTAATTTTTGGGGGGTTTTTTTCACTGTTAGATTAGAACTACGAGATTACCCCTGATTCAGGAAACCTGGTATTTGGTATTGCCAAGTATGGGATGTTAAGCACAAGTCCTTCATCTGAGTCTAGATCCAAAAATACAGGTCCCAAGCATAATGCTACACTATTTGTCATCTAGGGCTTCCTTTTGTACAGCACAGAATCCAGTATGGCAGCACAAGACAAAAGCACTGAGGAAGAAGAAGAAAACAGATCTTGGTTAGCCTGTCATGTAGCAAACATTTGTGTGAAGCCACACACCATCTGACCCAGAGGCTCAGAAAGCTACAGCTAGGTTTAAAAAAAAAGAAAGAACAAAGGAAATCCAGAGCAAATATGCAGAAGGTAGGATGTGGACCATTGCTCATTATGGGCAAATCTTTTCTTTTGATCAACGTATAGCTGTACTGGAGGTACCTGAGGTACAAAACTTTGCTCAAACAGGTTTGGAAGAAAAATGCCAACATTCATTGATGCCTGTAGCTCATAACAAACAATTTCACAGCTCTATCTCAGAAGATGTTAGACAAGATTAGTATAGTACCAAATCCACATAGCACACAGATGCCCTGAATCCGGCAATGTCATGATCTGTAGCACAGCATGGGTAAAATTGAAATACAATGCTTGGAGGAAAACAGCCATAGTTCCCAACAAAGTGCTGAGAAGTCTCTGTTAGCTGCCACAGCTCAAAGTATTCATAGGATTGGGAAATTACCAGAACTCATGTTTAATGGATTTAAATAACTGAGTAAAACCAAACACAGCAGCACCTCCAAGCTGTGCAATCCCAAGCAACAACTTTGAGAAAAAAAGCACTGGAACACAGAATGGAACATATGAATGTGTGAGGTACTGTCTAAGCTTACCTCAATTTAAGGAAAGTCCTCAGACAAGGAGGTTAAAGGCAGAAGTTGTTCCTTATGGCTGTGAAATAATTTTGCAGTTAAGTCATTACAGCAACAAAGGGGCTTGAAGGTTTGCAGGTACCTGAAAGTCACATGGTTCACAGACCATTCCCCATTTAGTTCCCCATGACCGAAAAAAGAGAAAAATTCTTTTTAATTCAGTGTCCTAATTAGGATGATAATTGTAAAAAACCCCAAACCATCACACTTGACAATAAGAACCTATGTGTTTACACCCAGACTCTTTTGTAGCATATTGTCAGGAGAAAACTAACTGAACTGAACAATGAGCTACTAGCTCTACCTCACCTAGCTGGGGTCTGAACTTGATTCCAAGTTTTGAAGGAGTCCAAGCCTTTTGAGGGAACTCAGCCAGCAATTCAGGCAAAGATTGCTTCAAAGGAAAAAAGAGGCTTGATTTTTTTTTTCCCTTTTTCTTTGTCCTCCTCTTTTCTTTTTAAATAAAAGCAACAGCTCCGATTTGTGAGCACAGTTTTGAAAGGAAGGGAGAAAACACCATTACAAATAGCAAGCAAAGCTTTCAGTTTATGAATCTACTAATTCATCCATGAAATATCCAGGTTGCCTTCATCATCATTTCCAAAACACCATATTATATAAGGTAACAATGGAATACTAGGCTGGTCTGTTTCCCATAGTTTTAGTTGGCTCAGCTGGAAAGTGAATGCAGGCTATTGCCCCAGGATGAGTGAATAATTTAACTCAAATGCAATTCTGCACAAAATTACTTTCACAACTGGAAAAAAAAAGACCAAAAAGAAAAAAAAAAAAAAGAGCATGGCTAGTCAGACTCCTTGTTCTTGTTAAACGTTTCCTTCCTCCCCCCCCCACCCCGCTAAACTAGTATCATTCACAAAGTTTAGTTCACAGTGCTGCTGTTAAATCAGGGAGGTATAAATCTTGACATCAAAACACCAAGCTTTTCTGTGCTAGAGACAAAACTGCCCCTACACAAAGTGTCAAGTACAAAACTTAAGCATTGCATCTCTGACAGTTCTGCACTGGCCTGGTTGAAATCTCTGCTCAGGAGTAAAATTTATGCTGAAATAGACGCAAGACAAAATCCCCAAATTGTAGACCGATAATTTAGAAGAGGTCTGTTGCATGTGGAAATGGTTTTGATCTTCAGATCATAAACTCCTGGAGGCACAGATCTTCTTTAATTACATGACTACAAAGCACCATGTGTTTCCATTATGCTATTTAAATAATAGATTTAATTTGAATTTACATTTGTTGATGTAAACATTACTGACTGTAACATTACCCTGCAATCTGATGCAGAAAGTCACTGAAGTATTAGCAAAAAATTCCTTCCCAAAAAGATTACAAAGGAAAGAATCCCCAACTGTGCTATTTAAAAATATGAATAGAAATTAGCTAAATAGAACAGAATAAATTTTAGTGGAACAGAAATTTTAGGATGATATTTTCACACAAACAACACTAACAACTCAAGTAATTCTAATTTTTAATTCTGCTCCACAATTATCTATTGTGTTTATGGGGCCAAATAAATTCAGATGTTTCCAGCAACCAAAGTTCCACTGGTTATTAAAAGGAAAGAAAGTAGCATGGGAAGGATCACTCACTTATCTTGCAACACTGCTTTAACCAAAGTACAACTGGGGGACTCTGCTAATGAATTTAACTGTCAGGATGCTATCAGTTCTGGTTTTTATCAAAATTAATTTAACCTCTGTTTTTGCATAAACAGTCCCTGTTGTTTAAAACTTTGGGGCTGCTTCTGTACATCAGGGAGGGCTCAAATGAAACAGGGTGTGCTGGGTCCAGAGAAGAAGTCAGTGAAGAACAGCTCAGCGGGAAGCATTTGAACACAGTAATATATTTCCCTTGCACTATTAATAGAAAAAACCCAAAACCAAAACATCCTACCCAAAAAATCAGAGCTCACTATTGCTGTATAAAAAAGATTTTAGTTTTGTATAAATGACCTGCAAACACTTCTAACAGATGTTATAATTGTTTGTTTGAGAGAATCTAGGCTAAAAGATGAAAAACATCTACATGCCATAAAGACTAGAGAAAAAGTAGTAATATTCTGTAGAAATTGTACTGACTTTCAGTTCTGAACACAGAACTCACAAGACAACTGAGCAAACAAGTAAGTTGCATGAAAAATTTTGAACAAGCAGAGGTTTTTGCTCACTGTGTACATCCACAATATATATTTTTTCAAAAGATCTAGAAATCTTCAGAACTTTTCCAGAAAATATTCCCTCCACATGTAAGGTTGGAATACTGAAAATTACATTAAACATAAGAAAAACATAAAATGGTAAAAGAAAATAATACAAAACAGCACTGCAAGAATATTTTTAGTATTTTGTTTTTGAAGCCTTTATCGTTTTCCATGTTACTTGATGTTTTTTTTGTCTGGTAGTATGTAAGCCCTCTAACCCATTCTTTCTTTTCCTTTTGTCCTTACACTAACCTGCAGAAGGAATAAGTGGAATTATAAGGCCTTCTGTCTGATCTAAAAATTCAAAAAGAGAAAAAAAATCCTGAATATAAGTAAAAAGATGATGGGCAGACAAAAAACAAATAAGTATTTAAGTGCTAGGTTTGAAAAAAGACCCCTTATTAGATCCAGATCACCATAAACAGTCCCAGCAGTGGGGAAACACTCAACACTGCAGATGAAGGATCAAGAAGAATTCACATAATCCTGGGGTTTTGATCACATCTTTAACAAATGCACATACTTATGGCAAGGTACTCTGGAATGCAAAAATTTAATTTAACAAATATGAGAAAAGCATAATATTGACAACTTTCTTAATACTTCACACATTGCAAAGACAATCACTATAACTTATTTTGCTCTTGTTGATGCTCACTTCTCCATCCCCAAATCTCAACTCTGCAACAAGACGGTAAAACTCTTTGTAACAACCAGATTCTCCTTACCTACTTGCAGTTTTGAAATCATGTTCAGAAAAATGCAGTGAATCTGTAAAAATTGTTATTCATGAGGGTACAGGCCTCCCATTTCAGCTTACAGCAGCTACCTAAATGATTTTAACAGGAACTGACCATTTCCAATATGCAACAGGTAAATCTCTCTTTTGCAGAGTGGGGAAAAAAAATAGCTGAAGTTTGTTGAAAAACTACTTTGGTAAATGTATATGTTCCATCAGATCTATGTTATAAAAACTGGATGACCAAGCCACAGACACTATTTTTAAAATATCAAGTCAGATATTAATAGGACTTTAAGGAATTACCACAATACATTTACAATGAAAGCAATTGTTCTAAGACCTAGTAGCTGGCTGTTTACTGCAATACTTAGGTGACCTCAGAGAAGTCAATACAACCACTTTTTCAGTCAGAGGTGCCTTTACATTTGATGGAGACCTTGAAGAACTGGGCTTTCATTAAAAAGTAATGGAGCCCTTCTTCATTTAAATCCATACATGAAGGTACCATTTCTGGCACAGTAAGTGTGTTATAAGCTCCTGGATTAGTTACAGGAGTAACTATCAACATTCAGTCTCACAGATTATAACATCATTATTTATGCTGATATTATAGAGCATAACCAAAAATCGTACTTTAAAATCTTTGAATATTTCAATTTAGTGTCTGTAGAGAAATTCTTACATTTTTAATACGGAGGAGTAATGCTGTTTTGATCCTTGCCACAGACTATTGATTTTACACATATTTACATGAAAACAACTGTGTGAACTTTTTGTTTTGCACTACCTTTCTTAGTAACAATAAAAAAGACTTTGTTTCTTTCGATACAGTTTAAAAACAGTTCTGTAAATACAGAAGCAGCTAGTGATTTAACATCCTTTTTTGCCCATTCTCTACCTTGGTACAGAACACTGAAATCAGTATTTCAGTAGTAGTGAATTCCAAAAAAGCGCTTTTCCTCAAAGGAACTTTATGCTCATAATGTTTAGATCAATATTGAGATAATATTTAGATTATTTTGTTGTCCACTAAGTTCATCTTCTGCTTCTTTCTTTGTCAACAAGAGCATCTTGTAGGTTAGGACAAACATGGCTTTGCTCACCTTTGCCTAAGGCAATACAGATTTGGAAGCAGAAGCCTTCAATAACTAACTTCCACAGAATATGCAACTATCCCAAATACACATCAGGGCTAACCTAGAAACTGCTTCCAAGATTCTCCTACAACAAACTTACAAGCATTTACCAGTCATAGTCTTTCTCTAAGATGGACCATACAAACCACAGTAACACAGAGAAAGGAAAATATGTCCAAGAAGTAGTGGTCAAAGCCCTTCTCCTCCTAGAGGTGCCATAGGAGTTCTAATACCTCAGAATAACACAGGATTTTTTTCAAAAGGGTTTTGCCTGAAAGACTCTCAAATATTTTAGGCTGGACTGTACATTGGACTGGACTCATTTTATCTGAGTCAAGCAGACTTTATTGTCACTTGGATCTTCTCTTCCGGGAAACCTGGAATTTCAAACACAATCCTTGGACAACTGACCTTCAATCCATTTTAGAATAACCAACTCAGTGAAGATACCTGTACTCAGCTTTAATATATTTTTCCATGTCAATCACAACTGCAAAGGGTAAGAGGTGTACTGACTGTTGCCTCATTGTGATCGTTACGGTGTCTTTTTATGTTCAGAGACAGTGCCACATATAGAAATGATGGATTTAATTTCCAAGTTGTATTATAATTATCTACTCCTTACAAAATGAGCAAAGAACTATGCCTTGGTCAGAGAGTTCAGCAGGGCACTATTACAAATAGTTGTCTGCTGCAATTACCCTTTCTGACATGAAGCTTGGACTTCAAATCCTATTCTAATTCAGTGGTTTCTACTTTTGTTATTCACTACCAATTCCTCTGCACCCAGCAATGCCAAGAGGTCAACAATTAAATTAATTCAGAATACATCATGAACGTAAGAGTGACCCTATATTATATCTTCATTTTTTCCCTTTGATCATCCCTTTATTTGACTGCATTTCAGTAAATTATCCATGTAGTTTTTATTTTGACAGCTCTCTTTACAGCAGTAAAACAAAATGTGTGCATTGCAAATGGCAAAGATTCAAATTTCAGCTATGTTTATCCAAAATAGCACTGAACTGCTTCTGTACTTATGCTATACTGCCTACAGCCTTACGGAAGGGGAGACAGATGGGATGAATTTAGCAGGGAAACAGCTGTGGCTTGAAGAAGAGACAAGCAAAAGTTTTGCTATCAGGCTTCATTATGTATCAAGGTACCAGTAAAATGTGTATCCGTAAGGCAGCCAAAAAAGTGTTTTTCATTTGACTAGTGATAATTACCTTTTCTCAACAGCTGACAATGTTCTAAGCACCATTAAATAGGTATAATAATTAAGCAATAAGATAAGACAGGCAGTGCCTTGCTGGGGATTATTGCTCGCCTCGGGTGTGTTGCGAGGCACAAGGCTGAAGGGTGAGTGACTTCAGCCACCCGAGAAATGTAATAATCCCACAGAAATGCACTGCCTGGAGTGTCTTCTTGCTATTAAAAATGGAAATTTAAAAAGGACAAAATGCTAGACACATTTCCTGTGGATTTTATTGACATGGGTTAACATTACAGGAAGTCGATGCAGAAACTCCATTTCTGCCTAGCCTATGAAAGTCCTTTCCCAAGGACACATATGTCTCTGCTCAGCTTGTTTGTGCATTTTATTCATAATACCCATTTGAGAAGCACAAGTATTTGCATCATCTCACACATGTGTGACAAGGCACAAAAGATTGTAACAGCCTTCACAATGGTAAAAGTTAAAAGTGTTCTTAAGTCATGCGCTCCCAAACATTCATTCTGTGCAATTGCCTATGTTTGGTATCAATTTAAAGACAATGTTTTTTTTTAGTTCTAAAATTGTGTGTATCTATATATGCACATATGCATTTTTTAATATATATACAAAAGGTCAGCCACTCAAATGATCAAAGCATTAAGGAAAAAAGCCAAACAAAACAACTCAAAAACCCCCCAAAACCTTTTTTGACTACATGCAAGTCACATAGCTAAAACTAAGGCAATATCTCTGGTAGTGTGGGAAGTGCTAGTGCAGCACTCAAAAAAATTACACCGCTTTACATAAGCCGAGAAAGTTTACTGTCATTTCAGCCATGTCACTGAGACAACTGGAGACCTGAAACTATTTAGCAACCTTGACTTGAATCAAATCAGAATTCGAAAGATCACTCAGGATCAGGCCCCAAGTAATGAGATATGTTTGGGTCAAGGATCCACTTCCATCTGTGTAACTCAAGGCGGAATCTGGGTCTCTGAGGTTAAAAAACTTTTAAAAAGTTAAAAATGTCCTTTCCCCTTTCTTCCCCGCGATACATGACTTTACAGTCTTTACAAAGAACAAGTTAAACAAACACAGAATAATCTTACTATCCTTTTCCATTTCTTTCATATTTTCCATCATCACTACTTTATTCCAGAACCAATCTGAGAAGCCCTGCTGAGAAGCACACAGAACACCGTCTGGAGTACCCTAGAAATACAGATGCTAAGTAGGTCTTATCATACTGTCCTTCCTTTTAGACACTTCCATAATCTCTATTTCACTAAAACTTTTTCTAGTAGCAGTTGAGGGGTAACACATTTAAGAGCACATTTCTAGAAACTAGCCCAGTGCCTGTCACTATTTGACTACTACCAATTAGCACTATCACAAGGCTTAATAAACACAGTTATCTTTTAGCATTTAATTTCTTGTAGGATGGCAATTTTTTTAGACTGCACTCAGAAACTGATAATGAATATGACTGGAGCTCTGGAAGTTTAAGTCAGAAAATAAATAGGCAAAATAAAGTTTTATCTGTGTTTCATCTGACAAAAACACTGAAAAAAAATGGTCCCTGGTCTCATAATGCAAAGACTAAGCACTTAGTGAAAGATGGAAACAAACAGCATGATAAGAAAATATCCCACCTTCAAGTGCAACTTTGGCATGGAGCTAGTGACATAAGACACATCAAGGCTAAACAGATTTAAGAACTAAAGGCTAAAGAAATTTAAGAACAAGTTAGATTTATATAAGGAAAATGAGAGTATCCACAGTTAGATCAACTTCCAGAGGAAAGGTATTGGATCTTGCAGAAGCAATCAAAACACTGAAGTTATTGGGAAAAAGCAGTCTTCCAATAACCTTGCAAAACTCCATCACTTATGATATTAAAACATAAATTATCATTAGATTTGTGTCTCCTTCTCTTACAATAACCTTGAAAGGAGGCAGGTGAATAGATTTTGTTACAGAGCTGGTAAATTTTCATGACACACGACACACTTGCAAAGCTCTTTAAATGTTACTCATCTGTCTTCATTTTCAGTTCTCCACTATATGGGAACGGAGGGTTTTAAATAGCCTTTGTCTGAAAATCTCAGAATCATACACAGCGATCAAAACTAGAAAGAAATCTGCTACCGCTTCAAGTAATTTGCCACATGGGTTAATAGCTAAATTTTACTGTAATTGTGAATTCACTGAAGGCTTAATAGGAAAATACCAATTACAGTCAAATATCCCAGCTAGGTATTTGCTGCTGAACTACTGCATAGTGGAAGTCTCACTGTGGTTATTTGAAAAGGGTTTGGGTGGGTTTTTTAGTTTGGTTGGTTTTTTATTATTTTTCTGACACATCACAAGGATATCACAAAAATACAGTACAGAAAATGAACTTAAAAATGCAGACGGAAAGCAATATGGAAGAAAGAAAAGAAAGTGATTATAACAGTCAGAGACTTCAGGTTAATTTTTTAGATGGTCAAAACCATCAAAACTTGTTAAAGATTATTAAATGTTTTAGTTGGAACATGGATAGTTAGGTCTGTCCTCCAGAGTTTATACTACACTGGAAAGGCCCTTTTGGAAAGGTAGAAAAATTTATTCTGTAATTCTGGGTACATTTGAGCCGGTAACTTAAACAAACTCAAGTTAATTTGAATGACCAAGACAGATGTGCTTTTTGTTGATTTCTCTTGCCATTAAACAACTATGTTTTTATGTTCAAGACAGCAAAGGAGCACATTGACCCAGCCTGCTCACTCATTTCTCATCTCTTGGGAAAGTGGTGAGGGAGCTGGCCCATAACTACCACCTTGGAACAGAGGTGTTTCTACCAGGCACAAAAGGCAAAGTATTTTAAAGAAGATATGCTGGTGGTAAAAGGACAAATTGGTGGATTAACATAGTCATGTATGACCACCAGAAGCAAACCTTATTCAAAATTAAAACCCTTGCAGGTGTGTAGCAAATGTAGGAGAATAAAATGGGGCTCCCTGGAAAACAATGGGTGCATTTCTATCCAGTTATGCACATCTTTTTCAGTGTCAGTTCTGATCTGCACAGCAACAAGAATTTCTAGATCTTGCCGAATCAAGGAGAGTCTGGGCTGAGCTGTCAAAGACATCACCTTTATCCACCTCCATTTTAGAGGAATCAAGAATGCTTCGTTAATGCTAAATTAACATTTAAATTTGAAAACCAACAACTGTGCTGACAACAGAAAGTAACAAGAACAGCCTGGAACCTTATGTTGCGCTGTTTTATATCACACATATTTCAGGGCTTTTTACATTCCTAGTAGACAAGAACACAAGCTTACTATTAGTGAGCTGTAGGCTTTGACTCAGTTCATGATGGCATGAATATGAACTATCCCTCTTCCTTTTGGAGAAGGCAGAATACATTAAAGTAGTAGGGTAGAAGATACTCTCAGAAGTGGACAATTACAGACTCTTACAGAAGGGGTGTAAGCCAGAGAGTTGGTAGCTGTTGAGCACAGGAACAAACAAACCTGGCTACTTTCCCACTTAGCTTTTCTTTGAGACATGGACTGATAGAACCTTCCCAGATCTCATCTTCCAGTTCCTCAGACAATAAAACTGTGGTGGCCAGCAGTCTTGATGTGCAAAGTGAACACAGATACTGTGACTTCCCCTCTACATCTTCTTCCTCATATTGACTGTATTGCTATGCAATTAAATCAAGTGCAACATTAACTAATCCTTAAAGAAGGTAATTCAGATAATTATCAGCCCATTAACATGGCCTCAAATGCAAAAAAAGGCTGCAACAAATTCAGAAACAAAAGGAATATATAAGGACATGGAGAGGTAATTGGAACATGAGAAACTGAAACATAAGCTAGATCAAGCAGTTTTGGTCACATGAACCCTAAACTCTTTGACAGTTCATTTTTTGATTAAGGAAATGCAATAAATCTTACCAACATTAACTGTAGCAAAACATTAAATATCATGCCCATCAGCAATTGTTAACTAAGTTGTTGACAAGTATCTGACTAAAACAAAGAGCACAGCCAACAGGAACAATTGAAAGGGAAGAAGAATTCTCAGAGAATTTCTTCACATTTAAACAGATTTTTGAATATTTTGAATTATGACTCAGCACAAAAAATAAGGAGTAGGCTGATAAATTTAAGAGATGTTATCAGCTTTGAGAAAGTCTGGGATAATGCACAGAAAGAAAGAGATGACTCAGAAGATTGAAACAGCAGACATGGGATGAAAGTCTTACACTATATATTCAATGTGTTCTCAGTTCATAGTAAAAGTCTCTGCTGAAAACTTGAATTTACTTGGGAGAAAGACGTCCTAGATGCACTTCTTAGTGTAGCTGTCAGAAAGGCAAATGTGACTGTAGGATTCATCAGTCAACAAATTTCTAGTAAATATATAAATTCTATATATACAGATATATTCAAATGTCCGCATCCAAGACCCAAGAGTTTTGACTGCCCATATTTAAAAAAGATCAACAATCAGAACACCAAGGTGATGAAGAGCTTATTGCAAAAAGAAGAACAAGGAGGAACACTTTACTTGTAAGCAGAGGTAGGACTGAATAGACACATCCATGTCTACAATTGCCAGTGGTAATTGAATTACCAGTGCAGATTCTTTTGCAGAACTGCTTGTCCCAATTTTGGCTCAAAGACAAGTAGGCACAAACGAAACAGAGATTAATTCAGACCAAAAATAAGAAGGATCCTAATGAAAAGATCAGTGGAATAAGTTGTCCAAATTGGAATGGTGAGGCCTACAGATGAGCTCAATACGTTCTCAAACAAATATATGTGTGTATAAACTATATATAGGTACATATATTTTAGATACACACACTTGGAAACAGATGAACACAGTACTCTGTGACCTAGAATACATCGTACAGAACATTATTAAGTTCCCTAAATATCTCTCTGGAAATTGGGTAGGATATTCCCCTCTGCTTATTTGCTTCTTAAAGCTGAGAATTTATTTGCAAACAATTTTGCAGCATTTCATGAAAATCTTGTATTTCACTCTTTGTATACTTCAATTTGTCTAACAACTAAGAAAATTTTTGCTTTGAATGTCTACGGTTTATGTAGTTGGGGAATAAATCCTTAAAAACAGTGTTTGGGGTCTTATAAACTTACATAACTTATCAACTATTTTGGATGGGAATATTAACATATAAAAGTATAAATAATAGATGTATTTATACCACACTATATACATACACCTACTTTAACAGAGAAAGGGAAAAAATAGTTAAAAAGATATATAGTAAATAGACAAATGGTGAACAACAGAAGAATAGGGAGGGAGACATTCTGAACATGCAACTTCTATTCCAGAGATTTTGAACTGTGAGCAAACACCCCAGTATTAAACAAGACTCTGGCAGGATTTGCAATTTATATATGTGTCTTAAGTGTATACACACTAGCCATTAATTATTTCCTAATAGCAGGTCTCTGGAGTACACATTTCTCAATCTAAAATATGAGTCTATTAAATAGTAATAAAATAATTAAGTAACAGTGACAACCCCACTGGCTGGATAGAGCTGGGAGTTTTATCTGCACCGCAGTGCTGACACACGGTGACCACAAAGCTTTTCACAAACTCCTTGCATGAAGGGCTGCACAAACCAATATGTATCTCCAATTGCTACAGCCATCCTGTTACAGCACAACCACGCCAAAGATACATGGTGTGAGTAATGATGCTCAGGAAAAAGTGCAGCACATGCTCTTTAGACATTGAGACAATGTGAGTATCTCTATATCTTTAATATCAAAGGTTCTATGGACACTAGCTATGTTAATCTCTATTTTCAATTCAAAAACGAATGCACTTTAAACTAAAAAGCCACAAATAGTGCAATTTTAATCTATGATTGCATTGCTAAACAGATGATTGGTCTAATAAAATATAGGAACAATTACCTCATTGTCACTTTAAAAAATATACTAATCTACTGGTAAAATAAGGAAGACAATGTATTTAACTGAGAGTGAAGTGGACTGGAAGAAAATAAAGGTCTTTCAGGTAATGACATAACCTAAATTCATCCATCCATCATTGTTTCTTGCAAACACATATACACACAAAAAAGTACTTCAGTTTTAAGGAGAAAATGTAAAATGTCAAATGCAACTTGATTGCTCCAGTTATCAATTAATAATTTTAATGACTAGTTCTACTGAAGATTTGACAAGAAATCTGAAATTTCTATTCAGCAGTGTAATTGTGACAGCAAACTAGCTATTGTGATTTTACACAGCAGATATTTGAAAATGTTGGTGAATTCTCTCTAGATATGTCTTAATTCCCATAGATATGTGCTCTCTTAAGCATACATGATCTTGCATACACTACCACTTAGTAACAAAACAAAACAAATTAATGGTGGAAAATAACCTTTACAATCTTTGTCAAACTGAGTATCACATTTTCACTCGAGTGGTCTGTTTAAAGATCCATTTTAGCTACCCTTCCAGATAAGCTTATCCATAAGAATCCTACATTTGCCATAGGTAGAAAACAAATAGAATTTGTCACATGTTGTGCCATACAGACATTTCTGCACAGTTGCTGCACCACACTAGAATGTCTGAAGGGGAAGACACCCCAGGTAGTTGGCTGCAGACACATCTCAGCAACATGGCACGTAGTTCCAATTTGACACATAGAGTCTTTATAAATCCAATGTCTATGAAGTCAAACAAATCTCCTTCTTATTTATAGTAACAGGCGAGAGCAGATCTCTGCCGTCTTGTTACACAGATGGTTGTAACATTTTTATAGTTAACTTACAACCACTGATGCCTAAGGAATAGACACACATCTGCCCCAAACTGCCAGTCCTGTAGGCTCTTCTTTTTAACTTTAGCTAGCAAAAATACAGTCGAAATACGTCTAACAGTGTCACCTCCAAAAAGCTCCCATAACAAAACGCCCCACACAGATTTGCATTAGATGTATTATTGTTGTCAATGTTATACAGATTGGACATTGATCACACACATTACAGCAAAATTTACAGTAAGATGAACCATAACCACAAGATCTGAGAGAAAATTCATAGCCCCACATTCCATATGCTGAACTTTAGAAAAATGTTTGGAAAGAAACACATTAGAAGCTTCTAAATTTATGTTTTAATAAAAAGATTTAAAAATAGTCTTATATTTCATATAAACTACTGTCCAAATTATTTTCTTTTCTTTAACTGCTTCATAAAAAGTAAAGGCATGTCTGCCTCATCTTGAAAAAAGGAAAGAAGTTTCCTAGGATTTTCTTTTCCTGCTTGAAGGTCTTCAACAGGAAACATACATGGAAATGAGCTAAGCTATATTTCATTAAATGCCTCTCATTTTAGATACTGGCTGTCCACAGAAGCAATCCTCTAAATAGCTGAGTTACAATCAAACACTTGTTTTACGAGAAGAACAGATGAAGAAAAGTAAAGCCATGATTGAACCTTGTAACTATAAGAGTTGTCAATTAAGTTCAGTGAAAGTTCAAACATCCTGATGAAATCCTGACCCATGGCAGCTTGGGCAAATGATACTTATTCATATATATGTTCAAACAATAATAGATCTAGACAGGTTCTTGTCTTTTTCTTCTTACTCTTCAAATTGGAAGAGAAAAGACCTTGTGAGAAAGTGTTTACACAACAGGTCTAACTACAGAGGTGAAAATGCACACCTGGGAATTCAGTTTGAAAACAGATTAAGGAAAGAATGAACCAACTTTATACATACAGTTAGCAAATTCATCTGGCTTTGAATTTTCCTTCATCTGGTATCTATTCAAATTATGTAAGGTGGAGCACCAAAAAAAAACCCCAAAAGATAGAAACCTTTTAGTTTTGTTTCATAGTCTTTTTATTCTTGGCTAGTTCCTACCTTTACAGCTGCCTTATAAGAAATTTTATACTTTCTGTTATCTGCTAATTTCTACTATGAACGCAAATCTACAGAATGGGAATTTGAAGAATTTAATAAGACAGTTTGCTTTGAGGTTAAAAATTTATAAAAATGGACTCTGCTACATAACAGACAAGAATTTCAGCAAGATTCATATCCAGGAAGATACACATGATGACCAGCTCCACTTGGACTCATAACATATCACCTTAGTTAGTCCTGCAAACCATACATCCTTCAATTCAAGTCTGCCTCAGTAATATGTGACAATTGTATAATTTAGGATGGACATCTACTTTCTTTTAATGCCATATTTCACTGAGTAAAAGCACACCAAAAGGGCTGGGTATTTCCATTACACTGAAAAGGCTGATTCCATATCCTGTTTAATGAGTGGCACTTAAAGTAATCTCTTTCTTAGAAATTTGCTTATTTAATTTTGGACTATATTCATTTGCATCACACAGAGGTAGGAATGGCACTAAAACACTTTTCTTGTTCAGTTTCAGGAGTGCAACTATTATGATTGCCAAAGCATTTTTGCTCCAAAACAAATTCTAAACATTTAGGTATTGTTTCTTCCACAAAATAGTTATATCAGGGCCTGTCATGCTGTCCCTGGATAAAACAAGTATGGACAGTGATATCTTCTCAAGCAAATATCACAAAACCCCATTTTTAAAATGCAAATGTTAGGTTCCAAGTTTAGCCAAAATCATTTTAATAAGAGAGATTTTCTGAAGCTCCAGAATAACAGCAGCTAGAAAATTAGGTCAGAATGCACTTTGTGGGACTGTGTTGCAAAACAGCCACTGCTATTTGTAGCTGCTATGTGTATATAAAGGAGAATACAAAGG
Organism: Zonotrichia leucophrys gambelii; assembly: GCF_028769735.1. Lineage (NCBI taxonomy): Eukaryota > Metazoa > Chordata > Aves > Passeriformes > Passerellidae > Zonotrichia > Zonotrichia leucophrys. Next base: position 74,288,985 of record NC_088172.1, read on the forward strand.
CGAAACAAATGTATTAAGAAGTAACCACCATCAACAGTATTTTGCTGAGATTATTAGGATCTAAGTGATGGATGAAAATCTGAGGCAAAATACATTATTATTATTTGTTGTTCTGCTTTCACTAAATAGTAAAGTCAGATATCTATTTTCAAAATCAGAAGAGAAAAATCACTATTTTTATTTAGTGGAAATCCTTCAACATAAATATATCCAACTGATTTGTAAACTTCATGACCAATTTACAGCATTTGGGAATTAATCCTGAAAATCAACTACAGTTTTCACATGGAAAAATAAAATTAGATTTTTTTAAAGCAGTGTAGAGTATCAGCCTTGTCACTTATTAGTTGGAATTTAAATTAATAGAGTGCAAGATGACAATTAAAAATATGTTAAAAGAGCCATCTCTTAAAATGCTGGTAAAGTATATTGTTCATGTTTAGAACACCTAATAATCTCTGCCATATTTACATATTCTAAAATATTAAATAAGACAAATGCTATTACTGCCCTGTTTTCTCTGTTGTCTGCAAAACAGCAGCAGAAGGTAAGGCATTGCCTGCAGCATGACCACTCTGCTTTCAAACCACTTTTGTGTTCTGGATTAATGCTTTCAGTCTTTTCTACTGTAGAATCATTGCTGCTGCAGCAGAGAATGAGCAACATTTTACAGTAGATCTATCTTATTTATAAAAATAGATAGAGGAAAGGTTACCCTAAAAACTTGCAAAGCACTTTTAAATTCTACTACATACTCATAATCTGTAGAAGAGCAGCTAGGAGAAAAAAGAGGGGAAAAAATTTTTTCTCCTGAAAATAACCTCAAATCCTCAGTCCTCCATATGATGAGAATCCACCATAACTAAAGAAATCAAAAGGGAGGTGAGATAAATGGAAAGACTGTGTAGTTACACAGATTAGGGACACAGTTGCAGCATTTTGAATTTCTCTGTTCTCTGAGCTATAAATGATGATGACAACCCAAGGTTACAGGAGAACAGGATGAGGTACAGACAGAAATCTGAAAGGGAAGAGGAAAGAAGCGGTTCTGGATGATTGAGATGAACACATGAAGTGCTTGCAAGAAACAAGATTATAGACAGAGAATAAAGAGATGGCAGTAAAAAAAAAAATTAAAAATCAGTACTTTAAAGAAATGAGCATAGAGGACTGGCTGCTATACTTGCAAGCTCTGCTCCTCTCAGGTGGTCAACGATGAAAAAAAGCAAAAAGAATTTTTCCCAGTAAGGGCTGTCTAGTCCAAATAAAGTTAAACTGCATTTTGCCCTTGACTACAGACAAGATGTAGCTTGGATGAGTGGATTTGCAGAGTTACGTCTCAGCCTTTCCTTCACTTCATCCTCTACCACCACAAGCATGTCAAAACGACCTCCAGTGCCTGTTACACTTAATGTGGAGTGGAAAGCAGAACAAGAAAGCATAGATGAACTTTCTGGAACCAAAAGGAAAAGACTCCAAAGTGATCCCTGAGGAAGTCTAATCCATATCACAGCACAAGCCATTATCTGTCTGGAGACTCTGGCCAGAACAGTCAATTGATATTGGTGAAAGTATTTCACACTAGCCTTGCTGCAGCTGCTCCCAGCTCATCCTGAGGAAGTCACTGCTTCTCTGAAAGGCTAGTGGTGCCTGGAAATGGTATTTCTCTGGTTACTGTGATTTTCAGTAAAATTTGTCTGTTTGTACAAATGATGGTAAACCCCAAAAATACAACTATTACATGGCATAATGGAACACACATCTGTACTCTACATTCACATCACTGAATAACCTCTTCCCTCCTTCCTTCCCAGTTCCCCCCTCCCATTTTTTTTTTAAATGGTAAGACTATTCATACAAGTTAGAGCAGAGAACAGCCGAAGCAGCCCACACACATATGTACTAGGTTTAAATTCTTTGGAAGACTATGTTGTTCAAGCTTTCCTTTTATTTATCCAAAATGGCACAAGCAAAAGATGTTAAAAAAAACAACTTGACAGAATGGTTGGGGAGGGGGAAGGAGTGGTCATTTCATAAGGAAAGAATATTACTTTCACACAACCTCGTGTCATTTTTATGTTTACACAACACGACCGGTACAGTTGAGCATATCACATACTGACAGATTAACAGGACCTCCTACCTTGACTTCATTCTCTCATGCATTCTGCCATGCTGGATACACTGTTGGTCCAATTCATCATTCCGTTTCTGCATCTTCTCCAATCTGCCATGAAGATACTCTTTTTCCTGACTAAGCTGGTTGACTTCAGATCTACAGAAGTAAAACAAAGCGATGATGGATGTTGTCAGATTTTATCCTGCAGTGTGCCATCAATATGTGGCTTCAGCATTTACAAAATTTCATACATTTATATGTAATGCATAAACAAGCTATTACTAGAACTTACAGAAACCAAATGCTGTTTCAGATAATCTCAAGACAAAAGAATATGATACTGGTGGGTATCTTCTAAATATGCCACTGGCAATCACTCAATTATAGGTTGGCTGTGCTAATTTCAGCCTAATTTAAACAGGCATGCCATTTGGCTTTATGCATCTATGTTAAATAAGATCAATAAATGTAAATTCATACTTGTTAAGCAAGAATTTGGCTAACATTTTGAAAACACATTTTAACTTCTTTATTAGCAAAAGCTAACATTTCATTTTAAAAAACAGTTACTAAAACCTTGTTCAACCTTTACTCTGTTTTATAGGTTGAACTCTCAACAGTTCACAGGTTGAACTCTCAATAGTAGTACTGTTTTAGAAACTATAGTAACCTCCTGTGTCTAAAATAACATTGCACAGATTAAAAAGACATCAACAACAAAACCCCCATAAACCCGTCCCCCCCAAAAAACACTCACTCCCAATAAAAACCCAAAGCCTCACTAAGAGGAAAATTAACTAAACTTTCAGAAACAAGGGACAAATCATACAGGCACACACTAATCTACATAAAACTCAGCACAGCCTTTAAGAATATTAGTCACTTCTAAGCAATTCTTATTCTTCACGGGTGAGCAGAGACACCAGATCCATGAATGACCTGGGACTGCTACTTGCTACATCTCTAACCATCAGCCCATGGAGAAACAGGCATGAGCTGTTTCTTAATATCAGGAAAAGACCTCAGATTAAATAGTGATAAAATATACATTATGCACTTGTACAATTTTAACTCTTTGGAAAAGGTTAATGAGAACATGTCAGAATCTGCTATACCATCAGAAAGTACGAATCAAAAGCAAGCAAATTTGATTTATGGCATCTGCCACTCCATATCTCAAGGTTAAAAAGCTTCAGATATATCTTTAAATCATAAACTTAAATATGCTGCAATTACAGCAGAAATACTTTACCTTCCTGGCTGTTACAGAATGCAACAACAACTGACATTCTGAAAAATACAACAAAATGCAGGGAGGAAGGAATACTCCTCCTTCAAGACATGTTGTTACATTGACAAGTCAAATCTAGAAATGACAACATGATCTTTTCATGTTTAAATAGAGAACAATGCATGGTATCATCTGTGAATCTAAAAGAACTTAGAAAAGGAAACTTTGGACTGAGACTGTATGTAATTGAATTTAGATTGAGAGTTACAGCTCTATTAAGGAAGATCACACACAAATACATCAGAATTGTGCCGATAGATTTGTACATCAAACTTCAGTGCACAGGAGTTTCCTGGATGGATACATAATAGTGGGCAGGATGTTATAGGAAGGTAGCAGAAACTGAATTTTTCCACCGACCATTTTACACAAATACTAGTAACTTAAATGTCAGCATTAACAAAGCACTGCCAGCTGGACCAACTGTTATCACACAATGTGAATGCAGTCTGCACTTGATACTGATACTGTAAGACAGACAACCAGCGGATAAAAGCAAAGTTTCACTGCAGAGAAGCTCAAAGAGACCTGACATGGGACTAAATTCAATTCTGCATTCCTTTTTTGCCAGCAAAATTCAGCAACAGCATTTGACATGTAGGAATACTGTAAATTATCACATTTGTTGGGCTTCCCAATGGGGAGATCCTGTTTCTTTTTTTGTATTTATATATGACTGTCTCATTCATGGAAACAGCAGAAGCAACTTTCAAGGTGATAAAATTCTCCAAGTTTCACAAGGACTTATTAATCTCCATTACACTTGAAGGTGCCCAAAGTCTTTCTGGAAAGATCAAGTAATTCAAATCAACCAAAACCAAAACACTACTGAAATTATAATTAATGAAACCAAAGTAAGTAATGAATTAATTAAAACCATTAGTATCATAATCTCCAGTCTCTAAAATAGAGCTCTAAATGCCCGATGCTTTGAAGCACATCATGAGTGTTGCTTCCTCCTAAAACATCTTTTGTAATTACAGTTAAACAGAAAAAAAAATTCTAATTATGACATTACTAACACAATGTCCTTTCCATGTAACTAAGAGTCTGACCCCCAAGACTCAAGTATTTAATGACACTGAAGTTTTGAAGGACAGCACATATGAAGGACAGAATGGTTAGGTCCATGTTAAAAGGTTCAGAGTGTTAGCATTAGAGAGAACACCAGTCCAATACAAGACTGTATACCAAGAATCTTCCATTGCCACTTGTCAATGATTCCCTCTGCATCTTTAAACACACCTTTCATTCACCTCAGTTTCCAAAGATTAAGAAGACAGCTAATTCTATGTGATATTTAAATAACTTCACACATTGCTGGGTTAAATAAAAACCCCAAACCCACCACAATTGTACTAAGCTTGATAACTGTACTGAATGCTATAGCACATTTATACAGGAGTAGAAATTCCCCTCAGCCAGGACCACTCCTGTGTAAATGCTTTTGAACAACTCTGCTCCCAAGGTATCACAGCAGGAAAAGAGAGGGGGGAAATGTCAAAGTATGCAGTGCTGAACTTCAGAGATAGTTCACTCACAATGCTGGGGACAGAGGCAAATTAGAGAAATCTGTGCAATAATCACTGTGTCTGATGCATCCTGCACAACTAAAGGGCAGAGCATGGATGTGCTGATGTTGTTCCATCTGAGCTACTCTGGGTCCAACAGCCTGAGCAATAAGCTGTGGTGGACTCAGTAGAAACTGAAGCATGCAGGCATTTGGAGTGCTGCCACTGGAGCTGAACGCAGCAGGAAGGGGCACCTCTGCAGACTCAGGCTGGCCCCACAAGCCAGGCAGTCACGGAGCTGTGTGTGCTTCTGAGATCTCATACACTCAAATGACCTGTATGAAATCATTGTTATTTTGAAACTGCACAGAGCAAAGCTACAACATCACATGAAAATGTAAAATGCATGCTTGTAATTGGATGCATAATAGATTTTGCCAAGTCTCATTTACTTGTTACTATATCAAATATAATTGATGGGGGCAGAAGCAACGACAGAAACAAACCCCCTCAATACTTCTGGATCCATTTAACTACCTCAGCTTCTATTTAAAAACCACTTTAAGGTTTCATCTAGCATCTTTGCTGGAAGAATCTTGGAAAAAAACCCAAACAGGTTAGCCTCCAAACCACTTAAATACTAAAGAAAAAAAAAAGGTGAAAATGTTAAATAGTCAAAATTCAAAGTCAATCTTAGGATATCTTTAGGAGGAGCTGATTTTTGAAAATAAGGTGGCAATGCTGCATTTACTCCTCTGAACTAGCTTTTTCATTTCAGTGCTTTTTAAACACTGCTTTTTCCTGCTCTGAAAACCAATTGTTTACTTGCACAGAAATTAAACACATGCCCTAAAATATTTTCTGCTGATGCAGTATTATTGCATCTAATTTTAATGACTAAATCTTCAGACAGACTGTTCCCCATCTTCATACAGCTACCTTCAACAAACATTTCACTCCTGGTATTGAGTGCAACGACTGCAGTCAACCAAACAGGCAGGAAAATAGTTCAGCCGGGTATGTGTTCTTTACTTCAATTAAACTCACACAGTTGGATGCCTACTGTTGCCAAACCAGTAATATAATTTATACATTATAGTCCAAACACTAAAACTACACTAAAAGTCATTTAACAATATTTATAACACCATAAAATACAGTGTTAAAATATATGAACTGCAATATGTACCAAAATTATAAAATTTGTTTCTCATCATCAGTGATTAAAACCAGGATCATTGCTCTAGCTTCAATACTCACAACCCTGGTGACAGATTAGAATTCAAATCTTAATGATCAATTTACAATTAACAAGATAGAAGTGAAACAAATTAAACCAACCATTATATATAACGAGACCCAATGGACTCCCATTGTTCCCCTTAATTACAAAACGCAAATCACAAATACACAGTGGGTAGTGTTAAGCATTAATCTACAACCTAGAAACTCAGACAGTGACAATCAGAGGGAAAGAAAGAACAAAACAAGAGAGAAACAGAGAAGAAATCAACAAAGGGCTATATTTTTAAACATGCCTATGCATACGAAAACCTTCACAGACACTATCTTGTTTCTGCACAGCTTGAGGGGTTTATAATTCGTCTGACATTGTCTTTCTGACACCTCTCTGTGTAGGGACTAGCTCAAAAAATGGTTCCAGCTTACATATAAATACAAAAACTTCAACTGAGATTTCTCAGAAAACCTGCATTAAATATAAAAATATATGTGCCACTCAGATCATTCAGCTGATATTGTAGAAATACATTGTTGTCACAGATAAATTTGAAATGTCTTTTGTTACAAATGGGCACTTCGTATCAAACAAAATAAAATTTAAAAAACCTTACTATTGCATCTGTTATTAAAAGAGCTTGAGTGTTCTACCAATTAAATAATGGTATTGGTAGCACACAGGTATATCTTAAACCCATGGAAAATAAGGCACAAAGATTCCAGAAGTACAGCAAGAAAATACACATTCGGATCCAAAATTCAATTTATAGTAATGTCAAAAATACGGAAAAAAATGGAAAAGTATTTTCTGTGAAAATAGGGTACACTGTAGCTTTGTGATCTGCCTTTATTAATGTACATAAGAGCTAAATTATAAAATCTTCCCCAAATTATTGCTTTTTTGCAGAAGACAAAACTACAGCATTCTGTACCATAATGTGGTTTTACACAACATTCAGTGACAACGAGCTGAAGACTGCCTTTTGGAGAGGTGCTACTGAGGGATATGTGCCCATCATGCATTTAGAACTTGGCTAAAAAAATTTTCTGCATTGATCTCCTGATCACATCACTTTGTGAAGCCATCTATATTAGTCTGTCATTTTCCACCACCTCCAGTTCCACCTTGCTGTTCTCATTTTTACATTCTTTTTTTTTGTCTCTACCTATTTCTCTATCCCTGTAACTGATTGCAGCAGCTCCCACTCCAATGAAGGCAAGCTCAAGCTATTTTAGGACCACTTCTCAGAACCACTTTCATGCATTCTTCCTTACAGTTTCTTGTATAAAAAATACCACTTCCTGGAAATGCAAGAGGGCTCCTTTTCCCATTTTCAGGTCCTTGACATAGTCAGCTAATGCTGCTAGGTGGAGAAACACTTGGCAATCTCTAGTATTTATTTTCAGAGAATAATGTGTTTTCACAGTATGTTTTCTGTCTTTCCTTCATCCTTTACAGTTACTAGTCTGTGACTGTGAGCTCTAGCAACAAAGTCTGTGTGCTTTTTTATTGCTGGAATAATAATATGATTTGAATCCATTTAGATTTTGCATTACTTTAGCAGAAGGGCTCTTCTTTTTCAGAGGAAAAATTCTCTTTGCTTCTCTCTCAAGTATCCCTCACAACACTTGCATGGGAATATTGCTTACAGTCCCTCAAGTTTCTCATTTCTTCCCCAAACACTCTGGATGGGATTCATCTCCAAACTTCAGACACTTAACAGCTAGTCAACACTTTATATTCAGTGGGAAGTAGGATGGGCAGTGGAGGCAGTACACATGGGAAACATAAATTTTATTTATTACAGACATATATATATGTGTGTGTGTCTGTCATCTACCTAAATTCTCCTTTGACCATTCCTTGGAAGAGGGTACTGGGGTAAATGAGCTCTCTCCCTGAGTGAGTTCTGCCTCTTCTTCATTACCTCAAAAGGATGATTAAATCCACCCAGCAGAAGAATTCTGTCTTGAAAACCAATTTTACCTTTGCTGAGTGTTTTCCTTACTTCCCATGGGCCATGAGATGAATACTAACCCTAATTACCAAATTCACTTTGCACGCAATTTACAGAAGCTACAGAATGCCAACTCTCCACTGAAGTCCAGTTTACTACTCTAAATACGAACCCCCAATAAAATTTCAACAGATACTATTTTTACACTTAAAAATGTAAAATCAAATTATTTCGGCTAAAGAATTACAAAATTCATGTTTTCTTTAGAATATAGTTCTGTCTTACAGAACTTTTGAACAGATACCTCCACAGCTTTGTATTTCTTTAAATTATTACTTCCAGGTGTTGCTCTCTTCCTCAGGTTTTAATCGCTTTGAACTTAGATCTACTATTGATTGATAAAAAGCAGCAGCAGAATCAGAGCATCAGTGACAAGCAATTTTGATGACAATTATTTTATAGACAATATCCAGTGCATAGTGTAGTACTGTGAAAAGAGTACTAGAGTAAATAAATAAAATTACAACAGTTTGAGATTATTGAATCTTTAGCATTTTCCACATAACTTCAGATAAACTTGAATTGTAGAAACAATTTTCTACTGTTCATATTAAGATTATGAACCCAAGGACGAAAATACTATGCAATCTTTGCATTGGAATTGTCCAAGAAATCTGAATTATTAGTTAGAAACAAAATCTTAAGGGGCATATTATACTGAATTTTTAAGGGGCATATATTACATTGATATGATATGTAATACCTGGGACAAAATGAAAAATAATAAATATTAAAATACAAATAAAAAGATAAAGAAGCATGTCCTAGTAATAAAAGGGCCAGGTTAACAAAAATATACTAACCTGTATTTTTCTGACATTTGTTCCAACTTCTTTGCCAATACAAAACATTCTTCCTTTAATTTTGCTATGAATGTATTCTGGGAGGTCAGCAATGAATCCAGTTCTTCTACTAGAAAACACAAAATTGTGATACTATGAAATTACAATTATATAAATTTGTAGATAACGTAGAAACAATTTTATATATTCTTAATTTCTTTCTTCCAGTTCCTTCTATTTTGAAATGTTTTTTAAACTTCAGCTACTTGGACATCATCACTTACCAAATTAAGGCTCTATGTCAGAATTAGCTGAAGTGTTAAAGCAATGTTGCCACTGAATCTGGTCTTGGAAGAGAAGAATCACTGTGCAGACTAGATATCTAATCTGGTGGGCTTGCTTTTTAGCTAGAAGTTCACTGACATTTCTAGGAGGAATAAAATTGGCAAGCCATGCTTTAGCAGACTTTTCCTTGCTCAACTGGTGCAGAGGATACACCAGCAACCCAAATGCTCACACTGTAGACTCATTTCAGTATCTCCTTAAAAAAGCAGTTCTTTTATTTACTGTGTTCTGAGCTTAACATGAATAATGTAATTTTTATTCTTAAATGAAAAGATTTTCACTTACTGCCCAGTGACAGTTGAAATGAAACCATTTCATAAAGTAATTTTCAGTTACTATCAGTTTGGACTGCACCTAAACTCATGACCTAGAATCCAGGTATCTTTATTCTTTCAAAAGGGAGATACTGCAAAATTATCTTTCTTGATTTCTGCTTTTAAAATTGGTGAAAGCATAACCACTCTTGCCCAAATTCCTTGTATGTGTGTAGGGTCATAATAAACAAGGTTTTCTTTATATACATTATAAATTACTATAATTTTCAACTCCCTCTAATTCTACTAGAGATGTATAAAAACAGATCCAGACACAATATTGTTTCATTTTTGTATAGTGGGACAATTTATGCACCAGAAAGGTAAATTACATTTCTCTTGTGAAAAATTACACATGGTCATATGCAGATGTGCTGGCTAAAGGAGGAAAAAATTATTCTGAGAGCTTCTTTTCTTCTCCTACAGTGTAGGCAGCAGCCATAATGTACCTGTTTGCATTCCCTGAACACACGAGAAGATCCTCTAGTACTGTGATAATACTAAAAAAAGGCAGAAAATTGAATAGCATGCCTGCTACCCTACGTATTATCCAACACCCCTTATAATTAATGTATGTTGTATAGTTTTCCTGGAAATATTGCATGACTGGTTGGTAAATATGGTATTTTGTAAACACATAAATATATCATGTTCTTTAACAGTTGAAACTCCTCCTCCTTTCCATGCTCATGGGTTACAGATTTCATCTCTTAAAAATTCTTTTTTTTTTGTTTATTTATAATATGCACCTCTACGAATGTTGTTGGCATAGTACTTCATAATACAAAAAGCTCTTTTTTGTTTGTTTGGAAAACCCATTTTACTTCCAGATTAAAGTTAGATGTTATTGATGGGCTAAGTCAATGCAATGAAGTCTCCTATTATGAGAACCTGAAGTATGCAAGGGATTAAACATCTTTCTTCTAGACTGAGGATGTGGGGGAGGCACATGGTAATGCTAAAAATGTTTGAGGCTGCAAAGATTAAATAAAGGAACATATCAATTTGGAGCCAGTGAATTACATCCAGCTGCGACAGTGAATTAAGAACCGATTAATGGCTAAAGCTTTTCTCCAGTTTGGATGCCGAAGCAAACTCATTAAGCTTTTAGAGTAGCTATAATGTGTGTACTGTGGGAACTGTTCAATGCTATTCAGGAGACTTTAACTGTAAGCTCAGAGCATTTCCCGCAGAGCTTCTGATGCTATTTTCTTTATATAACATGTGTGCCTGAAAATCCAGCCAAAAACAAGCCCTTTGTTTTTCTACTTTGTTGTGGTCTCTCTCAGCTTTACGTTTCTTGAACACAGGTAAATAAACTCATAATCCAGATGGTGCAGCAGATGTGAGAGCAGCACTCTGAAATCAACAGACAGTGGGCAATACTTTCCATTTTCTCTTTTAAACGCTAACTAATATGTAATTCGGAATCTCCGGTGTAGTTAGCATCTGCTCCCTTCGGCCAGCCAAAGGTTACAGGTGTTCCTGATGTCATTTCACAGTAAGGCGTGGGCCTGGCTTGTGAGTGAGTGCCCAGGCTCTAATCTTTCCCTACCACCTACCAGTTTTCTCATGCTGGGCCTCCATTTGCTGCATCTTCTGTGTCAGCTCCTGCTCTCTTTGCTGGGCCTGAAGGGCTCGGGCCTTTGCTTCATTGCTAATGCTGTGCTGAATGTTCTCTTTCTCCAATCTACAAAAAAAACAACAAATAGGAAATAAAGAAAAATAAAAACCATATAGTGAAGAGGATAAACTAAAAGGGTAAAGCACAACATTCAAATAAGAATAATAAAAATCTGGCCAAGCTTTTCACATTATACATTCTCCTCCTCCTTCAGGTTACACAAACTGACCTTTCTCTTACAATGTCAAACATTCTCCAGTGACTAGCAGAAAATGGACAAAAAGTATGATCTATTTCCTGAGAGAAAATTAGCCCTGCAGACAAAAATAGGATTTTATTTTTAAAAATTTTAATCACAACCTCTTTTTTATAAGGAAGCTTACCAACATTCACTTTGCACGGCACATATTATTTGCATTTTCTTTTAAATGCTATTTGTTTAATTCTGCAGTGAAGCTTAGGGACCTGACCCCGAGATGGACTGGTTCCCAGTGAATCAGCAGGAGATAAGTCAATGGGAGCGATTGCCACAGTGCTCGTGATACAGATACTCTGAAAGCTTAATGAGTTTTCTTGAGCAACCAAACAAGTTTTAACTATTAATTTATGTAAATAGGAGATGAATGCATCCATGACAATAGAGTAGACTGCTAGCACCACACAGGCCCAGCCCCTTGTGGTTCTGCTCACTGGGGGGTTGTACAGGAAGGTCTAAAGCCCAGTACTATTATTGAAGTATGCAGGCAAGAGAGCAATTTACTTGACCAGATACGCAAGATGGGGCAATCCACTCCCGAGGCAAAACAAATGCTAGACTACCACACTCCATTGAAGCATTTTATTTAGTGTAAGCCAAGCAAAAAGAGCATGGAAAATAAAACCCCAAAAAGATATATGCATGGAAATTAGAAAAGATCCTGAACTGCAAATTCACATCTAGACTTTCCCAAAGGTCGTGAATATTTATCTGGTGCACATTGGGATCCACATTTAAAACGTCAGTAAGTCCCCACATACAAGGATTGATTTCTAGATTTCAAATGATGTGAGCAAACACCTTTCTACTGAAATGACATTTAGTAACTTGGGATAGGCTTCAAAAAAGTCTTATAAACACGTTTTATTCTAGGGATATTACCTATTTCAGAGGACTACAAAACAGAACACGGGCACAGATCATGTAAGGATAAAGCCACATCTCATGTGGTTGCTGCACTTAACCTTTGGATTGGTGCCTAATAACCCATCCGAGATATTGCAATATCTCAGCATGACACACACAATGTTAAATCTTCTCTCTCAAATTTACCCCAAAGCAATACAAATGGTGGGTCACATTACACTAATTCCTGGTCCTGATGTTTCAAGCCCTACCTTAGGCAAAACTCCCTTGGAAATCACAGGCAGTTTCTTCTGAGGGAAGACAGCAAATACGTTTAGATAGCAAAAATATTAGAGCGTTAAGGAAACAAAGCACATTTTTAAAGGAAATTTCATATATTGAATGGCACTTTACCACATCACTCTCAGAATTGCTTTGTAATCATATTGGGGCTATCATAAGGAGTGATGCTCCCATCATTTTTAAGTGTAAGCTCCAAATATGGAAAGCATTACTAAGAATATTTTTCCCACATTTGCTGGAAACCAGTCTGTGCAAACCCCTTTATTTTACAAATGATTTTATCTTCAGAGAGTTGTTATAGCACTGGATTGCTAAAAATCTAAAGGAAAAACAAGCCACCAGCACCTCTAACATTCCTCTGATGCTTTCAGCTAAAGAAAGCGTCAGTAGCACAGTATTTTATTTAATAGCTCTCATGTGAGATGGCTGTGTGCAGTTGGGTGCTGTGCAGTCATCTGGCACACAGCTGGCTGGCTGGCCTTCTGCTGGGGGTAACCTTCAGCATGCAGCAAGCCACCAAGGCAAACCTGTGAAGGTCCATTCCTCACTGCTAGGGCCCCTCCTGATGATCTCATGTTAACCAGCAAGTTCAAAATAAATGGAGAATCTACTGCCCCCAGAAACACTCTCCTGTGTAGGGGACCCATCCAAAAGAGACACTCACCTGTCCCACTTACTGCACAGAGCAAGCTAGCAGGAGCTCAGAAACCATGGATGTGTAGTGAGTGCCCTGCGGCTGAAGTGTGGATGGGGTGGTTGAAGATGAATTTGTACAGCAGATAAAAGCTCAGTTGTAAAATTAGGAAAAGAGGTAATTCTTACACAGAAGAGCAGCTTCTTGGGACTTAGAAGGTTTTGGAATTAAAGCACATCCAAGGCCACACAGAGCAATATCTGAGGTGCTTAGAACTGCTCAGGAGAAAAAAAAAAATATCCTGGAGCCAAATCTGTCTAAATGGAGTGGCATGTCCTTCATCTACACCTTGACTTGAACCTGATCTCTAAGTTCAATCTCTCTGCCCTCCAACTAAAAATTTCCTCAATACACATATGGAGAGAAAAAAAGGAAACTGTAACACATGCAGAAGGCAGCCCAAGAGATTTTAGGATCTATTGGTAACTTCACTGCTACAACCAACAAATACTGGAGGAGTTCTAGAAGCTTTGACACTGTCTGTCCAATTGCAATTTCTTAAATCAATTACTTCACAATTCAGAGTAAAAGAAAATCTATGGACTGTATACAGAAGGAAGAAGTCCTTAGTCCCTCCAGCATTAGTGCAAAGACATCAGAGGTCTCCTCCTACAAAAGCTCCAAAATTTCTTATATTCACTAATGGAAAGCACAGAGGCAATGAAAAGCAAAGATACAACTGACTAATTTTGATGACACAGGTAATATCTGAATAAAAAATGACAGCTAAAGATTAATTGTTCCAGAAATTTAAAAAACTTAATCTATAGAGGTCAAATATAGGAGATGAGTGGTTTAAGTGCACCAGCCTATTCTCTACTCAAATTCAAACACTAGCTCTACTGAGTGCAAAACACCAAACACACTAAAATGCACGTGACGGGTCACAACACTGACCAATTTTACCAAAGCAGACACACGGAACTCATGGAAACTTCCACTTCTGGGCAACAAAGTCAGAAGCAACCAAAGACTCAGCTGTGGAGAAGCTCAAGCTCTCCTTGAGCCTTGTTCTGAAGCACAGGTTTCCCACAGTGACTTTAGCTTGAAACTCCTGTTTTAAGCCTGCATTGGGGCTGTCAAGAGCCATAGTTAAGTCATTTAACTGGTTTGCACAACTCAATGAATTCAATATTGGTTTGCAGTGCTTTTCAAATGTTCTTGACAAAACAAAAGGCGCTGTGAGCTGTAGCTTATAGCACATGAAGAAGAAAATTGCCATCTCTGGCAAACTTTAAAAAGATCCTTGCTGCAACTGAAAGTGAAAAATTCAAAGTGAAAATTCACTTTGATCTCAAAACTAACATGAAGGTATGCTGACTGAATTTGAGCCATCAAACTTAATTATAAAAAACCAAGTAAAACTCCAAACCAAAATAAGCCCCCAAATCAGAACACCTTTCTCACCACTAACAAACAAAAATTGGATCACAGACCCATTTACAAGAGAAGTCCACTCTCTGCCAAAGGGTTTTGCAGTAAAGAAAAAGGAAGTATGTAAAGACTAGTGACATAAAAGTCATATTTGACATAACTAAAAGTTCATCTATTTTTGACTAGGAAAAAACAGAACTTGGATTGACAAAAGTTTGAATTGCACTACACAGTTTAACAGTATGTATTTCTGAAGGAGTCTTTTCAGTTTGGTAACAGTAAAAATATAAAAATAAAAAAGCAGGAGGATTCTTAATGTAGAATTAGGCCTCTGACTGGAGGCTGCCAGTATTTCTTCAGGCAAAGCAACTACAATTTGAAGCAACCATGCTTCCTATATTGACTATTTGATTTTTCCATGAGATCAACATGTGGCATTTTTAAAAAAGCTAATGGATCCATTAGTAAGGACTATGAACTTAACTGGACAAATTAAAACACTCTAGCAATTATCTCAGTTCAGTGATACACAAGAGGTTATCATGGCATTACTTTTGACATCTTCATTTCATATTAATGACAGATCAAAATATAACAATAAAGCATTTTAGCTTTCATATATGCTTGTTCTAACCTGAACTTCATAAACCATTAAGGAGTAGCGAGCATTTAGTGCTCCAAACGCTTGAGCTACCCAAACTAACAAGACTTGTCTAAATGATGACCAGTCCTGGAACTCTGCACCCACAGACTTGGGCAGCAGGAGGACCAGTCAAGTTTAACGCTGATGCTTTTACCACAAGCCTCAGTGGTCCAGAACAGGCCTCTTTCCTAGGTAACATGGCCAAGTGGGCCAGCACTGTGAGCCACTGCACAACAAAATACCTCAGAAGAGAGAAAGGACTCAGCTGAAGGCTCCTGTAGCTTTTTCAGAGGAAATGAGCTTTCTCTCCCAGTATTTTTGAAACTAAATGTATAGCAGAAGATTCTCTACCAAACTGGAAAAGTTTTAAAGAGTTACCCAAGCATTTTATTCCCAGTACCTTTAGGAAAATCTTGCATGAAGTCACTCAAATCAATTAAAACTCTTGAAAGTAGGGCTTGAAAGACTACATGTATAAGAAGCCCTAAAGATCAAATAACTTTGGGTTCAAAGGTTCAGCAGTGTTTCGTGCAGTCTGCCTTGCAAACTTTCCACAATACAGGTCTAGTGGACTGTCCATTACAAGTAGCTTTCTGAATCACCTTCTCATAGGCTCTTTTATCTTATTATTTCAGCTGCCAGTGTCAAAGGAAGAATGGAAAATTAGAGCATATCCTTGCTCTTCTCTCAGGGTATAGGAGGAGAAAAACCCAACCAAACAAACCACACATTCATGATAAAAAGGAAAAAAAAGTATAAAAGCTGAAACAAGATGTCACAATACCTGACTTATTCTCTAAGGGGACACATGAGAAAATTTTTGCTATCTCTAACTTTATTACCAGACACTATTCAAAACTCACAATGATAAAGGTCATAAGAGACGGTATACAAAATAAGATCACACTTTAAAAACTTATTTCCCCTGTATTTTTAATGTATCTTTGTATGTATGTCATACATAGAAGAATAAGGCCTCATTTTTTATTTTTTCAGGTTAGCAGACAAGTCTAAAGGTTGGGCTGCAAACATGGAAAAAACCTCCAATTTACCAAGAAGTTATTCTCCCCAGGAATAGTATTAAATAATTCTCTCCATTAATGTAAAACTTCTACAACTCCTTTCAGACCAGCCTTTCAATTTAACAGCACTGCAGTACCCCATTCAGCTATTTACAAAAGAGAATGTGTTTACTGAGTTTTATCATATGCTATCCAATCTTAGTATTTTCAAACATTTAAGTAAGAAAATGCAACACAGTAAGACATGCAATTCTGCAGGTAAACAGGTACATGCTGGTTTTAAATGTAGCTATGATTCAAAATTATTGCTTTCTACACCTTCTAAATTGACAGAGTTCTAGAACATCAACTCAGTAAGAAGGCTCAGGGTCACAAGATTTCTCCCTTTCCTTTAAATCAGCCTTCCAGCAACCTTTGTTTAGCACTGACTGTTTTGGTTATCCTCTTTTGTAAGGCCTATGAATTTTCATCTAACAGGACCTTGTTAATAGCTACGGTTGCTCTGAATGACTTAGCTGGACAGTGTTTAGTGGTTTCCTCTTATTAAACACTGTAGGGTTTTTTTGCCATCTGAATTTTTGTAATAAAGGTTTTGATTTTTTCAGTGCTTGTGTGGATTGGATTTTATGGCTCTTGGTGTTTTTACAAAGGCAAAAAAAAGGCATGAAATGAATGTTCTTATTGCAAAAATTAATTTAAAACATACATATGAGTGCAGGCTTCCTCAAGAATTATGTAGAAGTATCTTTTAAAAGCATCATGATCAGGTCATTTCTTTAAACCTTTCCAAGGAGCTGAAAAATTGCCCTTCCTGTATCCCATTGAGGGAATTACCCACTGAGTTGCTCTTTTTGTCAGTTTCTGGGAGCTGACTGGATGCTGATTCTGGAGTTGGCTGCCAGGTCTTCTCAGCAGAAAGCTCAAGTTTCTGGAAACTGCCCCAGCCAGCACACTGTGTTTGGTGAGCTTCAGTAAAATCTATATTTGCATGGTCAAATTTTGAAAAAACCCAACTATTAAATTAACTGGTGAATTTGAAGGACTGCATCCTTTCTCAGGATACATGTGGGCCTATTCATGAGAACTGAGGCTCAAAAAACCCAACAAAACACACAAAACTTAAATCTTGTTTCGTGTATTACTTGAGAAATACAGTTTCCTAAAATAATGACATGTCAGGGCTTTCTTCTAATAACCATGAGAAGCAATGAGAACCATGAGAAGCATTAAATGCAATTTAAAAAGTAATGTAAAGGTCAAGGGGTCAAAAATTCAGCATTTAAATTGATCCAGCTCTTCAAATATAGATCTAAGAAGTTTGAAGGTACTACAGAAATAACTTGAAAGTAGAAATACATTTAAAGTATGTTAATGAAATGAAATGAAATTTCACTACTCTACTTGAGATGAAAGACTGGAAAAAACAACTCTTCCAGGTTGCTACTACTGTTTCATAAAAACACTTCAAATAATAAGAAATACTTTTGGGGGGGCAATAAAAGAAAAGGTTAAGCTCTATACAGATTCCCAAACTTATCAAGAGACTAACTACAATTAGTTGACAAATTAGCTTGCAACAATTTTCCCCAAAACGCAGGTAACTTGTCACCTGTATCCCAGAGTTCAAGTAATAAGAATTTAAATTTTGCTGAAACAGAAGACAGTGCATATGACTTTCTTGCACCCACTGATTTTTTTTTCCCATAACTCTCTATTTAGGATGCAGCCACACCACTGGAACTGCTTTATAACTTCTATATGTATTTCCACTTTATATAATAACAAGAAGTCTACAGAAACAATGAAACACTTCAGTCCAAAATTTCCACTTTGCCCTTTAAGCCTTACTGAGGCATCAGGAGAAATGGCTGCATGTGAAAAAAATTCCTACTCTTGCTCACCATACTTGAAATGTACTTAGAAGTTACTACAGCTAACCGGACGTATAGGTAGGCATGAGACAGATGAAAATCTAGGACCACAGGAACAGACATACAGTAACACGGAGTGTTACTCCTATGGAATTTCTATGAATTAAAGAACCTTGAACACAGTTAATTTCTACATCTCTACTTCTATCTGTGAGGTCAGTTAACAAAATGAAAGGACTGGATTTCTTACTTTACATTCAGCATAACAGTAAGAATTTGCAAACACCTAGCCTATAACATGATTTTACTCTTTTGGCATTATAGCCATCAAGATATACCCAGAAAACCACCAGTTCCTCAATAACTTCTCTTCAATCTCAATAGTCCTCTGTATTTCAAGTCACAACCAATTATTATCAATAGCTTCCCTCTATTTCAATGTTAGAGAAGAAAAAAGTGCCACTAACAGTAATTAACATTTCATATTAGGTCAAACATACTGACTTGGAATCAAAATCTGAATTTTCTGGCACATTTATAAGATTTGCCATCAAGATATGAGGCTTTTCAGTAAATATCCATTCTCTCATGACTATTACCATCAGATTGTGAAGTATTTGGCTCCTAAGTCCCTATAGAAACACACAATTAAATACAGCATAGGGAGAAGTGATCTCTGTGAAGTCTTAGTACATAGCCTGAGCATTTCCAATATTGCACGTTTCTCTAGAATATTCTTTGTTTCACAAGGCACTTTTACAAATAACTGTATGTTGAAATAATTGCTTAACACAGAAGATTTTTACAGGTATGTGTTTTGTATAAACAAATTTACACCAATTATTTTCCCTGTATTTAAAAAAAAAGGAGTAATTTTCTTGATTTATGGTGATTCTTGAATTTGGCACCAGCAGCCTCTTACAATGCAGCTTCAGGACACATTTAAGGCAGACAATGTCAATATAAGAGGTGTGGTCCTTCTTTTCATCCTCTTAAAATGAGCACTTACAAAACCTATTCTTCAAGAAATTATTCTTTTTCCATCTGAATAACTCCCTGAATAACCTGATCACACAGGTGCCTCTCTTCAGTGGCAGCAGAAGCAAGGACCTGGCAAATGTGGCCAAACATATCCCTATATTGCCACTCTAGGGACTTGCTTTTCAGCAATAGCATGGGCTCAGACCAGGTTCAGATAACTGTGACTCTGTACTTCAAGGCCAGCTTGTTAATACAGTAAATCCAACCATCAGGCTCCTACCATTGAATCAAAAAATGATGCAGCTAAATGATGTAGAGACCTGATCTGCTATGAACTCACTCTGCCAATTTAAATTTGTTCAAAAACCCAATGTTTTTGGTACGTTAACTTTGTACCAGCAAGCTTTATGCTGAATCAGGTATCATCTGTCCTTCCTGCAGCTGGCATAAAGTCAGCACAAACACGGCATTGCATGCTCTAGCTAATTAAAAAGGAAAGTGCCTGTGTGCTCACACCTGATCCGGATCAGCTCAGCACAGCTGAACGATCGAGTCGATCACAGATGCACTGGGAGTGACTGCTCCACACTTACCTGCATTTCTCACACAGCAGGTATGGACACACAACCTGCACTTAAGGTGCCACAGGCCTGATATGTGCAGTGGATAATTATCTCCTACTATTGCTGAAATAGAGAAGAAGTTAAGGAATGTTTTTTTTCCTGCCTCCAAAGGACCAAGCCTCAAAAGAACAGCTTGGGAAGAAGCAGAATTGTTTGACAGAACAAAGCATTTCTTCAGGATGACAGTTTGAAAGACAATATTTGATTTTCAGGGAATTTGATCTAGGGTAAGCTAGATTTCTACCCCATCCTACAGCAAGCTACCACACATTCCAGCAAACTGACAGACTTATGACCAAAAGCAAAAAAGATGAGAAATACTGTGCTAACATTACACTGTACTTGACTATTGTTGATTTGCTCTAGATCTTACAAAAACATACTAATGAAAACCATGCTCATCTGCCCACATGTCACAAGAGCTAGATACAAACAAGTGAGTTAAAAAAATAAAAAATCCAGTCTTATATGCCTTTTATTCATTTTTTCAGCTGTGGCATAATTTTAATATTATTCTGATTGTAACTGCCTGCAGTATTAGATGCCTGCAATATTAGAAATAATGGACAGGGAGCATAACAGTTGAAGTTTTTGGTGGTGGTTTTGTTAGGTTTTTTGGGGTTTTTTTTCCTTTTGGACAGGTTATAAATCTCTTCTTTATGCTGTCAAGAGTAAGGAAGAAACATATTTCAATAGCAACTTTAAAACGAAACTCACAAATTACTACCATTATGCTAAGTGCTAGATATCCCACTGTGCAGTTTTGCTTTGTGAATTTTTACCTTCTTCCATGCACACTTTTAGCCACTGATCGCACAGCCTTTCAGTGTTTTCTGCCTTTTCCTTTAAATAAACTGGCTCTGGCTCCTTCCATCTGGTTCCCCTTCCGTCAGCAACCCTGCACCTGTTCACACCTCCTCTCCTGTTGGATTCCACTGAACATTTCCTCCTCTGCCAGGGCTATTCTGGCACTCGCAACCTTTCTGTCATTCAATCCATCTGTCAGAAGTGAACTTTGTTTACCGCAAGCTTCTGCTTTCTTCTTCAAGAAGCAAAGCCCCTCAAGGTCATTGTCAAATGAACTGTCGGTGTAGATTTAAATCCACTTCTGCTAACCAGCAGCAGATGAAGTTCTTTACAGTCCTGTATTTGTGAAGATCAGTTTGGGGTATAGGAGAAATAGTAAGAAGCAAAAGAATAGCTTTTAATCATTATTTGTTAACTCCAACAGCTAACGTGTTTTTCTTCAAATACATTTATTTGCTCCTTCTTGCCAGGGCTAGCACAATCTGAGAAAGACTTTGCAGAGCTATGTGAAGAAGTGGAAAAGGCTAATAAAAATATTATAAATAAAATAATAAACGAAGGCTTGACTCTGACTCCATGTAACAGAGATATTGACTAAAAATATAAAGAGAAAATGTGAACAGTTGAATCAGTAAGTTTACAGTAAAACCTTAAAGTGGTCAAGAGCACTCATTTAAAATTATTTAATCTGCAGCTTTTTTTTTTCTTTACCTACTGATGTTTCAAATGCAACACTATTTAAAGAAAAAAATCCTTAATATTCTTTTCTTGTTTTCAAGCCTTGTAGAACACATATATGCAACTCTTTGTTAGAATACTGTCTTCCACATTGAGGCAAATTGTAAAGACAGGCTGAAACTAAATTCTTATTGTTTACAGGATACATTATTTTTAGTAATTCCTGTGTCCATATTTCTTTTCAGGAATAGACTCTAATAAGCAAAAATTCCTAAATTATTAACTAACCTCCTTGACAGTCTCATTCTTCTAAAACAAGAAATACCTTCAATTTCACAGCACACCTTGGTATCCTTCAAAAAAAAGACAACCCTTCGCAAGATAAATACAATACTAAAAAATAAATATTTGAAGTTTTGTACACAATTACAATAAACCACCCATTTTTCTACCTCTTTACCAAAAATGAATTTAAAGTAAAGTTTTCTGGATCAAATCCAGGAGGTAATCCAATCTCATTAGCAGAATTGCATTTGTACTTACATTAGGTCTGAATTTGACTTCAATGAAAATTGCATTGACAAATACTGCCTAAGTTTAGCTGAATAAAATCTTAATCCTGATCTATCACTTTTATGGGGATTAGTCCCTGCATTTGCAAGGAAGTAATTTCTTATGCCATGGTCTTCTTCCATAGGAAACCAGATACAGGTGAACAAATGCACTGGAAATAGAAGAGGAACCCTGGTATAAAAAGAGGATGCAGCAGTGTCCCACCTGACTACAGAGACACTTTAATTCCTCTGTGATTTAAGTCCTGTAGAAGCCAACTGACCAACAGGGAGAAGCTAATCGCGAAAAGTTGTTCCTATTTCTACAAAACTATACTTTGACATGCAAACCACCAAATCCACAGGGGCGACCAAGAGCTGCACACTATTGACCTTGCCATGCTGCCAGCTCAGCCAGGGCGAGGAGCTGAGCCCTGTCAGGCAGCCGGCAGCAGCTCATCTGCTCGCTCAGGACGGGCACGTCCAGCTCAGCCTCTCCCGCCCAAGCACGGCACGAGGGCTGAGCAAGGAGAGCAGCCGGGCGGCCAAGGCTGCCGTGCTCAGGTCATTCCTTTTTCTTCCTCCTTCCATCCACCAGCTACTTTCTCCAGCAATGACAACCTACAGGCTGATGCTCTTCAATGTGAAGCTGGATAAAGTCTCCAGCTGACGACCTTTTGGGTTCTCTGTTGAATTTTTTTTCTAGGCAAGAACTTAAGGGGGAGAATTTTGCACAGTAAAGGAAAAATACCCACAAATCAACTGCTGTGATTGCACAAAATAAACAACTCTGAATATACTTCTGAAAGCACCAGACAGCTTTTAAAATTGTTGAAGCTCACAAATACCAAATGCTGACAGAAAAAGTACATTTTAGCTTATTGTAAAAACAGCCTTTCTATGTACTTGAGAGAAAAGCTTTAGAACAAGTCAGAAATAATTATAAAAATCAGAACCATTTTTTCCAGTAGCAAATTCAGCAAAAAATCCAGCAGCCTTGAATACATGTATCTGAAAGACTTCTTTGGTTCAAAAAAAATAAATCATTATCCTGTTGTCATTAGTCACACAAATAAAATACCTAATTTGAATGAGACCAAAGTAAATATTTGATATACACTCATAAACTTATTACTGTTAGTGCTGAATAATAACTGCTCAAAACAAAGACCTTATAAAGATGTTTGTTTTCTGCAGCAGTTAGTCTCTTCAGTGTTTCATCTGAATTCACACTCGCTCCAAAGCACTTTAAGTATTGTCACTGCTCCTGAACCACACTCTACATGCAGTAGCAATTTGGCTGCCTCAGCAACCTGATGTGATCATTGATGTGACCAGTTGCAGTTTAAATGCCGTGAAAAAAAATTTAGATGAATCTAATACTAAAATCTGTACATGTATTATTGTTTTTTGCTTAAGAAACATTTATTGTAGGACAATAAATACAATTGTAAACCATGTTAAAACTAATTTAAAATTAATAGTAATTTATAAACACTTAATGTTGAAAATTAACATATGATTTTGTATTTGTTCTTTACTCCTTCACTTACATTTCCTTTCCTTCCCTTATAAAATTTATCAATGGCCTTTACATGCTTGTACAATCACTTAAATATGTTTAAAATATTAAATAGAATGATATTTAAATAATTGTGTGTTATCTTGACACAAAGTGTATCAGCTTAGAAAATTTTACAACGCCCTGCCAGAAGACGACAGAACCGATTTATTTCAAATCACTCAGTATCAGTCTTCATAAAGCAGCATATGGTCTTATCGTGGCAGGTAAAATATTTTACCTTCTATAATAACGCAGAACAGCTAATTTATCTACATGCTGTATAATCAGATAAACAATTTCAGCTGCACTATGAAAACCTGTAGGCAAGGGAAAAATTTATCCCCCACTTTATTGATTTTTCCACATATGCATTCATATGATTGTTAACAATAGAGGCTATTCTTTCTTCCACCTCCTTCTTCAATTCCCTTAAAGCAAGCCCTTCTTTTCAGTAGTGAAAATATTTGCAGTTTCTACAGCTGCAGGACAAAGAACTCAGATTTTCACAGAATTGCTCAGGGGAAAAGGAAGGGGGAACAAAAAAAAGGCTCTACAAGATTCAGTTGCAAGTAAAGCAAAGTGAATGACAACTTTCAAAGCTACCACAATCATTTACTAATGTGCTGCTATAGCAAATAAGTCTAATTTTTTTTTGACAGCACCAAATTAGATTTATTGCAGAAACTGCTGCATAAATAGCATATGGCTATGTTATACTACCTATTTCAAATCCCTGTAATGTTTCCTCCCTTCCCTGCTCAAAATGGATAATTGAGTCAAACTATAAACCTTCTGCAGACAAGATACACACAAGTTCAAAAAGCAGGTGCAGGACGCTTTGGTTTTTTGGTTAAAATTGTCTAAAAAAGTAACACATATCCTGATCAAACAAACACAGGTAGTAACAGGTAATGATTTTATTTCCCCCTTTTCCTCGATAAAATTTTGTTTTCATTTCTCTTTCAAGCTGACAGTCAACAACACCGGGCATGACCTCGTAATCCTCTCACACATGACTACCTCTTACTTGCACAAGAAACCCTATTGATCTTTACTTTTTACGTGAGTCAAATTATTCATGTGACTCAGGATCAGAAGGCTCGGACCTCCATTCATCCCTCTCAAGCTCTCATTTAGGAGCAGGGAAGTGCCTCCTCCGAGCGAAAATAAAACATCAGAAAACGGGTTCCATTCATTGGAGGGGCCCAGCCCTGTGGGAAGGTGCCGACCTACGGCTCTCCCGCCTTTCCACGGGAGCAAAGTTTCCTTATCGCTTTCCCGGATCAGGCCCCGGACCCACGTGCTTTCGCATTTCTGTCCCTCGCCACATTCCCCGCTCTCCGTACCGCTACGGCAAGGCATGAAACCACGCAAGCTCGGCACAGGGCAGGGCCGAGAGCAAAGCCCCGCGTTCCTGAGCAAGGAGGGGGCGCGATGCCGCCGGCGGGACGCGCTCGACGCCGCGGAGGCCGCCGAGGGCCGCGGTGCCGGCGCGGGCCCGGGCCCGTCCCCGCCCGCCTCCCAACTTGGGCACCGCAAAGACCTTGGAAGGTCTGGCGTGCGGCCGGCGGGCACACCACTGCACACATCGCGCACGGCTGCGGCTACCCCGCCGCTCGCCTGGCGGTGGTCAGTCCTCCCAGCTGCCCTATCCGTTACTGTCTGATTAGCTGTGCGAAGGAGCCCCTCCCCGGCCAGCTTTCCCCGCCATCTGTTCCACACGCGATGGCTGCCGCCCAGCAGCCTCGCGCTGCCCTCCTACCTGGCACCCGGCTCCCGGCCTTACCCCAAAGTGCTAACACAGGTTCTCGCTGCTGGCAGAGTCAGGATTTCATTACTACTACTTTGACAAGTGCAGGGTTGTTTGTAATTTCTCTTTTATCCTGATTTTGATTGTACAACCACCTCCCACTGATTCAGTTTGCTTCAGTTTTGTTGCTCACAGATTTTACTCTCCACATTAATCTCCCTCTGGCATGTTACTGCATCTGTTCCCTTTTTTATTATTAATTTTCAAATTCCCACCATTTTTGACGAAAAGGAGGTAATCTACACTCTGCTTCTGCCCATTTCATTTTCTTTAATTTGGAAGATAAGTATGAAAGCGTGCCAAAGAAGTTAATTCTCCGTTAACAGTTTATTTTCTGGCATCCTGATGCCTTTGTATATGAAAACCAGATAGAAATAAATGTTGACTGAATCACAACAACATAGTTGTAACCATCCCTACATTTAATGAAAAATAAACATACAAAGCAGAATCTAAAAAGTTTATTAGTTAGAGTTGTTTCATGTTATTACTCATCCCTGCATTTTAAAATAATGCTTTTGCATATTGATTTTTTTTTTTTCAAAAAATTAGAAATCAATGACTGGTTACACCTTATTTCTGCTTCCTCCCCCCACACCCCCAATTCTAGTGCTGTTGCTACTTTCATCAGTTAGTCAGTCTGAGTAGATCGAGCATATCTCAGTCATTTAATATTAGTAACAACGTTTCTCCAAAACTTCTTCCCAGCATAAATGATGGACTCTTGAGATGCTAGAATTGTTGGAAAAGGCATGGTATTAAGCATGTTGCTAACTAAGAGATACTACTAGAAAAAAAACCCACAATAAATACTAAGTATTGTGCAACTCCCTAGAAGGCTGTGTATAACCACCAGGAAGTTTATGTTTTATCAGTTAATAGTATAGCTTAAATAGGGAGAACAATGAATGAGGCAGGCTGCAAATTCTAACAAGAAACACTGGTGATGACATACAGCTCAACACCAGAGCTTCAGCTTAAATAATGCCACATTAATCTGGGAGAGTATATGCTTTACTTATTGTACATGTAATAGAAATTAGTCTTAATGGAATCACTGACACTGGCAAGAAGCACCCATGCACAGTAGGATGACTATGGCACTGCTAAAACCCAGTTGATATTAGATATGCTGCTTTCTAGAAATCATATCACTGTCAAAACCAGGGAAGAAATAAAACAATAATCAAGCAAAACAATACCCACTGACCCACTGTAATATAAACTTCAGTCCCTCAAGAAGGGATTTAGGGCAGCTTGGTGGCTCACCTGAACATGAAAGCACATGTTCATTTAGTAATTTTGCCCTACCAACAAGCTGACCTTAAGAAGTTCTTAGTGTTTCCTATAAGCAAACAAGAATAATACATTTTAAACTAAACTAAATCTGCTTCTATTCTAGTCAATTCTATTTCCTATCAAATTTCAAATGACATTTCAGTAAAAAATATTTTGAGCCATCTATCTATCTATCTGTCTACATATATATCTCTTCATCCCTGAGAAAATGCATGATGATATAATAAAATTGCAGTTTTGAAATTTGGTGATTCCCTCACTTCTTAGGATTTATTTAACTTGTTTGGTGTATGTGAACAGGAACTACTACTGACTGCAACTGAAACAAATAATACCTCCAGATTTGGTTTGAATGAAAAAGAGGAATGTTTTTTAATGATGATTCTGTTACACAAGAATAGTGAAAAATATTTTTTACATTAGATGGCACACTAAGATCCGGACAAGTTGTTAACATCTTGCATCTTTTATATGATCTTTTCAATGAGCATATTGACATGACTTTTCATGACTATTTTGTCGTTAACTAAAAACAATAGACCTTTATGTTTTCTACCCTTTGAAGAAGGGCTTCAGGTAAGCTTAATTAGCAAGACCTAACCTTGCCAAAGTAAGAGCAATTTGACTTAAGAACTAATTTTGTAAGAATCTCCTACTACAGTAACATCAAAGCTGACACTTGGGCAAAAGAAAACCTCAAGAAAACTTTAAACAAGCATGGTCAGTCTCATAGCATGGTGACATCTGCAAAGTTACATGACTGACAAGCAAAACTGCACAGTAGAAGTTCTGCATTTCCCCTGTCTTTTGAAGACATACAAATTAGAATTACTAACTAGATTCAATAGCAGAAAGTGCATGTTAATAGCAAGTATTTCTAAGCAACATATTGCTCCAGGAAGAAAGGTGACAGGAAAAGGCAATTTTAAACTCCGTGGCAATGGTTTAGAATAGCTAATTGTAACCTTTTTTTCTTCCTTTTTAACAAGTACATTTTGTTAACTTAGAAGCTGTTTAGTTGGTAATCAATCAACAGTGTCTGAAAACTAGGATACAGCAAAGAAGTGGGACTCCTAGAGAAGAGTGCTGTTCTGCAGAGTACTTTCTTTTCTCATTATGACACAGACTGCATGTTTTTTTCTCATTAATTCCTTTCATATACATTTATCTCATTTTTATACATTAAAATCCAAAGTTTTTGTATTAATTTATAATCATATTTATTTACAATATTGAAACTTAGAATCAGTGGATTAGTGATCCACTTTTCTCCTTAGTAATGCAATAATTCATACAAAACAAAGAATTCTTTCTGTATCTTCTCTGCTACCTCTTATTTCTGCCAGAACAGCACAGACAGGTCATGCAAGGCAACAGAAAGACTATCCACAATGGTGTAACAGCAGTACAGGCCTCCCTCAACTCCAGCGTTGTGAGAAGACGGAGTGAACCAGCTGGTCCTCTCCTGAAAAGAAGAGAATCAGCAAGACGAGGCCAAGGCCAGAATACCCTAGAGATGCACTAAATCAGTGCAATTTCTGCAGCAACCTCCCACAGGCAGGACTCTAGAGCTTAAAATCTGTTTTCCTTGGCAAGCACCACAGTGAATGAGTCTCCAACCCCCATAGGATCGCTATTACCCCTATCCTTCAAGTATTTTCACTGACACAGTTGCCATTTGAGGTGAAGGGAATAAATGAAAGAAGGCAAACAGTAAGTGAATATAATTTACATGCAACAACTGTGGATGTACCAATCCATGAAAAACATACTGAGTTCAAAACGCAAAACTAATGCCCCTAGAGACATGTAACTTTTGTACCTTCACTAGCACGGAAAACCTGTTCTGCCAGAAGGTGAGCTGAGAGGAAGAAACAGTACAGGCTAAGGACAAGTGTCATTTCAGTAGGGGATGTTTCCCTCTGCAAGGCAGGGAAAACAGGTGACACTATGAGAACACTTCAAACCCTGCCCTATGGATTTAAGTTCAAGGGGTAAACAGGTAACAGATCAGGAGCATTGAATTACTCATCTCTTTTTCCCCCTTCTTCTTCAAGCAGCATCACCTAATGCATTTTTTGAAAGCAGACAGACGCTCCAAGTGTACAGAGAAAAAAGAATGTGCACGGTGTTGTAGAATTTGGGGAATGTCAAGAAAAAAAAAAATTGAACCTATTTTCCATGCCTCATCATATTAATTTTTCCAATAAATACACATCAGCATAGAAAACATTTCAATTCTTGTAAGGAGATGCCAAACACGAACACACAGTAATACAAAAAAAAAACCCAACTCAACCCAAAAAAAAAAAAAAAAAACCCAACCAACCAACCAAATCCCCCAAAACCACAAAAAAAAAACCCAACCAACCAATAAAACTCCAAGGAGATCAGGACCTTGCAGAAGAGTGTCTGCACTAGGTCAAAGGAGCCATGGCAGTTCAGCATCTGTCTCAAAAAGCGTGCATCTGTGGAATTTTAAGAGAACAGGGCCAGCACAGAGCATTACTTGCCCAAAACACTGTTCCCAGCCTCTAATGATTTGCACCCCAGAAACTTTCCGAGTCAGAGACTGTACATCAAAAAGCTACCTAAATCATCTCTATGTTAGGTATCCAGCTTTAATTACTTTGCTATGTAAAAGCAGGCAACAGTTCTCATTTTTACATTTTGAGTATTTTCACCAAAAAAAAAAAATTAAAATTATAGATTTGCTAGTCAGATTTCCTCCAAGATATCCAGAGCTTTATTGCATATAATCAGCCTTTGCTAAAAGGAGCGTGGTAAAGCCATTTGGTTAGCTATCACAACAAATCATTATTAATAAAGTTCTGCTAAATCCAAACTTTAGATATCTTAACAACTCACCCAAAACTTTTTTCAAGTTCATTAACCTCTAGCATATTTTTTTCTCTAAATACAGGCTGTTAGAGTGGTACTTTCTTCCATCTGTTAAACAACCGTGCTCTGAATTACACAGAAATTTAGCTGAATAAAAAAATGATTCATTGAATTTAATAGTTTAGACAAGGCTCTATTTTATTTCCATTTACTCAATGGCAGAATTCTCACAAAGCCCAAAAAGTACAAGACTTGGATAAACACACAGACTTCTGTTAAGTGATAAAAATCTAAGCTTTTTTTTTCCCCCCTATGAAAAATTTAAACTAACTTAACTTTTTCCCTTACGTACTGAGTGAAAGCTGCCAGATTTGTTTATGGATGTTCATTCCTGGGGGGAGCAGGGCAATGGAACAAAAAACCCACACACACAACCAAAAGCCTGCAAACAGTTGGACAATAGCATTTTCCAAGGCAAAAGGAAAAAAGTTCTGCAGTTACCCAAATTCAAGTTGCAATGAATAATTGGCATGTCAGCCTTCTGGAGTTTTCTAGAAACATGTAATGAATAGTGCAGCAAAAGACATTGGGAACTATACCCAAGGATAGAATAGGCTCAGGGGAAGTCTTTCATTACACATTGCATTGTACTGTGTCTTCACTGAGCAAGAGACTGAAACACCCTCCTCACATACTTGAGCTTACCTCATACAGAAAAATTATGTGCATTTATATATTTATATACATATTCCTGGTCATTCTGCTGAAGAAATTTCAGGTTATTCATCTGACAACTCCTTAACAACAGCTGCGTAAAGGTGCTGCTCTACACTGCAGTCTTAAACAACATTTCAAATAGATTTGTCCTGCTAAACACAGCAGAAAACAAGGGTGGATGCAACCTCCCTTCCTCTTCTTCCTGTCTAAAACCATGCCCCCTCACCACCAGAGCTGAACATTGCCTCTTCTACACACTACTAATTCACTTTTATAAATTCGAGTTCATAACTCACTTTGTAGTTAATAAGTCACTAATTTAAATCTCCACTTCTAACACAACTGAGGGCTGCCCATGTAGGCAATGACTGCAAGTATCTACAACAACTGTGGGGAAGCCTGTGGCAAAAAATTAGCAGAATGAAATTGGTACTACAGCATGTAATAGGATAAGGGGTACCTGGTGAGGTGCAGTTGGTGCTCAGATTTACTCAGCAGTTCTGTCAGTTTTAGGCACTCCTCTCTGGCTTCTGTCACATCCTGCTGGGCTTGTTCCAAACGCTGTTTGTTCCCATTGAGCTCTAATCCCAGTTTTTCTATTTTCTTAGAAAATTATAGAACCAAAGAAAGTGTATTTAAGAAATGCATAGAGATACATTTTAAGACAAAAAAAAGTTATCAAAGCACCTGAAAATAATGCACACTTCTGTTTTTGAACAAAAGTAGTTACTTGAAAAACAACTGCAAAACAAGCAAATAAAGTATTTGAAATTACATTCTTATGAAAAGTCAAAATGTGTTTCATATTTAAATTCTCTAGTATACAATCAATGTTAATGTGTTCATGCAGCTTAAGAGTTACAGGCATTCAAATATTTTTCATTTTTCTCATGTGCAGGCTCCATATTTGTAGTTTGAATTCCCTGTGCTAGAGAGCCAGAAAGGCAGCAGAACAGTGGCCATCTTCAGAAGCTGCTTGACATAGAATAGCTCTTTGACAGTTAATTAATTTATTTTTATTTTTTTAATGCCTATTACATAACCAGTGAAAAGGGGGCATTTAGCTTTGTCACCTAATATTACACAAGAGAATAAAGGCAATTTTGTGATTTTACCATTATTGAAAAGAAGTCCTATCTGAACCCTCAACATACCAGCTGCTGTTAATCCTATTATTTTATTAATATCATTAGTCCTTATAAATCAACATAGTAACTAAAGTTGATGAATCCATTAACTTATTTACAAATAACCATAGTGGAGTTTGCATGACCAGTATCTTCAAGTCCAGTGATACGTACTAGATTTACGTTATTCCAATCATATTGCCAGCAGTTTAAACATTTTTCATAGAAATTCTGAGAAACATATTCTCCTTCAAGTCCTGTAGGAATATATCTGTAACACAATACTATACTTTGTTCTAAGGATGCTTTTAAGAAGGCCAGTAGAGTACAGAATAAGCTAACAGTGTAGCTTTATCATGTAGTAACTGTTCTGCACTAATTCCCTACATAAATATTTATTTGTCATTGGGGCTGGAGGGAACTTGCATGTTTTGCAGTCAACTAAACTGTGAAAGGTCATTTGTAGTACAGAATAAATTTGTTCACATAAGAAGTTCATGCTGAATAGCTATTATACTTTAAACTCATACCATAGCTTATTTGTGATAGCTTCCTCATGTGGAAAAGATGCAATATCCGTTTTAATTATTGAAATTATTAATTCAAACATCCTAAAAGAACAAATGAACATAACTGCACCCCAATACAAACATTTGAAGCACCTTCATAAGAAGGTTGTCTCTTCTCCTCCCATAAAAGTGTTAATCTAAACTACTTACAGTTGTGATATCAAACAAATACAATTAATCTCTTCATCCAGAAAAACAACACCATTTCAATAGTGTTGGGGTTTTTTAAATTTTGCCATTTACTTAACTGTACACTTTTTTCCCCTGAAGAAGACTCAACAAAGGTTCATGAAGGAAATTTTGATTAGAATTTAAATGTCACCTTACTGTATCACATGCACCTCCTACCAAATTATATTGGCAATTTCAAGTCCAAACGTAAAGATAGTAAAACTTTCTACAAAATTGTTAATACTCTTCCCTTCTAAAAAATATAACAACCTGTTACACTGACAGAATATTTTAAAATCAGTACTCTAAGATATTCAGTTACAAATGCTTTGCATTTCCACTTTTCAGACTTTTGTGTATTTTAAATAGAAGTCTCAGTGGATCCTCTATTCTTCTTAACAGTAGCAGTTCATAAGTGTTATTTCTCCATTCATAGTAAACAGGGACAAACTCTTCACTGTCTTCACAAGTTAAAGATAGGGAAATTCTGCAACATTCCTAAAATCTGCTTTAAAAGAGCATCCATTCAGCACACCTTTAAACAAACCCAAACCAGAAATTAGTCCAAAAGCATCAGCTAAGTACTTAAAAAAAGCACAACCACAGCTGGGAATATAAATACACTCTAGATCACTCCTTCAGGGAAAAGTTTCAAGGAACAGATGGGCTTTACACCATTGCCTCGAGTTAAACAGGCTCAGTCAGGTTTTGACACAGACCCACAGAAGGAAGCAAATTCCAAGTGCAAGAACCTCTGGTGAAAATGTTTTGTTTCCATCAGCCAGATGTTGAACCTTCAGGGCTGAACTCAAGAACACATCCATAGATTTTAGTTGTCATGAAAGTGTGGGGGGAAATTCTCAGATAGGGAAGTGTCACTTCATGACAGGATCTTTAAATATTCACAGGTGTCTTATAATTTCTATTAGAAGTATCAAGAAAATAAAAATGTGTCTTGAAGAACAATTCTACTTGTGCTACTTTAATCAGTAATTCCAAAATCCAGTATCAGCTCCTTTACACTCATGCACACATGTGTTTGTGCATGTGTTTAGGTATATACAGACATACATAAACATCTTAAAATACCAATGTTTGGAGGTGCTTGCAGCATGACCTATATTCTAGAATTCTGGTAATGACCACGGCAGAAACAGCAATCTCATGAGAAAGGGATGGCAGAAAAATGCTACCCAATAAAGCATGTTAACAGCAATTCAGAAACAGCCAATCCAGGTATATTTAGGCTTATCAACTAAATTATTCTTTTTGAAACAACAAAAAATGTTCATTCAAAATCATTTGGTGGGAGCCACACACCACACCACATTTATGTGGTGAAAATACATAAGGCTGGAAGCAGATCATACTCTAAACACAATGGGATAATTCAGTTTAAAAACTCAGGTAATTGTTTGAAACATGAACCCTCAGAATCTGAGACATGTTAATATAACAGAAAACAACCCTCTTCTCTCTCCTGTTAACAATAATTGTCCCACAAACACACTCTGTCCTGAATTCTGAAACATGTCAAGTCTAGTCCATCATTAGGTCATCAAAAATGCAATTGGGATTTAATCTACAGAGAAATTACAGCATCAATGAATCTTCTTCACTTTTTTTGCAGGGAACCTTATCAGCAGCTTTTTCCCCCAATTTTTACTCAGAGTAATTTTTGTGTTACTTCAGTTACCATTTCTTCTATCAGGAAGCTGTAAGTAGTTCTGTAGCTGCTATCCAGGCCACAGTGTAATTGTGGGGACAGAAACAGAAACAAGCCACCAACTAAAGCATTTTGCTGACAGCTCTGTTTCTCATGCAGTGTTAATTTTATCCCTCAGTGCCTATCACCTGTGATACAGCTTTTTACCACATGATCAGAAAGTTATTTCTTCAAGGTACTTAACTTTTCAATGTATGTGAGAGACAAGAGATGGAGCACAGAACTGCAAAAAGACAGATGACAATCTTGCATTTAAGAAAATCTGAAACAGATTTTCAGTATAACAAGGAACAGAATTATCATAATGTATACGTACAACAAGACTACATTAAGGTTAGAACAGGCAACTTCTGGTGCTTAACTCTGCAACTTTAATGTTCTTATTACTTCTGCACATAATTTCAAAAGTACTATTTAATGCCTTGTTCTGCAGTTGCCCAAACTCCCAGGAATATCAACAGGCACTTTGCCATGGAAAGATGGCAGGCTAAACCTCAGTAAGAGAAACACCAATACTCACCTTAAGCTGAAACACACTAACACCATCCTACATCCATATTCAGCTCAGTTACACAAAAGAAGTTTTACTTAAACAAAAATGAAGCATTAGTGAAGTATTACTGCAGTAAAATTTTATTCTAAATCAATTATTCTTTTTTCAGTATTGCCACCAACCATCTTCTATATTTTAAGTTTTCTACTTGGATCACATAGGAGCCTATCTTTTCTTGAAGTATTTAAGTGTTCCAGTTTTCATTCATTAGTTTGTGATGCATTTAAAAATTATCTTCAGATTTTTACAATGCACTTTTAGGAGACCACACTAGAGATGCTCATTCAGTGACAAGTGCAACTTTCAGGAAAACATAATTGATGATTTCTCAAACACTGAATTAATCCTCAAATATCCTTTTCATAACCTATCTGACATTATCTTCAACTAAAAATACTTAATCATGGTGCAAAATGCACTTTTTAATAAACTAGACATCTCTATCTCTCTAAAATCTGATTAAATAATTTCATTCAAAACAAGTCAAATTAAAGATTAAAATAATTTTTCTTTTCATACAAATGCTGATTTCATTGTATGCAAAAAATGCAACTTTAAGTTTCAAGCTGGCAGATGTTTTTCACAGAATTTTATATAACAGCAAACTGACCGAAAAGACATACTTTTTTTAACAAATGAGAATGATTAAGTGGTGATAAAAAACTTGTGCTCTAAAAAAAATGCAAAAAACAACTTAAGACTTTTAACAAAATGAAAAATTAACAAAAACTTAATGAATTCTTAAGTGATTTATGACATTCACTGTTGTCCCAGTAT
Source organism: Zonotrichia leucophrys gambelii (assembly GCF_028769735.1). Classification (NCBI taxonomy): domain Eukaryota; kingdom Metazoa; phylum Chordata; class Aves; order Passeriformes; family Passerellidae; genus Zonotrichia; species Zonotrichia leucophrys. Next base: position 74,324,031 of record NC_088172.1, read on the forward strand.
GTTCATTCATCAGGTAAAAAAATACACAGTATAACCTGAAAAGAAAATTCTGCAGTAAAATAATTCTGGCGAGTAAAATATTATTGTGAATTTACACTACAATTTTTTTTTGTTTCATACTTCATTTGCCACCATTACTAAAAGATTGAAGGGCCATAAAATAGAACCAAAACCAGAAGAAAAAATATAGAATAATAAAAATATAATCATGGTGGTGGCTGGTATTTGAATGTACATTACCAAAAGGCAATCAATAAAAATATAAAATAAAAATATAAAAGGCAATCTATAAAAATATGCACACTTCAAATTAATACACTTTAACAGGCCATGATGCTCATAAGCTTAGCTTCATTTACTAAAGTAGCCTTCTAAGCAGAGAGACCAGTGACAATACTCAGGACCAAGTCTTTGAAAGAGGTGCCTCCAGTATGGCCTTGCATGTACACTTAAGTACTGTCTGCACCATTGACAGGAAATTTTTGCACATTTTCACACTGACCTCCATCCATATTGCCTTCCATACCTAATAATATACTAATTAATCAGGGACAGACCTAACTGGATTTTTTTTTTTAATTTAAAAAAGCCCCAAAAAAAAAAAGACTGGTTTTGTAGAAAGATTTCAAGTGTTTTACTTGGATTATCATCAGGCCATATGCAGCAGGGGTCATTTGCAGTCATTTCTATCCTAATCCTTATATCAATCAAGCAACTCCAGGTTCGGAGTGGTCTCTAAACCTCAGACCTCCCAGGCATGGCCATCTGACATAGCATATTGCACCTGGAGAACTATCCAACTTTGGAAAAGAGTTAGGGCCACCACAAGGTTAACCCCCACCACATCCCAGCAATGGCTTGCTCCCTTTTGCACTCTGTTTGAATTACTGCTGCTTCCCATTCAAATCTGAACGAGGATAAAAAGCACTCGTGAAAGCTACATGTGGTTTCAAAGGGGAAACCCCCATTCTGGAAATAGATTTATTATAAACTGTGAGGATATACATATAGGTACACAGGGCTTAAAGGAGTTCACAAAGACCACCTCTTTCTAAGAGGCTAATTTACAAAAACACACAGAACTACTGCAAATTCTACAAATCATTTAGCCTAAAATAGGAATCTGAAAACCTTTCCTGACGGGAAGGGCAAGAAACCTCAGCAGAAACATGAGAAGTAGCCCCAAGAAACACACATGGAAAGTTTTTTTCTGTATGGCTGGCTCACATCAATTGATCTGTAAAGACCAGAGGGATAAGAAAGATACAGCCTACCTAGATAAGCAAAGCAGGCTGTGATTTCTTAGATGGCTATATCCTGACCTGATCAAGGACTGTTGAATTCCTCAAAGACAAGCAGTTCCTCTGCCCCTTGTACTGCAAAGTGTGATGGCACGTGGCAGTACCACACACCTTGTGTGCTCCACCAAATGGCAGAGCCTCAGGACAAGAGCCATCACCTAAGCAAAGGCCATCAGCCACAAACTCTCTGCTTCCAAACTAAAGGAGAATTACCAGAGAATGAGCCTGCAGTTTCCTAGGAAGAGCAGGGGTGCTGGAGGAACTTTATGGGAATAGCATGGAGGGTAGATGTGTTTAAAGGAACACACTTTAAATCTCACTGAAGCAAACTTGTTACCTGTGGTTGTTAGCTGGGGAAAGAAGAAAAATGTGTTGCAAAGTATAGATTAATGAGTACACAAACACAATTTTTAAATTAAGAAATAATCTTTGAGGTCTGTTCTTGTGCAAGCTCTTGAAGAGGAACATGGTCCCTGTGGATAAATACCCTGGGAAATGACAAGAGTGAATGGCTGAAACATATTATACAAGGATTTTACCGCATCATTTCCATGAAAATATTTGCTTTTAATTTGCCAAAATATCTGACCTGCAATACTATTTCAGGAACAAAACTTCCAATCCCATAGAGATTACTACAGTCACATTTTAACAGAGAACATTGCTGTACTACAGATTAGCTCAGCAGGCACCAGCAGAGATAAGAAAGTGTTTTTGTTCGCAGTGGAACAAGATGATTTTTTTGTTAATGGATTGCACAGGTGGGAGATGGGGGACAATGAGGCAGTGCAAAATATATGGTTCACTTGCTGATAAAAAATTCAGAAAAGGAAGGATGCATGTAGAAAGAAGGAAGGGGAAGATTACACCTGCTTCATTATTGAAAAACAGGAAAGGACAAAACCTGTTCCTTTTATCCTTTCAGACACTATTTAAGACTACTGATGTGAGATTGGTTCTTCTTTCCTGGACAGCATTAAAGGAATAGCTGAAAAGAAAACCTATGCAATAACAACTGACAAGTGATAGGGACTTTTTTCCTTCTGATTGTTAACACAATGACTACTGATAAAGCAACCATATTTTCTCGTCAGAGAAGAAGAAAAAAAAAACAAACAAAAGAAACCAAGTATTTATTTAAGTATATAAATCAAATATATCAAGAGATGCGCAATTCTTTTCCTACTTTGAATAATTTTTTATGTGCATAAACAATTTTCTCTTTCCATATAGTGTGGAGTGACATCACTATGGATGACAGAACAAGGTTACATGGGCCAAACTACACCTATGAAACATAAAATCCTGATCCTGTGATATTCCTCTTAGCAGGCTAGATACTTAGGGGAAGTAGACCTGTACAGAAAATGAAGACAAGTGAGTAAAGAAAAGTCTACCACTGGGAATCCTAGTCCCAAGCATTTTTCTTAAGGAAATAGGTAGGATTTACTGAAGGCTGCTCATACCACTGATTCTTGAGTAATGGATGGCTGACAGAGGAAAGTTATGCCATAGCAGAGCAGCAGCAGCCATATAATAATTTTATATATATTGCAAGATTGTAGGTCAATGTCTTCCTCAGAAATCTTGAAATGAGCTAGTAAGTTCAGCTATAAAGAAAAGAATTAAGTTCCTCCTGAGCAGGCCAGAAAATTTGCAAGGCTTAAAGTACTGCCATTTTACTCCTTATTTACCAATTTTCAAATTATTTCATTCAATGCCCAAACCACAAAATGATTAATTAGGAAGAGCTCAGTCACAGTAAAGGTTATCACATTTCCTTAATGCTTTCTTTTCCAAAAGCAATTTGGGTTTGCTACTTTTAAGACCATTATACTCAAGGTCAGACCAGGTGAGAAAATTTCATGCTGAGAGTTTGAAGCCATCTTCTGAATTTTGAGCGTTTTCTCCCCTGCCAAATATTACTCAAGTATACAATGATGATTTAATAGAATTTCTTTTCAAAACAGAATTTCCAGAGCACCTTTATAACTAATATGAAACCAGAATATCAGATATAGATACAGACTGTTACAAGAATGCACATAACAAATAATCCTAACTCATCTTCATCAGTTATTAAAACTTGCAAGTTTCAAACATCTGGTGATATGCTGAATGTCACAGCTGTTGAAAACTCTAGTATTTTAAAGCCTGAGTCATGAAAGCTTAATATCTGTTTGTAAAAAGACATTTCAGTGAACCAGGGTCTTTAGAAGGTGTTACTGGTCTTGCTTTGGATACTCTGAAGCATTTCCAGGATATATACCCAAATTTTTGGCCTGAACTATTTTTGATGAAGACAGAGTCAGTAATCTCTCCTCTTATAACATCTAAATTAGGTTAGTATAAATCATGGATTTATGACAAATGAGATAAACATTCCCAAAATACCCTTTGGCAAAGTGCTTTTGGACTGCAATTTTGCCAGATTTTTATTTGTCTGCAAAATTGTCAGTCTATAATGTACAGAGACATCATTTAGGTTCTGTCATACTGCACAAAAATACTTTGGTGTGTAGCTCTTCCTATTTGTATAGGTTATGCATGTCAGTGAATCTTGACTTCTTTTTATTTGGACTTATGAACTGCAATGCAGGCAACTCTTAAAAATCTGTGGGTTTTAGTACTGTGTTTCTGGAGCTTTTAATTTTGTCACCTAGAAGATAGGCAACAGATTTCTGTAATCCTCCTTCAAACTATATCTGCCCAAATATAAAGACTTTTTAAAGGCTTAGATTACTAGCTTGGATTTATTTCTACACAAAGTATTTATCTGATTCCATAAAACTTGATAAAACAAAATTGAAGAGCTGCAGTTATTTTCTGGAGTTGAATTTAACATGTCCTATTACTTTACTGCAAGGACACCACAACTCCCAGTGGTGCCATGCTACTGGTAGGAACTATCTAATAAGGAGGATGCCCAAATTGGCTTGGACTGCAAAATCCAATATTAAAAACTGTTTTCACTTCTACATGCTGAAGCTTGCAAGATTTTAAGCCTAATATAAATTGTTTGAGACAAACAGAAAGCAAATTATTAAAAATGAACTTCATTTTTATTTTTATAAGGCAGAGCAGAAAAGAGCAAGTGATGTTAATCTGAGGAACAATTTCATAGTGTGTCAGAAGTATGATTTCTGTTAGAAATGCATAAATTATGCCATGCAGTGCTTACAAATTAACAAAAAAAGTATTATAAAAGTGAAGCCCTGCTGTGTCAAATATGCCACACAATTTTTGTTCTAATAACAGCAATTTAGGTTAGGGCGTGACTCTTCTCTGATATAGCTGTGCTAGTACAACCCCTAGTGTGGACACAGTTTACTGCCATGAAGGCATTATATTCGTATAATCTATAAAGCTTGTTCCTAAGCAGTAAAAGTATTTAGTAATGCACTGTTATTTCAGCACAGCTACATCCACAATGGGAGGGCTGGCTGAGAGAGAAAAAGAGAGGGCAGTAGGTTATGCTACTTTACAACATATCGGGCCAGATGAACAGATGTGAGTTTTGTGCAGAGAAACTGTGTGGTACAAGTCTTTCCCCCCACCTCCCTCCATAATCCTGATGTTAATCAGGATCATGATGGATGATATTACAAAACAGTTATTCAATTTAAATAGTAACATTGCTCTTTGCTTCTTAATTATTAAGAAATATTCATGTAAAATGCTAATAAGAGAGTTATTACAGATATTGACACATGGGCATTAGTCCTAACCAAACAATAAATACAGGGAAAAAGATATTAGGGTAAAAGGGAGGAAGACCAAAGATATATACTCTCTTTAGGTTTCCTAAAGGATATAAGCTCAATTTTGAATAAGATTTATAAATACCATCATATGATAAATACCAATCTGTATTTACTTGACATGCAGATATATGTATCTGGTGATCCTAAATTGTACATGTGGGGCTTTCTGTCTATTCTGACACACCTGAATAACTGTAATCCTTTTTTAAAAGTCACTCCATGTAAACTAAAAAATATCTTCAAAACTGAAATTTATCCACAGCACAATTAATAATACAATTATATCTCAAGAAACAGTAAACTTGCTCTGAATATATTAAAAGGCAATCTACAACATGATCCCTTGTTTTTAAAAGGGAAAAAAATTCCATCATTTAATACAGAATAGTATAAAAATACTCCTACATTATTGTCCCTCTACTTTAAAAAAATAAATATGTATTTATTATGAACAGATGGTGGCCAAGGAAGGTATCAGCTCTGTCTCTTAGCCAGAAGGTCAGGTCATGGCTGAGAGACCAAAGAACAATTAATATTTGCTATTCAGTGCCACATAAGATAAAGCATTCCAGTTTTTCTTTAAATACAAAGATATATGCAATTGAACTGTTTTCATTTTTTTAAACAAAATAATTTGCAATAACTTATTAACATTTGTTAAAATTTGATTTAAAAATCCCCAGCCAACAGGCAACAACAGAACAAGGCACTCTAACACTGTTCTTGGGCTGCCTTTAACACATTAAATAATCCTAGGACCTATACAGAACTTTTTGGGTTACTGGACCCACAGCTATAAAACAGCTGCTAAATACTGAGTCTGAGAATTACAAAATTGTTTGTTTTCCTTTTTTTGAGGAACCAACAATTATATTTGAACAACACAATAACATAATTACTGAATATCTAATCTTTATTTAATTGGCTAATAATTCTTGCTGATAGGAACTCTCTCTCACATAATTTCACTTTATATCAAATTATAAATCACCACATTTCAGTGTATTCAGCTCCAGACTGATTAAAATACCAGCATGTCATCACATGAGGTTAAAATATTTTGTTAAATTTTGTAATTTGTTCAAAAGGCAATCCTCAAGCAAGTTGGAGAACAGGATTTAAAATCCAAGATACTTCTTCAAGTATCTTATTAAACACATCCTGTTTTATTTGCATGCCAAGATTATGCCAACTCTTTTATCTGTGATATCTGTCAAGACACAGACGACAAGCCTGTTTTTTGTTTTTCAGTGTCCCTAGGCCTAAAGGATGCAGGAGTGAAAAAAAAGCAAACCTTGAAAAAAAAAGAACACTTCAAGACCTCTCTTCTTCTGCGCTGTGTCATTTTCTATACATGGTTGAAGGGTTATTTCACCTAATAAGCTCCTCCTTTGGATTTTACATATATTTTCATTATAACTTGAATTAATATTGCTTCCAGACTAAGCTTGTACTATTAAGTTAATAAACTTACTGTCCTACATGCAGCTTTTGAGGAATTGGTCATTAAAAATTTAATTTTTTAAATACTTCATTTTACCCCTACATATATTCTTATACAGGGAATGATCTGTTCAGTTATTTAAAAGAAAAAGAAAGGTTCAAAATGTGTTGGATAGGCTGCTTAAATAAAAAAAGGCATATTAAAAAAATCATCCTCATGTGCATCTTATATATTTGTGTATTCAGAAGACTCTTATGTGTAAATCAAAACTTAAGAAGGAATACTCAAATTTTGAAGTCCTAGAGAAAAATGGATAGAACCTCAAGAAAAAGGGCACTTCAAAAGATGCAGATTACACCTGTTCAAGCTGTTTGCCAAGTATGTTGCAGGTTACTCTAATAATCTTTCCTACTGCATGGGATGTTTTCTTACAGACTACCTGTAAGGCATATACTGGTTTTTGTATTAATATAAATCCCAGTTTTAGATAAGCAACAGTTAATGCCAAGTGGATTTTTTTCTATTGTTATTTTTTCTAGAAGGCTACTTTTGTTTTGGATTTGTCTTTTTAAACTTTCCTATGAATCCCAGCATTCAGTAACACTGACTCTTTAAAGAAATTGGAAGATAAATGATTTTCATTTTTGGCATCATTAGGTTATGCTTAGAGCCTTTAATGCTCTGTTAGGCTGCATGTATAGGTAATTATGTGTGGATTTATTTGTGAGAAAAAGTGTATAAACACATGTATACATTACATAGAATTTAAGTAGCTGGTATGAATAATATGATAGAGTAATTCTATATGAAATCATGGAATGAGTGATGCGCAAAACTGAACATACCAGGGCTGAAAACAAGATTAAGATAACCAAGAGGTATTTATTTAGCAGTAAAAGCTGGCTTTTTGCCATCAATTTAAACCATTTAACAGTAATAAATGACCACTATTAGAAAAATGAATCATTCCAGCTTCTGAAAAAACCCTACTTAGGCAACTAATAACTGCAAAGTTATAGCAGTATTATCTCTTACCTGGTCCTTAATTTCAAGCTCCCTTATAGTTTTTGTTCTGTACTCTCTGAGCTCCTTTTCTGCCTCATCCTTCTTCATTTTGGTTTGATTCAACTGATAGCGCATTTCTCCACACACCTGTTAGATTACACAGATAACATGATCTGTTAGCTTGAAGAATCCATAGCCCAGGGTTTGCAATTAGATCTTTTGGTGCCCTCTACAGGTCATTGAAATGCAACATATCTTTAATTTACAGATATTTTAGGTCTACAAATGGTAAATGTTTTTTATATAGAAAGGTGGATCTGAACTCTATATATAGCCATTAACTTTGACATATACACTACCTTCTAGATTCAAATATATTTGGATCAAGATTTTGCTAAGTATAAATGCTTATGTTAGAAATATCCATCTATCTCTACAGTTAAATGACAGTTGCTGGTTTTATACTCTTGTCTCATTCTCTGTAAAATCCCAAGAAAGTCTATGTCAACACTTCCAAAACCTAGAAGTAAAGCATCTATCACACTCCTAATTAAAGGTGTATTTTAACTTGCCAGTTCAACACTGTTGAGAAAGAAATTGCTTAAAATGTTAACACAATAATTTTCAAAGTTTGATCAGAGCATTACAAATTTACTGCAAACCAAAGATCAATTCTTTAAAAAAACCCATCTAATTTAAATGGATACGTGGTCCAGAAGAAATGGATCAAAGCAACATTTCAGGAAATCACTTCTACGCAGGACAATTATTCTCTGCTGTTGGAGTGTTTGTTATATTACCTCCTAAACCCTTTCCATCTGGGATCAACTTCAGAGGAAATGTGAAGGGGTTAAGAGAAAGCGAAAAAAAAAAAAAAATAACAAAACCAGAAGATCACTAATCCCTTTCACATAACTTTACTGCTGTGCAGGGTTATTCTTCCAGTTTTCAATCTAAGCTGTCCCCTTTTTGTTCTTACCCTGTGCCATCACCTCCAATTTGTGCCTGTTCATTTCACCTTAATTAACCAACCAAATACATGCACATTCCTTAGTGAGAATGCAAATGTGTTTACTCATAGCTCCTCTTAGTCAACTTTCTTTCCAACTCACTCAACTTTCCTGCCTTGCTTATATTCTCTCAGCACTTAAAATGTGCTCCTAAAATGTACACCCTTTTAATTTGCTGCTACAATCCTCTGTGCTTCTCAAAAACATTCTCACATATTCTACAATCCAAATTAATTTATGTTTTTCAGTCTTATACCTCTTCTCATTTTCACTTTTTTGTTTTTTTCTCCTTAAAAAAAAGGTAGGGAAAATGTAAATATGGATACTGCAATGAAATCACTCTAGGAAAAAAACTAAACCAACTGTCATAACTTTCAAGAAGTAGCATCACTTATAAATTCAAAGGACAACTTGTGAATTTAGCCATTTCAAATAACCCAAAGCAGCAAATGCTCTGAAGAACGGCAAAGTTCTACAGCATTTTTTTAAACACTAAAATATTATGTGCAAGTAAAAAAAAAAATCTTGAGATGCAGCTGCAGAGCTTGCATAGCTTGCTGGATATCTACCTCCCCCTTCCTTTATCTGAAGGATGTAACAAAATGTAACATGTCACTTCCTCCAAATGAAATTAAAAAAATTCAGCAAGCCTCGCTTTCAGCTACTCCACACACTGCACAAAGGGAATAACACAGAAGAATCAGCAGATGGTGCTGTCCTAATAATGGATTTTTCAGTCTCCTCAAGAATGAAGGAAATAGAACCTCACTCCATATTTTCTTTCCCTGACTTCTGGTGCATGAAGAAAAACAATATTTTGGATAAAACTCAAAACTAAAGTGTTGTTATTTGCTGGTTTTAATAATGGCAAACTGAGTCTGGAAACAAGGAGTCAGATTCACAAGCAAAGATGTCACATGGCCAATGGAAATGTCAGGGTGATGCACACAGTCCCGTCAGCTCAGTGTTTGGGATGTTCCTTCAAGATTTTCAAGACTTCTCAGTTTAGTACAGGGACAGATATAAACTTTTCCAATCTCTCAGGACAGTGAAATTAATAGACTACTGCAAGGTGACCACCTGTTCAACTTTGTATTAACATGAACTGAAGCAGGGACTGGAACCACAGTATCATCTCTGGAGAGGTAACTTCAAATTGGTAGGGTACAAAATTGTTCTTTTCAGACCAATGAATATTTGTACCTACTGCCTATTTCACCACCTCCTCACCCCTGTAAGTGGTGCTAGTGATTTGTGAACCCAGCTTGAGACCAAAAGTGTGTTCCCAAATTGGTAGATCAAACCATTCTGACATTTTTAATATACTCATTTGTCTTACAGTTAAAATTAAATAAATTTTCTAGTAAGTTGGGATGACTTTTTGCTGTGAATTTTCTGCAATACTTTTGCCTCTTTCTATCTGCCAGGGCAGCAGGGGAAGACAGGAACTGTTGAAAACCTTTCCTGAAATCTCTAGAGGCCTGAAAAATAAATTGCTCCTCAAATCCTTGCAGTTAACAACTGGGGAGGTAGGATGAGTCCTGGGATGATTGGTAAGGAATACAGACATTTCAAGAGGCTGTAATAAGTTGATTTGGTTTTTTTTTTCTCATGTTATGACCCCCATTAAAGCTCTAACTGATTGAGAAACATGCAAAAGAAAGCACCCAGGAGTGATGATCTACACAAGATGCATGTTAAGCTGTAATTCTTAACTAGATGTCTCTGTAAGAGCCCTACTATCAATAACACTAAATTAAGCAACATACTACATAAAAATCCAAAGGAAAGAACTTGAAAATCAGTGTTTCGATATAGCTCCTTTTATTGTGGCACTGCAAGTCCCACAGGTGGCAGTAAGGACACTGTTGAAGTCTCTACTGTCTCTCTCAGACCAAACTCAGTTCTTTACTGAAACACCGGGATAGTGTTTTCAATAGTGACCCTCATAAGCTGCAAAATAGAAACGTTAGCTTCTGCATGACAAGGTGACTTGGAAATGAAAACAGTTATTTTTTTACTCCTGCAATTAGAATAGCTGTAGTTGCCTCTGGGATGTTGAGATCAAGTCTACAGTTACCACACATTCCTTACAAAAACAGGAAAATGGACAAGGTAAAAATTCTCTTCTCTCAGGTCACAATGATAAGGAAAAACAAGTTCAATGCTCCTTTATAAATGTGCTTACCTTATTCATCTCCATCTCATGAGATGCAAGCTGGCACTGTGATTCTTCTAACTGGCTAGCTAGAGAATTCTTTTCCCTTGTAATTCTCTCTATTTGGGCCTCCAGAACAGCCACATCCTTAGACAAAGCTGTCACCTGAAACAGTCCAAGAACACTGTAATGATGCAATTTGACGAACCACAGAGCAAACTCTTGTGGAACTTTCTCCTCAAAAGCAACTGTATAGAGACAAAATACATGACATTAAAAAATGTAATAAAAATCCAGTATGTACAATAAAAATATATCCTATATTATTAATAATAGAATATGGCTACATTATTTTATTAATGGGTTCACTCTTATAAATTTATTTATCATGCAGTAGTCTATTTGAAACTCTTCATCAACTGCACTAGTCTCCAGGACTTGTTAATACGGACAAGGTATCAGAAGCAGCTGGCTACATTAGTTTTGCAATGTAAGAGTACTATTTAACACCTTCTTATCCATCCTTATGTAGATTGATTCAAACCAAATCGTGTTCCCCTAGCTAAAGTAAACTGTTGCTGCAAGAATCGATCTTAAATTAATTTTCAAATTCTGAAAATATTTCAACACTATAGGTCAAAGCATACTGTTGTGAAAAACTCATATAGAATTAGTATATTAAAAATTCTACTGTAATTCAGATGAAATTTTGCTGGATGATTAAAAAATATAACAATAAAACAGACAGTGAACCTTTAGCTGTTTAGCCCTGAAGCTTACTAATATAAGTGGAAATAATGGTGTCTGACAGTTCTAGGTTAACTTTCAGAAATTCAAAGCCAAACCTAGTGGATTATATATTCATAACTATTTTTCACTCCTTATACATCCACCTGATTTAACTATCATGGCAATTCTCCCCTTCAAACAAACCATTTCATAAAGTAAGCAATAAAATATTGAGATGAATCTTGACTTGATCCACAGTATACCATTTCTACCACCTCATAATCCTAAAACATAAAAGTAGTTAATCATATGTAGGTGTAAATCATTAACATAGATCATCATTTTCTACAGTCATCCCATATCTTTAATTACCAAGCATGACATCATCATAGTGTCACTATATGTTGTTTAATGTATGTGCAGGATTTATTAAAAAAAAAAGTGCACAACTACTTAAAGTGGGAATTGGTTCCAGTTAAACAATTTCAGTGGGTGATGAAATACAAACTAATGTGATGACATGGAGTGAAATATTCTACCAAAAAAAGTATGAAATGCTTGTCTAATAGGCTGTATTTTGGAGTGAATACACTGCTTTAAATCAACTTGTAATAAAGCAATTAACTTCATAAAAGGGATAACTTCTAATAGATAGCAAAAAGTCAAACGAGGAATTGCTTAATAATGTCTCCAGTGGAAGATTATTTTTTAATTTCAGTTTCCCTGGCAACAGATCACTGATGATCAGTTCACATACTTAAAGATCCCTTAGTTCCCATCACTGTGCTTAATATCTGTTTTTGGTATCTGGAATTGGAGTCAAAGGTTTTTTTATACACACTTAAATGGCTTATTTTGCTCAGTTTGTGCTCTCCAAATTTTTAGAAATAATACATACAACTTATAAAAGACTCCCAAAAAATAAGAAAAAGTGTTCAATCAGGAGAGAAATTGACACTCTTGTTCAATTAGTTCAAGATGTTGCAGATCAAACATGAGCATGAATACCACTACATAGCATACAAAGCATGAATACCACTAATTCATGAAGTATTTGTCTCTCTACATTTCTTCCCATTTTAATCACCTTAGAAGCCTCCTCTATCACAGGCTTACTGCTGTTAGCTTGAGCTTTCCTCTGTAGACTCCATTGGGCAGTAAACCCTCATGTTTTATACTCAAATTACAGCAGCATCTAGAAGGCTAAAACAAGGTTATCAAGACTATCACGATGGTCATGGCATAAATGATGAGACAGATTCTCTCCCAGAGAGTTTATAAACATTAGTAAGAGTGAGAAAAGAGATTCCAACACATTTCTGCAGGTGGGAAAACCAAACATATGATAAGATCACTTTGAAATAATGACATTGTAACATTAATGTATATAATAAGATCAAATAGCAAAGAATCCTAAATTTGACATTTGCTAACTTCTGAATGCTTGCCATGGCAAACTAAATAATAATTTTTATAAAAAAACTAGGTACAAACCTTTCATCACATATTACCTAACTCTTTCTTACTCTGACACAGTGCATTAAAATTATTATGCAAACTAAAACAAAGTGCATAACACCAACAACCTAGTATGTACCTAGTGACATAGCACAAAACCCAGTTATTCAAACTCAAAACATCACTTATCTACCATTGCTTAAAAAAAAATGGTAGAAGTGACTGAGCTCTCACACCCCAAACTAAAAATAAAAGACAAGTAAATGAAGTTTAAAGAGGATGATACACTCATTGTAGTGCACAAACAGGGAAAGAACCAACCCATACCATTGCTGCCAAGTCCTCCTTTTCCTTCTTCATTTCCCGCCGCAGTGCTTCTTTTTCATCAGCCCTTTTATTTAGCTGGGCAGCCAACTCCTTTTCAAGATAATTCTTCTGTCGTTCCATCTCACTTTTCAGTTGATCACAGTGGATGAGAGCCTAAAAAACCCAATTTACTTAAATGAAAGAAACCTAATATTGTTAAACAAACACGGTATTCATTTAATAACCTCAAAGAAACCAGTTTGCTATTAGAAATGTCTTTTTTTTAATGCTTTTTAATGATGTTTATATATATCCTACTGTGTTAACATCTAGAATAGGACTAACAAAATGAAAACAGATGTATATGTTTGTAGGTTTGTAAGTATGTTTAAGATGCCTTACTGTAACTGAGAAATTTAATTGCTTTTAGGAATAATGGCAAAGATGGAAGCATTTTTCTGGGTGTATTTTCCAAATAAGTAGCTGTTCTTCTAAAATTATGATTACTCATCTTACATTTAAAATTTGAAATTCCTGAATGCACATCACTAAAATCAGCCTCCAGTATTTGACTCCTTGCAAATACAGTGCTTACTGTCTAACTAAAGAACTGAAGGAAAAATAAATAAAATGTATGAATGTATGCTCTTCCATTGAAGTCTTCTCCTGAAGTGAATTACTGAGTGCAGAATGCTAAGAAACCTGAAAGCAGTCAGTAAAGGTACAAAAAAAGACAAATAAGTTTCAGGTTTGTCAAAAATTTATTCTACTAAATGCCTCATAAAGTACTGCTTAATTTCAGATGCTAAACCACAGGATTATAGATGGGTTTTCTATGAAAAAAGAAGAAATGTAAGTTCAAGAACTCTCAAAACACTGTCTTCACTATCTTCTAAAAATGCTGGATGAAAAATAAAGATGTTTATCTATTTATGCTGCTGTATCTCTGCCAAAGTGTAGAATTTGAGTGTTATGTCAGCTTAAATCAGAAATACACTACTTCATTACAAGTAAATCTAAGTATTCAAAGCACCCTGAAGGGAGCTTTGCTAGCCTACGAATGAACTAGATTTAATTTCAACATTCCACTGATATCCAGCATATTCTGTTTCAAAGAAGCTAGTGTATTCTCCCTTTAGGAATTCTAACTTTTTACACTTTATTTTCAAATCATTTTTTTTAAACTGCTTATTTTTCTTTCACTCAAAGCCAATTCCCTGTGTTTAGCTTTTTTGGCTTTGGACTGTTCATGGGGGGAGCAAATTAAACTACATTTTTTAGAGAACTCTCTAACAGCATCCTTCAGTTTTATGGCAATTCTGTGGGACCCTCTTCAGGTGAGAGAATTCCTCTGTTATGGCATTAAATCCTTTTCTGTAAGAAAGAATCATCGACTTCAGCAAACAATTGCCTGCATAAAACTGCTGCAGCTTGGTAGGCATCCAAACCAATGCACTCTAGAAGAAAGCAGTTGCATTAGTTGCATTTCAAGAAGAAAACGTGTATTTTGTTAGCTCCACTGTTCTGACTACACAATGAGCATTTCAAACAATTATTCTTTTATGACATTTGTGTCAAAAATATATTCCTGATTTTGCTTCAACTTAAACATAACATATTTCCTTCCTGCTCTATGCAATAAGCAAGAGGCCAAAAACTATAGAGACAACCAAAAGTCAAGAAGAAATGGTGGTTTAAAATGATAAGCACCTGAGGTTAGACTTTGGGACAACAGGCTGATGAAATTGCAATTATAGTATTTAAAAGCTTGATGTTTTAATTCTCACTTCTGTTATGTGGAGTCTTCTATGGGATTCCATGCTAGTTATCAAGAAAAACAGCACTTGAGAGTAGAATAGGACAGGGCAAAAAAAAGATGATTTGTACTTACCAAGAGGTATACACCAGTACTTGTAAAAAGGCAAAATTAATGCAGTATAAGTAAATTTTTTTCCTGTTCTTTCATATTAAAACAGTTTTGGGACATGAAAAAAATACCAGACTACTATTCAGCCTTGAAGACAAACTGGCAGGACTTCACACAATCCTGCAAGCACCCAGTCTTCTCTTACAGCACTGGATAAAAAACACCAATTTTATCAATAGAACAATTACATCAACCTTGTTTGCATTCAATTACAAAAACCAAACCAAAGCAACCCTCTCTCAATTCCACAGTAATTCACTAATAGTACAGTAGATGTCACTAACTATCAAGGAAATAATTTAGGTGAATATAGGTTGATTGTGTACAGGGCTAACACAAGCATTAGATCAAAACTGGTTTTATCACTATTATTTACATAGCACCAGAAGCTTGGACAAGCTTAGCATTAGACAAGGCTTCTCATCTTCAAAGAGCTCTGACAGTCAATCAGTTCTTGCACTGCTCTCATCCGAGGCAAAAAATAACTGTTTGCAAGCATTTTAACTATTTTTCCAGAGTAGGTCAGAAGGGTGATGTCAAAATTATCCTCTTACATATCATGAATATCTTTGAAAATTCTACAACTGAATTTATATCACCTAGCTGTGAAAGTACATCAATTAAAAAATGCAGCACTCCTCATAGTATTGATGAGAATTTAGGAACTTGAATACAGAATTCACATTACTGCTCAGAAATAGTCACATGGTGCAGTTGTTTTAAATCTACATTATATTAAAATATGACAAAGGTCTTATGCAGGCATTCTCTCATTAGCATGAAAACTAATTAACATTTGCATAAGATTGGAACTAAAAAGCTCTAATTTCGTGATGGATTTACCTTTGTTTTTTCAAAATTGGCCTCTTCTGCCATTTGCACAGCATGTTCAACTTGCTTACAAGCATTAGATTCTCTTTGCTGCATCTCTTTTATGCTTTGTCTCACTGAAACAAGTGCATCCATCAAGTCATCTCTTTCTCTGCATATTAAAACAAAAACCAAGCCAGATATTTCTATTTCTTTTTGTATGAGAAAAAAACCCAAACAACAGGTATACCAAATATAAAATACATACAGATAAAAGACTTCAGCAAAGTGGTAAGCAAAGCAAGATTAAAACTCATAAGTGAAAGACAGCATATTGCAAGCTTGGCAGATACTGAAAATATCATTTGCTTGACAACCAGTCCTTCATTTTAAAAGGATGGACCATTAGAGAAACTGCCAGTTAAGACAGCAGATCTCAAATCATTAATGTACAGAACCTGAGCACATTCTGTTTATGTAACAAAATGGGGATCCATGCAAATAATAAAATAAAGGCAATATGGAATTACACTTTCATTAAATGTAAAACTGGGAAAAAATAATAAAAAGGAAGGGTTAGGTTCAACAAGTAATCTCGAAGTATATCAAATGACAATCTAAATCCCTTTGCTGCAAACTGGGACTAAGCCAAACAATAGGACACCTGGATTCTACAACTCTGCACTAAAACACTGAAATCTGTACTAAATGGTAAAGCAGAGTTGGTAAAATGGTAATACTTAACCTCATCTTTTCACTATTTTGATATGTTAAAAGCTTTTAAATTTAAGTTTTATCTGTTGTCTGTGGTTTAGGTGCAGCTCAAGATTCTGTATGAAAACTGTTGTGTTCTTAATGTTGTGTAAAATGGCAACACATTTTTTTGTATTTGCCAGAGACCTAGCAGTCATACTTTGAAATTTCATTTCATTTTTGAATTGGATAAAGTTCCTTTGAAAATTCCTACTGAAATACCCTTGTTTTTAATAAACTGCACCACACATAGAGGTAGCTTTTAGATTTTTTTAAACCTCCAAATGAAATAATGGTTTAAGATAAATAAAGAGGTCAATTCAAATCTTTTATTTCAAGCTCACTATAATATAAGAGAACAAGAATGCACTGATTTACAGTTTGTTCCTATTTTCCAACATCTGTGACAAATAATGACTTTTGTTACAAAAGCAGATTTTGAAACATGACTTCTCAGCAACAGAGCTTTGCCAGAAAATTTTTGGACTTTCTAATAGAAAAAAATACATAAATCCTGGCAATAACCATCTAGTGCAGAGGGATAGTGCCCACTTGACCAAGTACATATATGTTCTATGCCCCTTCAGTCTCCCTGCTTCTAACTGACCCACTATTCCATCTCAGGCTCATTTAATACTTCAGAAATTCCAAGAACCTTCAGATATCTGACAATAAATAGATGGCTGTTTAAAAAACTTTGAGAAAGTTGCAGTATCCTATCATTATTACTAGCAAATAGAAAGGTAGAGTTTTTTTTGAAGATAAATTGACTTGCAGACTTCCTTAAGGAAAAGAATTTAATATTAGGATCCCTGAATTACATATATCCAGCCTATATAGCTTTTTTCTTTTTTTCTCCCTTCCCTTCCCTTCCCGTGATTTTAAAAAAATATTTAAATAAAAGTATACTTTTTTAAAAAAATGGTGCAACAAATAATTTCATTTATTTTTGTCCAATGTTACTTCTTTTCCCTGTCTTATTGTAGTCAGGGAGGAACTGCTACAGGTGTTGGGGTAGGAAATGCATCCTACCCCAAGCACACAACCTATTGTTGATGTATCGAAAAAGTTCCTCAGAGATAAAGAAAATAAAGTGGAGCCAGACAAACTTCAACTACATAATAATAATGAACTGTTGCAAGAAATAATCAGTCAAAATGCATGGACTTGCACAATATTTGTGCTGACAGAGTGAAGGATTTGTTTGTACAAAAAGTACAGAAAACAGACTGTAAATTGTCTCATTATCTGGTCAGCCCAAGGTACATAATTACATTATAACAACTAAAATTCTCTCCCACTTGAAATAAATAGCAAAGCTATTGTGGATTTTGAAGTAGTTGGGACCTACATTTACTGATTTCAGCATTATGACTCCAGCTTGGAGTGTATTGTTCCAGAAATGCATCTCTCTCTACAAATGTAACCCAACACATTGAGACTTAAAAGGTTTAATGCAAGCAGCCATGGCCATGCTTCCTGTCACTGACATCTTTTCATAAAAATCCTTTCTTTAGGATTTTTCCTTCTGGGAAGCTGAGGCCCCAGAAAAAGAATGTAAACAATGGTTATCTGCTGCTGTGGAATGCAACAGGTACACCTGTGATTGGCCCATGTTGGATGTTTACAATTAAGGGCCAATCAAAGACCAGCTCTCTCTGGGACAGAATCAGAGAGAGCTCCTTTATTATTCATTCCTTTTCTATTCTTAGCTTAGCTAGCTTCTGAGAACTTTCTCTCTATTTCTTTTTAGCATAGTTGTAATGTTATATATATATATTTATATATATAAAATAAAATAATAAATCAAGCCTTCTGAACATTCTCAACATTCTCGTCTCTCTCTTCACCCTGCAACCCTTGCACGCCCTGTAACAGCTTCCAACACAAGTCCATACTGCCAGTACCCACCTCGTCAGCCTCTCGATGGTCTGCACGTGGGCATTGCAGTGAGTCTGTGCGAGAATGGCCTCGTGCTGGGCACAGTTCAGGCACAGACCACCAACCTGGCTAGAATTCCTGGCTGCAAACAGGGACTTCTGGTGTTTCAGCCTTCCTTCCAAATCTTTGCATGTCTTCTGAGATTCTGAGAGGTCTTTTCTAGAAAGAAGAAATTTGTGAAATTAGATATTTCTACAAGTCATATTCATATACAATATATAACTACAAATGCAACCTCAAAAGAACTGTAAGAATCCCTGTAATGAACAGTATTTTACACATTTTCAAGAGGCTAAGGAAGACTTTAACAGAGAAGTAACAGTTGAATGGCCCAATCAAAATTATTAATAGACAAAACAATACTGTGTTAATTTGTTTCTTTCCCCATATTATCAGAAAATATTGAACTTAAACAGAAATTTATTAGAGGAAAAAAACCTGTAGGCTTACATTTTGTCTGAACAGAATATAATATTAATTATTAGGAAAAAAAATCAGCTGTATAAATATTTCAATACTCTAACAATTTCCTGTTACTTTTATTAATAGTACCACTAACTTCATATTTATTCTCTACTCCCTAGACAAGAAATCAGCACATTCACTCAGATCCAGCAATATACACAACCTTTTGAGGTCAAACACATGTGCAGAAAAACAGGCTAAGTTTTTTACTTGTCTCCCAAATTTTTACCAGGTGCTCAGAAGCATTTTCTCCAGAATTTCCAAGCATGTGTCATGCTGGGGAGATCGCAAGCAATAGGAATGTTAACATCAGGAAGTTCCAGACAAACGCACACTGTGCACATATAGATCAATTTGACAAATTGTGCAATGAATCCAAAGCTTTGGGTTTGTTATGCAGGCCATCTGGGCAGCACACACTCAGGAAGTCTGACACATTCTGCTTGCATTGGATTTACTGTGCACATGATATATACACTGCGTGCATTCTTATTTCCATCTGGAAAATCTTCTGTGCACTTTTTCCAATTTTAGTACTTGGTCTATTACATATAACCCACTATAACCTGAACAGAATTTGCTCTGCATATATCCTTACACAGTCGTGGTGCAACAAACCTATTGTTGCAAAGTTTTGGACAGAAATCAGCAAGTTCTGTGTATACTCATCCTTGAAGTTAAAAGGGAAGAAAGAATTATATCACTGAAAGCAATATAATTTCTCACTTCAATAAAATTTAGTTTTGCAGAACTTCCTGTTTGCAAGATCATGCCTCTTAGGAGAAATCAGAGGCTGAATAATGTACTTAAGGAACTTTTGAGACAATCCCCAACAATTACTTTTGAGTAAATATAACACTTGAGGCCAAGGGGGAAAAAAAATTGGATCATGACAGCTGAAATTAAAGATCCTCCTTTACCTTCACTAAGACAACTGGCTTTGTATGTTGCTGGTTTCACCAAAGTATTCTTTTAACCTGTCTCCCTACCAATAACTCTTTTTACACACAGAACAGTCTAGCATTTTCAAAAATATGAAACCACAATTTATTGAGGGAAAAACATGATTAAACAGTAGCAGAAAGTAGCTAATTATGGAAGCTGTCACACAAGATAAAATTGTAACCTCTCTCTTTTCTTTGAATGGTCTATATTACATGACCTTTCTTAGGGGAAAGAGGGTAAAAAAGATAAGATGTTTTATATATATATATATATATATATATATATATATATATATATATATATATATATATATATATATATATAAAAGAGATGTTTTACATATATGTGTACATATGAGTGTGTATATATATATATATGTACTACTGTTTCTATAAAGAAGCAGTACATTCAATTTTGCTACATCAATATTTGAGAGAATTTAATAGAAAACCAGTTTTTAGGGATACTATTAGAAGACACAACATTCAGACATTCAGGCATTCTCTTAGTTAAATTCAGATTAAGAGTGATTCATGCTGTTACGCAGTGACAATTTTTTAAGGATTATTTTAGGAAAAAAAAATTAACTTTACCTTAGAGACTGTATTTGATCATCAAGGATATTGACTTTTTCTTGATAAAGAAGTTTTAGATTCTCCTTTAGAAAAGATGGGAGAAGATATGTCTTACTTTCTTCATAACAGTCTTTACAAATAAACCTAGACTTTACCCACATTCTTTTTCCCTGAGGACATAAACCTGCTGAAATACTAGTGGCAGAGAAACCTAAATATTTCACTTTTCTGGAAGTCTAAAAAGTGAACAACCCTCCCATTTTTTTGTTTCTAAATAAGGTTTTTTTGCCAGATCGTCATATGGTAAATTGTTTCAATTCCAACTGCATTCCTCAGTTCTCTACAATGATTCACAGAAACTGATAATCATGTCTTGAGTTTGCTCTTTCTTTTCCACAAGTCAGCAGATATTAATACAAAATTATTAAGAACTTCAGTTACACAGGCTATTTATTTATAATGCAGTGAGTTACTCTTCATATACCTGGTGAAGAACTAGGTATATGAATCAACCACACTCATGTTAAATACAATGGTGATAACAAAACCAGATAAACACTACAAATTTAGCTCACTATGACACTTAGTACAAAGTTACAATCAACATGATTCTCCTGATTGAAATGTGGCAGATGAAGAAAAAAGCAATTACTGTAAAACACTGCTTCCAAACAACTGCAGGCATCAGTGATCACTGAGGTCTTCAGCTATGAAATAATAGTATAAAAAACCCCAAAACTATGTATTTATATGAAAAAACCCTCAAACCCCATATAATTGAAGTACTGTATAAATTCCACAGTACACAAATGCACATGAATAAAACATATCAAAATTTTTCAATTAGCCAAGTTTTTTCCCAAAAGATAGCAAAACTGCCCCACTACTGCAGAGCAAAATGAAAATGAATATCCTCTGAAACTAAAAATACAGGAAGAAACAACATCATCTCTAAATTACTGGGACTCCTCTGTATCTCTAAAAGCACCAAGTGTGTAATTCATCTTAGGGAAAGCAGATTGCATAAAACTACTTTTGTACCTTACTGAACCTGTACTGCTCCAGGAGCAGAACAACTCATTATGAAAAGAGCTTGTGTGGAGGGCTACATAAATTACACCAGCTAGTTCCCACCTGCTTGGGTGCTGTGTTACACCTAAGATTCCCCCAAGTACAGTGAAGTCATCATCTTTAAACAAGAATTATCTCTGGGAAGTCATCATCTGCAGATAAAACCTGCCATCTGTGTCTAACTGCACAATAATATTAATTAGGATATAATGAGAAGATGAGGTTTAAGAGAATAAAATTTGGGCTCAGATTAAAGTTCAGTCAACTAAGACTTCTGTGTCTTTTGAAAGCCAATCATCAGAACTGGAACAACAACAACAATCCTGAAGAGTTTTGCAAAGGTAGGAGTCTGTGAAGGAAGGTGATACCAACCAGTTCTATGGGCCATCTGGCTTTGTCTCCAGAAGCTGGTGCCACAAAAGCCTGATCTTTGTTATGTGTCAGTGAGGAGGTGACAGGCTGGTGGGTGCTACAGCCTTTACCACCTACAGGCCAGGATTTCTGAGTATTGGCCTAAAATGAAAGTATTAATGCTTTAGTTACGATTATGCAGGCTGGTTTTTTAAACAAATTTCCTTACTTAAGTATTGAACCTTATAATCTTCAGTAGAATATAAGAACCAATAAACAATATTCATAGAACATAAGAACCAATAAACAATATTCATTATATTCTACTGAACAATCCTCAGTAGAATATACGAAACAATAAACAATTTAATTAGGTTAGCAACCTATGAAAATTATGTTACCCAAGGAAATCCATATTTACAAATTCTCATTAAATTTTGACTAAAATTCCATTTGCAGACAACCATTTGTATACCCTTCCATAAAAATAATCTGGCCAGATGCTTGAGCACTGATTAAAGCAACAAAAAATAAAAACTTACTGAGGCATCAAGAAGAGTTTGTTCTCTCAACATGTATTCTGCAGTTAAGAATTTCAGCTTCTGATGGAGTTCCTCATTTTCAAGTAAAACTGACTGTTCTTGATCTTTTACCCCACACAACTCCTCCTATAGGATGAAGGTATTGCATTTAAAATGTTCTTTAAGATGGCTATCAATATTGAAATGCATCTTGAGACCAAGGCATCTAGATGAACATTTTCAAAAGTTTGAACCCTTTTAGAGAGACTAAGAATTTGCAAAAGAGAGATTTTGTATTTTTGCAGCTTATACTGTTGTAAATCTTAAAAAGTGCTTAATTGTATTTGTGACACGATGTAAAAATGTCTTTAAAGACCCTTAAAAAATTTATACCAGATACCAAGAGACAGGGTAAGGAATCTACTGAGCTGCATTTGGCTCAGTTTTGGTCATTACAGCAATCGATCTCAAATTTAAATGTAAGCTGCTTTTAATGCAGTTCTTCACATTTGAGGGACTAGGGTTTTAGCAGGTCAAATAAGTTATCTGATACCTTGTAAAACTTCACTTCTGCTTCCAAATGTTTAATGTACTGTGACTGATCAGAGATTATAGGAACAAGATCGAAAAGGTCTGCAGGCACAGCTTCTGGGGGCTTCTGAAGGAGGTAAAGAACAACATGTGTTATGTTCTGATTTTCCATTGTTGCAGTAAGACCTTGCTTGCACACAGAATACAACCTACAGTTTTCTGGTAAGGCTTCAAAATGCACCCAGAATTGTTAATGGAGTCTTCTCCATTGACGCTAGTTCACACTTCTGAAGGAAAACAAGTATCTTTATGCATATCCCTATTTTTGAAACACACAACACACACCTATGATTTTGGGTCACAAACATGCCTTTTTGTGCAAAAATATTCCATGTTGTATTTCCAAATATAATTGAAATCTAAAAGAGATCAAAGATTCAGACACTTACATCCTTGTTTTTAAATATTACTTTTGAAATATTCACCATTGAAAAAAAAAACCAAAAAACCCTGAACAAACCTGAACAAAACCTCCACAAAGCAAAATTAAAAAAAAAAAAGCAAACCTAGTTACTAATGGCTATTACATGTACTAGTTATCTTATCTACGGGTTCTGCCAACAATGCATTAAAATTCCGTGTCCAATCCTTCTAAAGGTATAATCCTTAAATTAGGATGACGTGAAAGTTTCTAGCAACAAAAACCAATCCAATTATACCAAATACAACAATTACAATCCAATTATACCAAATACAAGTATTGGCTTATAAAGAGGGGGAAACTCTTGAGATATCTGGAACCAGGATTGCAGAGACAAATGGAGGATACCCAGAACTATCTGAAAAAACATCCCTTTAGAGAAGGAATTCCAAATTTGCCACATATTCTGCCTAGCTCAGTAGACATAAGCTCCATGTTCTATTGACTCAGAATTCATCCTGATTTAAATTCTTAATCCTAACACTTTTATAAACTAAAACAAAAAAGGAACCACACTAGGTAAAGTATATATAATGTAGCCTTGACAATATTTGTAAGTCATCTGTTTCTCTGGCTCCTATTCATCCATCCCTCTTCTCTGAAAATGTGATGAACACCTTGCAGCTGAGACCTCCAGCTGCCTCCCTGACAAGGTTACACCACACCAATGTTAGAAAAATGTGGAAAACCTCCATTTCTATTCAAATTATTTTTCACTGAAAAACAGTTCTAATGTTTAAACTGAGAAACATCACTGTAATGTAAACAATAGTGCTAAGGAATTTTTCACTAAAAAGAAAATAACAGGTAGTATATTTTCTCAACACAAAAAGATCTCTGTGACTTTTTTTTTTACCTTTTTAACAACATAATTGTTATAAACTGATTGTAAATTGATTTGGAATTTTTTAATTAATGTTCTCACAATAACATGTGAGATGGTGAAAGAACAGAGGTCATAAGAGGCATGATTTTAAATCTGGCCAACTATTAAAATCAGAACTGAAAGACACATCTGATCAGTATGAATTACTAAACAATTATGCCTGAGTCTTGGAAATGCTGTTCACACTCAAATACTTAATACCAAAAAGGATTTTTAAAATATAAATGCTTAGCAGCTCTAGAAGCCAGCATTCAGCATGGTGACAAAGAGTTTTGCCAACATCACAAATAATTTAGCCCACTTTGTACTTTTCCAGAATGTCTCAAATCTCAAGCATCTAAACCACAGAATTACAGAAACTCTGCCATCCTATAAACTGTCAGGAGACAAGAGGAATCCATCACATCTCCAGCTATAAGAACAGTGTCAGGAACAGAGGTTGGGTGCAGCTAGGTTAGCCAAAACCCAGCTTGCAGAGCTGCAGTTGTTATATGAAGCAATCTTGCTGGGCCTTGACCTCAGGTGATAAAGTGTAGGGCAAAAGGAAAATTTCTGCACAACCATCTGGGTGTAATCAAAGAAAGGATTTAATAATTTGGTGTCTATTGCAACTTTAATCTATGGGAAAGAAAAGCTAATTTTGTCACAACAATATCATTATATGTATGAATTGTGGTAAAGGTTACTAAAGTTTTTGTGAAATGTTGTATTTAGCTGTAGATCCTGCAGTCATTTCCTATTCAGCAGTCATTGGGTATTTCAGCATCACTCAAAGCAAAAGGTTAAGGTTACTCATAATCTAAGTTTGCTTTCCTCAACCTTTGGGAAATTGGATTCTTCTTATACAAGAAGCATTTCTGCAGTGTCCAGTAAATCACTGGACAAGCTCATATTTTATAAGGGCTTGGGCTTATTTTTGGTGTGTGTGCACATTTGCAGTTCAACATTTTTTTGAGCTTTACACGTGGTTGCCTTCAGAACACTTTCATGTCCTCAAGCAGATGGAGGACAGCTGCAAAGGAGAGTAAAGGCACCACTTCACAGAATATCTCTCACTGGAAACGTAAAGAGGAAAAAATGGGGCAGTACTGTACCAATACAGTAAATTCCCTTTTTTTTTCTCTGTTTATTCCTTCATTCTTTGATCCTCTCCCTGAAAGTATTATCCCAAGTTTCTAAACAGTATGGATAAAAGAAAAATTATAAAAGTATTTAGAAAATGGATAAAAGTATTCCATTTTCTAAATTCTCCACTCTAGTAAAGCTTCCCAATATGAATAGAAAACTTCACCAAAGATGGAATAAAAGATTCTTTCCCTCCCTTCCAAGGCTAAATACAAACTGATACCAATTCAGGTCATGCCAAAGTCATCCAATGATCCATCAATCCCTTGAGCTACAAAACACTCTTTCCTATGCCATTATGAGGCAAAATGCCTGGCAGGACAACCATACTAAACTTGTGGATCTTAGAATACTCAAAGTTAACTTTAAATAAAATTCCTTAACATCAGCACAGCAGAGCTATGCTCATTACACAGGCTGAAAGCAACACAGCAGGAATACAGCTTTTAGATTATTCTGCTGTTAAGTTTGACAGCAAAGAGCTGCTTGTCTTGCTTAGTATAAGCCAAAAATATTCAGTGTAGGCCATCAAAAGATAAAACTGCAGCAGTGCCTTTGAATTCTTTTTCTGTGAAGATTCTAGCAACTCTCAGCTGCTCTGTAACTGAACAGTGCATCACATGTACTGTGGTGCAGTTCTGCTTCAATGAAGCAGCATCTGAGAAGCCCTTGTAAGGGGCTCCTTGTAAGGTTTACTCCTTGTAAGGGAGTAAACAAACTTTGACAGAGACCACTGCATTTTGGCAGAGAACTACAAAACCTGCTTTTGCATGAACATCTCTAACTCTATAAAGAAAAAGCGTAGTTAAAGCGTAAGAAGGACACTGAGAATCCTTAAGGTTCAGTCAAAGCAAAAAAGAGGCTGATTTTTCAGAAATTTTTCCTTGTTGTCTATCCCAAGTGTTTTCAAAACAAAAAGGATGGATGACCACACTACATGGTCAACAAAAAGAAGAGAAAAGTATAAACCCTGTATTACAGATTCCTTTTTCTTCCATTATGGTCATAAGGATGCTAAGTTTTTGTTATAGCCTCAGGAAGCTCGCATATTTAAGACAGTTAAAATGATTCAATGATTCCTTTTTTTCTCTTTATACTATAAAATCAACATGCATACAATTTATTCAAACAACACAAGTTAAACCAGAAAAACATACATGGAATGAATTCTTCCTTCTTGAGGGAGATTCTTCGCTTTCCATTCTTTCTTGTTGTTGCAACAAAATTTTAAGTTGGTTAACTAGGAAGAGATAAAAACCATTAAAACAAATAAATAATTAGTTTTCTCATTGAAATTAGTATAACTTCCAACAATGTTTAAACCATTTGCTTTCAGAGCAATCTTACCTGCATGACTGTGCTGGAGTTCCTGACTGGCTGCAGTCCCACAGTCATCACTGGCCCTGTCTGCATTGTCACTGTCCTCATCCACAGAGGACTGGTCAAATCCAGTGCCATCACCTTTTGACAAGGCATGTTTCAGTTGAGAGATGCTTTCACTGGCACGCTCTAAAAAAAACCCAACCACATCATTAGCCACAAGAAACAACAAAAAGGAAAGGATTTACTGGCTATTATTTTAAATGGGAAAAAACACAAGAGAACTACCAGCATTCAGCATGTGTCTGGCTTGACTACTTGACCTAAGCTCATCCACTGGAAGCAATTATCTAATGCAAACAGCCAAAAAACCTATGTAAACACTATTTTTCCAGAGAAGAGCT
This sequence comes from Zonotrichia leucophrys gambelii, assembly GCF_028769735.1. Lineage (NCBI taxonomy): Eukaryota > Metazoa > Chordata > Aves > Passeriformes > Passerellidae > Zonotrichia > Zonotrichia leucophrys. The sequence goes on from NC_088172.1 coordinate 74,351,312, forward strand.
AAACATAGCATCTTAGCCCCTCAATACATTAGGACTCTGCAGCAGCACAAGTAATAATATACTTGACTCTAAAATATTTCCCAGCATATGCACCTTCCATACTTTTCAATGAACCTAAAACTCATGCTATATTTTCTACAATATGCAGGATTGGAAACCAAGAAAAATGTTTTTGCATTTTAGTGATGCCACCACACGTTATTACAAAGCAACATATCACACAATGAAACAAATATCTGAGTAAATAAAGTAATAACTCAGAAAACCAAGCCACCATAAAATAGTTATTAAATAAAGACCAATCACTTCTGAACAGCATGAAAAATAAATAACACACACTATTCTAGAAAAAACACCCAACAAACACAACAGAAAACCTCTATCCACATAAATATAAATATTTTCAAGAACTGACTTACTGATAGATGATACAATAAAGGTCTTATCTAATGTTCAATATATTTTTTCCTTGTATTCTTTTCTAAATTTTTTCTTGGATTCAGCTGACTTCACGAAAATCATAAGCATATTTTAAACAGTCAAAATTTAGTAAAACAAACCCAAATACCATTTACAAGGCAATGACTCAGAAAAGAAGGGTTTAGGTCAAATATTTCACTTTTGGCATACTTAAGCTCTTCTTCCTTTCTTGAGCATTCCAGGATGCTGTGAGGGCGGAAGAGCTAATTGAGAAATGGCAGAAGTATCGCACTGATGCAATGGCTTAGATATTTAGCAAACTATGTTGCAATAATTTTTTTGTCAAGAAGTGTTCAATGTCATTGAAGTTGTCATGTGGTGTGTCATCTGAGAGCATTAAAGTTCCTTCTTTTCCCCATTCCCTGCAGATGTCTGCCAGAGAACCCCTGAGTACCAGTATTTGCTCTCTAGCCAAGGGACAAACAACAGAACAATCCAGAACCAACCAAGCCCATATAAACTGGTTTTCCCAGAACTTCTCTCTCTTTGTAGTGTTACAGCTTCTGAACTCCAAGCTATTGCTTCATCCACAAAGATAACAGAGATCTTCTTGCACTCTGTCCTCTTTCCCCATAAACATACAGGCCAGTAGTAGTGAAACACAATAAAACCATTACCAATGGCACACTGATGCCAATTTTTTTTATGACAACACTTTCCTGCCTCTGAAATAATGTCGCCATATTCTGGAAAGCGTCATCAAATACTTCCTTAAATTTCTTACAATCTTGCCTATTTCCAGATTACTAATGTTGCTGTCATAGGAAAAACACTCTCCACTGGGGAACTGGGAATTAGGAGATCCCAGTGGTGTGGCTTTACATGTGTGGCTTTACACAATGGCATGTGTGTCATTCACCACATGCAAGAGGATCCAACACTTACTTCAGTAAGAGTAGTAAGAGTTGAACTGGAAGTCTAAAAGGGAATAAATACATTACAGTATTTTTTTATTTCCAAAGTAAGGAACATAATTTTGGGCATTAGGATAAAAGACAGTATACCAAGAAGTGGAAAGACTATGTTTGTTGTTTCTTACAATGTAAAAATATTATTTTTAAATATGAAAGAATTTAAAAAAAAAACACTGTGGATGCAAACTACAGGACAATGAAGAACATGATTAATTTTTTAATTAATTCAGAAGCAATTAATTTTTAAGTCTTCCCAATTCAATCTGTTTCAGTTAAGCTACTCCTGTAATAGTATATTTTAGAGAAACATGGCCTCAAGTGAAAACATACTTTAAAACCTGCTCACATGTAGCACTATGATTTGCATATCAAAATCAATCAGCACCTGTCTTTTCGATGTCTGAACAAGACCCTACAAATAAAATCCAAATGTATTCCTGTTCTATGCTTAAACATCACTGAAGTGCTATTTCCTATTGGAACAGCTGATGATATAATTGAATTTGGACTCATATGGATTGAAACTTCAAAAAAAAACCAAAACAAATTGCTATTAAGCCCTTTGGTTTTCAGTGTTCAAAGGATCTGAGATGATTAGGAAAAATGACAAGCTAGCACCCAAATCTGATGGATCAAACTCAATACATTAAAAAAGAAAAATCAGTGTAACAACAATTTGACAGGAAAACAATCCAGACGGCATTGAGTCAGTTTAGCATTGCCTAAACAAGAGATGTTTTCTCAGGCACTGACTGCACAGAGCTCTTTTTTTAAAGAGTACTCCTTTAAATGAAAGCACCAAAGCTACCTCATTCATGGACTCGGAAATGCCATAGAAAATACTCTGGGAGCAAAAGAATCAATCATCCAAAACAACAGAATTGCCTGAAAGACATGGAAAATAACTCCAGCTGGTAGAACCATTAAGCAGCATAAATTGAAGAAAACAAATGGCAACTCTATGAAAAAGTTGTCACCCAAACCTAACAGTCCGGTTCTAATAACGCCTACAAGAACATGAAGTTACTGGCTATAAATTCAACAAAAAGCATCACTTCCCATTATGGTTCCTAATCAGCAAACAGCTTAGAAAATTAGAGAAGGAATTACACTGATTCTTTAGGTCTTAAAAAACCCTGCAGAATTTTTGTGAAACAGTAACTAACAAAACATACAATTAGACACACTAGTGAAAGCAGAAAGATTATAGCCATTTAAAGAAAACTTTCCTGTCCAAAATAAGATCAACATTTGCTTCCATTGACAGCTAAAAACCTAAAATATTATACCATATATCTTTTCAGTCAAGTAAGTGCTGAAAAATATGGAAACTGAGAATTTGGTTATAGGGTTTTTTGTATTTAACACATCTTGGAACTTTACTTCCCATTCTGACATCCAGCTCTTCTTCTTTCTTGGCTGCTAAACACAGGCATGTTACTGTGGAAGTAACACACTATATGGCAGTTTTGAGACTAAAAGTATCCTGTCTATCACTACCTGCTGCTAGGATTTTACATGCAGCAATGAGCAATACCAGGCTGTTCATTAGTCAGGCCTCAAAAGATCCCAAGATGTGTGAAATGCTCACCTGTTCCCAAATAATAAATCCTTCTGATTTAGTTTCTTGGTCTCTTTTTCTATGAGAAATAGATAATTTCCAGCATAACTTTAACCAAGTTACCATCTTTAAAAGCACAGCTGCAGCAGTCATTGTCACAAGTTCCTATACCAGGCCTTTCTGCAGAGCATTAAGTATTTGCCTAAGTTCTAGAAACCCTCACATGTGAAAACCTCATTGCCAAGTTCCTTGTGGCAGATTCCCCACCTTTAAAAGCACCTTTTATATTCAGAAGAATACCTAGAAACATCTGCCAAATAAAAATAAAAGGCCTAGGCAAAAAAACATTAAGAATGTAATTCTAAGCTGCTTCAGTGTGACAGCTAACTTGTAGTGATGGAAACTGGGCCACATACTCACTTTTCCTAAGATGGCTTTGACTTCCCATCTCTCCTGTTTTATTTTTGGAACCATATAAAACAGCCATAAAATGAAACTTTATTCAGAAAAATCTTATCTTGTCATCTGTTTCTCTTAGGGTTTCATCTCCATTCTCTGAAATTATGTAGGACACTGCACTCAGCAATGCAGTGGAATACAGAATGTATTTTCCACAATATCCTAAGACAGACTTGAGGTAGACAAGTGTATCAGGCTCAGTAACAATCCTAAAAAGGATTGTTTGCCCCTCCTTTGCTCCTGCTCTTTCACTGTCTCGGGTCCAACAGTGAGCCAGTGCTCTTTACTGAAGAGGCAGAAAACTCAACATAAAAAAATATGAGCTGATAGTTCTCTGTTCAAGAAACCAGAAATATGCTCAAAACAAAGAACTGGACTTTACATAGTCTTCTCAACTTACTGCTGTTAGGATAACAAGGGAAAGTCACAGGAAGGCATCATGCTCTGCTCTTGGCAGTGGTGCAGTAGAAGGCCCATTGGACATTCATATTATGCCTGTCAATTTTCAGTTATTAATATGAATACAGCAGCTCACCACTTATTCTCATTTACAAAATACTTCTACTCCCTTGAGAACTTCTTATTAGAAATATTATCTCCTAAAGTTTTTAAGGTACATTTGAAATCATCTCAATTATATGTAAGTTTACACAGTAACCTAATAACCCCAACTGTACAAATACCATACTCTTAACTTAGTACTACACATAGCATTAAAGACTTTCATTATAAAAGGTCAGGAAAAGCTACATTATAGAACCTCTGTTATTTATCAAAACCTCTCTGTTGAGCTCTAAGACCACCAGACTCAGTTTACTGAACACTCAGGCTCCCTGTCTGCTGAGGCATTTCATTTTGCAACAAAGGACATTGCACTGAAATAATCAGTTGGTCTTTGAGAACTTAAGCACCTTTCCATCAAACTGAGTAAGGCTGTAAAGTGATTCTTCTGGTGTCCAGCATGGGTGGAGAAAATCTGTTGCCATGAGCTCAGCCTACCTCCAGATAATGTTAAGCATTACAGGCAGGTTAAGAATACTGTTTTTCAAAACATTAAATAATGCCCAAAGCATGCTACCTAAAATTGCAGAACCTGGATGACAGGGTCATCCCAATGGGGAGAAAAATCTCAAGCTGTATAACAATATAAGAGAAATAGGTAAAGCATTAGGTTTGACAACTTTGATGACCTATTTATCCTACAGTAAATTCCTAACACTGCTAGTAATGATGTGGGAAATGCTTTACAGCTCTAAGGAGTTAAAAATTGTACATCACTGAGAAAAAAAGAGGTTTTTTTACTTTGAGAAACACAATGAAATTTAGGTTATATTGCCCCTGTATTGGGGTTGTTTGTGCATCATCATATTTATTTCTTCATGAGAGGCGCCCTCAGATATATGAAATCAAAACTACCTTGGCATCGTATGAATAGAAAATTATTGTTTCCAAGAATGTAATGGGGAAAGGCTCACCAGAAATTCAGGTTATGAAATTATTTAACAAATATAACAGATTCAGTGTAAGAGGATCCAGTCAGAATAAGATAAAATGAAAATAAAATAAAATGTATGAAGGGAATACATGCATCCATGTATCCATTAGATATGGTCAGCTCTAATAGTCTCACACACAGTTAAACAGCCCTGATATTTGTCAGCCTAACTGTTCTGCAATGACTGTTACCTGCAAGTGTCAGGTAGCATTACCATGCCCATTTCATCTACAGGAAAAGTAAACAGAAATCATTCCTCAAAGTTCTATCTTGGAACAAAAGAAATCTATCGCTAATGTAACGAACTGACGCTGCTTCGAAAAGGAAGTAAAAAAATATTTGCTGAGAATCGAGTATCAAGTAGCTATTTGAAAATGTTTCCATTGTTTTATCCTTGTTTCTTTCTTCTTTTGGCTACGTTGTTTCCCATGGCACAGGAAACATCCCAACAGGCCGTGTGGGGGTGCTGTGCTCGGAACACAACTTTTCGCACCAGGAGGTTCGCATACCCACAGACTATCCGCTGGCTTTCTTCAGAATCGCATACCCACAAACCATCCGCTGCCTTTCTTCCGAATTCGGACATTTAGCTTGCCCAGCCAGTGACAGCCTGAAGGCAGGCAAGCCCAGGTGTCAGGGTGACAGGTTCAGGAGCTCTCTGTCGGGCTATACACCGCGCTTCTTGGACAAAGCGGCACGTATGAAACCACTCGCTGACACGGGAAACAACCACGCGCATCAGAATCCATTTGTACCCTGACTTTACCACAACTAGAATCCGATGGCCAAAACCCTCACACGAACCAGAACCGCCCCCGGAGCAGCAGCGGTCCTGCCCGAGCCGCGTTACGGTCAGACGCGAGCGTGTCACGGCAAGAACGGCGCCCGCCATCGGCTGTGGGGACAGCCCGGCACAACTTCCCTGCTGCGCGCCCGTCCCAGCCCGGCCGGGGCGCTCCGCGGGGCGGGGGCAGCCACACACCCGGGCGCCCTCACCCCGCGCCCGTGCCGCTCACCTCGGAGGCGCCTCTGGTACCGCTCCAGGGACTCCTCCAGGGCGCGCTCCCCGCGGGGCTCCCGCATCGGGACGCCGCTGGCCGCCGGGGAGCAGCCGGCGCTGTGCGCCGGCACCGGGGGCTCCCCGCGGCGAGGCTGGGGGACGGTAGTTCCGCCCGTTCTACCTTCCCGCGTTGGGCTCTCGGAGGAGCCACCTGCGGGGATCTCTCCGGCTCCTGGTGGCCGACCGTTGCCGTCGGCCGCCGCAGCTGAGACTAGCCACGCCAGGAATCCGTCGCGCTTCCCGATGGCGGGAATGCCGCCGCCGGGACTACAAGTCCCGGCATGCACCGCGCCTCCGGAGGCAGAGTCCCCGCCCACCGCCCACCCCCGGCAACCGGGAAAGGGTGGTCGCCGCAACCCGTCTCCCCTTTGTTGTGGATCCCGGCCGCAGTCGCGCCTGCGCACATCACAGCCCGTCCGCCTACGCCCTCGGGCCTGCGGCGGGCTCAGCGCCGGTCCCGCCACGGCCGGGGCGGATCGGAGCGGGAAGCACCGTTTACCTCCCGCCATCGCCCGCGCGGGGAGCGCCCGCAGCCCCGGGGAGCGCTATTGTCTGCGGGCGGCGCAGGCGCACGCGGCCCCGCCGCCGCCGGGCCCCGGCGCGTGCGCAGTGCGGCGCGGTGCCGCGGTGCCGTTAGCCGCCGCTATGTGCAGGGAATAACGCCGGGGCCGTTGCCAGAGGGACACCGAGCGCTCCGCCCTCGCTCCCGCATCCCGCGGGATGCCGGCCCGCTGAGCACCCGCTAGCGACGGCCCCTCCCCGGCGCGCGAGCCTCCTCGGAGGGGTGAGTGAGGATGATGCTGCTGCCGCCGCCGCCCTGGGCTGCGGGTCGGGCGGGAGCCGTGGCGGGGAGAGGGGCCGCGGTCCGCCCGGTGCCTATTGTGTCCGGAGGTGCCCGCCCGCCGGGACCCGGGTGGGCTGCGGCCGGCGGAGGGGGAGGCAGCACGGTGTGGGCACAGCCCGCTCCCCCTCCCCCGTCGGGCCCGAAGCTGACTCCGCGCCCCCGCCTCCCTTTCCCCTCGCCAGCGCCGGGCCATCGCCGGTGCCGGAGGGCATCGCCTCAGGCGGGACGCGGGCGGCATCCCACGTCTGGCATTCGGTGCTGCCGGATCCCGCTGCCCGCGTCTCCTTGCCCCTTCGCGCCCGCGGGGCGCCCCCGGCACACCCACCCCCGGGGCTGCGCAGCCTCCCCTCCCGCGGGCGGATTTCCGCGGTTCCTGCGGAGACGTTTCCAGAGGTTTAATATTTTTTTTTTTGGGTGACCTTCTTTCACTGTCTGCCCCGGGGCTGGAGGCAGCGTGTTTCTCCGGATTTAAAAATCAGTGACGCCCTTCGTCTGGGATGCAGCGTTTCCCCCCATCTTCTAAAAATAATGTCTTCTGTGAAAGGGTGATGGAGAAAATCTGCGGGTTTCGCCTTTTCTCGTATTGCGTATTTCCAGCCGACGAGTCAGGTCTCCCTGCTTCCGAAAATATCCTCCCGAAGGCGTGAGCTTTTCCTTTTTCCAGGCGCTTCCCGGGAAAAACATGCAATCAGGGTTTTTGTCCCCGGCGGCGAGGAGCAGGCGGGCCCACTTTGTGCGCCCGCCGTGGGGACGAACGGGTTACTGCGCTAACAAAAACCCGATGGCGATTTTCGAGCAGAAAGCGGCGTCGGGCGGAGGAAGCGGCGGGAGGGGCGGAGCGGGGCGGGGGCGCGCCCCGGGGCAGCGGGGAAGGGAGCCGGGAGCCGGGCGGGCACAGCGAGCGCTGCCCGCCAGCCCCGCCGGCCGCCCTGTGCTGAGCGCCTTTCCAGCACAAGCCGACAATTAGCCCATCAGTGCTCGCGGCTTGATGGAAATAAAAAAAAAAAAAGAGATGTAGATGCGATGCTGATGAGTTGTGTGTACATAAGGATTGCGTTATTGTGACAGGAGATTAGATAGCATCCACTGATCTGCACTTGGAGGAAATTATTTTCTTCCCTGTGAAAGCAAAGGTACTCATAAAATATTTAAGTACTTTGAAAGAATGAAGCCTGTTCTAGCACTGCGATGATCATCTTTTCTCCTTTGGAATGCCATTCAATGCTTTGTGACAGCGTTTCTGGCCCTGGGCTTGCGTCTGCAAAATGATATGTGGGATGGGACAGTTTTTGTAAACTGAACGGAGGAGACATGATTACATATGCTGTGATTTCCTATGATTAATTTCCTCTAGGAATTACTTTGTGTCCAGATGCTGAGAAGTCTGTCTTGCTAAACTCTGCTGATATGGAAGCTCCTCAACTTTCAACGTTGTTAAACGAGGAAAAAGTCAAACATAAACGCTGCAAAGAATCTCACTTCATTCTTTGATTAACACTTTTTAAAACACTTTTTCACCTTCATGTAAATGTTCTGTTCTGGTTGGCTTTTTTTTCCTCCTTTGTCTGATAGAGGTTAGGAAGGGTGGCTGAATAGAGAGAGTAGTGCAGCTGGGGATACAAGGAATTTTGTCAAAATCTCAAGAATCTTGAAGTTATTTGGAATAGATCAGATTAATATGCTTTCTTTAATTCTTTTGAAGAGAAACCTTCTAAGTTGTTACCAAACTTCGGCATGACAGTGCATTGTTTGGGGAGTGGTTTTGACATATGACTATTTCCCATATCTAATCTGACTTTTGAAAAAAACAATGGTTTATTTCTGTATTGAGTTTCATCTGCTGTGATGGACTTGACAAGCAAAATTTCTTAAAAAGTCTGATGATAACAAACAAGCCAGAAAAGCTCCAGCTTATGAAAATGGATTGGAAAAGTCTTATGTTGGTTGTAGGTGAGAGCTTGGAAACTTCATTGAATACCTGGAATGAAACCCAAGGCATGAGAAGTTGCAGAAATGGATTTTGCAGTACCATTTCCAGTTCTTGGCATTGCAGGGAGAAGGTATTTAATGTGCATTGATACCATAGTATCTCCTTGATTCAGGACAGTTTCCATGTTAGCACCGCTTTTCTTAGCTTTGCAGGCAGAATGGAACTGAGACACAACAGATTGTTTTTACTTTAGCTAGAAAGCAAAGAAAAGCTGTGAAATTCTGGTTTTCCTTTAGAAAATTCTGAACTGAGGCATCAGATATGGAATATAGGAGATATGGCATATAGGAGGTTTTCTACAAGTAAATTCTCTCTGCTTCTAGCACTTGTGAGGTTGTAAAGGAACACAGTGGCACTTCCCTCTGTTTGAAGAATATGCATAATGTAGTAAAAATGGATTGTGTTGTGACCAAGAGACTGCAATTTGAGCAAAGGAAGTTGTTTGTGACTGAGGGATGGAGCTTCAAGTCTACTGGCTGGGAGCTGGGCTTGGATGTGTGCATCTCCTCTAAAATGCACATTTTCCCTGTGCTGATTGAGCCTGTGGGAGCCTTCCATTGTCTGTAGGTTTGTAACGCTCTCACCAAAGGCCTGCGTGTCTTCCGTTCTAGTATTGATCCGTGTGTGTATCTGTGCATTTTCAAGGGACTGCTCTACTGAGAGCAGCTTCCTTCAGTGCTCCGTGCTGATGTTTCCCTGGGTCACAGTCCAGCTAGGGCATTCCATGGGGCAGCTGTCATGGGGAAAAGTAGTGTGTGATTAGGTGACTTCAGCTGTAACAGAAGGCATGCAAATAAGGGTGGGAAGAGAGTTGCTTAAACAACTTCATGTATGTCTGTTGAACAGTTATACATTCAAAAAAATAAAAAAATAAATTGCAAATCTATTCTGTGGTTCAGTTTCTCTGACCCTACCACCAAAAAGCTGGGAGGCTGTCTTTGTTCTACAGGTGCATTTGTGGGTAGAGTGATCTTTTTAGTTAAAATTGTGTTTGACCTTCAAAAAACCCTTATATTTTAAATTGGTATGTATATAATTTTTTTTCATATGTCAAAACCAGCTTGTCCTAGAGGTTTCAAATAAAAGCCAGAATCATATTTTAGTAGATTGCTAATGTAATTAGATTTCAGGTAGGGAGACCGGTGTTTGGGAATGTACTCAGTGCTGCATCACTGAAATTGAGGTGTGTTCTGCTGGCTCTTAGATTGTGGGGGAGAAGTAAGGGAGTGGGGTGGATATTAAAGAGGCTGGCTAGTTGTTCTCCTGTCTTCATGGCTCTGTGTGGAGATTCCCAGTCACTCCCTTCTCTTTGGGTTTGGTACAGCATGGCTGCCCTGCTTTGTTGCAGTGGCTCTGGTAGTTTGCAAAGTACATGAGAAGTTAATTCACTCCGCTAACCCAGGAGAACACTGTTTCTTTTCTTTTTGTTTTGCTCTTTTTTTTTTCTCCTTCCTCCCTTGGATTAGCAAATTGAATTATCTTATTGTGTGGTCAGATGAGTGCCAGAGCAAGTACACAGAACGGGGTCAGCAGTGTCAAGCCAGAGAGAGGGGAATACTCATTTTTCCAGTAGCAAAGACAGATTTAATCTGCTTTACTGTCCTGTATGCCTGTCCCCTGCACCACTAAAGGCTGCTGTGGTCAGACAGGAGGTGGGTTATGTATTAATCCAAGAAAACAAAAAATTAAGATACTGGGTTTGTTCTGTTAGTCTTTATTTGGGGTCCTTGATATGTAAAATGTTCACAGCCACAGACTAAACATTCAGAACTTATCTCTGGAAGAAAAAAAAATTTCTCTGGAAAGTAAATGTAAAAAAAGGAAGGATGAGTAGTTCTGTTAAGCATTGTGGCCTTTGTACTAGGATGAGCAGAATTTTTGGTCCAGGCTAATGTTGGTATCTTCTCCTTTATGGAATTTAGGGATGTAAATTTTCAAGTATTTTCATAGTTTTGTCTCTCCTATTTACTAGTTTTGAAGTATGTGGGTTTTGTGAATTGTAGGATGGTTCTAGTAGGAAGTGGTTTTGAGAAAGAGTAAGTTTTTAAATTCAAAACAGAGATTAAAACATAGTTTTTATTTTTATTCCTTGAATAGAATGTGATACATTTTTCACATGTGAGCCCAGCAAAGCCCAGCCTTGTTTCTCCTTCTCTTTTTCTCCTCTGATAAACTGTTAGTGAAAAAATAGACTTTTCCTTAGCTAGGTGCTTTTCAGAGCTTCGGCATCACCCGTTGGTGCATCTAGTGGGCTGACTCAGGTCCAACAACTGCAGATCTCTTCCTGTCTTGCTCCTTTGGTTGCTTTTGCTTCTTTTATTGCAAGGTTTGGTGTTCTTGTAATAGACTCCTGTGTTTACTTGTTTCCATTCTCTTGAACTGAAATGTTTTATATTCTGATCTAGTCAGTGAAACTTAAGAGGGTATTGTCCTTGACGAATAGCTGAGTCTTCTGAAGTCTGTGTGGTGCATTTTCCAGATCTCATTTTGTACTTCTTTCCAAACAAAATCCTGGTTCTGCTCATTTTGTTTCTTTCCAGGAAGAACTGCAATTATTGAGCTTTTCAGAGACATAATAACAGAAGTGGTGCCACTCCCTGGCATTTCCAAGATGTTTCTTTGTGCACAGGGTATTTAGTTAGTCTTCAGCTGTGGCATACGAAAAACTTGTAATCAATCCATTAGCAAGTCATTATGGTCTGAAAGTAGTAATACACGCAGTGCATTTAATCAGATGTACTTGCAACTTTTCCCTCAAAATTATATGCCCAAATAATTTTGTTGATGATCTTTCTATTCATTTGCAAATATTTGCCCATCTAAATATGCATTCTATTCTGTGTTCAAAACCAAAGCCTTTTCAATTTTGTCTTATTTGTCTTCTCAAAGTAGATTGCACTTCAGAATTAGGAAGAAAAATGCAGGAAGTTAGTGTGTCATGATACCTTTTCAGTTTTCTCATGAACGTACTTCCTGCTGTCATCAATCCTACCTTCTCTCCTCCCTACCCTGTTACCTGGCTGATTATTTAGCCCCATGGAACTGGATCATCACAGGAATCTTGATGTCAGGAATAATTCTACTTAACTCTACAGTGTCATTTACTAACGTGAAAACACTTAAAGAGTAATATTGTAGCTTTACTTCTCTTTTTTTCCCCTTTGGAATCTTCCTTAAAATGACCCCATAGATGGACCTTTCTTCTGATTTATACCCATTATCTTTTCTCCAAGAATAGGTGTAACCTGGTGCCAAGGGAGAGTTGAAAAGGGTTCAAGCAATATTTCTTGCTTTCTGCTGAGGCATTGCTAGCCTCCCATCCATTTTCTGCTTCAAACTTTTAGATAAGGTGTAGTTCCTGTTAAGGATTGTTCCTTCCACCTGGTCTTCATTTCTTCAATTGAGTCTTGCATAGGCAATTCAGTAAAAATGACCTAATTTTTTATTCATGTTGAGCAATATATCAGCTTAATTAAATAATTAAAGTCTTGGTTTTCTACAATTTGTTTTACTGCAAAAAAGCTGTCCCAGTTTTTTGAGAATAATGATGATTACTCTTCTGGTCATTCATCTCCTCTTTGTTTAAGTGGTCATGTTTTCTTTTCATTTTACTTGGTTTTCAGGGGGTGTAGTCAGGTGAAATAAGGGTGAAACCATTCTTGTAGGAATGACTCTTTGAGGTGATTCACTAGTCAAAAGCTCAGCTTGAATTTTAGCTTGAAGTTGACTGTGACACTGGCTATTACAAATTTTTTTTTAATTTTAAGCAGAAATTAGTCAGGAAACCTTTAAGGAGCCACTGAGAACCCAGAACTTGTTAGCTTTTGCATTAGCAAAGAGTTTTGAAGAATAATATTAACTTGTTGACATAAGAATTATGGAACCTACGTATTTTTTTTCATGTTACAGATAATACTGGCTTTGGTGATTATTGTGTGTTTGTTTTACAGTTCTTGTTGATAAACATAATAAAAGGTCTTTTTCAAAAACTGTTTTTATTCTAAGTGTTGTGCAGTCATCATGCTCTCATAGTCATTTAAACATCATGCTGATTATTTTATTGGGCCAGATTGGTGATAATTGGGTAGAGCCTTTATTTTGATGAAGTCATTGTAGAGTTGAATCTTGAACAGCCTCAGTGAAATTAATTAGTTCTAAGTATGCCATAATTCCTGCCTCTTTGTTTAGGTAAGTGTTTTTAGTTTCAACTTCTAGCATTTTGATCACAAACTCTGTGGCATGTTTTTAATGAATCAAATCTTAATTAATCAGCTTTTAAATTCACCTTGTGGTCTCTTTTTACACAAGCTCCAGTCCTAATAAATCACAAGCAATCCTGTGCCTGTTTGTTGCTGAGTGCTCCTCTGAGAGGTGCAATTGCATGCCCACTGTCAGTGCCACAGATGCCACATTACGTGGCATATCAGAGAGGCATGAATTCCTCAAGGTCTGAAATGAAGATTGGAAGCATATGAGTGTTTTTCATGTGAAAACAGATTCCTGATGGAGAGAATTGTCTCCAGTTGTTCTGTGGGGAGCTGTGTTGAGGCTTCTGATGAACGTGTTTTATTTTGGGGTTTTTTTTGTTGTTGGTTTTTTTTTTTCCCCTGTAGATTTGGCTTTGTTCTCTTCAGTTTTTGTCATAGTTGGAGAACAGTAAGAAGGTTAATGTTGCTGGCATAGAACTGAAATTAGTCAGTAGGATATAGTCAGTAGGAGTATTATGGAAAAGAATAAGCATTTAAAAGAAGAACATTACCCAAAACCAAAACAAAACTAGCAGAAAAGAACACTAATAATAAGCAATGGAAGAATACGTTTGCACAAAAAAGTCAGGTTGAACTTAAGCTTGGATATAAATTGAGTCAATCACTTGAAGGCCCAGATATGGTCACAAACTTTTTTAAAATTCTTTTTTAAGTTTGACAATAACAATACTTTAAATAAGGTAGTCATTGCAGAAAATGTATCATTGTTTCTGTAATCATAGTTTGCCACTTGATGCCGAATCTTTATACCCTGTTTTTTGTTGGCTCTTTTTCTCATTCTGAATTTTATTTTTGGCTTCCTTGGGCATGGGTAAGTTTCTGTCTGCCCCAGGTCTTAGTGCAGTCAGTGGCTCTTCAGGTGCTGCAGGTTACATCTGTGGATGGCAGGATCTGTTTTTACACAGCAACACAAAGCCCCATATAATTCTGTTGCATTATATTCTTTAGCTTGCTGTAAGAAGTTTATTGCTTGTCATTAACCAATGTTTTCTTTTTCCATTTTCCTGAAATAAATACTACTTTCTCTAGTATTTGAAACATATAAATAACACATAATTGTCTTGCATACTGGATGCAAACACATTTTGCTTTTCTCCATTTTTGTGGCCTGAATGCATTTTCTTTAGCACACTTTATTGGCAACTTCAGCTGTCAAAGTTAAATGTGTTAAGTGTTGTGTTGTTGAAGCTGCAAATAGCAACAGTCACCTTCCCCCTTAGGGCAGACTGATACTCCAGAGTCTGGCTTGTATTGAACTCTTGGAGGATTGTCATTGCACGGGGCTTGTTTCAAAATGCTGCCTGGTTACTGGCTTTGAGGAGGTCACTGTTTGTGACAGAACAAGGAGCTAAGTTATGCAGCCTTTCAATCACCTTTCAGTACCTGCATGTAGTTGATGTGTTTTAAAGCCTTTTTTTTATTCATCAGGGCTTGAGTTCTAGTGTATTAAGAAGTGAGAAATTTCTTTCTGCCAGAGTTTTTGATGTTGCTTTTGGTCTTAAATTTTACTTACCTCATTTGTATACCCACACAATAACCATTTTCAATTGGTTTGGCTAATATAGCTGGATATTTACTTGAATATCCAACAAGATGAATTCCTTTAGAAGTCTGGACAGACTATAGCATATAATAAAGTTCTTTGAAATGTGGCAGTAAAAATAAAGGCTGAACCATCAAGACAACTGAATCAGGAAGTCATGAGTTATTTGTTGTCCAATTTAGGCAAATGGAAACCTTTAATTTAATTTAAAAGTATGAATATTATCAAACATACTGCTATTTTTTGCTTGGTTAATGAAATTAATTCAAGCAGCATTGTGGGACAATACTAGTTTAAAGAGGTTAAGATCCTTGCATTCTTGGATTCTGTGAGTCTTTCCCTTTGTACAGTTTTATTGCAAAACCAAGAAAAGCATTAAGCCTTGCTATTTTTATCTTTTGTGGTTTTTGAGGGACAATGCCATTGATCTTAAAAAAATATTCAATAATGTCCATGTATTGTTTTATATATATAGTTATTTCCATAGGAATTCTTCCTTTCTATTCATGATACTTATTCACATTAGGGATGACTGATCTAAAACAGATTTAGAAGACCAACATGAGATGAGAGACTAAGGATTTGATCATTGGGTGTCGTATAAAATATGGTTGAGCAAGTGAAAAAAGAATAAAATTACACACTGAAACATTTTAAAAAATATATAGTTTTAATCTCTAATGGATAAATATTAAAAGCTACTTTATATTTGAATAGAAAGCACTGGACCAGGTTGCCCAGGGAAGTGGTGGATGTCCCATCCCTGGAGGTGTTCAAGGTGAGGTGGGGCCCTGAGCAACCGAGTCTTGTGGAATGTGCCCTGCCCATGGCAGGGGGTTTGGAACTTAATGATCTTTGAGATCCCTTCCAACCCAAGCCATTCTGTGTTAATTCTGTATTAATAGTCCTTACAATTCCTATAGATTGGTCTAAATAGAATAAGTTCTGTGAGACTTAGGGGGATTTGGTGGAATTGCCTCGTGTTCTCATAGCAGCCTAAGCAGAGCTTGCTACTGTCTGTCCTGGTCCTGCCCTGTTCTCCCTTTTTCTGCCACTCTCACCTGCACAGCCTCATCCCTTTTGCTTTGGTCCTACCCTGGTGTGTAGCTTCTGGGCACCATTCATTTGTTTATGGGAGGGGAGAAGAGCACAAGAGTTACTGTGTGGCGAGCTGAACATCGAAACAGCCCAGCTCAGCTGCACAGGCACGTGTGGCCTGCAGCTGTGGTGAAGGGAGAAGTCCTGACTTTGTGGTTGGGCTGGGATCCTGGCAGCAGAGAAATGGCATGGGCTAATGTGGAACTGCAGCTTCTTCACTTCAGCATTTGTTTGGTGAGGCTTAAAAATGCCCCTTTGCCTGTCCACTGAATCTTCAACACTAGGATTTGAAAATAAGTCAATACTGTGAAGTTCTGGACATGCAAGCAGCTCATGGCAGGGTATCTTAATCTGAGTATTAGTGTTCTCAGTATATATTAATTAGATAGTATATATTAATTTTGCATAGTAACTCCTATTCCATGGCAGATGCAGGGAACACAAGGTACTTCACACAAGCAGGCTCCTTGAGATTTGCTGCAATACAAGTGTGTATAGAGGAGCTGCTAATAAGGAAAAAGTGCCACAATATAAATTTCACATCCCATACTGTTCCTGTATTTATATCTTTAAATTTAATTAAGCTACCTTCCCTGTTTCAGCTAGTAAAACTTAGGCACAGGCTGCTTCCCTCTCATAAATTCTGCATACACTGGAATTTTACCAAATATTAAAAGCTGTGCAGAATCTGGAAATGTGTTTTCTTTCTCTCTAACCAAATCTGCAAAAATAACTGAAAAGCACTTTGAAGTTGAGGATAAATTTTGAATAAAAATTAGTCTTTGGAGCTCTGTTGTTCATAGAGGTTTTTTTAACTACTTAGAATGAAAATAAGATAATAAAGATTAATTGTTTTGTCATGATTATTCAGTATTCTTTTATTTTTTCAGCTGCCTTTCTGTCTGCAAAAGATTGCAAGTTGTTAGTTACTGGTGTATTCTAGACCAGCTGTTTTCTAACTGTATAGTTCAACTTCTGTGGATGTATTGATGGACACAGTTGGACCATTATTAATGAAACCTCTCTTTAATCCATTATGGTGTCTGTGTGTTTATCTTTCAATGCCATGAGAATGCACTCATTTTGTTCAAAATGCTTGTGTGCCTGGATGGGATGGCCCTTAACCTGCTCATCTTGGGAACCAAGTACAGGGAATGTTTGAATTTTTTCTCTCCCTCCCTCTAGCGTGCGATAGTGCATGGCTTGTGCAGTCAAGGCTAAAGGGAAAAGAAACCCCACTTCTGAAATTCTGGCATCATTGGGAAAGCACTTTGCCTTTGATTTGAAGTAAAGCAATCCTGTTATGATAAAATAGAAAAATATATGCAGGAGAACAAGTAATGTCTGGTTTCTTAGGGATGTGTCCTGCATCCCAAACTGTACTGAATCTCAACATGCACATGAGCTCACTCTTGGGGAAAATAACTTGTTCTGTTCCCCACAATGTTCTGTGGGGAAAAATAACTTGAGTGGCAAAGGCCCTTCAAAGGCAGTGAGAGCACAAAGGAGCCATGTGAGCACAGGTCAGCCAGCAGGCTGTAAGGAGCTGGGAATTGCTGAACTGGTAGCACGGTGTTTCTAGTGGGACAACAGACTTGTTCTTTTGAACTTGTTCTGCTCAGCTCTCCATTTTCCTGAGAATGGAGCTTTGTAACTCTGAAATCTCCAGCTCTCTAAAGCTTGCTTTTGGGAGGAGCAATTGGTGAAAACAAAATGTTTGCTTGAGCCTTACTTCCTCAGGTAACTAAAAATGGTTTCAGTAAGAGTTCTAATTGCTAACTGTGTGGTAGAAAGAGAATACATTTTTAAAAAACCCTGATGCACAGGAACTTTAGGAGAGGTTATGGAGTCTCCATCACTGGAGGTGCTCAAGAACTGTCTGACACAATCCTGTGCTCTGTGCTCTAGGATGACCCTGCTTGGGCAGGGAGGTTTGACCAGGTGACCCACTCTAAGTCCTTCCAACCTTACCCGTTCCAAGATTCTGGGAAACATAGAATAATTTAAAGAATACAGGATGCACATTGTTCCAGCCTTTAACAATGGAACTCATAATGGTCTGTCTTAATCAACTTCTTATGCTCTTGTCCATATTTAGTTCCATCTTAAAATGTTGTAAAATATTTTTGGTTAACCAGAAGATTATTTCTCTACTGCAGCAGCATAGTCAGTCTTGCTTTACAAAGCAGCTGAGCTTAACAGAGTTTGAAGTATAATCTTTTTGTTGGAGACTTAAAATTAGTAACTTCCATATAAGTGTGGGTAGTTCTTAAACTAAGAAAAGTCCAAGCCTTCAAACTTGTTCACTAAAGTGCAAATAAAAAGACAAGAAGCATGACTTGATCCCTTTTTGTGGATGGGGTTGCAGAACCACTTCCTCTTGTTTGGTTTGATGCTTGGAGAAGTGTGTGCAGTTTGGAGTTCTTCCCATTTAGCCTTCCCTTTCACATCTCTCTTTTTCTTTTTTGTTTTTTTGTTTTAAGGTGAAAAGTTATTGAACTTACTTACAATGGAAAATAAATCTATATAGATTTCTTCCCATAGATTCCTCCAGATTTCTCTCCATTGAAATACGCACATTCATTTAATAGCCTTTAAAATATTTGTAGTATGATACTAATAAAAGCATTTTCCAGTGGTTTCCAAGTATTCTGAAATGAATCAGATTTTAATTGCAGCATTTTGCAAAATATATGCTAGTGTACTGAATCAAGTTTAAATCCCCAGTTATTAAACAGGCTTATAAAGTTCACATGAAAGTAGTCTGCTTACCTAGCAGTGAGGACTCCTGATTGTGATTTAGTTGGTGGGTTGTAATCTACCTGCTCAAGCAAGTTCTTGCATAAAAATGTTGAGCTCTATACGCATTTTATCTGTTAATTCTGAAAGTTTATTTTGATAATTCACTTTTAACTGTTTAATGACATTTAGTTAATAAGAAATAGTAGAAGAAATAGAATTAAGACTTACTGTGCAAGTAGCTACATTCCTGTTTGTTTACTGCACACAGGAAAGGAGTGAGTAGGCACCACAAGCAGATGTGGAATAGCTTCTCTGTGGGGAAGCCATTTACATTTTAAAATCTTAGCAATAGGTAGAATGGATCATTAAAACCATGGATATTCTTAGCATTTGTGCAAATGTCCTACCCTGCTTTCTGTCTTGCTGAATTTCTAATACTGTCATTTTGACAGCTGTTTTTATGTGTTGAGACATTGAGAAAGTGTTACGTTTGGTACCTTTCAGTTTCATTTCATGGGAACGAGAGAGATAGGAGGACAAACATTAAAGAAATGCCATATTCCAGACTGCAAGATTAGATTTCTTTTGGACTATTTGGCTTCTGATTAAAGAACCAAACAAATAATTAAAATATAAGGCATTTTAAGCCTTGTTCTACTCAGTTTTTATATGAATCTCCAGGAAGAGGACTTCCCATCAGAAAAAGATTAATTCTAAAAATGAAGTCCACTGTTTTTGTCTGATACTGTAAAATGCTGAAAAAAATCTGATCTCTTTGCATCAGAGTTACCATGCTAAGTTTTAAATAATTTTGATTTTAAGCTTGTCCTGATGTTAATTACATCACAGAGTACCCATGGAGCTCAACATAATTATGGCACAGAATTATTTTTATGCTTTGTGCATATACACGCAGTGCCTCTCTTCAGACAGTGAAGATTGCCTAGAGCAAACATCTCTTGCAACTTTAAGGCTAAAGTCTGAGCTTTTGTTGCTTTGTAAAATAAGTTCATCCAACTTTTTTTTTCCTTTTTTTTAATGTAGGGCTTTTGTTACTGATCTTGGAACAAACAACTCAGTGTATTTCCAAGAAAAATACATCTGTGGACTTGGCTGTCGAGGGTAATTGTAAAAGGCTCCAAAGCATTCCAAAAGGGAGAGGATAGAATGTATCAACTATTCTGTGTGGAACATGATAAATGTTTTTCATGTTACAGTGGAGATGTAGCAAAGAATAATAATTGAATGCCTTTTTGAAGTTATGTGTCTGTATGGATGGATGTATCTCTATGAATGGATGTGGAGATTGGTAACTTTGATATTAAGAATTGTCCTCCATCACTTCCACTTTCAAGTTCTGTGTACTCATGCGTTGTGTCAAGATGTAAATGGGAATTGAAAGGGGAAAGGTAGATATTAAAACTACTTCAATACATGCTTTTCTCTGGAAATTCAACTTATCTTTATGCTCAAAATAAATAATTCCTAGTATGAAGGAAGAAAAAAATGTTGCATTGCCTTGAATGTAATTTAATCTTACTAAGTATCTTGAGTCACAAGCTAAACCCCATATATTTCACAATTTTGGGGAAAGTGAAATCACCACCCTTGGGAGGTTAAGAGGTCCAGTTTTATTTGCAAGATGCTATTTGTTTTTTTCAGTAGTGCTCAGGGCTGTGGTCAGTACTTGGCCAGTGCAAATAAAACCACCTCATCACACACAGCCTATAAAATCACTTGAAGGCACTCTGAATAGGAAGTGGAGGACTTGACTGCTTCTTTTAAGATTGCATTCTGCCTGAGTGCCATGCCTGATTTGTGTTTGTTTATTTATTTATTTTCCTATTTGGTAATCTTAGCAATAGTGTAGTGTGATGTGGAATAGAGGGAAAGGGAGGATTTCTGTAGCTTTCATCACAGGGAGCTTTTTCTCAAAGATGATTTGGTTATGATTTCTTTGGCTGGCTTGCCACAATAGTTTCTAAAGGCTATTTATCAGATGTACTGTTTTATTAGCATACTTGGTATGCTAATCTCTCCAGAGATGACCTGTTTTGACCATGTGAAATAGGGAATTTAAAAAATAATTTCTTTTATGAAATTCCTTAATCTGAAGGAGAGTGATGGACAAAAATGAACACACGATTGTTTGAACATAAATTAAACTACTCTTATAAGCAGTTATTAGCATTTATTTTAGCTGTTTATTGAGAGCAACATTCCAATACTTTGGAAAGTATTGCTGTTCAATGTGGGGAGGCTGCAGAGAAGTACATTCACAATAAATGATTTTTGGTAATGACTGTAAAGATTAGGAACGCAAAATTAGCTGTTTCTGTAATAATTGCATAATTTCATTATTGTCTGGTATCAAAGAATAAAACAGGATAATTCTTAACATATTAATCCTAGTGGCCAATAAGAGAGTAAGTTTTAGTGTTTAGATAGGATAATTAAAAGGAAAAATTCAATCTTCAAGTACTTCTCATTACTATAAGAACAATATATGTATAAAAAGGCTTGTGATTGTTGTGTAAGACTGTATTCATGTACAATACCAGTCCTAAGTAAAGTTTTCTAATCAGGCTAAGGATTTGCTTGTTTACCAGTATTCTCTGTAAAGATAACCCAGTATTTTATTTTTTTGTCAAATTGGTGTAGGACTTAATTTCAGTCTGCTGTTCCTAATGCCATTTGATCTCTTAGCTTCTGCTAGGGATTGTGATATGTTGTTTCTTTTCCCCCTTAACAGCTTCATAATTTATTTTTCTTTTGGGGGGTAGTGACTTAGCCACTTCACCTGCCAGTTCCCTCTGGACTTGCATGTCTCTCATCAGATTCAATTGACTTGTGCACTTTCAGGTTCTTTAGGTGGTCTTGACCCTCATCTCATACAGTGGATGGTTTCTCATTCTCCCAGTCCCTGCCTTTGTCTTTTGTGACATGGGTAGGGTGACTGGAGCTTTTACTGGAGAAGAGCAGGGCAAAAAAGTGGTTGAGTGCCTCAGCCTTCTCCATATCCCAGGTAGCTAGGTCACTCTTTTCTTTTTGGAGAGGCCTCACATTCTCTCTAGTATTTCATCTTTTTTGACATATCCAAAGAAATTTTTCTTGTTGTGCTTGGCATCACTGGCCAGATTATTCCATTAGGGCACTAGCTTTCCTTGCCTGATCCGTAGCTGTTCATATGGTATTTCTGCCAAGCTCCTTATCTTTGCTTCAGTCCTCTGTGGGCTTCTTTTCTGAGTGAGTTTGGGTTTGTCCAGAAGCTGCTTTTCATCTATGCAGGTCTCCTGGCAAATCTGCCCAACTTCCTCTCTGTTGGGATGCATCTCTTCTGAATTTGGAAGATGTGATCCTTGAATATTGATGAGCTTTCTTGAACCCCTCTTCTCTTCAGGTCTATATCCTACTCTAAGAAAGAGACTGAAGATCCGTGAAGAGGCCAAAGTCTGCTTTCCTGAAGTCCTTAGGGCAGTGAGCTTTCTGTCCATCCTCTTTGCTGCCCTAAGGATCTTAAACTCTTCTATGGAGCCAAGGCTGTCCTTGAGCTTCTTATTCCCCACCAGCCTCTCCTTGTTGGTGAGAACAAGGTGCACCAGCCCCTCTTTGTTGGCTCCTCTGGCACTTGCAGAATGAAGTTGTGATCAGTGCGTTCCAGGAACCCTGCCCGTGTTATGCCTCCAACAGATACTAGGATGGTTGAAGTCCTCATTGAGGACCTGGATTTGTGAATGTGAGAACATTCCTGTCTGTCCATCAAGGGCACCTTATCTGCTCAGTCTTACAGGTTGCATCCACTATAATGACACCTGTTCCTGCCCTCCTTTTAATTCTGATCCATAAGCTCTTGGTCAGCTCCTCATCCATCCCCAGATGGAGCTCCATGCTGGTTACTGATATGGAGGGTGATATCCCTTCCTTTTTGCCTTGTCTATCATTCCTAGAGACCCTCTATCTTTCCATTCTAGCACTCCAGCCACAGAAGCCACCCTACCACGTTTCTCTGATGCCTTCCTGGCAACTGTAGTTCAAGGGCCTCTTGACAAGCTTGGCAAACCTGTGTACAAGGCTACTCTTCCCTTTCTCTCATAGACGAACCCCAGCACTGCCCCAGCAGACCAGGTTTTTCAAAGTCAGCCCCCTGGTCTAAGAAGCCAAACCTCCGTATGTGGCACAGTCCTGTAACCATTTATTGATTCTCCAGATTCAATTGGCCCTTTCCAACCCTTCCCTTTAACTGGGAAGGTTGATGTGAAAACTGCCTGTGTTCCAGAGTGCTTTATCACTGCTCTGTAATCCTTGGTACTCCTCTCGTTGCTCCTGGCTGTATCACTGGTACCCACATGAAATAATAGCAGCAGGTAATTGTTACTGGACTAGGTCTTTTTGCATTCTGTGACACTCAAATGGCTCATAGCCATCTTGTGTAATAGCAAAGGGCATGATCTTAGGATTCTTTTTTTTTTTTTTTTGTCATTATTATATAAGAAAGAGAATAGGATAAGATCTTTAAGTCATTGTCCCTCAAAATCAAAACCCCAAAGCAACTTTGGCTGCAGCTGCACTGTTGGCAGAAAAAGAAGTCTATTTCAGTTGCTGTTCTGACAACCATTCCTGTGTGTCACAGTGGTAAAATAGACATGGATCTAATTCTGACCCAGAGCAGAGGAGAGGATGCTTGTGCAGTTCCAGAGCTGCAGCAATGTTACAGCACAGATTTGCTGCCTGCCAAAGGGCAACAGCCTCCTGAGCTGCTTTCTTGTCCTTTTTCCATCAGATGCATGGGGTGACCTGTAGGGCAAGAAGAGTATGTGAGTCCCTTCTGTAGAGATCTCAAACTCCTTGAATGAAGCAGGAAAATTTCTCTTTATGCTTAGTGATATACACAGCTGGAAGGCCTTTTTTTTGGAATTAAAATATGAGGAAGTTTCTTCCCTCAAATGCTGCTGAGGAGTCTGTGGCCTATCTGTGCTAGATTCAGCTTGTCTCCTCCTGTTGCTCTTGCTTTAGTCTTTTATGGTAGGCAGTATAGGTAATGTTCATATCTACCTGTGTAGGATTGTACTAATTAAAGAAGTAAAGGGCATGACTGAACTTGATGTCCTGATTCTTGCCTTTTTTTTTTCATATGTTAGTTATGTCTATTTTTTTTTTCCTTGTTAAGTTTAAAATAGCTTTTAGAAAAACCTTTTTTTATAATAGTGGATGTAGCAGACGTTCTCTGTCTATAAACAAAAGTTCAGGGGATTTTTCAGACATAAGATTCAAGGAGATTTACATATTTTTCTTTTGCCTTCTTTCCTCCTCCATCTCTCTGTGGAAGAACATCAACCACAAGACTGAAAGCATGGAGGGCGAAGAAGGTAAAAAAGAATGTATTGCAGAGTAGGGGTTAAGAAGGTTTCTTTGCTCTCAGTATTTCTTTTGTGCTGTAAAATTTTGTCGTGGCTACATCTTTCAGTCCATACTGGAAATGACATCTTTTTGACATAGTGTAAGGTTTCAGTATGATTTTTTCATCTGTTTTTCAAGAAATTGTGGACAAATTCAGATATTTGATCCAAGGTGGAACAGGTGAAATACTAGAGAAGCGGAATACTCAAGGGTATCATTCCAAGCCCTGCCAGTTGCATCTTAGTAGTTTTAGGAGAGAAGACAACATCTTTTTATGAGATGTTTTGGTTTATTGATAAGGGCAGTTATCCTAAGCACAGTCCTGTTCCCCATTTGAGCAGGGAAGTTAAATAGAATGGGTAAGTCCCTTTTCTTTCACTTGAGTTACCTGTTTTCTTCCACTTTACTTACCTATTTGTATGCTTTCAATCCAGTTCCACTCTTGTCCAGTAATTTAATAAAATTTTAATGAACTTTATAACTAATATCAATATTTCTTTATATCAGTGAGACTGGCAACACCTTTATGTTCAGAGCTGTATGTAGCATTTGAATGTTTCTAAAGGGATGTGTTCAGGATGTGTTCCAGTCAGTGGAAAATTTGAAAATAATAATACTAGTTTGTTCAGTTTCTGAAAACCTAGGAATTTTAGATCATTTTTCCTAAGTATGTGAGCTCATATTCTCATTTTGATGAAGAATTTCAATGGTTTAAATCATAAATTACCTAATTTGTGCTTCCTTTGCCTTTTATTTTAACAGCCTTTTAAAGGAATATTTTGATTAACCTTTATGGCTAACATTTGTGAATTATGCTTGAGTGCACAAAAGGTCATAAATACTAGAAAAAATATTTTTATAGATCATTAGCCTAAGCCATTTAAATTTAGATGGCTATTTATTTATTTAAAGGTTTTGAGGAGCAACATTACACACAACTGTGGCATGACATAGGCTACTGTAGATTGAATTACAGCTCTTAACAGCAGGTTCTTCAGTCCTGCAACTTTCCTTTTTTTTTTTTTTTTTTGGGGGGGGGTTTGGTTTTATGTTGAGTTTTTTTCCTGCATAAGATACCCTCTTTGCTAACAAAACCCCTTGGTGTCCTGGCCCTAGGAACTGGTGAGAATAGTTTCATTCAGGAGGCTGCTGTCTGTGCAGCCCTCTCTCCCTTTCTGGGATGCCAGCAACGTGAGCAGTGAAGGCAGCAGGGGATTGTGAAAGCACCAAGGATAGTTTCATGAATTTCATGACTTATTTTCTTGTTTTTATAGTTCTTTGATGGCAGATGAGCCCTTGCTTTTCCTCTGGAAAAGTGGTCTTAATTTTCTAGCCATTCTATGTGTGGCTTTAGGCTTACTTTGCTAAAGAATTAGGCATTCAGAGATCTAACAGAAATAAATGAAACCATTTGAATACCAGTATATTGTGTGAAACTAGGTACTTTAAAATGAATTGCTGATGGATTTGGAACTTAAATATTCAAGACTAAGATATTTCAGTGTTAAAAAGCTCTCTACAGTTCCCCATTTACATGAAATCCTCTCTACAACTACTTGTGCAAGTTTTACCGTAAGTGTTAATGAATTTCTCATGTGGTGGTGTTGAGCATGGCAGATGAAGTCAGGAGGAAGTTAATAATTCAGGAAGGGTTTTTAGTGATGTGCAGTAAATAAGGCACAGGCTAATCAAATGATGAGGGGAGGAAAAAGAACACTGATTAACTGACTGTTAAGCTCTTTGTTTTAACCTGAGTACGGCAGAGTCCTGATTAAAATGTGCTGTGATGTAGTTAAAGGTTGTTTTCTAATGCATGTATGTAAGTAGGTTAATTATGATCGCCCATGGAACACTTGGTGTGTCACACTACCCCACTTCAGAGGCTTTGGCACAGTAGACAATACTACTGTGCTGTTTACCACTTGGAGCTTCCTAGGTTTGAATCAATTATCTTTATAGATTACTTTTGAATACTGATTATATGGATGCAATAATCTTCTCAGGGTTGAAGTTACCTTCAGTTAGGTGTTTTATTTCTTTGGCATACACTTCTCCATTTCAGTCAAAATTAGAACTGCTGGCACTGGTCTTTTTTATTACATTGAATAGTCAATAAAGGAGACATGGGAGGTACTTTTCCAGTGAGTGTTGTTTGCTGACTGCATTTCTTTCTGATTTGGTTACCAGCCTGAACTTCAGGTCTTCTCCAGCCATTACTGGCTCCATCACTGCTCTCATTTTTGATTTGTCCCTTGTCATGGCCTATTTCTGACATTTACCTTTCTTAAGTCCGAATTCCAAAATCTGTCTAGGTCTGGTTCAAGTGTCTTGTCCTTGTGTGGTTCTCACCTGTGTCTCTACCCCTCCTGTTTGTTTCAACACAGGATGAGTTGAAAGTACTGGGGAAAAGGTGCCTTATTTTTGTTCTAACTGGCACTGTAATACTAAAACAGCATGCTCCACAAATTTATTGTTATTTAACTACCTCTGTGTAGACAGATGTGTTGAGAGAATTTATCTCTCTCCTTGTTGAAGGAATATACACGAGGAAGGTTTTCAAAAGCCTCTTGCTTGTCTTTGTCTATTTGGATGGATCTGTACAAGAGCAATAATACAAGGTACAACCTGATACTCAGGCCTTCTGCCACATTTCAATGCCAATTTACATAGATGAGTTACAGCTAATATTTTCTTAAATTGACATCGAATATTCTACTCTAACATTGTTTTAGAAATATTTCAGTCATTTCTTCAGAAATTTGCCTGAATTTCCTAGGCAGTTGTAAAGGTAAACTCAGTTTTAGCAAATACTTAATTAAGACAGCTGAGAAGGTAAACTTAATTCTAACAAATACTTTAGCAGCTGGAAACAGGAACTTTTAAGGGCAAATAGTGGGCAGCAAAGGGCTTATGACTCTGTCAGTACTGTGTCTCAGCTTGGTGCATGGCTTTTTAAAATGTTGTTTTAAAATATTCATAAGTGGAATTTGTTGTACAGTAATAGGATAATTGTATGCCATTAAAATTACACTATTTTCAGTCTTAATGTAGGGGACTACAGTGCTTAAAAGTTGGAATTTCAGACATATATTAGGTTTCATTTAAATTTTAAATGTAGCTTTTTGTTTCTCTGTAGGATTGTTGTCTCAGTGTTCACTAACTTTAGTTTGAGCTGTTTTCAGTTACAGGCAAGTACAAAAACATGGGCTGTAAAATGCTCAAATTTGAAATCATTAGGGTTTTTTATTTGCAATTATGTGAGTGTATCAAAGCTAATCTTGGGTGTATCAAAACTAATCTTGGCAATGTCTAAACAGACATTGGTTACACCCATCTTTTGGCTGCAGTATCTTAGTTCTTAGGAGTGAAGTATATTTACAGGGATGATGCAGCCAATTTCTCTGTTGCTGCATCATCTGTTTCAAATGGCTTGTTACTCACATGTTCATTCCTACGTGCTGGTTACTGCCTTTTCAAAGTTGTAGTCCTGCACCATAAAATGCTGTTTCTTCTGCAGACAAGGAAATATTTTGCAGCTGCCATAGATGTCTCAGCTACTAACTTTCAGGCATCAGGAATGAGGCTTTGAATGATCAAGTCTTGAGGAAATGTTTGCTAGTTTGGTTAAAGACTACAACACAATACTGTCATTTTAGGAAATACTAATAAAACCAAATGCTTCAATAAAACATTTTCTTTTTTTCTAGGGTAGAAAAAAAGTGTATTTTCTAGGGTATTTTTTGTAAATACTGCATCTGAAAAGTGTAGTCTGTACTGGAGTAGGACAGGTCCATCTGGGACAATATCCTGACATGCATAAAGAAAGGCTAGGTAAGGAAGAGAGGTTTTTGGGTAGGACTGTGAAACCTGACTAGAGCATCTTCCCAACCCCTAAAAATGCACAGTGCATGCACTTCCTGAGCTGTAAGTGGTGTCAGTGCATGTAACAGGATTGCTAATAAGCATTCATGAAAGAAAAGAATTGCTTTTTGAACCCTGTGTAACCATAACATTTCATTGCAGGAGTTATCATGACCTAAATTTACACTCTGTAAAGAGACACTTCTTGTGACGATTTTGCATCTGTCATACTGTAATTTAGTTTTCTGTAGAAAAGGCAGTGAAGTGTCTTTCATTCTTGTATTGTTCAGAACACTGCAGCCAGAGTACTTGAGACAGCACTTTATTCAAAACATTGCAATCTTTCATGAACTTTTTGGGATGCAATGTAACTGTCCACATATTGTCTATAGGACTGATAAGTGTGCAGTTCCATATCAAATTTTTGATGCACTTTTTTTGTTCTGATATTAAGCAACTGTTGCTACTGGATCCTCTTTTCAGGCAGTTGTGCTTTGCAGATTGCAGCATAGCTCTGATCAAAGGCATTGGTTTATTCTAAAGAATACTTTAAAATAAAATATGTATCTAGGTTGATGGTTTCTTGCAGTTGAGACAGCAACTGTTTCAAAAGAACAACATTATTAAGTTCGATAGAACTGCTGATGGACTTTTAACTACAAATGTGCTGCCAAGCTGTGTGGCAGTGATTGCTTTGTATAATGCATTTTTAAAAATAATTTCACATAGCTTAATTTAATCTGTTTGTTGTCAGGCTTTATAATTTTTAGGAAGTTTGGAGTGTTGGTTTATTTTTCCCTAGCTCTAGTTGCTGACCTACTTGTCTGTTTTATAAATAAAAATAGTTTTCCTCTTTTACAGTCAATCTACCTGTGTAAACTACAACATAGTTTTTACTTAAAAATGTTTCCAATTTTCAATTTTTTTCTATATAATCTTGAGACTTTCGTATGAATTTCAAATTAGAGCAGGAAGGCCAAATGGTGCAAATGTAATTAGGATAAACAGATGGGATATTTTAGAAGGTAGTAAAATATAAACAGAATGAGGAGCTCTGATACTGAACAGCATGCTTGCTGTCAAACATCCAGTTAATTTACTTGTTAAAAGCTGGAATGTAGGTTGGCTGTTTGTGATACTTCCTTTTCCTCTCTTAAAGGGAACTGAGAAGTGTAATTTGATTGACCCAGTTTATCTTATCATTTTAAACTACATTAAATTGAAAATACAAATATTCATTTCCTTCACAGGTGCAAAATAATCCACTTTAACTGTTGAAACATGTATTTAGTGGCTATATCACTTTAAATTTTGTTTCAGCAAGTTCTTATTGTAGATTTAATTTTAGTTTTTTTAGTTTATGGGAATAAAATATGTTAGAGATGCTGTATTAATTCTGTTGAGTCAGATAACATTAAGTGGACATAAATTTCACTTGAATGTGTTGTGATACAGCTGTGGAAAGATAATTCTATTGTAAGTATTACTATAGAATACTGTCGCAATGCATATTTACTTTATTATTCAGTAGCTCTTTAGCACATCAAGTCATTCTAAATTCTTCCATGTGAATTGCATTACTTTTTTTTTTAATCTGGATTGGCAGCTCTGCTGGTACATTTTACCACCTTTTGAGTGTTTTGTAAAAATCTGCTTTGTCATGTCACATGCTGTTTTGACTTAAACTTCGTTATCTTTACATATTTTACTAATTTCTGGTATCTCCTTGATTGTAGTTTGACTGATGGCATACTGCTTGTATTGTCATTTTATTCAGTGTTTCCATTTTAGCTCTCATTTTGAGGACCTCACTGAATTCTTAGTATTTTTCAAGAGTGTGCTCAAGCCCACTCCAGAGTTATGTCTACTTAGAGTACATTTGGTAACCTTGCAGAAATTCACTAATTGACATATAAATAGAAGAGAAATGCCAGCTATTTGGTACTGAGAGAAAAGCTGGCTGCTTGCTTTTGATTTTCTTTAGCTTCCCTTTCAATGAATACAGTGTGGTTATGAAGGAATGAAATAATTGCTTTGGCTTGCATTTTCTTTAGGAGAGATTTGGAATACTCTTAAAGCTTTTTTCAACTGTTGAATTGCTCTGAAGAGAAATTTAACCATATTTTTGTCCAGTTTCAAGTAAATCATATTGTGTGAAGAAGTTTTCTGTACAAGATTTTATCAATTTTTATGACATTTTAAATAGCTATGGGTTTTCTCTTCTGTTTTATGGAATATGTTGGATCTTTTATTGATAAATAATGGTAAAGTTTTGTAGGAATGCTTCTTTTGGATTTCATACTTACAGATAATCTATTCTAATTTGTTCATTTTGTTCTGCTTCATTTGCAATACTAAATGCACACTGTCAAATTTCCAATAGATGTTTTATCCTGAAAAACTGAGACTAAATAAGAAGCAAAAGTTCCATTAATTTAATGGAACTGGTGCTGTACAAAGGACTTGAGCTTAAAATCAGGTGAGGTAGTTCTTTTTCACAGGAAAATGTAATGACACACGTGCAAGTTACTTGCTGTATTTTGTGAATGTTTGCTACAGAACTGTTTGTTGGTTGTGATAGTGAAGCATTATTGTAGCAATTATCTTGATAATCAGTGGTCAAATGCTAAAAGGTTTCTGACAGCTTGACATACAACTTTGGCATTAGCTAGCTGCTTGCTCCTTTTGCAGAAGGTTACCAGTTAATTCTGCCCAATTGCAAGGAGCAGAGCCTGAGAGTATGCAAATCTGAAGCCTCTCGCTTCCTGTGATTGCTGGATTCAGTACATGCTATTGAGAATGCTGTATTTTCAGAGGCTTTTTGTATTCTGCTCACAGTGTTTGCTGAGCAGAAACTGTAGCTAAAAATAACTAAAATGAATTTCTCTGTCTCTTTCTTTCTCACTGCAGGATGACGTAGCTTTGCCAAGGATTTATCAGCTAAGCAGAAAATGAGCTTAACATCCTGGTTTTTGGTGAGCAGTGGCGGCACCCGACATAGGCTGCCACGAGAAATGATTTTTGTTGGAAGAGATGACTGTGAGCTGATGTTACAGGTAATTGCTTCAGCCTTCCATGTGCAGCTGCTCAAATCATGAACTTAATGCACCAGCTTCATGCATTCCTTTTGAAAAAGAAATTTCCCAGATGTTGGGGAGCAATTGTTTTGAAGAATCTTTTGTGTCCTTAGGGAAAAACAAATAGTTTAAGTTTTTTGCCATCAGTCGTGCAGTTACTGCTTAAGTACAGAGAGTCACATTTTATTCTTATAAATCAAATGCAGAATGCAAGGATAGAATATGAAATAAATTTTACAATATGACCAGTAAAGTAAGTAGACTGTGTTCCATAAAATGTGGTAATGTTAAGAGAGCTGGATGCTTTTGAAAGGAGCCTTCTTTTTTCAGCAGCTTGTAATCTAATTTAGTCACATGATTTGATGTAATTCTATCCCCATGCCCTGATTGTGTTGTACAAAGGAAAATGAAATTTGTAGAGAAGAGTATTTCTCTGTCTCTGAGGAAGTTGAATGACTCAGTTTAAATAGAATTGAAAATACACAAGTCAAAATAGCTTGATCCTTCAGTAACTTCCTCAACTTTGAGGATGACTCTGTGGGGCTCATAGATGTGTGTAGCTGTGTTGTTATGTAGCCATATTGCTTGCACTTTGTCCTATCAAAGCTTTAGTCCTCTGATCTGCCTTTTTCTAATTTTTTTTTAATGACTGATGGTAGTATTTTGGGAATTTCTTCTTAAATTTTTATTGTTTCGTGTAGAGCTCTTAGGAAGATTGAACTTAAAACTAATATTCTCAACACTTCCTACCATTCAATAAAATACTTTGTTTTGGAGTTTTTGTTCCCAAAAGTTGTGTATGCAGCCATTATTGGCCAAATTAGAGTCTTACTTGCAAATGAAGTGCTTAGAGATGTAATTCTACATTTATTACTCAGAATGTAGTATCTCTAGTAAATTGCATTTGGCTCTCAGCCTCAGAAGGCATTGAGATATTTTATTGGTGATATTAGAAAGCACTTGGCAGTACTCTTGATTTCTCTTTAAAAACAGATAGGATGATATCTCGGTAATTTATGTGGGAAGTATTTAAAAAACCCAAACAAACAAGTGCACAGATAAATCCACCAACATCCAAAACAACAATGAAAAAAAAGCAACCAAATAACCCCACTCCCCTGGTTCCTGCCCAGTAGCTTATAATCCAGAAATGCTTTTATTTTACAAGTAACTTGTTTTAGAGGACTGTTTTCTGTAAATAAGAGAGCATCTTCTTTCTTCTCTGCTATGCCATCCATAGTAGATCAGTCCTTGGAGTGAAACATTTATTCTTTTGTGTTACAGAACTCCACCTTCAAAGGTAGCTGCCTCTTTGATTAATACTGTGAATAGATTTGATTTATTTACAAACATTATTTGTTGTGCATTTACTTTAGAGTTAGTGAAAAAAATCAAGGGGCATGGGGATTTCAAGAATATTCTTTTTAGCCTGCTGCTATGTTAGGTCTACATGCCAGCATGACTGTAACAGCACATAGTGCTGCAGGGGGAGGAACCCACCAAGAGAGAAGCTAATAATGTGTTCTTGTTCTGTGTGTGTAGCTCTTTGTGCAAGACCTTCCTCTCCACTCTTGACAACTTGGTTGTTCTCTTACTGCAAAGCATGTGGACAATGCATGATAAAGAAAGCAGAATTTAATGCTTTTATTCATAATTGCTTGACAGAAAACATACTATAAGGGCCTTAATGAAAAGAATTTTGACTCTGTTTCATGCTTGATAGTCCTCAGATCTTTACCTGTAAACACTGTTGTTCTAAAAGGTTTAGTTCACATCTGGGAATACAGATCTGCCTTTTTTTGTAAATATGTTCAAAAAGTCTTCCTGTTTAGCTAACTGTTCCATTACACCAGCCTGCTTGTGGGTAAATACTACATTTCCCCCTTCTTTCACCTTATGGTTAGAAATCTTTTTGATCATTGTTGGAGAAATTATCTCCAAGAAGAGAAATCTACATTATTCACAATATCAGAATTGTTGGCAAAGAAGAATGCATTTATTTTCTGTATTCTGAATATTTTCTTAGTAGTCTGGATTGAATTGAAGAGTATCTATCTAAAATAACACCAATTAGAAACTTCTTTTAACTCAGGATGGAGTTTTCATATTTGTATGGCTTTTATTGCAGTTATTCTGTGATTCCTATTTCTGCAGACATATATAAATCTTTGTACTGGATCTGGCTGGTTGGCAGGGTTTTTTTTTTATAGAAGCCATTATGGTAGTGTTTTGGATTTGTGAGCAGAACACTGTTGATAGCACACCACTCTTTTGGCTGTTGCTGAGCAGTGTGTGTGCAGTTCCAAGGCATTCTCTCTCACTCTGCTCCTCCTACACACACTTGGCTGGGGGAGTGCACAAAATGTGGAGAAGGAGCACAAACGAGGGCAGCTGACCCAAACTGACCAAAGGGATATTCTGTGACAAATAATGTGTTCTGCTTGGCAGTGAAATCAGTGGAAGGGGCTTTGGGGAAGATACCCATTACTCAAAGACTGTCTGGGCACTGTGCTGCTTGTGTTAGGTGGGAAGTGATTGCCTTCTCATCACTTGATTTGTTTTACTTCTTCTTCCTTCTTCCCCTTTGCTGCTGAAATTTGACCCATGAGTTCTTTCCTTTTGCTCTTCCTTTTCTGTCCCACATCCCGCTGGGGCAGCAGAGAGGGAGTGAGCAGCTGGGTGGCATTTACTGCCAGCCAGGGCACCACAGTCTTACAAAAAGGAATTTTAAAAGCCCTTCAATTTGAATGGAAGGCTACGATAACAAAGCCAAAGGAAAAAAGGTATTCAAAAGACTTGCACTGTCTTTGCACCTGCAAAGATCAGCTGAAAGGAATAAAAAGTCCAGTTATATGTAAGTAATTTGAACCTGAGGAGAACTGTGAAGTTCTGCAGAATTTCAAGTGTTTCTGTAAAAACCACAGACTTGAGTAATCATTCTTAGCATTTCAGATGTGACGCAGTATCATGATGCTTTGAGGATTTTTTCATTTCCTTCCTGTTTTAACTTATTTTTAACAGGATTTAACACATAAAGATAATTAAATAAATTTTTAGTAATACAGTATGTATGAGAATAACAATATTGAGAGAAGTTAATTTTTTTTTCAATACCTTAGGTGAAAAAATAGGGTAATTCTTGGTGCAGTGGTTCCACTTGAGTGTGGAAAAATGTAATGTGTGCTTGATATTGTAGGCTCAGCAGAACATGCACATCAGTGAATTTCATTGTATTGAGATTGTTTTCACTTGAAAGGTTACTAAGTTAGTAGAAAATGAACCATGTTGCTGTGTCTTCATCTGCCATTAAAAGCACTTAACTGATGTAGTATATTAGTGCAGCTTATATTGGCAGGCAGCTTGTTCATTTGTCTGTCTCTTCCTTATTCTGCACTTTGATACCCTGCCCCCTCCCATTATATCCCTCAAAAATGTGGAGCAAAATAAAAGGCCTAAATATAAAATATTAAGTATAAGCAGGAGAACAATGATCTCACTTCTTTGGGGGGAAAGCAAAGTGGTCATAAGATTAAATGGACAGGAAGAATGAGAAAGTAAATTGAAAATAAGGAAAATAATAGTAGCAAGTCTCAGGAAATGGAAAAGGAGTGAGGTGATAACTATGGGATTACAATAAGAGAAAACATTTCCTTAGGAGTAGTGGTTGTGTGTTCTGATGCCTTGTACTGGCCAGTGCACTTGGTAAGGCAAGTCTGTCCTAGAGCTGACAGACCACAAATGCTGGTACACAGAAGTCATGGAAGTCTCAGACAGAAATGTATCATACTGTGCAATACAGTCCTGAAAAATGAGTTGAGTAGCAAGGATAGAAGATGAAACCTGAAATCAGGAGCTGTGCTGGTGGAAGGAGTTTGCTGCTGTGCAGTCATTTTGTGACAGTGCACTAGCAGAACGAAGAGCAAACATAAGATCAAGTTGGGCTGATGGAGAGGATGAGCTGTGGTCTCCATTCTCTTGGGAGCTCTTGAAGGTGTGCAGCTGCTGACCATGTGCATGCATGAAGGAGACACATCCAGCCCCACCTCCCTGCTTGCCATCAGCACCTCAGGCTGAAAACACTTGGCAAGGAGTGAGTGCTGAAAGAGGGACTTGGCTGTTAGGGAGCTGCTGTTCTTGGATGAAATAGTAGCCAGGCTTGTTCCTCATCTGTGTGGTGATGTTTGTATGTGAAATAAAGAATTATTGAGAAAAATAAATGGATACTGAAGTGCTTAAGGGAGGACTGAGAAAGTCAGAACTGATGGGAATAGTAATTCAGGAGCTGCTCAAACATTTAGTGAAGAGACTTTAGCTAATTGGTTCAGGAAATTGAGATCAAGGAGAAACACTTGGAATGCTTGTATACTACAGTAATTATCCCAGATGTGTGACAGGAAATGGAGTTTGGGAGAGAACAGCAACACCCCGGAATCATAGTCATGACTTGAAAGATGCATGTAATTAAGGGGGAAGCGAGAGTGTAAGAAATAAAGGGCAGATGATAATATTAGGTTAAATATCAGTGATCCTAGACTGAAAAAAAAAAAATAAAAACTTTGGATGAGGTATATCTGGATCTGACTGATCATATTTAGGGAAACATTAAGAAAATAATTATTTAGAATTAATTTAGGATTCTGCTGTGGGTACCTGGAGTTGGGTTAGATATTATCCTTTTAGTATGTGGGACTGTCTTTTTAATATAATTTGAATAAATGTGCTATGTAGAAAGAGAACAATCCCACTGCTCTAAGAAATAGCTATAGCCACCTCATGTGGTTTTCAAGTACCTTATTTTATTTGCTTTAATATATTTTAGTCACGGAGTGTGGACAAGCAACATGCTGTACTCAACTATGATGCCTCTACAGATGAACACTTGGTGAAGGATTTGGGCAGCTTGAATGGGGTAAGTTAACATCAGAAATAGATAGCTCCCCATAGTGTTCTGTATCTTTGTTTTGGGATTTCTTTGAGCCATTATTAATTGTACATTAATACCTTTTTCATGCGAGTCTGGAAATGGGGGAACATTCAAAAGGAAAGTTTAGTCTTTGCAGGGGTTTTCCACTGCATGTTTTATAAAGGGCTGCTGTTAATTCCAGTAATAAGAGGGCTTTGGCAATAGGAAAAGCTCAGAACAATAGAAAGGAGTGTGTTATACCTGTGTACTTCAGAATTAAAGAAAAAATCTTGACTATAATGTCTAAAACCCCTGACATATTTCTATTTGTAAAATGTGCTATTATGATATGGATTTTATTTCACATGCTATTTCTTTTTCTTCTGTTACAATAGAGAAAAGAATGTTAAACTGTATTTCTACTGTACATATGTGGAAAAAAATAATTTATTAATAACCATGTATGAAAATAAATTTAACTAATAGTGTATTTGCATTTAGTTTTTCAGAATCATTTTTATTAAAAATCTCTATGAATAATTTGTGTCAAGTAATTGCAAACTAATACAGGAGAAATCCAAAGTTATGGGAAATACAAAGTTTTGGATGACATTTTATGTTCTAAGGCTTTTCTAGGAAGTGCATATTCAGAAGTCTAGCTAAGCATCACTTTTGATAAAAGTTTATGATATTATAGCAAATTAATAAAAACATAGTAACTTTGTTATCGTTTTGTATTCCTTTAGATACTCCTTTATGACCTCTGTATTTGCACTAGTTATGGTTGTTATTTTATAACTTTAAATGTTTGGCTCTGTCGTGAATGTGTACAGAATAAAATCATGAGTTCGTCTGTGACTGCCTATTTGAATAATACTTAGAAAGCTGCTGATAGTGAATAGTTTTGTCAAGTACTTAAATAAATAGAACATGAACTCTCAAGTTGCTGCCTTTTGATCTTGAAGTGCATTTTGAAATAAAACTCTGCCACTGTCTCTATTAGTTTTTCTGTATTTTAAGGTAACTAACTCAGCCTTCCAAAGAGTCAGTCTCACCTCCATGTGAAACCACTGAAGGGCTATATCCTTTGAACAGTTGTAGACATACAAGGACTTTGGTGCTTAAATATTTAATATGCCCCTGTATTTTCAAAGTTGGTGTGCTGTTTCAAGGCGGTGATCAAAAATAAGTTGAGCACATAGAATTTTTTTGCTGAGACATTTGATTTTATTCCCTAGTTGTGTAATTCTTGTAGTCAGTAGGCATACCTTCAGATTTTTGTTGCCTTGTCACAAAACTGGAATTGAATAGAAATATATGTTAAAAGGTCTTCGTTCAACTCCTTTTTTTGCCTCTGATAGAGCTTTCAGTGATTTGCTTCACTTGATCTAATTCATTCTCAAGTTTGAGGTGAAGCTTCAGTTGCTTCAGAGCTGTTTACTCAGAGACATCAAAGGAACTCTTTCTTCCCACTGTTTTGGGCCAAGGAATATTAAATCTCAGTGTTCAGTCCTTTTTCTTTGTCTTCACAGTGTTTTCCTTACTGTCACTTTCCCACTGTGCTTTTCTTTCATATCTCTGCTTACCTGGTTTCCGGTTAATGGAGAAAAAGCATTCTTTTTGTAACACCATACTTAATTGTGTGGCAGAACAATGGCTCAGTACCATATGGTGAACTAGGTAATAATTCTTCTAGTCTAGCTGCTGTTTGCTCTGAGAGCACCACCTCCCTAGCAGCCAGGTGCCTCTTCTAGTGCTTCAGCAGCTGCTACCCTGTCTTATTTTGCATACTTCATGGAAAGATTTATTTTGCATCTCTCCAGCTGGTCCCATCTCTTTTGAGAATAGATACATACCTTTCTTAGTATAAAGTATTTCTCCATTCCTGGTAGAATGCACTTTAACCACACATGATAATTCAGAGTTTACGAGGAGGTGGCTAGTGCCTATATTTTGGTTTTGAGTGTTCTGAGTGTTATAATTTCACAAGCTGACTATGATTGCACCTGATGCCCTAATGCCTGAATATTCTTATATGTGTGGTTGATTCACACTCAGTTCAGTGAAAAGGTTACAGGAGTCTTTTTCATGGACTTCTAAATCTAGAAGTCTTTATCCTGGACACATAGATTTGAAAAAAAAAGGCAAAAGTAAATTTTAATAAATCATACATTAAGTAAAAGTGTATTTCTGAAAGTTTGTTGTGACTCATTCTGGACACTCCTGTTTTTCTTTTTATTTTCCATACAAAACAGGTGAAGGAATTTCTCTTTTCTGAAGCAAATGCATGCAGTGGCTAGTATGTAATTACTATTGCCCTGGTATCGCTTGTGAACTCAAAAACATACCAGAAGAAGTATTAACAATCCATGGCCCTGTTGAGTAACATTCTTCTCAGGAATATTTACAGGATAGCAAACTGATGTTTCAGGACTGGATTCTGAAAAGCTTAGCAAACTTTATGAAGGCTTAAAGACAGTTGGCTCTCACTATTTGAAGAATAAACTTTAGAAATCACATGAATGGAGTGACTTAAAGGGGTAAAGGATTATTTATTTACAGAGTAACTAGCTTTTTCAAGCTAGCTTTGTCTGGCATCCCAAAGCATGTGATGAGATTTTAAAGCTCCAGTGGCAGAGTAACCAAGACTTGGTTGTTTTATGCTGTGGCTTCAGTCCTGAGCATGAGGCTGTCAGTGAACTGCACACACAGTCACACACAGCCTTTGGAGTTCCTGCATTGGCTGTGCTGTGTATGCACAGGAATTTCAGAACTCTGAAAGTGCATACATACATATAGACATAGGTCTCTGCAAGGTGGCCTAAATTCTGTTGGTTCACTGAAATTCAGAGTGCCTTGATGATAGTCTTCACAGAGGTTTATGCCCTGGACTCTCAAAATGTTAAAGTGAAATAAATTTGCCTGAAACCTTCCTGAAAGTTTCATGCTTGCAAACCCGTGACTAGTTGTACCTTTTGTTCTTATCTCCCATGGAAGATATTTTTTACGAAGTAGGTAAACAGTTTTTAAAATAATGAAATAAGCATTCTTTTCCTTCAGGAAAAAAAAATTAAATGGAAGATCCTCTTGCTATTTTGGGGAAGGAGATTGTTTCTCTCTAATCACAGTTCATTTAATACTAGACTCATGAGAAACACAGCCATTCAAATATTCAGATTTTTGACTTATTTAATTATTCAGTTTTTTCCAACTTCCGAGTGCTTATAAAATGGCATATTCCAATTGTTTCTTTAGAAACACGTACATGTTGTAGAAGTTTTAAGTTAGAAGTAGGATGATCCTATAGGGTTGCAATATACTGAATTCTTACCACTGATTTTTGGTGTTACTCAGATGCACAAACTTGGTCCATGCTTTCTTAAGTCCTTTGACAATTATTAGAAATAAGCTGCCTCAGAACTCTCATATCCAATGCTAAATGCTGTACAAATACAATGATAAGTCAATTCTGGGATTTAATTTGGATTGCAAAAAAAACAAACTACAAGAAAAATAGTAAGTGGAGATGCTAATTCAAGGGAACATGAATCAACACTTCCATGAATATTGCTAACAAGATGAAACGTGCAAAGAATTTTTCAAGGCCAGTGTGCATCTTGGTAATCAACTGGTGTTTTACCTTCCTTTTGACATGGTTTGTTAAACAGTTGGCAGTTTGAGCTTATGGTTTTCTTGTGAATCACCAGTAGAAAATTTGTGGTGCTGAAGACTTTATAGAATTATTTAATTTTGTTGTTTTGGAATTTAATAGTATTTCTTTCTGTTCTCATTTGTTCTGCAGACATTTGTGAATGATGTGAGGATTCCAGAACAGACATACATCACTCTGAAGTTAGAAGATAAATTGAGATTTGGATATGATATCCTTGCCATAAAAACGCAGTGTCAGGATGGACTTGTCTTGTTAGAAGTATGGTTGTGTTAATTATTCTCATTGCTACAAAAATGCCTGTATTAGCGAAAATCTCAGAGTTTAGGATATTCTACCTTGGTCTGAACTACTGATAAAGTACATTTTATTGTCTCTCACTGCAAGAAACCTCAACTTTCAATTATGATTTAGAACATAATGTGTATCTTCTGCATTGCTAAAGAGTACTACTTTTCTTTGAGGCAAATATATAAATATTTGTATCATATGCAGTTGTATACCAGCAGATAAGATTACAATTAAATATTCAGCAAACTGCTGAATGAAAAAAAATTGCTTTTATTATTTAAACACTAAGGTATCCACTCATGTTCTGTTTACATATAGTCAATAACTTCATTTGCTTTGATGAATATGATAGTGGACAGTATCCTAACAGTGACATGTTTTGAAAGCTGTCACCATTCTAGTGGCATAATAGACTGCACAATTGTTACTTTTCTGTAAAATCCTCTTCTCAATTCAGAATTTTTTCAGCATTTTCCTTATAATTTCCTACATACTAATCTTTTTACTGTGGTCAGGGGAGAGATGAGAGTCCCCGAAGAAGCACTTAAGGTAACAATGTGCAGTTCCTGGATGGTTTTTTGTCATTGTACAGTTATGTACAATGATATAAAGAGGTGGTTTTTTCCCACTCTTTGAGGGTTTGTGTTTTGTTCTCTATTTAATATCATGTAGCATGAAAAATTCTCAAGCCAACTCCAGTTATCCCAAAAATCTTCAGAGGCAGAAGGATCGAAACAAAGCAGCTCCAAAAGTTCAGAGTCCAAGGCAGCAGACTCCACAGCTGAAGTCCACCACAAAACTACAGAAGCACTGAAATCTGAAGAAAAATCAGTGGGTAAGGTTCATTTTTTTGTTGCAGAAGCACAAAAACTTGGAAAGTATGTTAATTTGCTTCAGTAGCATGATTGTGAAATTCTGTGGACAGTAAGAATTTCACATATATGAACATTTAACCGTAGTTTAGATGTAAATAATGTTTTTGGCTGTTAATTTCTACCTTTTTTACAGTAACATCCACATGTTAAGAACATTTTTAAAGAGAGATTTGATTGGCTTTTGTAATATTTTTGCATATCTCTTTGCCCATATCACAAATTGTGGTATTTGTGGCAGAAAATTTCTATTTTTTTGCAGTTTAAGTGAAGGTTATTTGTTCGGTTTGTACTTTTTACCATTACCAAGTGCACTAATTTTCTTTTGGTTGGTTTGGGGTTTTTTCCCTTTTTAAATGGGCGGGAGTTCTGTTTGTTTGTTTTGCAGTTCCTAGCATTCTTTGTTTGATGTGTCAGGATATAACCTCAGTGTTCTATTGTGGTTTAAAGATTTGTAGATACTGTAGTTTCAGGCTTGTTTCTACACCATCATTCCTATTTATTTAATGTGTCATGGTGGCTCTGCTGTGGTTGCCTTAACTTTGTGTGGGTTGTGCTGCCCCCAGTATGGGAAGGGTTTGGACCTGTTGGAGTGAGGCCAGAGGAGGGTCAAAAAGATGAGCAGGGAGTTGGAGCAGACAGGCTGTGAGATGGAGTTGTTCAGCCTAGAGAAGGAAAGGCTCCAGGGAGACCTCATAGCAGCCTTTCAGTACCTAAAGGGAGTTGGGAAAAAAAAAGGGAGAGTGTATTTTACACAGGCAGCTAGTGATAAAAAGACTAGGTCTGATGGTTTTAAACCGAGAGAGGAGAGATTTTGATTGGATGTTAGAGAGAAATTTTTTACTGTGAGAGTAGTGAGCCACTTGAACAGGTTGTCCAGAGAGTTTGTGGATGTCCCATCCCTGGAGGTATTCAAGGCTTTGAGCAAACTGGTCTGGGAAAAGATGTTCCTGCCCATGGCAGGTCCCATCCAACCAAAACCATTCTCTGATTCTCTGATGAGCTTCAGCATGAGGCTTGCTGAAGTGTAGTGGATATAACCAAAAGAATGAGAAAGGGATCAAGTATTGTTGTTTCCTTAATATGGAACTGTCTAGGTCTGATTTCCAACCTGATCAATGCTCAACAGTTTTGTTTAGGTTTCATCTCTCCTTCCAGAAGACTCACTTCAAAGAATTCTCTTTCCCACATACAGAATTCTGTGGTATACTTAATTAACCTGTTTGTTTTGTTGGCTAATCCAGCATCTTGTGAAGGGTACATAAAGAAGCACAGTGGGGGTGTTTTATCCTCACCTTCTGTTTTTCTTTTCACTCTTTCAAAAATAACAGGGATAGGGATTTATATTTGAATGCAACTCTCCTAAGATTTTTGGGGATTGATTCTCTCACTGTTGCTATATAAATGCGCATCTGCTCATTATTGCTAATTCAGTGCACAGGAATAGAATTATGGGATGGTTTGGGTTGGAACAGAGCTTAAACGTCACTTAGGTTGCACCCACTTGCCATGACCAGGGACACCTTTCACCAGACCAGGTTGCTCAAAGCCTCATCCAGCATGTCTTGGAACACTTCAGGGATGGGGCATTCACAAATTCTTTGTCTAACCATCAAGGGTTTTTTTTTTTTTAAATTAATATTGACTAGGGCATAATGCTGTGTAAAAAGAAAGTACTTAATGTCTTAAAATCATGTTGAAACCTTTGGCATGGCTATGAAATCATCTTTGGAATACAAGTGTATAAAATACTGAAAAATGTTGACATTCCTAATCAGAAAAGTCACAGACAAGCACCTAAGGTAGATTTTAACATATGATGTTTTATTATATAAAGACTCTTTAAAATACATTCAGAACATCTGTATGACACTAGAATAGCTAAATCTCTGTAGGGTGAAGTATTCAGCCAAAAGATCAGGTCAAACCTAACCCAGCCAATTTATCATCAGGTTAGAAATCTCAATTACAAATCAGTGGTTTTTTTCTTACTTAATTTTTGTAATTAAATCTATTTAACCATGTGCTATAGCACTTTTAGTTGTGCTATAATTTAACTGATGCTTTTAAAAAAAACCCCAACCTGTAAAATTGATTGTGCTCAGTAATGTTTTACACACAAGGTAACTTTCAGCACTCTGTAGTAGCTGTCAGCAATTTGGAACCTTGGCAGCATTGCAAAATTTGATCAGTTTTTCATGCAGTGAGTTCAGATTTCATTGAAAGGTCAGTGTGGGTAAGAATGAGAATCTTTTCACAGAAATAGCAGCAAACAGCTTCTAGGAATGTTCTGCTGTCTTGATGACTTCAAACTGATAGAAGAAATAATATTTACAGATATATTAGGGTAACAATTAGAGACGGTGACTGCCTTTGCATAAACATTTGTGCCAGAAGTTTTATCAGGTCATTAGTAAGCTTTTATATTTAGAACCCCGATCAGTTGCCTGGCCTCCAAGTTTGTTTTGTATTTAGGCAAATGCATGCAACCATTTCACTTCAGCTTCCAGGAGAAATGATCCAAGCAAATGACTTTCTCTTCATGTGATTCTTAACCTAATTATCATAGCTAAACAGAAAAGTTATTTCCTCTGCTTTGGGCTGGCTTTATAGATATTTCTGCCATGCCTCGTGGGACACCTTTGTATGGGCAGCCAGCCTGGTGGGGTGAAGATGAAGCTGATGAAAAAGGTGGTTGTAAGCCAGATAGCAAACATGAAGAAAAAATGCCTGAGACAGGGGCTTCAGGTAAGTGTGTTGTCTTATTACTTGGCTTTTCTCCTCTTTACTGAACTGCATATATTCTTAAATAGGGAACTAAACAGATGTTTGGAAGTTTCACAGTTTGTGTAGCCAATTAAAAGGTAAGGTAGTTGAAGAACATATTTTTGTGAGAAACTGTGCATTTACAGATTTGTACTATTATAAAGAAATCAGTTTCATATATAATGTGTCAGTTTTCTAGTATATAATACAATTTTCTGTCAGTAGGTATAGCAAATAACGTTACCTGAACCAGTGTGTCCTTTGTTTCAGTTTAATCTGTATCTGTCATTTTACATAAGAAGGAGTATTTTATTGAAATAATTTCTGGAAATAAATTGTGGTTTTTTACATTTGTGTCTGACTTTTAGCTATATAAGGTTATCTGTACTAGAGAAGCAGTCTCTTCTGTAATTCAATAATGCTGTATTAGTGAGAATTACGTGTCATAGTTCTTGAAGTAAAGATTTGTGTAGTCTAAATGGTAATGTTTATTCCCCTGTAATACAGACCTTTTTATTAGTTAGCTTGTCTAGACACAGTATGTATTGCCAGAACTTCAATCTCTGTACCTATAATTAGGCTTTTATATCTATCATCAGGCATATAAATAAAGTGACTGCTATTCTAATAAAGACAGTAACTTAAAACTTATTCAAGTTAGCACAAAATTCAACCATGTTTATTTAGCACTTTAGACACCCATTTAAGGTCCAACAGTTTTAAGTTGGCAGTTTTTTACAGTACTTAAATTGAGGTCAGAATTTCTCTTTTGCTGTCATAGTACTTCCCTTGGTTAACATGAATCGTGTGTTGTAGGAGCTGGAGTGAAATCTAGAAATGTGTAAATCAAACTAAATGAATACTTCAGTGTAGTGTTCTGAAGTGTTCATTTAGTTTGATTTACACTTTTCATGATCTTTGAAATTAAGATTTTACCATGGCCTTTTTAATGACCTCTTTCATATTATTCTAAAGTTGTCATCATTCAGGCACTAGAGTCTGTTTAGATTTGGACTATTATAAAGAAACCAGATAAAAACATTTAAATTACTTTTTCCTCATTAAATATAGGATTATTGAAAAGCGATATGCTGAAGTCTGTGTTTTTGATGCAATGCCATGCCATTAACAAGGTGACACAAGATGCCAGCTTCTATTTAGTGTAATGTGTCTGTTCTTATTTTTTATAATTTTAGATTGCTTTTTCAGAAGCATCAAATTACATCAAATGGTTTACATGCTCTTGTATTCATTTTATCAAGAGATTTTTCAGCGAGTG
Organism: Zonotrichia leucophrys gambelii; assembly: GCF_028769735.1. Classification (NCBI taxonomy): domain Eukaryota; kingdom Metazoa; phylum Chordata; class Aves; order Passeriformes; family Passerellidae; genus Zonotrichia; species Zonotrichia leucophrys. The sequence continues at coordinate 74,395,882 of NC_088172.1, forward strand.
ATCAGTGCTTCTATCTTTGTTACCGAGCTCCAAGAAAAATGAGATTCCAACTTTCACTCAAACTAATCATGGAGATGCCATCTGTTTCAGTAGTAGACAAAAATAAGTTTGTTCTAGACTGAACTTCAGTAATGGGAATATTTTTGACATGATTTGCTTAGTGAAGTCATCATAAAGTAAATGATGAGTAGAGAAAATAAATTAATATTTTCTAAATTATTTAAATTTGGTTGTTTGTTTTCCATATATATATTATTCAAAAACTAAATTTGATCCCAAAGCCTTCTTGGCAAATACAACACTTTTTCCTTTAAAAAAAAAATAAATTAGAAATTCCTTTATTTGTGCTGTTGCTTTTGTTTAGCCATGAATGTATCTCCTATGAATAGTATTGATTTAACAAGAGTGTAAGAATAGCTTTTATTTCCTCAAACTTAAAGACTCATAAGTCTGCAAGAATGGAATTCAGAATTTGAAAAAGCACATACTAAACAAAAGCCTATGCGAAAGGAAGGCACTGCAGAGAAAAATCCAAAACCTGACATTTTTGCAGAACCATTTCGTTTGTGAGGATGTAGAATTAAAATCTTGTGTATACACAAATGATTTATTTATTTATTGTGATCGCCTAATCTCTGAGCAGACATTAATTGTAGGTTCTGCTGGTCTGGTTTTTGCCTGTTGTAGATGATTTTTAGTAGTGTTGGCAGAGAGTCTGAGAAGACAAACCATATAAGAGTTGACATTTGCTTCTATGGTCACTTCTGCAGTCTCAGAACACTGTGTCTGTGTAGAGGTGTGCAAAAGACATTCTGGATGTTTTCACACAATTATAAAATCATAATATTTTTGAGCTGCTTTGGCCTACAGTTATGTTCTATGAAAAGTTGAACTTCTTTTCAACAACTTATTATGTATTTTCTTCAAACATTTAGGTTTTATAATATAGATGAATATAATTTTAGGAAATCAATATAAAGATACACTTGTATGAAGGAAAATTGGAAACTTCTGAAAATTGTCATGCTTGGATATTTTTAAAATATAAGCAAACTATTAAAAATATTCATGATTGGTGCAGCTAATTATTCTTTCATGGCTTAAATTGCATTAAATGTTTAAAACACTGATCTGGGATATGCTTTTTAATATAAACTGCCTAAAAGTCATTTACAGGTGAATTCTTAAACCAAATTGATAAGTCAGATAACATTTTAACAAAGTAATCCTATTAAAAATCTGTGTCATGTTTTAATGACTTATTGCATGATTATTTATTGAATAGAGAAGAGGACTTGAATTCTAAGAGATGGGGTAAGGTTTAATGAGGAGATTGAAGTGGGAGATTTGTTTCTGTTAAGCCAGCTATAGACAATTACTCCTTACAGTCTCAAGTTAATAAGATTATTTCAATGTTAATGTATTTCTATCACAACAGAAATTCACTAATGAAAGTTATTTACAAACAGAGCAGAATAGCCTGGAAAACTTCAGGAAAAAAAAATCCTTTCTACGTTTTTCCGACATATGTAATGCTCTGATGCAATGATCCATAGATCTACTGGTCTGTATTAAAATGAGCAGTTGTGTGTACACCTCTGGCATGACTTTATGCTGCAGCTGTTAAATGTCCATGTTATTGGCAGGTTTATTGGGTGTGTAATTATTATTACTGCCATATGTTACACTCTCACTTCCTGGGATAATGAAAACTGCATTCTCTGCTGATCTTACTTGTAGTTGTAGAATTAATGTCAGTAATGCCTTTACCAGAAATCTAAGAAAAGACAGAAATAAGGCTTTAAGAAGACATCAGGAATCTGAAGTAATTCTTTCCATTTGGCATGAATTTTAATTACAGCATTGCATAAGAATATGTCAGATTAAACATTCCTTGCAATTAAGAAACAATGTCATTTTCAGGGAAAGGAGGCTGACAATTATTTGAGAAATTCCAGTGTAGTCAGTGTGTGCAGGAGTTTACGCACATTGCAATGCGTGATGCTTAACCAGCAGCATTAGCAGTTAAGTTCCTAGAAGTTTGTTCTAGAATTTTGATGAATTTTGTCATTAAATATGTGCAAGTGCTGCATGTAAGGCTTGCTTTGCAAAGCTCTAGCAGCAAATGTGCACAGTATGTCATGGAGAGCTTACAGAACTCTAAGGACCCATCATAGCAGTATATTTAAGTAGGATTAGTTTTGTCCTTTTTTTCACTTAAACTCCTTTAAAGCAGGTAGTTAAATGATTTATTATGAGAGATGGGGATTTATATAGAGTGCTGGCTTGTATTTCTATTTTGAAAGAGCAGTTCTGATATTTTTTCATATGACTGGGTATGAAAGCATTAAAAGACAAAAATGTTCATATTCCATACTAGGTGAATCTTATGTATTTCTTGAAATCTTGTCTCTAAATGAAAAAAAAGAGAAGTTTACTTCAGCTGCAAAGCAAAAACCCCAAAAACCAAAAATGTAAGTGGGAAATAAAAAGTAGAAATATGAAGAGAAAGAGGAAGGAAAAAAAAATTCTGTAAAGTATTTGAAAACATTAAAATCAGCTTCTTTTATTACACATACCATTGCACAGTGCCAAATATAAAGCTAACATTAAAAATATTTTGGGGTATTGTGTAAATATCATATTTTGGCTATTTCTTATACCTACTGCAAATAAATATATTGGTTCAGGTATACAGAATTTTTTTATGGGAAGTGCTTTGTAAATTCCAGATAATTTTCTTTTGCAAATTTAATTCTTAAAATTGTATTTTTAAGGCAGAAAGAAAAGAGAACGACTAAAAATCTGAAGATTATGCAAAATACTTTCTGAGAAATCCTGTCATTGCAGATGATAAATTAATATACAGAGGCAGCTTTTTGCACATTTGAATAGCGCCGACGCCTATGATTTTTCTTGTCCAGGTAGCAAAATGGTAAAATTCTGAGTACTTGTGCGTGTAACTTGAGAAATAAGACTTAAAAAACCCCAGAAAGTCCTAGAAAATGTAGTTGATTCTGCTAACGTCTCAAAGTGAATATTGCATTTTGGATGGTCATATTGGAATGGAATGGAATGGAATGGAATGGAATGGAATGGAATGGAATGGAATGGAATAGAATAGAATAGAATAGAATAGAATAGAATAGAATAGAATAGAATAGAATAGAATAGAATAGAATAGAATAGAAATCACTGAGGTTGGAAGATACCTTCAAGATAATCCAGTTGAACCGTCCACCCAGCACTGTCACCCCTAAACCACTAAGCCATCACCCAGTGCCACATCCAGATGCCTCTTGCACGCCTCCAGGGATGGTGACTCCACCATATCTCTGGACAATCTATTCCAATGCCTGACCACCCTGACAGTGAAAAAAAAAATTTCTAGTGTCTATTCTGAGTCTGCCTTGTCTTAGTTGAAGGCCATTTCCTCTGATCCTCTCACTGCAGGCACTGTTAAGAAACCAGTCCCACTACAGGCTCCTTCCAGGTGGTTGTGGAGAGTGATGAGATCCCACCTGAGCTTCTTCTCATCCAGACTGAGCAAACCCAACTCTTCCAGTCATTCCTCACAAGACATTTACCCTAGTAAAGGATCTCTCTGAATTTCCCTTTGGTTAAGCCTCTGGTTTCCCAAATATTCCATAGCTTCCTTCCTAGCCTCTCCTAGTTTTGTTTCAATCATAGTATCACTACCCCTGGGTGCCAGCTACCAATTATTGCTTCCTTGCTTGCCTTGTAAAAACAGTTGCTCAGTTGTCTTTTGTCGCTCAGGGTCTTTGAAGAGTGAGAGTTCCCTTTCTACAGATAATCCTGCCACTTTTTCTGCCCTTTTCATTTTAGTCTTGGCAGTTATAAAATCCCTTCAGTCCCTGAAGAGATTGACATTCACAACGTACCCATCTCTTCAGTTTCCCAAAACTCACTTGCAATTGCCTTTCTTGCTATACATATATTTTACTTGCTCTGGTTTTAAAAGAGCAGTGACAGCCACTATCTTCAGTATTTGCTAGGAGATTTTTTTCTTACAGATGTCTGTATTTCGTCTGATATATAATTTACTTCATCTTGGTAGATGACTTTTTATAGTAGGATTTCGAAGGTAAGACTGTTTTATAGATCACTCTTTGTAATATTTAGAAAGCTGTGAGAACTTGCATTTCAAGTCTGTGAGAAAAATAATGAAGGGTGGTGCAGATCACGATCTCTATTAAATTTTTTTGCTTCATGATTTTCTATTTCCTATTGTAATAAATTCTGATGCATTTAACTTTCCTAAAAATGCACTTCTTTGTACTAAAAAAATACTTCTGTAGTTTTAAACTGTGTTTTTAGAACACTTCTGTTTCTAAAAAATACTTCTGACGGAAAATAGTATTTTTATGTAACTAAAATTAACTTATACTTCAGATATTTTTATTTATATAATTGTTAAAAAATTTTCTAGTTTAGTTGTAATTTACTATTTAGTTGTAGTTTGGTTTCTCGTGTCTTCTGATTAAGCTCTGTCTTAATTTAGATTCAAACTATTTACTAACATTCTGTTTAATCAAAAATATTGGACTCAAATACTGTGCATATCATGATAGTATAAACAGTTGATTTGAAATGTTAAATTTTGTGCAGACAAGTTAGACCCAAATTTTTTTATTAAGTTCTTCATCAATGCTGGCAAACCAGTGTGAGAGATCTTTTCATTGCTGTACATCTCATGCAATTTGCCTACAGTCTGTTATTTTCAAAAGATGGTAATAAACCAGGTATTTCATAATTACTAAAAGTACTGTGTCTTGTGTGACCAGCAGAATGCTTCTGCCTTGCCCAAAACTAGAAATAGCTCTCAAAACAGAGTATTAGCCATTTATCTTTTATGAAAGAGTGTTGAACACTATATCTGGCTTAATTATTGGCCACAGGAATTGCATGATGTTGTTGACTTGAAGTTCTGAGCAGAACCACATGGGGAAAAAAAGGTTATCTATGAATTGTCTGTGTGGTGGGTTACTCTCCATTTTGGTCACCGTGGTTCATATTGTAAGGATCCAAGCTCTAGGTTTGATCCTGCCAGAGCTTGATCCATTCTAGCTTGTTAGCTACAATGAAACAAATGGAGAGTGATGGTAGTTTGCCTAAAGTTTAGGACGTGCAAAATATGAGTTTTGTTTATTTCTGTACATTTTCTGTATAAGTAGAGATGATTTTTAATAACCTTTGCATCAGTAAAATAGATTCATTCTGTATTGTATGTCTGCTGGGAGAAGTGTTTTCAGGAATGGTATTAAAAGCATTCTTTTCCCTGGGAGAGGAGTAGTGAGGTGCTGTTACAGTACCTGAAAACTCCCTCACAGACATAAGGTAGCTGATAGTGCAATGGAAAGCATTAGCTAGGGGATTCTTGGAATCCAACAGCACAATAGAAAAACCTGTCTGAATTGTGAACATGTTTTGTGTTTGTAACAGCTACTGGTGGAAAAAAAAATTTTAAACTGCTTTGTTACCTGTATTGGAGTAATATTACCCAATGGTGTATCACATTACCTTTTTTTTTTTTTAATTTTTAGCCTTTCATAAATCCTCACGAGAAATGCGCTTGTGAGGCGCAGCACAGGTGCATTGTTCCATCCTGCATCCTTTGCCCCTTAAATTCCTGACTTCAGTATATGAAGTAAATACTGACTTCAGTATAAATGATTCTATTGCTATTTTATCGCATAATAGTTTCATACACAAGTACTAACTTCCTCATCTGATGTAGGGTTGCTTTTCTCAGTACCTAAAACCAATTAGTTGCAGTCTTAATTCTTTGCTTGGCAACTAAAATGATATCTTAAACATCTTAATGTGGTCTATGATAAATTGCTTCAGAACTACTCAGAATTCTTTTGCTAGAATCTAAGTTGACATTGCTATAAGGTCTCAAGCTTCTGTTTCTTTTAGCACATTCTGCACCAGGTGTTTTGGCTGACTTAGCGGATGATAAAATGCAATCAGAAGGTTTGTTTTCTTAAAGGCACATTGGTATCTGCTGCAACCACAGGAAGCTTTAGCCTTCATTTAGGTTATACAGTGGAACTTGAAATTACTACCCTGTGCTTTTTATACTTTCTCCTTTTTTTAGCCAGTGAGAGCGTGGCTTCCTAACATTCTGCATGCTTCCAGCTATTGTTCCTTTTTCTGTTCATCTATATGCTATGGCAGCAAGTAAAATAAGAAGACATGACAATAGGATTTAGCTTGATTCTTTGGTTTTATCTTTTGTAGAAACATAAAGTCTTTGAATTCCAAAACACTTTCCAGTGCTTAGCAGTGTTTAACTTTTCAAGCCAGAATTAATGTTTATCTTGCATTAATGTGTGAATTGTTTTTCTGAAGAATTTGACCAAACAAAATTAGGCTTTCTGTCTACTGCAGGAGATGGCAGATCATTACAGTTTATTTTGGGAGCACCCTGATTTGATGTTTTTTCCGGTAGATGGGAATTGTGATAATGATCATCTCAACAAATTTGCCATTGTGATTTACCTGTTTTCTATGTTCAAATAACTCATCTGACCTTTACATCTTCTAAAAATATTTTGCATGCACTTTGACAAATTTTAAGTGAGCTTTTTCCCACTTTATATTTCTCACAGCTGAAGTTCAAACCACCTTTTCATTAATACTTCCTCTATGTAATTCTGGAACTATTTTTCCAGAACTATGGTGCTTGATCTACTCCACAATCTTACTGTTTATTCCAGAAATTACTCAAGTGGCCTCTACAGGATTTCAGAAACTTTTTGAAGAGCCTGGAGTTCCCAAGTATTGAGAAATCTGGTTTTTTTCTATTTTTCCTAATAGGATGCAGCACAGATGCCAAGCAATCTGAGGAGCAATCTGCATCTGCAAGTGAAGAACTTTATCCTTTCTGCAGGGAGCCCAGTTATTTTGAAATCCCTACTAAAGAATGCCAGCAAGCTTCACAGGTAGCAGAGAGCACTATTCACGAAATTCCCACAAAAGATACTCAAAGCCCCCACGCAGCAGCTTCAGGGCACGCTTCCTTTACCATTGAATTTGATGACAACACTCCAGGAAAAGTAAAGATCAAGGATCATGTGACAAAGTTCACGTCGGAGCAGCGCCACAAGTCGAAGAAGCCTTCATCCTGCAGTGGGCAGGACCTGCCGGGGCTGCAGACGGTGATGATGGCAGCCGAGAGCAAAGTGGCCGATTGGCTGGCGCAGAACAATCCTCCGAGAATGATATGGGAGCCCACCGAGGAGGACTCCAAAAGTATCAAGAGTGATGTTCCAGTGTACCTGAAGAGGCTGAAAGGTAAAGTGAATAGTTACAGCTATGCTTAGCTCTGAAAGCAGCAATTCCTTGCCAGCATGCAGTCAGAGGATCCCTGAGCCTATGCGGAGTTCAGATCTGGGCTGGAAGCTGTATTGTTGAATTAAGTCTTGCAAAGAGCATAAGAAACCAAATGTTGAATCATTTTACAATCTATGGTAATTGGAGGTGTACTAGTGTGGCTGAAAACATCAGGTACTTAAACACTGATCTTGAAAAAGAAAAGGAAAAAATCCAACATTTAGTTAAACTTTATATATCTCACTTTTTCTCATGAAGTACTTTAAAAACATGGATTGCTTTTTAGAATCAAAGCTCTGAAGTTATGCTTTTAGCAGCTCTTTCAGTAGCATATCTTCTGTGATTATTTGTATCTTTGTATATTTTCTAAGAAAATAATTTATGGCAAAGAATACATCATATACTCATTCTGCTTATATGGATCATGTTTGGCAGAGTCCAGTTGGAGTCAGGAATCAGACATAAAGCAAGCGCTTCAATTTTTATACTCACCTTGTGGACTGTTGTATTCATGAGTGCTGCTGTTGAATGGAGTTCCAGGTGATCATAAATGTTAATTTATTGCAGACAGTGACATTTCAAATGAAATTAAATAAAATGTTACACACGACAAGTGCACCTTCTCTAGAGTGTCACTTAATGGAATAGAGAAGCAGATAGTCTTGATGTTCAGATGAAGAGTCCAGTACCATTCAAACTTGCATAAGGAAAACTTCTGATGAACTTTTTCAAGTCTCTCTTTTTTTCCATTTTCAATTTCAGCTGCTTAACCCTACAATTCTCATTTTCCTTGGCTCTGCAACATTATCATGTCTAGTTTGTAAACCAGCTGGGACTGGGTACAACATTCTTTGCCTTATTGATCAAAAGTCTGCTTTTTAAGGTTGTCCCTTTCAAATTAAGCTAAAAATAAAATTCTGAAAGCAGAATTAGATTAATGTGCTGGCATAAAGATAATAGTATATTATTTTTTCCAGTGTGAATCACATTCTTTGGCCTTCATGTAAATATATTATTTTCATGAATATTCTTTAATATACTAGCTATGACACTTTGATAAATAGAAGGGGTTTTGTTTATAAGCCTTTTCCTGACAGAAACTCCACAAAATCTGATTAATTTTCATCTGAAAGAGGTGTAAGTTATGGGATTCATATGGCCATAATAAATATCCGAATTTTGTAATCTTCTATGGCCTGTTTGTATTCTCAGTCATTAGTTTTACTTTTAGATAGTAAATATACCTAGGTGCTTTGAGAGTTCGATTTTTTTTTTGAAAACTCAAAGCTTTTTTTTTCTCCTCAGCTTTTTCTTATAATATTCTGCACTGAAGTCCCACTGCTAAAATTAGACTGTATGACTTTCACTGTGATGTTGCTACTGCTTTATTATTATTTGGAAACATCAATAATCACAGAATTTTTGTAGGCATTATTCTAACAAGTAGAAAACAGGAGTGTAAGTTGGGATTTCAGCTGTGTCTTCATTGGTGTTAGTCTGATAAGTAAGATTAGCCAATATGTAATTACTGTTTAACTGAATAGTAGCTGCATATCCTAACTATTTAAATGAGTAAACCATAAAGAAGCTGACCTCTTGAGAATCAAAAATACAGAAATTGGACATTGTATATATGTGTAAAAGCAGAATTGGATCTAAAAGAGTTCAGAGAGGATGAAAGTCTTCCTTCTCAGCTACTGAGCTAAAACTTAGGAGCATTGATGCTTTCATTGTACATGAGGTTGCTCTGTGTTAAATACACTTACTATGTGTAAGTATCCAGCCTTCACACATTTTCAGGTATTGTTGCAAAGTACATCTCTAGGTGTATGTATGATTTATGAAATATGTAATCCTTATTCATAGATCTCAGAGTAGTTCATGGAATGAATGAGTAATAACAACCATTTTACTTGCACACATCAGATGCTGAGCAGAGTGAATTATGGAAAAACTCATTGCTCTTCTTGGAAAAGTAATAAAGAATTCAATCCAAGTTTAAGTAGACATTTCTCATGATAAACTGTTGTAAATGTGAGAGGAATCCAGAAATATGAACTGTGGCTCTCTTTCCACTGTCAGAAGGACTTTATTAAGGTTTTCTTTTTCCCTCTTAACCCTGCCTGGAATGTGTCAGTAGTCATTTGTAATCAACTGGCTTTCTAACAATACCGATACAATTCAAAAATATGCTATAGTACAGCTGGTAAAATACTGGCTTTTGTATGTCACTGATAAGTATTCACAGATGAGAATATTGGAGAAAGGATACTTCAAATGCACTGCTGTTACTGATCAGCTTTGAAAATGTTTTCTTGTTTGACTTGTAGCAAGTTGATTGCATTTCCAGGAACTGTACCAAATTTGCAGAGCCAGGTCTATAAGCTATTGGAGTTGAAACAGAAATCCACTTTGAAATAATTTCCTTCCTAGTTTGCTGCTTGGCTTTTTTTGTAGATGTAATGTTGTGGTCTTACCTTGTTTCACTGTGGTATATATTGTTTTGCTTTGCTTGTAGGGAATAAGCATGATGATGGCACACAAAGTGATTCGGAAAATATTGGTGCACACCGGCACTACAGTAAACGGGCGGCACTTGAGGAGCACTTAAGGCATCATCATACAGAGCTGAAAAAGTCACACCAGAAAGTCCATTCCACAGAAAAGCAGCAAGAACAAGCTGGTTTGAGTCAGACTGCCTTTATGATTGAGTTTTTTGATGAAGACCATCCTCGCAAGAGACGTTCTTACTCTTTTTCTCAGAATGTAGGAGCTCTGGGCCCAGAATCTCCATCTCCGACATCTCATGCACGAGCTGAAAGAGTGAAACCTGCATCAGGAGAGAAAGTCCCTTCACCTGTGCAAGCCAGCACATCACACCACAGAGCAGTACATGGTGTTCATGCCAAACTTCTAAACCAGAAATCAGAAGAACCCTCTGCTGCGTTACCTGCCTTACAAGCTGCGTTGTTAAGGAGTTCAGGAAGCCTTGGCCATAGGCCTACTCAGAACCAGGAGATGGACAAAAAGTTGAAGAGCCAACATATTTCTGCTGCTACTGAAAAGGACAATGAGGATGACCAGAGTGACAAAGGTACTTACACTATTGAGTTGGAAAATCCCAATCCTGAAGAAGTGGAAGCCCGCAAAATGATTGACAAGGTGAGAAACCTGAAATGCATTCTGATCTTAAAAGTGTTATTGCATGTGTGGGCAGCTCTCTATCCCTTCTGTTCTGCTTATTAAAACTGCTGCAATAACACAAGTTTTTAAACCTGTCTATAATGTTGAAATACAAAATGTTGTAAGAGCAGCAGTAGGCATTTGGTTAAACATTATTCCTTCTTGCATACTGCTGTTGTCTTCAAGCTTGGTAGTTTTAATGTGTTTCCAAAAGATTTCAGTACCAGGCACCAAAAATCATTTAACCATAAAAAATACCAGGCACCAAAAAATCACGTAGCTGGTACTTTTATCAGGATGGTTTGTGTTCTTGTGGAAGTACCCACTTGTTCTTGAAAACCTCTTGTTTCTAGTTTTCATTACATAAATTGGTTCCATCCAAATTATTATATAGATATAGGTTGCAAATGTTTTCTATACTTATTAGAAAAGTGTATTCAGTAACAGTAACTGAATTTCAGTGTCAGCTGTAAAGAGTAAGTATGAAAATGCTTTGATTTTCCAAAAGTGTTTATATGATAGCAGTGTAAATTTCCTAGTTTGCTTATTGGTAACCATAGAAATATCAATAACAGTACAAATTGTATTTGCAGTTTAAAAACTGTATTAAATAACTATTCTTTGGATTCAACAGGAAAATATGGGTAGCAGAAGGCTATGTCTAATAATTTTGCTTAACATGACTTGAAATGGACTTTTTCTGCTTTTGTTGTGTTTTCCTAGGTAATATATCATTGTAGAATGCCTGCATCCAATTCTAGGCTAGGGTTTTGCAAATTTACAGTAAATTCATTGTTTGGAATTATCTAAGGATTCATTTACATGTCTAAAACTTTTCAGAGCTAAACAAATACATTCATACATTTAGAATTCATCTTGGTTAGTGTTGAAAACTGTGTTTTGCAAGAGAAGCTAGCTTCACTTGTTTGATTTTGTAAAAAAAATCTAAAGTAGTGGGGAAATGGAACATTGCATTATAGATTATTTTCTTTTAAAAAAGGTGTTTATGGAGCATTTGGAGACAGGGATTAAAGTAAAGGGTGTCACCTTCAATGAAATAATAAAGATAATATTTTCACATCTTTGGATTCTGAAAAGGAAATTTTTTACTTCTTTAAATCAATGTTCAAAAGTCAACTGGGAACTAAAAGCATTCCAAATGAAGCAAGTAAATATTAAAGAACTACAAATTTCTACATTTATTCTTAAATTTTAAATCTTCAACTAAATAGCATCAGAAAATTTGTAAGTCAAGTTTTAGCTAAATCTAGTAGTTCAACAGGGCTGTTTTGGAAAGCACACCAAGTAATAACATTTAAAAATAGACAATTTATGTACTTGATAAAAATGTTATTACTGCCTAATGTTATAATCAGAGAATGTGCTGAGTTGGAAGGGACCCATTAGGATCATTGAGTCAAACTCTCAGCCCTACACAGGTCATTCCAAGAATCACACCCTGTGATTCTCAGAGAGTTAATAAAATTCCAACTTTTTTGTGGCCTTCAGTACCCGTTCAGATTATCTAAAGTCAGTTTTTTGTTTGAATCAAATATCTCCTGTTACAGGAGAGATTCAAGAACAGGAAGTGAGTGGAAGCCTTAAGAATGGTAGTAAAGTATTGCTTCATAATCTTAGTGTTATATAAAAGCTTTTGGGTATCATAAATTTCCTTTACTGCTAACTTTAAAGGTGTCACCACTACGTATTAAAGATTTACTATGAAGTAAAGCAGAGATATTTTCTCTTCAAGGTCTTCTGTATCATTTCACTTAGTATCTGTGTTGAAATCTTATGAACACTATATTTTACACCCAGTTCAAAGAGCCCTGCTCTGCAATTCTTATTTGATTTGGTAATACGAAGTAGTATGATACTATTTTTATGAAGTGCAGAAAAATAGCCAATGAAGAAAATCTAAACCAAATGGAAGCCAAAATTTTTGTCCTCCAGCTGAGCTCAGCTTTGCTTCCTTCCTATTTTAAATTGCTAATGCTTTGGATAATCTTACTTGGCCAAAGGGGGATAAGTGAGGTATAAGACAAGGACTTTGTAAGCCTGTTGACTCACGTGCTTCTTTATTGAGGATTTAAGAGAATTATTGGTATACATCTTATCAATTATTTCAGTATAACCACCCTTTCATTGTTGGCAAGTCAGTCCTTTTTCTGAGTAGTTACTATGCCTGCTCAACTGAGTCATTTAAGGGTGTCTCTTGGGTCCAAACTTTAATTGAAATTCAGGAGTTTACTTTGCTAGGATTGGGATGAAAGTGCACTATAAATAGCAAGGATCACTTTCTAAAACATTTGCACAAATAATGCATTCTTCTGAGTAGCAATTTACATTAGAATGGTGCTAAAATCTGTGTGTGGTTTACCTAAAAAAATTTCAATGGAATAAAGTAATTCTGTATTTGGATATTTTCTCCCTTTTATTGGAGAAAAGGATGAGAATGACCAAAATATCCAAAGATTACTCCCAAGTGTGACTCATTATTAGCCTTAGCCTCAATTTTCTCTGGAAAGAAACATAAGAGCAAACCACAATTGCAAGAATAGTATTAACCTGTAAAAAATCAAGGTGAGATTATTAATGCTTCTTTACATTAAGAATCCAAGAGAAACATGCAGGAAGTCAAAGTTAAAATTCTCAGAAAAAAATTGAAAAAACCCGTCTCTCTGTGTAATTCTAAGAAAAGGGGAGTACAAATCTTAATGTTGAGCTGTATTACTTCCTTCAAAAGTACTGGTTTTGCTTAGTGTAGCCTTTTGCTAAAGATTGAAGGAAATAGTCTCAAGAAGAGTAGGTGCTTGTGTGAAATTATTTTAAAAAGCCAGAAACTATGCTGTCCTGCTTATTCAGCATCTTTATTTCATTTAGATTGCTAAGCATCCAGTTCTTCCTCTGGTGCTTTTCAGCCTCTAAGAAAAAAGTATTGTCACTATAGCAGAAAAGGAGCAGAATAGCAAATGACAGAACCTTTGTTTGTCAACCATTTTAAAGCCTGACTTTTGAGAATAGAACGTGAGAAAAATGCATTATCAGAAAGAAAGAGGAAAATATGTCATAAGTAACAGACAAAAGCTTTTTAATTTCAGTTCTTTTCCATAACAGAGAGGGGTAATCACATATCTGCAGTCATGACTGTCTTGGGGTGAATGTCTTCTACTTACCTAAAATGCAAGTTTTCAAATATATTATTGCTTGTGTCTTATACAACTTTCGAAGATTTTTTAAAAAGATTTATTTTAAGGTTAAAAAGTACAGTACATATGCACATAGTTTTCAATTGTAAATGTTAAAAGAAGATGCAAGTCGAAATTTAGTTGTGTCTTAATATTCTTTATGAATACAGAGTACTTGAAAAATAGCACTAAACTTTGCTTCCTAAAAGTCCTTTCATTAGTCAACGATACTTCTGCATCCAGGCGTTCAAATGTCACTGAAATTCATAGAGCAGTATGAATTGGTTAGTAGGCTAAGGTATAGAAAATAAATATATTAATAACAGGAGAAAAATAGATGATAGATCTCTTTTTGTACTTGTAGAGCTCTTTGTTGAATTGCCACTGGGAGCAATTTCATCAGTGTGGTAAGAAAGCAAGCTGCTCTTGTATGCCACAAAGCCCACCTTGGACATATGTGTCATAAAATATCCTCTACTCAAATAGCATCAGAAAGGCACAACTTTTTTCTAGCAGAATAATGGTCTTATTGTTGCAGCTAACAGCTAAGTACAAAATGAAAGAAATTCAGGATCTTGATTTAATTTAGAACATGTTTTCAGTGTTTAGTTTTCCATATAAAATACATGAGTAAATGGGGCACAGTTGTAGGATTTGTTTTTCCTCTACATTCAGCCTTTATGCTCTTTAGATGGATTCAGTGCTTTCTTCTGTTAACACTTAGCAATTGCTTTCTTTTTATCTCTGAGTTGTAAATTTTCTATCCATTTTATGTTTTTTAAATGAATCAATCTATTAGAAGAAAGTTGTTCTCAGAAGTCATATCACATTAAAAAATCTTCATAGGCCACAGAAAAGGTAAGTCTGCCAGTGGATGAAAGAATTTAAAATGATGCTTCTGCAGTTCATCTTCCTTTTTTGTAGATATAAAGAGACCAAATTATCATGCTAATGACTTTCTTTTTTCAATAAAGCAAAGTACTGCCAGTAATAAATATTAATAAATGAATGTGCAAATAATTCTGCATGTGTTTGGAATATTAAATAGTTTGAGGCTATTGCAGTAAATAAAAAGCAACTCAATGGGGGGTTTTGTGAGTTCTTTGGGGGTTTTCTTCAGGGCTCTTTCTCTGTTTGTTTTGTGTAGGGTGTTTTGTTGTCTTTCTTCTTCAGCCAGTTTCATTTTAGGGTATTTAAAAATTGAAATATTTTATAAAACTTACTATAGCAGATGTAAGCTCTTCTATACATGTGTGGGAAGGGATGGAATAGAATTGAGGCTATATGAGGGTTTCAAGTTCTGTCAGATAACCAGGAAATCTGGGATGTTACAACAGTTCATATGCATATGGAAACATTTGGCTTTGGTCCCCAAATTTTTTGGCTTTGGTCCCCAAAATTTTGGTCCCCAATTTTTTTACTTGATTTATGTTATTTTAATTTACATTTCCTTAAAGATAATTGATTTTTTCATCAGCATAAAAATTTAGATCGCAAATTCAACTGATTCATACTGATTTCCAAACAGATGACTTGAAAAAATGTATCAAAATCAAACCTCAATCCATCCTGTCCCCTTCATAAAGACTTACTGTGACCATGTAATGATTTTGTTTTCAGTGCAAGATCCATAGTCTAGATGTTTTAAAGTCTTTATGTAGATAGACGGGCCCTAGCAGTAATGATCTTGTTTTTAATATGCAGTCTATCACCTTCAATTTTATTTGATTAAATACTGTGCAATGAGTATACATAAATCTTGAGAGAGATTCTTCTTTCCTCTTTAAAATTTTGGAATAGTAATTATGGAGGGAAAACTGTATAGGTGTTCACTGTAGACAGCACATTTTCCAATTTTATTTTCTGGATCTTTCTGCTCATGATGATAGTTATTTGTTTGGTTTGATTTCTTTTTTTTTTCTTTTTCTTTTTTTTTTTTTGAGTATGGATATGAATGGGAATCTGTTCTGAAAGATGATTGTTATAAAATGGAATTTCCTTATTCTTTTTACACCCAGGGCATATCTGTCATACCACATTGTAATATTGGCTAGCATGAATTTAAAGTAGTATTTACTTTTGAATGATTTATTGTTGTGTCTTTAAGTGTTCATAAATGTTGTATGCCAGATCTTGTCTTCTCTCTTGCAAATGTTAACAATTTTTCAGTTAGCTTGCAGATTGTTATTGTTATAATTCCTCTGGTTATGGAATTAACATGCATGTTATAGAACTGCTCTCAGCAATTTTTTCAGTATTGTAAGTGGAAAAACTACCTGGAAAGATTCAGTGGGTAGAGAGGAAGTTAAGAGAAAAAAAAAATCTCAGTATGTTTCAATGACTCTTTAAGAAACTGAGGTAGATGTATCTGTTTTCAGAAAATCACTTTCAGGTCTCCTGTCTTTTCACACTCTCTGGGTTTAATTGCTTTTACCATTGCTTCAGCAGTTTCTTTGGGAGAAATGCTTTGAGCCCTACAGAGTGGCTTGTTTGCAGAATGACTATTTTATGAGTACAATGCTGAAAAAGCAGCAGACCACTTGAAGCCTATCCAATCATCTGAGCTTATAAATTTTGTCGAGTTCAGAGGATGTTTATGACCTTTTCTTTTTATAAGCAAAGGAGTTTTACAGCCTCTAAACTTGTTTCATTTTTAATTTGGAATCCTAAAGGAAATGAATACTTCACAGTGGCAAACAGGGACAAAATATGTATGCATGTAAATATGTAATTGGTGTCTGCTAAGAGGACTAGACTTGGCATGTTGATCCTTTTCATTTGCTTATGTGGCTTTTTTTATACCAGAGCATCTTGCATCTGAATCTATAACTTGCATATAGAGTTAAAATGACGTAGAGAGCTTCTGTGAAAATCCATGCTGTTCATGAGACATTCCCTGCACAGAACACAGTCTGTTTGCCTGGAAAGGCCAGGATAACTGCCAAGAACAAGCAAAAACTATTAAAATGAAGCTCCTCAGAAGCAGCTTGGTTAAACACAGTTCATATAGTAGCTGAACACAGAAAGAGCTGAGGCGTTGTACTCTTATCTCACTTTCTGAAAGATGAGAAAAAATGTTTGCCTTTTGTCTTTTCTCTATGATCAATAACTGACTTTTAAGGACCAACTTGCTGTGTGTTATGAATGCCTGAACCACCTTCTGTGGAAGAATTGTCAGGAGCGCAGTCTGAGCACCAAATGCACCGAGATGATCTGAAGCCTCTTCCATTTCCTTGCTCTCTGGAATCCTCTTTTGCCATCAATCAGTCATACTGAGTGTGGTTTATTTACAATTTCTTCTTTCTTAGTACACCCAAACTGTGCTCAAATCTGAAATCCTGCTTGTATTTTCAAAATCATACTTATTCCTTTTTTTCAATATATTTGGTTTTTGCTGGTCTGACTTTATCTGTTTACAGCTCAGTTTCGGAAACCTACTTTTGTCTTCTGTCACAAACAAATATGCTCATCTTCCTTTCTCCTAAAAAGCTATGAAACACAATTGCTATCATAATTTACATTCCCATCACTTTACAATGACAAATACCCTATTTCAGATTAAATAATTTGTTCCTTATTAATTTTGGCATGATCCTTCTTTAATGCCCTGTACAGTGTAGACCCTTATTCCTTGCCATTGCTCTGCTTTGTTTTTATTTTTTTTAACTGTTCATCTTTGAATTTCCTTGTCTCTTTCTTGTCATTGGGTTTCATTCTGTTCCTTTTATACAGATTGCCTACATTGAAATTAATAGCATTCAAATAATGATATTTTTAAAATATGTTTCTAAATTATGTCCCTGACTGTTGTTAGGATCTAAAAGAATAGCAAAAGAGTTATTGAAATAATTTTACTTTTCTAATATCATCATTAATGAATAGGAATTGCAGCTAGAATTCTTAATATTTCTTTGTTGGTTTTCTGTTAATTGATGGTATTGATAATTACTATATATCCTTTTCATTAGGACTTCAGCAGTAAGATTACTGGGGAAATATTGTCAACTAAAAATTTTAAAACTAGATAGGATTCTTCAGATTCTCCCACTCTAATACTCATAATTTGCTGTCAAACTGAGTGAATATATCTATTAGAAGTCTCAAATTACACTTTTTTCTGTTCATATCAGTATCTTCAGTAATGACTTGGATGAGCAACAAGCTCTATGCTCATTATGTACTGAGTAATTATAGTATTGTAGAACTGCACTGTGATCGTCTTACAACATGAAACAGTTTAAAGGTAAAGCAAGTAAGAAGTCCAGATATTATGAACTTGGCAAAACATCTAAATGAGATACAACTTGAAAAAGTTTTTTTCTTAGTCAAGAGCTTTCAGGTTTATAAAAAGCACATAGGAAGAACGTCAGGTGAGATTTGTGGGTGTGGGGGAGGGGGTTAGCAATCCATTGTCTTCCTTCTTATTCAGAAAAAATGGTTCCTGCTGCCATTTGTGACCAGTTTTTATTTTAATTTCTTGAAAGTATTGCACATATTGAGGAAGAATATTGACTTCTATGGTTTTAAAGAATCATCTTGATAGTTAATTCTAAAGTCATTGCGTTCACCTCTAGTATCTGTGCTGTAAAAAAATATTAATTCCCTGCTTTGGGACAGGAGAAGGGAAAGTGAACAAGACCAATCCCTGATCACTAAAGCTAGCTTATGTTAGAGCTGTGTTGCAGCTATGGTGATGAGCAGGTGAACTCTGAGTAATGAGCTTTTGTCACAGGGAAATGTATATGACCTGCCAAAAGAGAATAGTTCTGCTTTCTGCAAAATTAGCCCTTGCCAAAAAGACCAAGGCACGGTCTCAGACTTGGCCCTGTAACTCACGCTGTCTCCGAAAATGTGCCAGTACCTTTTGCAGGTTTTGCATCTTGCTTTTATTGTGTTAGACAGATTTTGTTAATTCTTGGATTTGGTTGGATAAAGAATTTCAACAATTACTGGTTAGTACAGATAAGGTTATAGTCTCAGAATATTGGAAATACTGTTGCTCCTATAAAGTGATTAAATTTTTGAATACCCTCATTAAGTTACAATTTTTTTGCCATTAGTTAGTGCATATTTTCCTTCTGTATTTTTTCAGGAAAAGTTTGCATTCTAGCAAGTAACAAGATATAGTGCTTTGAGACTTGTTATAGTTTTAGCCTACTGTTTTGGCCCTTTGTTACTGGGTGAACTGCAGTATGTAAATGGATTATCATAGGGGATCTTTGAAGGAGTTACTTCACTGCTTTGAAATGGAAAAGTATGTACCAGGAGTTCACCTTATCCTTCCTACTCTGAAATACTTGGGGCTTTCTCAAAACTCTGCTCTAGGAGACCTGAGATGCTAAGCCAGGGTGCCCAGGACTTTATCCATTTGGGTCTTCATGCCCTACATGGGCAGAGACTTGGCAAGCTTGCCTGACTGTCCTCAGAGTGGAAAAACTTTTCTTCATACCCTGTCTCATGTGACACGAGTTGTCCCTTGTCCCCCTGCAGTGTAGCACCATGGAGAGCCGGGCTGTCATCTTGGTGCATTCCCCAATGTACTGGGAGGCTGCTGTTAGGCAACCCAAAGCCTTCCCCTCTCCAAAGTGATCAAATCCAGCTTCCCCAGACTCTCCCCACTGGTAAAATTCCCTAGTCTTTGCCATCTTGGTGGCCCCTGCTGAGCTACCTAGTTAGACAGTGTCTCTCCTGTATCACCTGTTGACCCATTTGCTTAAGGAGCCAGCTGGAATGCAGCTTAAACAAAATTACATCAGGAATATTTCATAGACGGGTCTGGACACTACAGCACGTCGTCATTCCCATGCCATTTCGAATGTCCTGATTCAATGGAAATTGCTTCATGCTTCATAACAATAAAGTAGTTATTTTTAAACACCACCAGCACAGTTTATACACCATGTTTGTGTCTGTTCTACATTACAGCCATGTGGCATAGACCCTGCAAGTACACCATGAAATGGTGCAGATTGGTGGGGTGTCTAGATTTTTCTCTCTCAGTCAACTTTCAAGGTTTTCTGTGAAAAATTTCATCCCAGATTTTGTTCTGTAACTTCATGAAACTTGAAGCAACCAGGATGGAACAATGTAATCTTCCTGCAAAAAATATAATTTCAGAAAAATAAATAATAGGACAGAGCAGGGCAAAAAACCTTTAGCTTTCCAGAATGATTTCTTATAGGAAGCAGATATCTTAGAAATACCTTTTTCTGCTAGTTTCAGTTTTAAATTGCACATGTTAAAAAACTGCATTAGAATTGTTGTTTTTTTAATATTTCTAGGATATATTATTGTTATTAATATTTTTTTATTCTTTTTACATTACTCCGTATTTCCCAGGTGCTCTCAAAAAATGCATGATCAGAGTCTTGTGAAAGTCCCTGTTGTTTACAGTACTATTGAAAAAGGATAAATTATTGAGGAAACTTATTTTGCATTTACACCTGTGTGGTGGATATATGTGATTTGTGATGGTTAGTCACGTACATGGAATACACAGAATTATTTTACCTCCTAATCAAAAATAAAGGCTTGCTTCTCATTTTTCAAACAGTCTGATATGTCCAAATCTGTATTGTTTGTATATTGATTGCAGAACCTGGCTTCATCTTTTTCTTCCCCATAACTAAGTTAATCAAAATGTATTTCTTAGTTGCTTCTGAAAAATAAAAGCTTTATAGAAAGAAACTTCAGTCTTTCTGTCTAAATAGATGAGAGATGCAGCAATATGTGTCATCAGCATTTTCTCAGAATTCTCTAGGTTTGATTAAGTTATCTCCTAGACCTTCCTTAAATGATTTTGTAATCATGAAAGTATTTAAAGAGAAGAAACATCTAAAGAATTGGAAGCATTGAAAAATGTAATCTAGTCTTTGCAGGAAGATAAAGTCTCTATCCATTCGTGCTTCAGTCACAATAGCTCACTGTTTACATGCATACCATATTGTATCAGCCCAGAAAGTACAAATTGCATTTTCTAGATGGTGGAGAGTTGATAAATGGAGTATGTGGATTGGTCAAACCTGAAATTCTGACAGTATTGCTTTTCTGCAGGTGTGTGACAGGTCTGTAAGTAATAATCTACATTTTGTCAAATACTTGAGTTATTTTATCTTGCGAATAATTTTAGTATTTAAATTCTTAATTATGTGTTAGTAGCAATTTTTTAAGAGTTTTTTATATATCACAAGTCTGAAATTTAGTCTTTGGGCTACATCACACTTAAATGCATCTCCTCTTTCTTGTGAGAAGAGGGGCTTTGCAGTTGTATAGCAGTGGAACTTAGGCCAGGTGCATCCACAATGCACATGTAGAATGACATTGTAGTATGAAAATATACTTTTATTGAAGAAGATGTTTTACTTTTCTTTCTAATAATACAGTCCCCAAATATTTTGCTTATCTCTTCTGATATCTCCACTGTATAGAGAGAAGGAACATTAGGAGTGCTAACACTTGGGTCTTAGTGATATTCATATCACCTTTCACAGAAAAAAATAGGCAATATTCAAATTTGGTTTTGCAGTAATTTCAGTAATAGAAAAATAACAAAATTTGCTTAAACATGAGTTCAGTACTAGAAAAGGTAAGACTGAAAGTGTTATTTCTGATACAGTAAAGAAATTTGACATGGTAAATGAATGTGCTGTCAGATAAAAGGAAGCAATTTATAGCAGCAGTTTGCTACTGAAGTCTAAATTAGATAGGGATGTCTGGAATTCATATTTTCCCTCTGGTGCTTATGTGATAATACCAGAATTTAATTTCGTTTAAAAGAACATATAAAATTCTGTAATCAATGAAAGGATGATACACAAAGAAAAAATTCTCTGCAGAATAGTGATATATTCAAAGAAAGGTGTCAGTGGACGGTAACTGGTTTCTATCTTCAAAAATTGCCACAACTGTACAAATCAAAAGTATATTATGAAAGCAAAAATTTAAGTTTTAACATTCTATTTTTATAAGAATAAAACAAATGTTTTGTAAATGCTGTTAAGCAGCTTCTAATCCAGAGACTCTAGATATAAATTGAAAATTTGGGGAGCACTGCCTGAATTTTAAGGCTTTCTCATGAGAGCAAAAAACATATCCAGAGCATTTGAGAAAATTTCCTCAGGTCTTAGTGTAATAATGCTGTAGCAAGGTTTTCCTGTAGTTAGCATAAGGAGTTGAATGTCAGGGTGCTAACTATTATTTTTTCCTTTGTCTGCTTCTCAGAAGCTACAACATTATGGTTTGTGGCCATCTAGTGGTGAATCCATTTTGAAAACACTAACCTTGTTAAGAATTGTAATAAACTAGTCCTCTGGCTTTGCTTTGCAAAACTGAATTACAGTACACTTTTGGAGAAAAAAGAATTCTCTACGCCTTTTCCTATTCTGCACATTGTTGCAGGAGGATAACATCTTGAAGATGACAGAACAGTTTTTGATGTTAACTGTTAATTTTTGGCAACCAGCTTGAATGTGTGTGGTTCATTTTAATCTGTAATTTGTTAATATCTAAGTCCCTAGTAGTAAAGTAGTGATTTTATTTCTTACACAGAAATTTGAAAATTTTATTAATTACATGTTTCCAAGATTAAGATATTTTCTAAAATGTATTTGATTATACATCAATTCTGAAAGCAATTCACATACCCTGTTTCTGTCACTCATGAGAAATTTGACAAACAGTATGGTGGTTCTCCTGCTAAAGTTCTTATTATTAACTGCCTTAGTAATAATGTTTTTCTAGTATTTTTTTTTTTGGAACATTGTTTTTAAAATGTCATGGGAAAATTATCCTGGCTTGAGCAGAGAGATTAATAAAAGCATCATTAGGAAATAGAGCAATAAAAGAACTATGCCAAGTCACGTCTTGGATGAGATGAGTCTACATGATTCATGAGACCTGGTGGAGTTTTAATATCTGCCAAATCTCCAACAGCTGAGAAACTGAAGTTTTGTTTGTATTAGACAAATAATTCAATATGCATATTAATAGCAAATGCAAGAATTTATATTTCTTATTATCATTAGATAATAGCAAAAATATGATAATTTGGTGGTTCTAGTTATTGGGTTTTTTCCTTAATTGGTAAAATGGGTTCTGCAATGATTTCACTTTAATCTTTTGTTCCTTTCATCAAAGTGTCATTTTTTCATATCTGACCATTCCAACTAGCAGTTCTTTGAATTTTCACAATGTTGACATAGACTTCCACATTTTTTAATAATTGTTGTAGATTCTTCTTCTGTTTAATTTGTAAATTGCACTAAGGTGACAAATAAGCATAATACAATAAAACCGATTTATACTCACTATCCAGCATGCCACCATCCATCCATTAACATTGAACATTGCATCAGGATGGTATTGGGTTAATGAATGTAATGGTTTGTTTCATTTTCAGGTATTTGGAGTGGATGGCAGCCAGGATTATAATAGGCCTGTTATCAACGAGAACCAGAAAGATTTAGTAAAAGATTGGGCTATAAATTCTGCTACAGTAGTGCTGGAAGAAAAAAGACCACTGAGTACAACTGGATTTCTTGACACAGAGGTAGAATTTAATTTTTGACGGTCTTCTTTTTTCTTCCACTAAAAGAGAGCACTAAGAACCGACCAGTAAGTGTTAAACAGGAAACAAAATCTTGCCTGGAAAAGATGAACTCAGATCTATAAGTAATCTATTTCTTCTATGCCTTTATTGCATCATGAAAGCTTCTCTGTCAGAGGCAGGCATAATTCAATGTGGAGGTGTTTTTAAACTTGGCTACCTTTCTACATGCACTGACACGAGTGTATTGGAAATGTAGCAGAAGTTTCTTTGCCACAACATACTTTTGCACAGTATATACTTCATGTAAGTTCTTCAGCAGAACTGAGCAAAAGCTGGTTATGTTTTATAGCCCAAAGCAAGTAACGATATTAAAATTCAGAAATAAGATGTGTGCACTTAATGCATGATACAAAGTGATCTAGGAAAAAAATGATGGATAATACTTTTCAGATTTTTTTCTCTGAAGCCAGAGGACTTTAGGTTTTTACATTCATGATTTAAGTTCTCCAATGAGGTGCCACTCATGACAAGTCACTTACATGATTCAGACACATATAACTTAATCAGTTGGTGAAAGAATATACAGAGGAAAATGCCTGTATTTATATGTGACTTAAAATATGCACACAATATATTGGTCATATTTCATAATGAAAACTTGGGAGGCATTCTGCTATCATTGTGATAGATAACTAGCTTGAAATATGTCTGGAACAGAACAGGATCACAGTGAAGTGGAATCAACTGGCAACTGTAAAGAAGCACATAACACTTATGTCTAAGTCCTTGGTAAACTGTTTCTGAAGTGTGGTCCTGTAATTTAGCAAACTTTGTAGATAAGCAATTTTTTGGAAGATATTAAGAGCTTTAAGTGTGCCTGCCATGCAAATACATTGATTTTAGTACCTGTTTCTTTTAGAGGTGTGTTTTCTCATGGTTGTATTTTAGCTACTGTGAAGCCACAGTCGCTGTGCCTAGACTAGTACCTTTACCTGGTTTCTCTAAGGCACTTCAAGTGAACTATTGCCACACAGCATAGGCATATCCCATGGAAGGTTTTTCACCTTGCTTCTTTGCACAAATCTGTAACCATATTCTTTCTCTCTCCTATTTTCATGCCTTTTGCAGCACTCAGATCTTTTGTGCCTTGTCAGTTTTAAAGAGTATTGATTTTTTTTCACTTTTATAATTAAATAAGCAGAAGAAGAATGTATGATTTGTTTATTAACATAATTGGTCTTTTCAGGTGTCAACTTTCCGAATAAAAGGTTTTGTTTTTAGAAGACTGAGACTACTTCTGCAATCATACAGCAGATCTAAGAAACCTTCTGGCAGTGATATACTAAAACTCACTTTGATTTAGGTGGAAATTACAAGAATTATGCTGCTTTATTACTGTGACTGCTTTGCTGCATTAAAAGGTCTTTATATAGTGGGAGAGAATAGGTTATTAGCATAATTTTAAATATTACAAGGCATGGTGATAGGGTAAAGAAATGAAAATTATTTGGTAAGTCAAGGAGCAAACTGACATAAGCAATGTGGATAGAGCAAGGATTAGTGTAAGAAGAGTTGAGGACAGATGAAGATGGAAGAAAGCTTACCAGGGAAAGCTTGGTAAATTAGGGAAAGCTTAAAATTAGATGTTGGTTGATAGAAATTTAGAAGTACAAGAGGAGCTAGTTCAGAAAATTAGAAGTGTCTTATAGGGAAATAATGGGAAAACAATAATGAGGATAACTACTGGGAGAAGATTATTACATTTAAAGTGTTATTAGCAAAACTTGCACTCTGTTTAGTCAGTAGGAAGGGGAGAGGCAAATGTGTTTGATTTGTAAAGTTTGTGGGTTATGTTCTCATATACAAACTTTTCTGCTTGTAGGTTTTGGAAGACTTACTGCATTACTGAGCTGCAGATCATAAGTTTATAAACCTTATTGAAGATCTTGGCTAAATAGTCAGGTAACATCAGGGTAGCTCAGTGTTCCAGTTTGGCATCCACTCAGATTGTGGGTGGAACTTACTCCAGCTGCCCATCACAGTTATTGATTAGCAGAATAAGGTGAATTCAGAACATGATTGACATAGAAAAAGCAAAGAATAAAAATCTAAGATATTTCTATTCAAATAAAATGGAAAAGGTGGCCTGGGAAATTGTGAGGATTTTATAGAAATAGTTTATAGAATCAGAGAATAGTTAGGGTTGGAGGACACCTCTGGAGACCATGCAGTCCAGCACTGCTACCAAGGCAGGACAGCATCATCTAGAATCACTTCAGGGGTTGAAAGCTTATTCTGAACTTAAATATCTTAGCTTTACAGGGGTTTTGAAGCATCATTAATAAAATGCTTGGAAATGCTGTACTTGTTCAAGAAGTTTTTAACTTTTTCTTTGATACAACAGTCTTTAAATACTTTGGAGTAGTGTATTTCATAAATAAAGTAAAATGCAGAGTGAGTGTCTTGACACAGTTGAACTGAACCTGAATACACTGGTTCTTGCCTTTTCAGTGATTACATATAGGCAATGAAAATATTAAATCCATCTATTTAAAATATTTAAATGTTTTTATTTTCTACACTATAAGCTGCCACTTGCCAGCCAAGGTAAGTGTGATTAAAGAAAAAAAATGAAGTAAATGGAGAACAAAGAGAATATTATTATTGTTGTTGTTGTTCTTATTATTTGTTCTTACCTGTGAGTTTGGTTAATAAAAATACTGCAGGCATTTGGGCTATGACCTATCCCTCCAACTTCCATTTAATTTTCAGTGGTCAGTTGTCTGTGCTAAACATGGTTCTTGAATAATGGTTTATCAGCATTGTGTTTGATGTGCTTCAGTTTTTTGGTTGGTTTGGGGATTTGGTTTTTTGGGTTTTTTTGTAAGACAAAAGCTTAGAAACCTGGTTCTTCATCTGTAGAGTCGTCAATGCCATTGACTACAATGTTCCGTTGCTGTTTGGAGTGCCTACTTATGTCTTTCCCACTGAAGATCAGAAAAATAATACTACTGACATTCTGAATATTGAATTTCATTCATGTAAATATTTGCTATATTGCTTCTTAGAAGTGGAGAATTTAGAGGCTCAAATTACTCCAACTTTCTGTCTTGTTGAGCAATCCATTTAGTTTGGAGTTTGATACTTATTTTTTTTTGAACTTAGATGCTATACTGAAATGTAGGCTGATGTATCACCAATATCACAGGGCTGTGAAAAGGCAAACAGGACCCTTGAATGCCCAGGAAATGCTTTACCAGCAGAAAAGGGCAGTGTTATCACCATGGTGAAGCTTCCCCTGTAATAACAGCACTGGAACTGTTAACATTCTTGGGAGAGAAGGGTGGATACGAGTCTAGAGAAGGTACAGAGTTACTCAGATTGTAACAGGAGAGGAGATTTACCTTACAAGAACAGATCAATGCTGTTCAATTAGTCTGGCAAAGTAACAGCTGAGATGGATGCAATTGCTGGGTTTTCATGTGTAAATGCAGTAACTATAATAGAAGAGAGAAAGAACTGTTAAAGATAGGTGTCAGTGTTGTTCCAGGAATAACTTGAAGACATTGGCTCTAAATAAGTCAGGTATGGAAATGTGTAAAAAGATCATCACCCCAGAGGCATATGGTTCTGAAGCAGGTACAGTGAGAAGAACTGCTGTCAAGGCAGCAATTTATGAAAAGATTAAATAATATGATTCTTCCAACTTGAACTGTCTCGAGTTATGTGTCTGAAAAGACATCTAATTTTTAATTAATTTTATTCACACTATTGAAATCTATTAAAAAAAAAAGTTAATCTGCTCTGAAATGCCAAGAGCTGGACATGCTTTTAGGTGTAATGTGTGTGTGCTGTGGATTTTTTTCAGATGTGGAGCCTGAAGCCCTAAATCTTTAGGCTGAACAATAAGCCCACAGAAATCCATTGTTACATTTTCAAAAGATTTCTTACTCACTTTTTATGTGAGATAACGATAAGAGAAAGCAGATTTAACACAAAGGTAAAAGGCTGGTATCTTGTAGATAAACCCAGTTTTTCTGAAATACTAGGAAATTGCTTTTGGTATTCAAGAGAAAATTTGCAGGATTGTATAGTTGAGAGCCTGTAAGATGCCAATTGATATGGGTTATAGGAAGAACATTAGGATATCTGACATGACTTTTTAGATATGTGTTTTATAAACCTTACACCTTCTGGATGTGCATAAACTACTATGAAAAGAAAGTGTGTATTTTTGTTATTGTTTATGCTTGTATACACAGAGAACTGGCAAAGCACACATTTACATTCACTGCTATGTAGAAACCATTTTTTGGCAGTGTAATTAAAAGAGAAAATAATTTATCATGTTGTTTTGAGGCAGTTAATCTGCAAAATCTTAGTGTGTTTCTCCATTGTGAAGTAAAATTCAGATTTCTGGCACATATCTGTATCTCAGAAATTGGTCAGGTGGTACAGAAGGAACTAGTTGAAATGCTCTGTTGCAAAGATGATTGGAACATCTATCATGTTTGGATTTGGCTATAATTAGTTGTTTTATTAGATAGAAGTTCACTAGTAGAGGTAGGAAAAGAGAGATTAGTGATAGGAAAGAAAAATGAGGTTTTGGTAGTTGCATTAATGCAGTGTGTTTTTTGTAATATTGTTACTGGCACCCCGCATTGTCTTCAGAAATGCCCATAAATAACAAAAACACTGAATTGCCTTCCTTTGCTATTGTTATACTTGAATTTTATAGCATTTTGATTTTAAAAAATTAATTCAAAATATGGAAATTTGTATAATTGTTCAAAAAAATTACCTGCTGCATCTCTGATTTACTACATTCATGATATTCTGGAAGAGATCCATGATGTTGCACTCACTTGCATTAACAGGAGAAATTCAAGATTGTAAATTTAAGCTTTTCAAATGTCTGAGTAACATTTAATTTGAAAGAAATTGTCATATAGTGGGTGGCATTGTCCTTCACAGACATTCACCATTCTAGTTCTGCTAGATAAATTTTATAGAATGTATAGTGTTGTTTCCTGGTCAAAGACTAGAATCCAAGAGTTGTCAAGACATCAGGCAGAAATCAGTGTTTTGAGTAGAAGTGCAAAGATTTGAAGGGCTGGTGATGTTTTTTGGAGATGTGAGCAAGAGAGACTGCTTAGATATTTGATAGGACAGTAATATTGTACTATAATTAGAAATCAGATTTTGAAAAAAGGATGCTTTAGTAACACAAGTAGATGATTTAATTCTGTGCTTTTCTTACATTTTAAAAATTTTCAAGATTTCAAAAGGCATACCATCAAGAAACCAAATTAATTTCCTTTCTGGTTTAGGTGCAAAAAATTGTAAAATACTGATGACATTGACTTCATTGTTATGCAGTAGGATGGTTTAGAACTAATCTTTGCTTCTTTTTTTGTTTAGGCCAAACAAATAATCTGAGCTTCCTTTCCTTTCCATCATAAGTTATTACTCTTTCAGTCCTTAAGGTAGTCTTTCTGTAATGAAGTAAATACAATATTCCATCTGGACAAGAGGGTCTTCTAAAGTGGTAAAATGTCACTTTCTTGTCTTCCTGAAGCACATTTTTTTATTTTTTAACACACCCCCACATCCCATGTACTTTTTCTGCACTTCTGAGCTGAGGATTGAAATAACCTGATCTTAGAACTGGCACATGTTCTGATGCATTTTATATAGGTTCTGGTGTTTAAAAGTTCACTGCACTAGGAACTGTTGTTTATATGGTACTGATTCAGCAGCTATGTAGATTTTGTTTATTGTTTGCCACTCTAAAATTTACTGAGGTAAACTATTTTTTTCAACTTCTCCAGGAAAATAGTGTGTGGCCTATCTATTCAGGAAAAGCCTGGAAAGATGACATGCTTTTTTATCAAACAGTTATAATTTTTCTTCTGCTGTTTTTTCCTTTCTTAGGAAGGCTCTGCTAACCCTGGAAGTAAACGTTGGGTGTCACAGTGGGCCAGTTTGGCTGCTAATCACACTCGTCATGACCAAGATGACTTGAGATTGGAGTCCTCTGTGCCTGCTCCATTAGAAAATGGTATTAAAAACTGTTCTTATTGTCATAATTTATGCTGAAAAACCTGTGAAAGGGAGAAAAGAATGATTGAGTACTGGACTTAATCACTTTTTTACTCCTAATGCCTCAATTTCACGTGAGATTCTTCTGTTTCATTGAGTAGAAGCAGCATAAAAACAAGCTCAGCAGTAGTGGTGCCTGCATGGCAGTTGAGTGCCAGTATTACACTGAATGGTACTAAAACAGGAGAGTTTATAAACTGTTCAATATTGGAGAAACTTTCATTTAAATACAGTTTGGGTTGGTCTGCATAGTACGTTTCTTTTCTTGCATCTTTCTTAGTCTAAATTGGACTTCAAGGTAATGATTATTAAACAATCCAACCTGAGACACTTCAGCTGAAGCATAGCATCCTTTCCTTATCTTGGAAATACAGAAGACCTTTGATGTTTCTTGAAAAACCCAGAAACTTTCTCTTTAGCAATGAGCAACCTTATCTCCCTTTCTTGTGAGTGCCAGATGTTCAGGGCTTGTCTCTCCATAGTTTAATTATTCACATTTGTGATTTTGAAATGGTTTATTCTTTAATATCTGCAATCTTGACTATAAATTTCTCTTCTGGTTTTTTTCTTCTGCAAATTTCACTTTAGAGGTTGTGATCATCTTTGGGAGAAGTTGTACAAAGAAGTTTTGTTTTTAAAGTTGCATAATGCATATATCTGTACCAATGCATGAAAAAATTCTTATCAGTGACTGCTGCTCTGTTGTTGCTTTTCCTCCACTCATAAGCATTGAACTTGGCCTAGGATACTGAAAGTCAAAGGAGATGGAAAGGGGTAAAATTAAATTATCTGATACATACAGAATAATGGAAATCAAGAGCAAATTTTGCACTATTTGAAAGGATTGAGTGTGTACATACAGGACACTTAAAATCATTGCTATTGAGACTGATTCTTTGGGTGGTTAATTGGGAGCTTTGGTGGTCTTTTGTTTTCTGTAGTTTTAAATGGTCACTTTCAGATGAGGCACTACCTAGGATCTTCTTTGGAGAGGTAAAGGCTTTTCTTACCATTATGAGAGCTAAGATAAGAGTTAAAGGGAAGTAGCATACCTGTTCTGCAAGAAGTCTAAAATACTAAAGGGGAAATAAAGCATTCAAAGCACCAAAGGTGTAATAAGAATAAAATTTAGTATGTACATCTAAGAGCCAATTCAGAAAGGATGTCTTGTTGACTTAGATGCCTGTATCTTCTTTAAAAATCTTTGTATTTAAACTTCACATAACATATACTTACAACATGTAGTTGCTAAACAACTCCATGCCTTTTTTTTTCTAAAGGCAGTTGGAAATTCACCAGGAAGCGTCACATGCTTACATATGTATAAAATATTTGATCTAGTAGTCATGTCTGAGAGAAGTCAGTCTTCACAAATGTCAATCATAAAGATGTTCATTAAACTTTCAATTTGTTTCATAATTTTCAAGAAAAAAAACAGTCCTGGAATTAGAAAATCTTGCTTAGATTTCAGAGGTACTTACTGTTTGTCAAATTAGTATCTTAACATAGATTATAGAAAAAAAAACCAACTGTAAGTAATTTTGCATTCTTCATCAAAGGTGTGACACTGCAAAGAGTAAAGATAGATTGAAGAGCATGGATAGAAAGTAGCAGGTATTCATACAGCATGATGGTTGATATTCAATTAATTGCTTAGAGGATTCTTGCAGAGAGAGAAACCCTATACTCCAATTCTTACTGCTGGAGCAACCAATGTTGGTGGCAAGCTGTGATAGGAGAGTCTCAACAGGGGGTGCAGAGCAGTTGCTTATGGATCTCTCCTGGCAAGAAAGGGATTTGACAGATGTGTGTTACTAAATGTGTCACATTATATTGCAACAGCAGACAAATGAACTGCAAAAAGAATTTTTTCTATTCAAATATTCAAAGTCAAGGCAATTTATAGAGCAATTTATATCACCTTTGAGTAATAAAGGCTTGTTTCTGACAGCACAACTGCTGTGTTTGTTAAATGGGCAAAGAGGGCACAGTCATCATCACTGTGGAAAAATAAATCTTGGTCTCTAAAACAGTTATTCCTTGCAACAGTCTATACTTTTCTGATGATGGAGCATTCACTCTGTGTACACTGAGAATTCAGTGAAAGTGCTTTAGCACTAATACTGCATTCTTTTGATGCTTTGTATACAAAGCATTGTTGATGCATTTCCATGCATTTTTACACTACAGTGTCTTGTTTGGGATAAAAACATTATTTTTGCTTTCTCAGCCATAGTAATTTGTTTGTTCATGAGTGGGGCTTTTCAATATTGCTGAGAAGTGTCTCCCAGCACTGCAGATTCTTGCCTGAATGAGGCAAGGCCTCACAGGGAGAGGCTGTAGTCTGTCCATGAGACAGATCTCAAGCTGTGGAACAGGCAGGTAGGGAGGAAGGAGAATCTTACTCTTTTTGGTAGTTTTGAAATCTGGTCCTAAAGATGTTTAGGAATGTAAGACTTGCTTTCTACTTCCTGTTGTGATGGTGTGCTGATTGATATAACAGTGATTTCTCACCTATTTTAACCTACTGTGAGATCATAAAAACTTCGTATGATTCAGTTGGCTAAAAGAGTTCATTAAATGTTTTTCTACATGTCTAAATATAATTGATCTTGTCACAGAACAGCAGGATGGACTGATGACTTTTTCAGTTCTGTTGTATTAGCCTTACGCAGTCTTAAACATTTAATCTTTCTATTTGCCTTGCAGTTGAATGTCTTCTCAAATATTTTTTTCCCTTTCATTTTTAGACACAGACATCAGTGAGTCTGGTATTTCTGTAAGAAGTGCTGGTTCAGCTGCTTCTCTGACCAGCCAAGGTGAGCGAAAGAGGAGGACACTTCCACAGCTTCCCATAGAAGAGAAAGTAAATGAAAATTTAAAACCAAAACCTGTATCTCATCAGAGGTCAGAAATAGGTGAAAAGCAAGACACTGAACTTCAAGAGAAAGAAACTCCAGCTCGTGCCTCAGATGCTAAGTCAAGCAGAACAATGAATGGTCTTTCACCCAAAGCTACTGGAGACAAAGTGTTTTCTTTTCCCAGCTCTTCTAGTAAAGAGAGAGTTGAAACTGGCAGAGAAACTTCTGTGGTAAAACAAGCTTTAGCAAAAATTCAACAACAAGAAAGAAAGGAGCAAGGACACTGGACACCTTCAAAATTATCCTCTACAAAATCTGCTGCAAACCAGATTGAGAAAGGTAGGGAGGAGATTGTTATGTCACCCAAAACTTTGGATAATCAAGAAAATGCTCCTGGACATGTTACAGATAAAGCAGAAATTAAATTGGCACAGATTGAGGGAAAAAGAAGAAAAAATGAGGAAATCATTAGAGGACAAAGTCCTAAAGTTCTTGCAGGAGATAAAAAGGAATCTTCAAAACCCTTAGTGAGGCAAGGTAGCTTTACTATAGATAAGCCTAGCACAAATATACCTATAGAACTTATTCCTCACATTAATAAGCAGAGTGGTTCTGCTGCCCCTTTAGTATCTGCAAACAGGTTACGTGACAGAAGTGATTCAATGGACACTGATTCCAGTATAGATACAACACTAATCTTAAAAGACACAGAAGCTGTAATGGCTTTCCTTGAAGCTAAATTGCGTGAAGAAAATAAAACTGATGAAGGTCCTGACACTCCTAGTTATAACAGAGATAACTCCATATCACCAGAGTCAGATGTCGATACAGCCAGCACAATCAGTCTAGTTACTGGTGATACTGAAAGAAAATCCACGCAGAAGCGGAAGAGCTTTACAAACTTATATAAAGATAGATGTTCCACTGGTTCTCCTTCAAAGGATGTTTTAAAATCTTCTACAAGTGCTAGAGAAAAGATTGAAAAGAAAACTAAGAGTCGATCTTCAGATGGTGGGTCTAGAGCTGACGCTCGCAAAACTGTGCAATCCAGTGGAAGAATGAGGCAACCATCAGTAGATTTAACAGATGATGACCAAACATCCAGTGTACCTCATTCTGCCATTTCTGATATCCTATCATCTGACCAGGAAAACTACTCTGGCAAATCACATGGAAGAGTTCCTTTCGCCTCAGCAGATGAACTTGTACATTCCAAGATGGAAGGAAAGTCAGCTAAATCAAAAACCTCTCCTGTTGGACTTGGGCAGTCCAGTAAATCTACCACTCTTCCAAGACCTCGTCCCACAAGGACTTCTCTGTTGCGCAGAGCCCGCCTTGGTGAAGTCTCAGATAGCGAGCTTGCCGACGCCGATAAGGCTTCGGTCGCTTCCGAAGTGTCCACTACGAGTTCTACGTCAAAACCTCCGTCGGGGAGGAGAAACATTTCCAGGATAGACTTACTGGCCCAGCCTCGCAGGAACCGACTCGGCTCTTTATCAGCACGCAGCGACTCTGAAGCAACAATAACCAGGAGTGCTGCCTCACCGCGTACCCCAGAAGCAATCATCAGGAGTGGCTCAAGGCTGATCTCAGGAGACAGCGCTAAAGTTTCTGCTAGAACTCGAGCCAATAGCATTTCTCGACTTTCGGATTCAAAATCCAAATCCTTGGCCTCAGCTCATAATTCTCCCTCAGGTATGTGAGATTATTTGAAATAATTTTGTACAATACTAGATGCTTTTAATGTGTGGATTTTTTAAATAAATTGTTTAAGAAACCGCTCTTATGAAACTGTTGAGTTTTAGTTGATGCAGTCTTTTTCTTTGGAGTAAGAGGCTTCCATGGCATTGTAGAGGTTTCTCATTTAAAATCATAAAGCCAAGAAACTGTAATCCTTCAACTCTGGATATGTGTTCATCTTGAAACCGCTAAGAACTGGATTGGGACAGTCAAATGCATCAACAATAATTCATTTTAGTGCAAAAACAGACAAAAGATCTCTTTGCTCAAATCGTGGTAGTAGAAGTTCAGAAGGTCAGCAACACTATTTAGTACATAGGAGATACTTATTTATAAGGTAGGCTTGTAAATAGGCAATCAGAGATTTCTTGATAAGAATAATAACGTTGAAGTAATTAATTGAAAAGCTATGTACTACCTAACTAAATATCATAAAAAAATGTCTTTTAAAGAGTTTGCCTTATCTTGGATTATTTCCCATTTTGTGTTCCAAATCATGGCAATTTATGAGTTCATCAAGATTTCCAGATCATGTTGATCTTCTTTTGTGTGGTGGGTATTCTACCTTGTCTTACATTTGGAAGGAAAAATCTGCACAGTCTATGAATTTTAACCTACTATTCTGTTAGGAGTTAACATAGCATTCTTAGTACAAGCAGTGTTAAAGCTGGTAGGTTTTTTCAACAGCAATATTAAAGCTATCAAAATAAAATGTGGTAATTATAAAAAAGTGAACTTTCTTGTGAAATGAGTATTTAAAATAAATGTCTGCTTGCTTTTAAATTGTCATGCTAGCAGCTTTACCATATTTGCAGTCAATCCACAATCTCAGAATAAAATTGAGTAGCTTCCAGTGATGTAGTGCTCTGAAATTTGGCTACATCCCACTCAGACTTGATATAAGCCACTGTGATACTTCATTTCCCACACTCCTGCTGTCCTTCTGTTGCTTGCATATCATAAGTGGACCATGTCAGGATTCTTAGCATTGTATATTCCCCAGGTATTTAGTTTTGCTGTGTCATTTATTGGCTTAATAGAAATTTCTGCTGAGATACACTGCTGAATTGTAGAGTTGACTCTGTGTGATTCTCTGACAGGTGTCTACAAAGGTACCCAAGGTACCCAAGAGATGACCCTTCAAATAAAAATTCAGTCTTTCCTTGTCAGATATAATTGGAAAAGCAGCATGTTTTCAATTTTAATCAAAATTTTAAATTGTCAATTCAACCTGAAAGGTGGCAATGCTAGGGTAGGGAAGTGTCAGTTAAGGCTTCCATATATTTATTTAAATAATGAATATTAGTTTATATTATGATAATGCTGATTTCTGAAAAGGTAAAGCCCAGATGTTTTTTTTCACTTGACTACTTTTGTTTTTCACAAAACTCTGTATGAACTTTGAGTTTTGTGTCCATGTGAAGTATTGCAGGCTTCCTAGATTTCCCAGGTTGCTGCATTGAAGTGGTTTGCTGCTTCTGTTAAGGGAAGTGAGTGTATCTTTCTCTTCTCACTCTATTTATCTATCATTTTACTGTCTTTGCTAAGTGTTCATTTTTCCATGTCCCACAGTAAAAGTTTACTGTGGCTTACATAAAATACTGTTTTCAAGAGAGAAAATGTGCCATCTTCTCATGGGTACCCCAACACAATAATCTAGGTAATTTTAAAAGACCATTGTTAGAAAAATCTACAGTACTAGTAGCTTCTGTCTTATAAAACTGTATCAGTTAATATATATCAGTGGAGAAGTCCGTCAGTATAAGGGCCAGAATCTGAAAGTAGTTAATGAAGCAGTCAGATACTTTCATAGCAAAATCATTGCTAAATAAACTGATGAAGTCTTGTTAATACATAAGTAAAAAATATTATTACTACTGTTTTGGATTTAGAGTTCTGAATTTTGTATCAGTAACATTATTGTATAATTTTTTTACTGATTTATTTTGGTTATTCTTTAGGAAAATTTGAATTGCTTTGAAAGTGGTGTAGCCTTCTAGTGTATATAGGAGTATATGTAAAAATGTATCTCCAACTACATATAGGCCACTTCTAATTCCTCAATTTAATTTTGTTTCTAGAAAAGTCAACAATTAATTTTAGCACTTTTGGAAAGTACTAATGAAGTGCTTGACTAAAGCACCTCAGCTGTTTGGATATGGTTTACTTCAGGCACATTTAATCAAGGTGTAACAGGAACGAATTTTCTTCTCTCCCTGGACAAAGAAAGACTGGAAAATGAATGATTTGTACCAGTATTGGGTTACCAGAGGACTAGCCTCTCTCAAAATGTTAAATATGTTCCATGGGTTATCTCATCAGAGGTCAGTTAACGCTACCACATCGTAGATCAGTAAACACTGGCGGCCTCTGAAATCAGCCCACAAAGAGCAATTTATTTCTGCACTTCCCAAATCAATGTTCCAGACACATATACCTGTAAAATGAAAGCAAGAATAAGGTGTAGTTTCTGGATTTTTTTTATTGTCTTGTACTTCATGTGGATGAATTGCAACTTGATAGGGTTAAAATTGTCGAAGCTAGCAGCAAGTCTGTAATTTGTAGAATCATTTCTAATCCTTGATGCAGTGAAGTATTGGTTACTTTTATCTGAAAGGGCAAGCAGATAAATGCAACATCTAGGGTGAGAACTGTTAGCATTAAAGTCATTACCAGAGGGTTTCTGGGGTAAGAGGCTTGATAACTGAGAACACTGTGAAGACACATGAAGCAGAATTAGTAACTTTATAGCACAAGCAGTGAAAGGTCTGGTGAAGGCACTGCCTCATCAAACAGTAGAGTGTGATCAATAAAAACAGAGGAGCCCAAAGACCTATTTTCACAACAACAGAGGGAAATTGAAGATGATGTTACAGAAGGAGGAAGCTGCTGAAAAACTGGGCATTGAGTCAGAACAGAGAGACCTTGAGCAGCCAGCTGTGTTTGGCAGCGCTGCTGCATTGCTGACCTTGCTGTCATTGCACATAGCTGCCAGATAGGTTGGTCAAAGCTGTTGAGGTAACTGGGGGACAAGAAATTGATAATTGAGAAAAAACAGCCCTTACTAAGTAGATTTTAGTAGTAGGAGCTTGGAATTGGATGCACCTTGAGAAGTCCATGCCTCAATAAGAGCAGAATACCTTCTAAGTAGTATAAAGAATATATTCAATAAAATTTATTCTCAAATCTTTGAAGTGAGAGTATGTTGTCCAAATGACCAAACTTGCCAGCTTAATGATTGTCAGGACATTATACTTCTCACAGAGTAGTCATTAAATTAGGTTTTAGTGCTGATTATTTTAGCCAGGGTTTTGGGGGGTTTTCTAGTTAATGGTACTGATATTCACAGTCTTTGGTGTCTGAGATAAGCAACTGCACAACAGCTTTCAGAAATGTACATAAACTACAGTGACATTTTGGGCCTGCATAATTTAAAGATAGTATTAAAAGCATATATATGCAAATGTATAGCTACCTCACTGGGAAACATGCTTGGATATGCTTGTCATGAATTTCACAGCTTTGAGATTTTTACCACTAGGCCTACAGTAACTTTGTCCTCATATTAAAGAGAAACTCATTGATCATATGTAACACCCCAACATTTCAAGGCCTTAAAATTTAATGGTCTTAAAAATAGGGGTTTTATGATACTATGTAATGTTACAAATGATTGTTAATTATTTCATTTCAGTTGGTATCTCTGAAATGTTTAAACCTTTACAAAATTGAGTATTTTTGATCGAAAGTATAATCTTTTCCTAATAAAGTGTGGGTGGAAAAGAGGACCTAAGACTAATTTCATAAATATATTTTATTTAAGCAAATGCTTCTAATCTGAATGTTTTAAATTGAATTAACATGATAAAACACTATTTTGTACACAGAGAAATCCAAGCTTCTCCCAGACCCAGACCCTGATGTTGAAACTTACAGTGGTAGAGTACTAGAAATCAAATCTGTTTCTGATATTTCACTTCTCATTCAATTTTTAGTTTTTAAATATATTATTATATATGCTCATTGTACAGTGCTGAGTTGCTGAAGTATCTCACTTGAGAGATTTTAACATAAATTTTATAATTATTTTAAAGACTATAATTTGAACTGGGAAAAAGAATTTAAACAAAAATGGATGAAAAAAATGTGGGCCCAACTCATAAATCTCTTTGGACTTTGGTCACACATTGCTTGCATGCTGTTGGTGGGAAAATGTACTTTTTCTGCTCATGTTCTATTTCCCTAAGATCAAACAACTTTGAAGCCTCCAAAAAAGAGATCAGAAAGTGATTGGAGAGACATTGTTACTTTCTACAATAAAGTTAGAAAATTTTAAAAAAAGTAGAACTAGACATCATTTGAAACCCATATTTAAACCTGAAAAAATTGCACTAGCACATGTTTGTTTTCAGCAGTTGAAACTTCTTTATTTGTATGAGGGAAGGGATGTAAGCTTATACACCAATGTCATATTCTACATAACCTTTGCATTATGCAAAAATTACTTCCATTATTTATTACTTAAATTCATATTAGTGTATACTTCATTTGTAATGTTCATTTTTTAATGTATCAGGAGAAATCATTATTAGTTCTTGAATTTTTTAATACTAAAAACCAATTTGCATCATTTGGTTCTATATTTTTCAATCACCAATAGGTGGTCACACACTTACTTCATTTTCTGCAGTACTTACAGAGCCTCATGAATGTCAATGACTTTGGGGTATTAAATCCCCTGCAACAATTTAGCAGGCTGTGGTGATGAGGATTTCTTTACACTTGGTGGTGTCTCTTCCTGCTGGAAATGTCTGAGGACAGCACATCTGAAATCCATTTTCTAGACTTCAGTAGTTCATAAGGGGACAAGAGTCTCCTACATAGTTCCAGTTCTCCTGTACTTCAGGCTGTCCTCACCAACGTGGCTGTATAATGCTTTATGTGCTACATGTCAGAATATTTACTTCTTTCTCTGAGGCTGCTTTTCTTATGGATGTGCTGCAGATTTGCATATATTAATTTTATATATGCTTTTTCTGTACTAAACACATAAGCATGGAATCATTAAGGTTGGAAAAGACCTACACATCATCTAGGAATTTTATGCTTTCCTTATGTAAGCATGCATTCCAGGCTTGGTGCCAGCTCCATCCCTCCTTCATATCTCTTCATTTTTTTTTTATTGTGTATTCATAAACCTTGAATGAAATTTGGGAAAAAATCTGCAGAAAAAGTGCAATCTGACTATATACTTAAATGTTAATGAATTGGGCCCTTGTTTTGTAATACAGTTTGTTTGAGCTCATACAAATCACTGGCTTTTACATCTTACTTTACTCATCACTATACAAAGAGCATTAGTTTTATGTTTTTATTAATCAATATTTTTTATTTAACACAAATTCTGTAGCTTTCTTTTAAAGATGTAGTAAATAAAACTTTTGTGAGGTACCTGGGGATGGATAATAAATAGCTGTGTATTTTTTGTGATGTTACTGAAATAATGCTGTTTTCTCTTATAAAAGACACCATAATAATTCTTTTTTAATAATTAAACTAATTTAGTAAGTGCAAGATGGAGGCGCTTTCCTACAGATTATGCTTCCACCTCAGAAGATGAGTTCGGATCAAACCGTAATTCCCCTAAACATGCCCGTCTGCGTACCTCTCCAGCCCTGAAAACCGCGCGCCTGCAGAGCGCTGGGACAGCAGCTCAAAGCAGCAACACCTTCAAGCACAGGATAAAGGAGCAGGAAGACTACATTCGTGACTGGACTGCCCACCGGGAAGAGATTGCAAGGTTGGTTTGAAAGGAGCGCTCCCAAAATAGCAGAGTTTGTACCCAAGTGCACATAGAGGATAAAGGGAGGTGATGGATTTGCTCTGTCACTCCTTACTGCTTTCCTTCCCTCACTGAATGGGTTACTTAAAATTCTTCTTACGAGAGAGGTGTCTGGCAGGCAGAACACTCACATCACCAGCACATCTCTTTTTAGTGGAAATTGATAGTAACTTCTAATTTATGATAGCCAAATCCCAGAAGATGAACTTTCAGTTGCAGTATTGGGACTTGCAGCGGTACTTGGTGTGTTTCCCAAGGCTGAAGTGTATGTGATTTTGTACTGCCTTTACATATTGAGATAAAATTTCAGATCAATCACAGGTGACAGAGAGAAAAAAGTAAGCTTTGGAATGTGAGAGACCATGTTCTCATTTTCATTTTTGATTTATCAGGACATTATTTCATGTTAGGTACTTTCTGATTTAAGTTATGCGTATTCACCAAAAAGGAATTTTTTGTTGTCGTTGCAAGTCCTTGAGATTAGTATCTCAATACCTCTGTCATTGCTGGCACTACTCTGCTTCAGGTGAACCAAGGCAAAGTTATTTGCACATTCTAGTAACCAATTTTTGCCATATCATGCAACACCCAGCAGTGAAAACTTCAGAGAGCTTGCACAAGCATGTAAATGTTATTTGACACTTAGATGTCAGTGTTCAGGTTCCAAAGATTTTCACAGAACTTAATTTGGAAGCCTAAACAAGAAATATGTTTTCCTTTTAAGATTAGTTTTAATAGTGTATTTTCTTAATACTGTGGAAGTGTTTTGTTTGGTGTGATTAATTATTTTTTGTTTCCTGATTTTGGTAATATTTTTCAACATTTGTTTTTCTGTTGTGATCCATGCAAAGGGAGGCTGTAGTGACCTGAGAGACACACAGAATATACCTAAGGGAGTCTCATAGTATCTGGACAAATAATGAAATAAACATTTTAAAAATAATCTTCCTAGAAGATGTCTTTCTTTTCAGAAGTTAGAGATGGTTATAGGAAGGACTGTGTGTCTATGGGAAAAATAATTGATAGCCATAGCATATTAGTTCTTCCTGATAACTAGTACTGCTGAAGCTCTACTTCAGTGAAACTTTCTGATATATTTTGCCCATCTAAGAGAGATTGACCCTGGACATAATTGATGATTCAATCTAAATTCATTTGATGGTTAGGTTTGCAGGTTTTTCTCTTCCCTTGGGATTCTTACCCTTTCCTCCATTTATGTATTGGCTTTAAAGTTTGTTTTAAAGGCTGTGTACTTATCCTATGTCTTCAGCTTTATTTTCAGTTGAATTGCTGAGAGGCTCCAATCAGTACTGCCAAATTTTTAGGTTTATGTAGAGATTTTGCACAACTTGCATTAAATGAGCTTATTTAAGGTAAAGAAAAGTAGCATTTAGCATCTGAGAAATTCCAAGTTACTGTCATCTATTGTTACTGCTTCCAATACCAGTTTTAGCCTCTGCTGAGTGCATTTGCTGTAGGTCACTAGTTCATCCTTTCTGTGTCTCCATATCTTTGTAGTGATTCACATTTTTGCTCCTTTGGCTTTAATTTTAGCTTCTGTCCTCTATGAGAAACTTTTTGTCTCTGCTCCTATTTCCTTGCTAACCATAGGCTCTATTATTGGCTACCCTGGCTTTTTTTCCCTCCCAGCCATCAGTCCAGCCCCTATGTTCAAGGTTCCTTCAACTCTACTCAGATTATTAAAAAAATTAAGATGGCTATATGCTGTCATTAAAATTAGTTGATTTATTTTTGTTGCTGTTGAATAACTGATTAGATTGTAAGGATAAGCCTTTCATAAAATACATATGTAGCAGAAAGTAGTGTAGAAACCATGTAGCAAGCATTTCATTACATCTGTGTTACCATCATACTGTGTTTTAATGACTCCATGACTGCCACAGTATGCACTTTTCACAGACTTCAGGACTTACAGATGTTAATAAAACTGAAAATTTGAAATAGGTATTTAGAGAAACTTCCTGGAATAACTAAACTTGATTTAAAGCACTTTGTCATGGAGGGGATTTACACCCTCGGAATAATGGGAGCTTCACAAATATTTTATTGAAGGATGTTAAAACTATTGTTGCAAAATCCACTGACTCAGTACAGGAAGTGTAACATAGCAGACTAAGCATAAAAATGCTTTTAGTAATCCAGCAGTTCAGCACTATTACAGATATCTTAGAAGTATTCCTATTCCCTTGTATTTTTTTCTAACACTGGTATTCTTTCACTACAGGTAAATAAGAACTAGAGTTCCATGCTTGGAAAGGTGGTCATGCTCTCTCCATCCCAAGCCATGTGGTCTCACCTTATCCTATGTGCTGGAAACTGAGTCTGTTCCCTTCTTAGCTGTGTAGCTGCCTGAGTCTGCTCACCAAGTGAATCTAAAGCAGTATTTCCTGGAGTGGGTTGAGGGATTTAGGGAATTTGAGGTTTATTAGTTCTGCCTCTGTGAATTGATTTGCCTTGTATGCCTGCTAGGTCTGATGCAGGAAGCAGTAGAGATCTGCAAGGCAGCCTACAGTTGCAGTAGAGTAAATAGTGTGCACCTAGAGCCTCAGTCTCTTGTCCCTGATTACACAAAACATACTCCTTGTACTTAAGCAAAAATGTATGCTTCTGAAAGTTAACGTAGAATTACTTGAAAACTTCATAAGTCAGGCTCAGCTCACAGCTGGTTTCTAATCTTCTTTTTCATAGTGCTTCACATTTACTGCTCTATATTGTTTCTATACAGGAATGTAATTGAGTACTGGACTATAGCTTACTTTCACATGGAAAATGATTACAGATTTTGTTCACATGACTGATATTTGACTGTGATAATTATCTGGTTTTTGGCATCAATGTTAGAGTTGTTTGTCCTGATACTTCTGGGATTCATTTAAGTTAATTTTTATATAGAGATCTGACACTTCATGCAATTTTGATTTCTTGCTAAGAACTCAAATGAAGTGGTTGTGTCATGCTGAAACATTGCTGATTTCTTTGAAGAGTTAAGTCTTCAGTAATAGATGCAACTTTTGATTATGGTGTTTAATGACATTTCTCTTCTGAAAAATTTGCTGATAGTTAAGTCTCCAGGTTTTATTTTCTTCACAGCTACGCATTAAATACCAGAATTTGTCCCAGAAAATCAAATGTGAATAGTAGCAACTTTTCTATTTAAGGAAAAAGTTAGACGATTGTATGACACAGAAGAAGTAGCTCTTTTAGGGTATCTACTACTAAGAATGTTGGACTTTGATTGGCATGTGTAAATTGCCATATATTTGTCTACAGCCTTCTTCCAATTATATGTGTATAATATATTTTATTATATAATTTACTTTATTGTGGATTGCTGATGATTAGCCACAAAATCCAGTGTTGGAATTTGGCTGGAAATTTCTCTAGTTATGTTTGCCTTTCTAGTTGAAATTCTGTTCACTTAATCTTACGCTATCTATAGGCCAGTGGTGTCCATTGTTTTTGACTTGAAGACAAAGTGAAAATTAAGAGCAGAAGGAAGCTCACCTTGAGCAATCAGCCTGTGTGGAGCCCAGGGTGTGTCACTGTCACGTGGCTGTGCACCTGCTTCCACTTGAGCAGCGGGCGCTGTTTGTGTCACCGAGTC
This sequence comes from Zonotrichia leucophrys gambelii, assembly GCF_028769735.1. Classification (NCBI taxonomy): domain Eukaryota; kingdom Metazoa; phylum Chordata; class Aves; order Passeriformes; family Passerellidae; genus Zonotrichia; species Zonotrichia leucophrys. The sequence continues at coordinate 74,439,329 of NC_088172.1, forward strand.
CTCGGTGGCGCAGAAGTGGCACTGTCACCCTCTGTGCCTTCGGTGCTGACAGGCAGAAGTGTGAAAGGGCATCACTTAGCAGTCTGCTCTTCTCAAGTCTGTGATCCAGGCTGGAGATTCAGGGTGCCATAATGGCTTTTAGCTTTTGCTTTGTGGGATTTTTTGTCTTGTTCCCTCCTTTTGGGGTGTTCTGGGGAGGAGTAGCAGAAGCAGAGCAAGCCAGAGCAAAGCTGGTTTTTTGATGCGCTGAATCAGAAGCAAAGAAAAGAACTCTTTGGCTGAGAATTCAGCTGTATTTTTGTAATGCTATCATACCCAGGTTTTAAAGGTATGTTGTATTTTTGCCACTGAAAATATTTATTGATTACATTTGGGGATTTAGGGTATTGGTCTGGAATTTCAGACCCATAAGCAGCTTGATCTGAGTGAGGTGAGGAACTGCTCGAAGTTCAGAAGTCCTGAAAACATTTTTTTTCAAGTAGGCAAACTAAGGTACAAATTAAATGGTTTCTGAGCATTTCAGATTTACTGCCATGTTACACAGCTCATCTGTGCAGTATTTTCAGCATATTTCCTATGCATCCTCTGTGTTGGATATACTGCACATTGCATGTATCTGTCTGAATCCTGGGAAGAAAACAAGGATACTCTGTCTTTTGAGATCACCTTTCACCTTCTTCCTCTAGAAAGGCATGCTGATAAAAGCTTCAGTCAAAATTTGCTTTATGGCTCTACAAGTAATCTTTCTGTTTAAAAAGGCATGCAGCTTTTCATAGCATGGTCATCAGGAACTTGAACTTACAACCTCAGAGGCTGCAGATTGGGCTCTACTGGCCCAAAAGGATTTGTAGGGGTGAATGTAACACTCTCTTTATTACTAGGATCAGTCAAGATCTGGCTCTCATCGCACGGGAAATCAACGATGTAGCAGGAGAGATAGATTCAGTGACTTCATCAGGCACTGCCCCCAGTACCACAGTAAGCACTGCTGCCACCACCCCTGGCTCTGCCATAGACACTAGAGAAGAGGTAGGAGATCTTCATGGAGAAATGCATAAGGTTCTTCCTTTTCTTTATTTCTTTTGCTTTTAGCATTTTGCATAGCCTTTTTAGTTCCTCCACTCAACCCATATGCATGATCTCAACTTTTTTTTTTTTCATTTGAAGTTCCTTTTAATTTCAACAAACAACCCAGGAATTATTTTGTGAACATAGCTTGTCAAAAGGATGCATACTATCTGTCTGTCTCTTTTTTTCCACGAAACATAGGACCAGGTAGTTATTTGTTTTTTGCTTGTCTGTAGCCTTAGATACTGTTGGACGGTATCTAAGTGCATTTAAAGACACTAGTGTGTATGCACAACTATATATAAATGTATACATTTAATTCTTTGCTTAACTATTAAAAACAAAAAAGTCCCTCTGTTCGCAGGTGACATAAAACTTTCATCTTCTGAACACTGAAATACTTAGGTACCATCAGTTAACTTTAGACTTTCTTTCTTAATAACATTGTCAAAAACTGCCTTTAAATAAGTTTGCTTTATGCTTCTAATAATTCTTATTTTCCTTGCCTACCTCTGGTGTGCTGTTCTATGAATATATTGACTAACATTTTCTAGTAATCATCACAGGTCTAATGCTGATAAACATGTTAATCTGAATTTAAGTCATCACTTTCTGCCATGTTACAGTTCACCATAATAATGTGTTGTAAATGTTTAATGCATTTTTTTCTTCATAGTATTCCTTTCAAAATGTGTTTTATTCATTTCTGTGTGCATAAATTTTGGTTAATACACTATTTACTGTGGTTAGTTTAATACTGTCTCTTTCTGTGGAAAAAAAGATATAAACAGCAATAAGAAATCTGTGAGCTGAGTACTCAGAAAAATTATAAATGCACTCACATAGATTTTGGATTTAATTCTCATAGACTGTGGTTAAAGAAGTAAAAGCTCTTTTTCTCAGATCCAATTAGATCACTCCAATTTTTTTTTATCATTAAATAATTATTCTTCAAAAAATAGATTGCATTGTGTACATACTGCAGGTGGCAGTATCTCCTTTAGGTAGTGTAAGTCTTTCTGTAACGCTATGACTTATTTGGCAAAAAACCCTAAATCTCGGAGTACTCTTCTCAATTCCACAGATATGTTCCATTAATCAAAGAAATTAATGATTCAGTACCAGTTTATAGGTAGTTATTATGTTACCTGCCCATAAGCAAAATTTCAGTGGGGTAGTCTAAATTTGCCATGTATGTCTAGCATTTAAAAAAACCCCCAAATCTTGTTCATTCCTACAAGATGTTTTTACATAAGAGATGCATAATTTTATACTATAGAAGACAGCAGAATGATTATTATTTGATAGACATCTTAGAAACTGTTTCGGGAGAAAAAAACCCCAGTAATCTGATTTTTGGATGTGTCCAGTAGATTTCATGAACTTCATTTTTCTTTTATCCCGCAGTTGGTGGACCGAGTATTTGATGAAAGTCTCAATTTTAGAAAAATCCCTCCAATAGTGCATGCGAAACCCCCGGAAGGGAATGGTCGGCCTAGTGATGCCAGACCTCAGCTGACAGAGGCCCTCGATCCCCCAACAATTACCCGCAGAAGGACTTGGAGCAGAGATGAAGTGAGCACACCACAGGATTCTCTCTAAGAATGTGTCAATTTTAAGCTTTTGCAATTATCTCCCCTCTTAATATTCTAGACATTATCCTGCCTTTCCTACCTCTAGCAGGTGGCATTAATATTTGAAAAAATTATGTATTATTTTATCGGCAAAATGTTCAAATATCATTGTATATGATGCTATCTAAAACATAAGCAAGATTTTTTTATAGTTAAAGATACCAAAATATGTGGAGTTGTTACTATTGAACTAATAATATCCTTTTTTATTAAAAACTTATTGCAGGTTATGGGGGACAGTTTGCTGTTGTCCTCAGTCTTCCAGTTTTCTCGCAAGATAAGACAATCCATAGACAAAACAGCTGGCAAAATCAGGTGGGTTGTTAAAAATTGCTGTTATTGCTGAAAATGTCGGTTCCCATCAACATCCCCAGCAGTAAAAAAAATATATATAATAATCACAGAGGAAATGTACATGGTAGAAGCTTGTCTTTTAAAAAAGCACTGTTACCTATGGCATTTTTAGCATTCAGAGATTTAGAATGAATATTTTTTCCATTATTCCTTCTGCTTATTTCACTTATGTGAAGAGAAATATCAGGAAAGTTTACACGGACAGAACAACATCCAACAGAGGAGCTCTTCCAACATATGCAATACTGTACAAATTCTACCCAACCTCTGTGCAAGTCTTGTAAAACTCCCTTCCTTAAAAGATAAGGTTAAAATGTTGCTGAACTCTAACATTGAGCCCTATAGGTTTGCCAGGTTGTTGTAGGCATTTTGCATTTTAGGAAGAAAAAGCTAATTGGACAGAGGAGAGCTGTTTGAGTAAATCCTTCTGAAAAACACCTTGCTCTGGAGACAATGTGATCCCTATTGATTTCTAAAACAACAGATGTAGCTACCTCTCATTTTTAATTGAAAATTCCTGCTGAAATAGATTCCCTCATAAGATGTCATAGTAGTTAAGAGGAAGTGTAGACATGTCAATAATAGTAATATGTTGCTCTGCTGACAGTTCCATTTAACTTGAATATGTGGGTGCAAAACCAGTTGTGACCACTTTGGTTGACAAGAATAAAAGAAAATTCATAATACAAAGTTCAGGGTTGTATATTTCTTATGTTCTTCATGTCTTTGTGCCATTAATAATTTAAAAATAAGAAGTCTTTGGCTTAATACATAATTTTCTGAATGTGAGAAAATATTAGGTCTGTAATTGATTGGTTTGTTTAGGAAGCGTCAGATATTGGAATATTAGATGAGTGACAGATTAAACAACAAAAATGTATGTCAGAATAGGGTGATGTAACCAGTAAAAGTAGCAAAATACTAATATATCTGAAGATTCTATTCTCATGGGATTATCAGAAAAGATTTGGCCATAGAAATCAAGAAGAAAAATAATAATCTATATAAATTGGTTAAAAATGTAGGTTAACTGCCATTTCTAGTCCTGCTATTTCTTGTAGGAAAAGTATCACCGAGTGAAGAATCAATTATTTAAAAGCCTGTAACTCATTTTAATTATCCTATTCTAAGGAATTTTGTGTGTTGTTTTTACTGGTGATCAACAGTTAATGTTAAATTGAGGTCTTAGACATTTCTGATTAATTTTCTGATCTTGAAAAGCATGTCAGCTACTAATAAATGCAATAATAATGTGCTCATTTATGATATAAATACAAGCATACCTACAAATATTTTATGCATACTTAAAGAAAGGGGATTTTTTTTTCTATAAAAATGCAGTAAACTTCCATTAATAAGCCTTTTTGCTGGGCATCTTGCAAAGTACACTGAAAGCAAAATGGGGATTGAGCACAATCAAAACAAAAAGGTTTGCCTCAGAAAGCAGGGAAAAGCAAGAGAAGGCGGCAATTGGCATTGATAAATATATTATTTTAACTTGAAAAATATGGTTAGAAAGGGGAATAGCAAAGAAGACAGAGATGATGATCCCCCAGGAAGTTTAAAATAGCTAAATGAAGTGTTCAAAAAGATAAAGTAAAAAAGGAAATAGGCTTCCCAAGTTTATAGTAAAAACAAATTGGCTGTCCACTTTATAGTCTAAATAATAAAAATTTCAAAATTTCTAATTAACACTCATTTTCTTCCGTTCTTTTTTAATAAAGTGACCAATGAAATGAGAACCTTTCAAATTTTAGAAGAGAGGAACATTAGCTCTAAAAACACCACATAGAGAAGCAAAGGCACTAATCACATACATCAGGATAGAATTATTTTAACAGAACATGGCAAGAAGGTAAATAAAAAAATCACACAATATCGCAATAGCTTTTTTTTTTTTTTGCTAGTGCTGTTTACTGCTAAATAAAGCCTTATTTTCTATGTTCTTACTGATTTCCAGGTGATATAAATGCTATTATGTTAGCGAGAGTATGGCTGCATAAGATTGTCTGTATACTGAATAAATATTTCCAGAAGTTGCTTTTTTAAAAATTATGATCCTGTAAAGGACTTCATTGTCTCTGCTTTATTTTCTTCTCTTTTTTTTAAATGTGTATTTGAACTCCTCAATGAAAAGCATGTACTAAATTTTCCATTGTATCTGAAATCCTTGGTATCCAGGCTGCATGGCTTTGCAAGCTTTTTCACTCCCTGCCAAAACATGAAAAATTTGCCAGACCTCTGATGATGAACTTTTTCAAAAGATGATGACCCTAGCTAAGGCCTTAACATTTCCTGCTTTCTTCACTGCACTTCTGATTACTTTTAGTTTATTTATTTATTCCTTCTCCAAGAAAAAGTGTGTATTAATGTTTACTCCTTGTATGCTTTGTACGTGAATAAACCCAAGTCTGGCAGAAGTTGTCACTGCCTCCATCCCGTGACATTTTTTCATCAAAGTAGCATTTCCTCACAGTGAAACCTCTGACATAAATACATTCCAAAGCAGCAGTGAGTAAAGACCTCAAAGATAGAAGAGTTAAAGCAGCTTCTGGATGAGTTGTCTGTCACCAACATCTGTATACTGATAAAATAAGGCAGGGTACATATTTTACAAAATTAGATAATCCTGACAGGATAATAATGGAGAATGAAATTCCCCATAGGGTATGCAGAACTGAAGGAAGGTGATCAGAAATGCAGTACTAAGGCTCACAGCTTTCTTTCAAATTCTTAGTCTTATGACATTCACTGTATCATGAACTTCCAACTTAAAAATTATTTTCTCAGAGACCTAGCTACAATAATAGCTTCTTTTAAATATACTGCTCTTTGACCATTATTTGGAATTGTGTGGTTGGTTTGTTTAGCAGTTTTACTGCAGGTATTTTTGAACTTTTTAACTTTTAAATACCAATTAGAGAAGAAGTGGATTCTGTGTCATCATGGTGTCACTTCACAGACCTTAAATATCTGCACATTGCTTTTTTTTCCTTTTCTTTTCCAATTGCACCAATGGAGAAATTTTAATTTCTGTTTATTATATTACAATAAAAACAAAAATTTTATCAAGCAGGGAAGCAAAACATAAAATATAGGAATCTGCCACTGGGCTTTGGGGTTTTACAATAACAAGGGACTTTAAACATGTAGTGATACTCATGCAAGTGATACTCATACTATTAGAACACACACACATACATATATATATATATATATATATATATATATATATATATAAAATGTACTTACATATTGAGACTTTTCAATGAAAATATTTTCTAGAAAATTCATTTTTTAAATTTCCTAAAGCATTTTAATTTTTATTCATATAAAATACAAAGGTAAAAATTGAATTCCTTTATCTTATATTTTGCTATTATTGTAAAATGCAGTATTAATGGGGGATTTTCTCACTACAGTAAAATAATTGGCTTTTAAAAAATATGTCAGTGCTGGAGGAAAGAACTAACTGTATCTGTATATATACCATAAGCAAGTATTTAGCTACAGAACTGCCATTTTAATTTCAATAATAATAATTTTGCTGAAAATCATGAAATTTGTATGCTTCCCTGAAAATTTAAACTGTATGGTTAGATTCTGTCAGGTTTCAGGTTTTGATATTTTATTTTCATTTAGTACTCCTTATGCTGTTTTCTCCTATCATGTTATTCAATCTTTCAGATTATTTTGTGGGTTTTCTTTTCTGTTTTAAACATACTGTTGGATTTCTTTCTTCTAGAATATTATTTAAGGACAAGGACAGAAATTGGGAAGAAATTGAAAACAAGTTACGAGCTGAAAGTGAAGTTCCTATTGTGAAAACATCAAGCATGGTATGAATAGTTACCTTTTCTGGGACTGATGATGTTGCTCATCTCATGGCTAAGTAATCAGTAGAGGAATTTGGTGTTTTCAGTGACGCAAGGGCAAAAATCTTTAAAAACCCTTATTTAGACACTAAGTATGTTTCAAGAATAAACCTAATCTTCAGTAATTACTAAGACTTACTGTCTTAGTAAGTAATTAATTTCTTACTGTCTCATTAAGAAACAAGTAATTGTTCAGGGGAAATTTTCAGATTAAGAATGCAGTTAAAGGGATTCCAGCTATCCATAGACCATCAGTATGTTTGCTTAAAAAAAGGTAACAACCATGAGTTTTAATGTTAGATTGCTTTTGAATGAACTTGGTTTACAGTCTTAAAACTACTTTACCTACTAATCATTAATGCTTAATATGTAATACTTAACAGTAGAAATACCGATTATTAATATTTAGAGAAATTGTTGTGTTTTAATGCATGTGATGAAAATAATCCATAGACACATTGCAATAAAAGGATTTTTCAGTGAAAAACAATCCTCTTGGCTTTGTCTGGAAGTGGTAACCATAGGTTGCCCACCAGCACTCCAACTGTTTTATGTAATAGCCTAATTACAGCAATCAGCTATGGTTTATGGGCTAATTCAGGCCTTTTCAAGACAGACTGTGAGGGGACAGACCACACGTTGTGTCTCAGTACCCTTCTCCTCTGCTTCTAAACACAGAGCATAGGGTTTGAGAAACATCCTTGCATGAGACAGCAGGCAGAGCCCAGCTGCATTATCCATCTGCAGGGTCTGCTGTTAAAAATATCTGTTTACAGAGGCAGGGTTTTTTGTGGGAGAGAAAACTGCACAAATGTGAATACATTTCCTGTGGCATTGAACAGGCGAGGACTTCTCTGTTAGCTCATCATCAGTTAGTAAACTCCTCCAGACTGATTTTTCCTGGAAGTATAAAAGAGTTGGCCTGTAATTTCTGAAGAATGGTGTATTTATCAAGAGCAACAATTAGTAACTCAGTAATACAATTTAATAGATTTGCTGATAGGTTTTGTTAGGTTTTTCAAAAATTTAATCAAGTTCTTCATGGAAGTTTCTGATTTTTGAGCTATTATAAGGAGTTTCTCTTATCCCTCTCCAAGTAAGATTCAAATTTAGTGTTTTATATTCTAAATGCCCTGTGGAGGGTTAAGATATTCTTAAAAAAAGAAAAAGGCTAGTTGTACATTTATTCCTAAGTTCGCCATTTTACTGAATTTTTTTCAATCTATTAAAGCATCTCATACTACTTGAAAGTTTAAGGGTTGTTCAGGGGTTTTTTGTATAGGCACTGATTTTCAAGTTTCTGCTTAGTTTTCAGAGCAATTTGTTGTTCAAATGCAGTGCCTTCTTTTACCATAAAACATTAAAAGTTAAGAAAGGATAGTTGGAAGTGTTGTTTGTTTTGTCTTTAGAACATTTATGTCCAGCTCAGATGTGAAATCTGCTTAAAGATAATGACTTTATAAAGAAAATCAATTTCTTTGCCACCCGTGAAAATCACAGTACTTAGTAGAGAACAGCTTTCTGAAATGGATTAATGGTTTTCTGAAATCAGTGCCTTTGAAAATTCTCAGCTTTAGAATACCACTGACAGCTCTTCTCAGCAACTCGGTTAACTATTCTTCCATGTAGGATCCTTCAATTGTAGGATTTACATATTTCTACTAATATAAATATGCTAATTCTGTAGCCAGGTAGATTACTCAGGAAGTGGTCATAGCACCAAGAGTGCCAGAGTTCAAGAACCCTTGGAAAATGCTCTCAGGCTCTTGGCTTGATTCTTGGAGTGATTCTTGGACTGTCCTGTGCAGGGCCAGGAGCTGGACTCAATGATCCTTGTGGGTCCTTTCCAGCTCAGGTTACTCTGTGATCCTACAGCATTAGATGTGGTACAGTTAATGATTGCTGTGTTTGTGAGCACATTGATGTGGCTGTGACTGTGTTAGCAAGTAGTGCAGCACAGTGGAGAAGAATCTGTAAGGCAGAGAGCTGTGGCCCCAGCACTGGGATGCTGTACAAGGTCTCATGGGGACAGAACCTTGATGCAGTCATCTCACTGTCTGACTCACTTCTCTACACCCTCATAAATGACTGTTCCATTTAGTATTGAGTTTATCCTCTAACTTCCCTTGCAAGGTCTGCTGTTACATTGCCTGATCTCTACAGAGCTGTGGTGTCTGTGCTTGAGCAGAGGGCGCTGGCAGATGAGCGAGGGTCAGAATGAGGCCGTGGGGATGGGAGCAGGCAGTCAGTGCAGAGGGCTCTGCCTTTCCCTCTGGGACCTGCCTCTCCAGCCTCCAGCACTGCCACCCACCAGCACAGATGTTCCTGATGCCAGGAGAGACACTCCAAATAGCATAATGCAATTGGACATGTTTGGGAGTGGGACTGTTCACTCCTGAGAGGTAGTTTAAATCTATTTTTCCATACTGGAAATTTCCTTTATTTTTCCATCATGGCCTCAGGCTGGGAGAGGGAAGATAGGGATAGATAGGATAGGATATTAGAAAAATATTTTTCACTGTTAAAGAGCTCAGGTCAGGAATAGATTGCCCAGGAAGGGGGTGGAGTCACCATCCCTGGAGGTGTTTAGGAGGCATCTGGATCTGGCACTGGGTGATGATTTAGTGGAATAAGTGCTACAGTGGCAGTTCTGGGTTAACAGCTAGACTTAAAAGCTTAAGGGTCTCTTCCATCTCTTCTATGATAATGAAACATGGCTGTTTCTTTTCTAGGAAATATCATCAATCTTACAGGAACTGAAACGAGTTGAGAAGCAGCTGCAAGGTACAAATCTTTTTTCACTTTTCTCTTCTGTGGTTGCTTGCTTCAATTTTTAATAGACATCCATATCTGTATATATATAACATGAAACAAAGTTACTGTGATTTATTAAAATGTATTCAATACAATATCAGTTATGTACAGTTATACTATAACTGTTATCAGTTATAATTGCTGATACATTTGATAAAAAAACATAGCTGGTTTTTTTTAAAGCAGAAGAGTGATCATATCTTTTTATATAGGATTAGTGGTCCATGCTTATCATCATTTTGTTAGCTGTAAATTTCCTATATTTGTTATTTTTAGTATTCAGATTTAATCTGAGATAAAATCATGTTTTTAAAAAGAATTTTTCAAGAGTAGTCATTAACCACCTTTAGAGACAAATCAGTGATAAATGTTAGTACATATCTGGAAATAAAAAAGAGAAGTTCTGTTAAATGTAACACATATATTAATAGTATAATAAAATGAAATTGTACTGGGTACTTCAGTTTGCCCTCACTGTGTGGATAAATGACTGCTCTTTTATACAAATTCCATTCAATCATGGAATCAGCAACTATGGCTATTTTCTGGGAGTGGGGTGGAACAAAGCATAATATAATAACATCAGGGGAAAAAGCCACTTAAATTAAAACCATCTTTCCTGTCCCTATAACCTAATCATAGATGGTTTATCATCTCTGTTTCTTGTCCACACATCAGTTCATGTTTAGTTTGTGCAGTTTCATTTCATCTAAAGTTTTAATACATGTAACTGATTTTGAATACATGTATCAGTTGACATCTGTGTTGGATACACCATTTCTTTGTCATGGACAGCACACATAAAAACTCTTATCTGTCATCATAAAAATAAAAGTGTGAGATAAGGATTTCCATATTTTAATAGTAACAGAAAATTGTATTTTTTATGGCTTCTTCCCTATCCTTCTCATCCCTTCATGACTGCTTAGCAATTAATGCCATGATTGACCCTGATGGTACCCTGGATGCTCTGAGCAACTTGGGATTCGCCAGCCCCATCCTGGCAGCTCAGCCGAAGCCGAAGTCCAGCCCTGTTTGCCAAGGCCCCCGGCCGGCAGCGCAGCCCAACTGCCAGCCCGAGGCCCGGGCTGCCCGTCCCGCCACCGGCCCTGCGGCAGCCGAATTGGAAACTGCTGAATCCGAGGCAGATTTCAGCATACATTTCAATAGGTTTAACCCAGATGGGGAAGAAGAAGATGCCACCCTGCGTGAGTGACATCTCAGTGTTTGATACAAAAACCTTTCATGTGGAATGTTTAGAAATCAAGGAAAACTTATAATGTTTGTTTTTATAATTAAAAAAAAAGGCTTGGTCAAACAGCAGTTGTTTTATTAAACCAGTTTTCTTTAATTGTGATGCTTTGATTGTCACACAAATACTTTTCAAATCATAAAGATATGCATAGATACCAGTGTAGGAAAGCAGATTGTGGCAGGTTTGCCCTTTGTGGTTGTGTGCTTTGCAAAAGAATTATTATATCAGCAGTTTTCCCTTAATAGATTTATTTCTTTTTAAAAGCCATGCAAGCAGTCTAACATTTACCGAAAACCCCAATCTCTTTGCCAAGCTGCTCTGATAAACAGACTTCCTCCTCTAAAGCTTGTACAGAACTGTTGAACAGTTATGTTTGATTCTGAATTAGACGATTTATATAGGAAACATTATCTTGGACTACAATGACACATTACTGCAAAAGTAAGACAGATTTCAGAAAGCATTCATTCTCATGTACTGGAAAATCTCAAACAGTTCTGTGGTTTATGTAACCTTGTTGCTGCGTAAATTGTCTTGGGGTTTACAAATAAGTTCACATATTATGTTTGCACTAAGATTTGCTGGGAGTGGTAGGTGAACATATCGATATCGTTGAACAGCAAGCAGTGTTTTGGTGTACATAGAAAACTGATAATACTGTCCTTGTATTATCATTACAGTGTTTTAATCCACTTTCTGAATAAACTATTTGGCACTTTTTGATCTTCTTCAAAAGTCTTTTTGATGTTAATGAAAGTAGAAGTATTTCATATCTCATTTCTGTCCAAATCTTTGTTGAAACTAACTAGGAAATAAATTTGAACGTATAGCAGTGTGGGACATTTTAAAGCATATTGAGGCAAATGGGCTCTCACAATCCAAATGCAACGTAAGCTTACAGAAGAAATTACTCTTTATTTGGAATGATCATGAGATGTAAAATTTTCTTTAGGGAACTTGGAAATAGAGTTGTCATGATTTGCTTGATCGATAGATGCACTCCCAAGCAAATGATTTTATTTGCTTCTGTATATTTTCCTGTAGTCTTGCTAGTAAAGCTGTCCCTGTCTTACATATTTAAAAGGATTCTGGACGACGACTGCTAACATGGACATTTTGCTTATACCACTGAAAAGCAAGTCTATTTAAAGTTTCCTATATAAGCCTATTTTCCTTATCAGTTGTCCCAGTAACTTAACATTTGGAAATAATGAAAAAAATTAAAGTAAATTACTTTGTATTTCCAGAACACTGTAATTTGGAGGAATGTTTTTTCTGTTAAATGTAACTAATAGACTGGAATTTTCTTATGTTTGCATCAGTCTCTATATATTAAGGTTAAAGATACAGTTTTGCAGCTTTTATGAAATGGTCTTTAATATTTCAGCAATAATCCTATATGAGATTTGTTTTTAAAAACCTACTTTCTGTACGCTTTTGAATTGTACAGGCTTTCAGAAATCAGTAAAAGTTGGACCAGTTAATAAAGATGCAAAAACTTTTTTTGTAGAGATGTAAAAACAAAACCACTAATCTGTTGTATAATGGATTTCATATTTTCTTTAAAAAAAATTAAAAGCAAACAGTCTTCATGTATGACTCAATATGCTCTACTCCAGCTAACTGTGGGAGCCTGAATGACACTAGTTTACAGAGGCTACAGGAAAACTTTTTGAAGGTGCAGAAGGGCAAAAATAGATGGAAACTAGAGCTAAGTATTGAAAATTGAGTGTACCAAACCATCACCATAATTCCTTCTTTTGTTTAATGCTTGGGAACATAATTTTTCTGCAGATTCAAGTGGAAAGTAGGAAATGGCTAGGAAGGATTAAAGGTGCAGGCTCTTCATACGAGATTCTGTTTGTGTTATTTCAGGCGTTTTTACCTTTATGTTGTGTAATAAGCATTTTGCATTACTATGTTATTATTTTGTATGGACATGTTCTCCTTATTTATTTTTGTTACATTTATTATGTATGTTATTTTGTTATATGCATTTACAACTCCATTTTTAAATAAAGTGTTTCTGGAACTTTACAAATGTGTGAATATGTAATTGAGAGCTGGGAAGTTCACACAATCTTTCTGCAGACTAACTCGCCTTTACTGAAATAGGAAATTACATTTTTTTCATAAATATCCTCTCTCCAGAAAAAGTTCTGTTATTGCCACCACTGCATCATTTATTCTGTGTTGACAGTATTGGCTCGCTTTCCTGTACTCAGGTTCTTTTCCACACTTCAATTGATTTTGTGTGCAAAGCTAGAGGCGAAAATAATCCAGTATGCTAGTCACCAAACAGTGGCTCTGTTTCCCTTTGTAGAGTGAAAGTGAGTTTTAATGCACCTGCCAGCTGCAGCAGTAGATGGTTATCAGACTGTTTTTTCCCTCTGTTTCACATATTGGAAAACTTTACTGAATATGCTGATTTGGCTCCATGCTGGTGCCTTTTTTTCTTCTGTCCCAGGTTTGACTATGCCTGCTTTTCCTGCAAGACACTAAATTGCCTTTTTTTAGCTGGCTTCATGCAGGAACAAAACCTTGAATTTAGTAAAAGCTCCCAAGCATTTCTTCCCAGGTTAAGCATTTTGGTGCTGCTGAGCTTTGCTGTGACTCAGCATCAGCCACTCTGATCTTGCTTCTGTCTATGTATTTTTCCTTTATATCCCAGCCTGCTGGCATTAATACACCACTAGTGGCACACAGTAACACTGACTAGCCCTCAGCTCTGCAGGGGCAGGAGATTTCTGCTGCTCTTCAGAGATGCAGTTTGGTACAGTAAAAACCATGAGCAAGTTACAAGGGCTTTTTTACTTGCACAGGACTTCTTCATATCCCCCAGCTTCATTATCTGCTATCGTTTCCTCACTTGTTGCCAGCATCCCTCTGTCTTTGCAGAGGATAGAGGAATGCACTTCTGGGCTGTATTCTCATGTGCAGACCCTCTGATATTTAAGCAGAAGTGTAACTCTTCCCATACAGATTTTTATAGGACTAGTCTACTTGGAGCCAAGGTTATACAGGGCTGTTATTCAGAAGTATTTAGGAAATCCAGCCAGATGGCCTCAGTCATGTGCTCCCTTCAGACACCACCAAGTGGTGCTGACACACCAGGACACAGGGAAAGAAGAACTCCAGCCTTTTCTGATCAGCACTGGTGGCTCCTCCCTTGGCTACATGTACTGCTCGAATTCTATACCAAACAGCTTCTTGTAATGACACTCACATCCAGCTGTAGCATACAGAAATAAACCTAAGGGCATAATTTGTGTGCCTGACCTGGTAACAGCAAGGTGGTGTTTCACCACAGCATATACATTGTACCAAAGCATCTGGTACTGCAATCTCAGGACAGAACTCTGCCTCTTGGCAAAAACTGACTTCAGTCAATGCCTGTTGGAAGGCCTTTGTAATTTGACCTGGGAAGATTTTAAGCATAGGAAAGATCTACAATTAGTGCTTTGGCATGCAGCCATGAAAAGCAACAGTGTTCCTTCATGCAGGAGTGTGTGAAGCATGAATGACATGGTAAAAGGAGGCCTCTCGCTACCTGCCAAGGAGATTTTATATCACCAAGTCTTTTGTATCTGAAGAGAATTACAAGGAAGAAACTTGGCCACTCACCATGCAAGTTCCTTAGCTTTGTCTTGGTGAATAATCAGAGTTTTTCAAGTGTAAGAATGTCACCTTTGACTTCAATAGAGCTAGATCTGTAAATGCTGACAGGGTTACAATCCTGGTAGTTCAGCCATGATTGCCAAATATTAAACACATCCGACAATGCCTCTTGGCAATACTGTCAAAGGACAGTTGCCTAGTGCTGAAGAGCATTTCCAGCTGCACTAGCTCAGTAATCTTGTAAAAACAGTTTTTGTTTTCAACTTGGTAAGCCTTAGCCAGTGCTGTTGCAGCCAGTGACAGCCAACAGAGCACTGGCTGGGGAACAAGGCATTTCCTTTTCAGATTTTTTTTCTCACTAGTCACATATTTGGGGAGGAAAAATGCATTTAGCAAACAAGTGGGATAATGCATCCCTGGAAATACTTTAAAGCAGGATAAGAGAACTGGAAGCCTACTGTCAAAGATCTTTACCTCTTCCAGTGAGACCACGGTTAACAGTGAAAACTAAACTCAGTGCTCGCCTTGTCTTGCTGACAGTTTCACGAGCAGTTATTATTTTTTGAAACCGTTGTTACCTCATGTCTGGGGAGAGCTCTTAAAATAAGAGGGTGTTAGAAAATAGCTTCCCTGGGGAGTCTGTATTAAAATAGGTGTTTGTAGTTATTTAATATCCTTATGGCAATATAGGGCAACATTTTCAAGTAATACTTGCCAAAATTATTCAAACACTAAGGCCTTAGGGGGTGGAGTGAGGGGATATAGAGATTTGTTCATTTCAAGGGTAGTTCCTACATTTCCACTTACCAATTAACATGTCCTTACTAAGTTTGCTGCTCTTGTCTATCAGTTCCTTAGGACTAGCATTTTAGACCTATTTCAAAAGATTAATAGATGTGTTGATGAGGCTTTCTGCTACTATGGAATAGCTAAATATCAGAAATCAAAAGATTTATATATATATTTATAAATATTTTTAAATTAAAAAATAGCAGCTTAGAAGCAGTATTAATTGTCTTTGAACCAAACTGTGATCTTGAGTAAATTTTATTATTAAAATTAATTTATTAATATTTTAAACAAAAATAGGCAACATGAGATATCTAAGTTCTGTATGGAGTCGTGGACCTCTATGAACCCAAGCAAAAAGAACAAGGGTTATATAGTAACCCTTGTAAGTACTTCTACAACCCTTGTAAGTTGTATAGTAACCCTTTTATAAGTTATAAACTTAGAAAAGTTACCATTTCACATTTCATTTTCGGCATCACTTCTGGGGTAATGTGATTTTAAGTTGAGAAAAATTCATTGAGGAAAGAAACCAGATGTGGATGTGAGTTGTAGTTTGGATTATCCATGACTGATTTTGTTGAGAAATGAGGGAAATGACTGCAGATAATTCAGGAGGTTTTAATAGAATTTTTTTATTTAGAAATTAAATGCCTTAATAAAGTTTTTGAAGAAAATGTCATTAATGCTATTTCCCAATATAGCATAAGTGATTCATAAGTGATCAGGCACGATACGATATTCTCAGCAGATGTTACTGGATTAGGAGACTCAGTGAAGTGCAGAAAATTAGGCAAACCTTTAAAAAAAGCTTTTGAAAGAAATCAAAAGACAGAGATGTACAGAAGTGAAGGGGAGTGGGGCAGGAGCACAGTGTCTCCAGCCATGGCAGTAGGAATGACAGAACCATGCAGTTGGTTCAAGGCAGCTTGAGCACAAAGGAGAACTGTAAGACAGAGGAAGCACATAAATATTTGCCTGCAAGGATGGTACTTCCAGAGCTGGTAAGAAGCTGTGCAGGGAAATATCTTTCCTGCTCCAAGGTTTGCCTCAGGTGCAAGTGAGACTACAGCCCCCCTGCTCCTTGGCAGGGGATGGCAGCTGGAAGTACGTGGGAGTTACTGCTTGCATCAATAATTATGTATTTTTTCACTCTGCAGAATAGCTGGAGTTTCTCAAATAAACTGACTGAACCAATAGACAGCACTTTCCTCCAAGTTCATATCCCCCAGTGCAGTTTGTTTTATGTTTTGCTGAAATCATTTTTGGTCTTCACAGACAAAACTTCAATAACTGACTAAAGATGCAGGTGTATAATATTGTAATCGCATTACCTGCACACTCAGAAACTCAAGTGCTAATAAAAAATCTGCTGCACAATCATGTTACTTTTTCACTTTTTCTTTTTTTTTCATACATGGAAGGAATATACACAAACCAGGCTCCTCATGTGATGTGAGCAGATGGTTGTTTAGAAAAATGCACTTTTTAAAATTCAATTTATGCAGTATTCTGAACACCTAATAAGTTGCTTTCTTCCCATCACAAATCTGAGGTATAAGTGTGGCTTTACTAATTTCTTGAGTTGATATCCTAAGTGTACAAGCTCCTCAAATTTAGATCCTCTTCAACACCTTTGCAGGTTTAAAAATGCTGGGTTATATTGAAACTCACATCTGAGGCTTCACTGAAGTTATTACTCCAGGGAAAGCAGAAGTTCAAATACAAAATTGAAAACACAGCTTAGTGTCTTATCTCAGCCCTAACATGAGGCCCAGGCACACAGACCTTTGGAGCCACATTTCAAGCTGCATGAGCAGGGTTTGCTGTTTGGTGCCAGTAACATTTATTGCTTCTAGTTTTGAGAGTGTGTGTTTAGACTTCCAAGCTGTTTGAGTATCTATATTCCTAACTTTAGCCAATTTAATTATTTTATCACATAATCATAGAATAACAGAATAGCTTGGGTTGGGAGGGACCGTAAATATCTGGTTTAATTGGGCAAGGGATCTGCTACCAGACCAGGTTGTTCAAAGCCCCATCCAGCCTGACCTTGAACACTTCAGGGGAGTGGCATTTACAGTTTCTCTGTGCAACTTGTTACAGAACATCCCCGCCATTGCAGTAAAGATATTTTTCCTGTTCAATCTAAAACTACTTTCTTCAGATTGAAGCCACTTCCCCTTGTCCTATCACTATTTGTCCTTGTAAAAAGTCTCTCTCCCTCTTTCTTGCAGTCTCACTTTAGGTACTGAAAGGCTGCAATTAGGTTACCCTGAAGTCTACTCTTCTCCAGGATGAACAATCCAAATTCTCTTAGCCTTTCCTTGTAGGAAAGTAAAAAGCATTTTCAGAGTTAAAAGTGACATGAATAAAGAAATCCATCATTTCCCTTTTAAGGGTGAAGCGATTTGCTTTGGAAAATACATGGATTTTATGTTACTGGAAGAAAACTGTCAATTAAATTATGCACTTGTCCCTTAGTGCTCCAACAGTGAATTACAAGCTAAGCAGAACTGGTCTCCATGAAGTCAGTGGAAAGGTTCATGCAGCCACAGTTTTGTCCTTGCTTGTTTGAGTGCAAACCCAGATCACTACATTTTGGTTTTCACTTTTATGCAGTTTTGTAAAATTCAGAAAAGCTGTCCCCAGCATAAGTATTTTTAAATGAGTTGGTTATAAGCTTTAGCCTGACACTCTAAAAGAAATTATTTAAAATTATGTAGGGAAAATTAATCCTGACTGCCATCAATGTTTTCTTTTAATTGATATTTAAATTCCTCCAGATAAGGAAACACACTGCAACTTGTCTTGCTGCTTAAAATACAATGA
This sequence comes from Zonotrichia leucophrys gambelii, assembly GCF_028769735.1. Classification (NCBI taxonomy): domain Eukaryota; kingdom Metazoa; phylum Chordata; class Aves; order Passeriformes; family Passerellidae; genus Zonotrichia; species Zonotrichia leucophrys. Next base: position 74,457,568 of record NC_088172.1, read on the forward strand.
CTGAAAAAATGACAGGCATAGGATAGTGGGAGGAAAAAATCCATAGAATAATAGGTATGATTAAAAAGCATATCTGAATGGAATTTCTAATTAAGGATTTTCTCCAGGGAGACACAGTGAAAAGCTTGATGCTAAATGAGTTTTAGAGAATCACTGCATATCTGTGAACTGGTCTTAGCACTTTCTGGAGTCTCCCAGACGGCAGTGCTGAGGACTAGCACAGATAATTTTACAAACATCAATATTGCTTGCAGGCTTTCACTGCAGTATTGAAACCAAAGAAACAGTAACAAGATTTTACCTTCCAGTGGTGCTTTTCTTCTGAAATATTTCAAGCCCTGCACAAACACTCATTCTGTTATGAAATTTATATGAGGAAATATTTCATCCTGATCTTACAGATGGGAAAAGGGACTCAGAAAAATCTCGTTTCCTTCCTACAAAGTGCTGAGATAAGGCTTTGTCATCACCTAAATCTCAGTAGGTGGCAACACATAGCCTGGTGGTACTAATCATGTGCCACTTGATCTGACAGTGCCCATATTTAAAATCAAAGTTATCCCCAACTTTTGAGTTGCTGTGGCAGAGCCAGAGATCTGTACATTTGCAGCCCTGTCAGTTTTGCTCACTTCTCTTTCCCCAGTGCACCTTGCTGGCATCTTTGGAGCTGCTGAGATGTGGGTACCTATCCCAGTGACCTGCATTATCTGATCTTGGCAGCCTCCCCAGCAGCTGGTTGCAGCAGGAGGCTAACTTGGTATTTTGGGATAGTCCCTTCTTTCTATTTACCATGGAGCTGTCACACACATAACCCTCAGCACTGTGCATATCTCAGAATTTCCATGTCTCCTGAGAATTCCTTTTTTCAGGTTAATCCCTGTTTCTTTACAATGCCAGATGCAATGATGTATATCAGTTTTATTTGAATTAATATGGTCTGCCTGCACCTGAAGTGTTCTAATTCTCCATGCAAATTATCTTGGTTTATGTGCATATGTTTAAAAATGTCTTATTTTTTTTATTCTCAAGATTTAATGGACTAACAGAGATCGTATCAATAGGCATGTTCAGCCACTGGTACCTGGGGTCTTGGATTGCTGCTACAGCACTGCAGAAGCACTGATGTAGCCATTTATTTTAGTTTTAATGTATGTATTCCATTTCTGAATGTTTGCAGAAGCCCAGTGTGAAAGGCATCTACTCAAGTGGGTTTTGTTCAATTGTCCAAAAAGTATCAGCAGTATTTGAGAAATAGTCACAAAGCAGTTTCCTGAAGGACACAGCTGCATAGCCCAGGTGTTTCCAGAGGCTTCTACAGAAACACTGTGGTCTAGAGGCTCAGCTACTGAGTGTACATGTTTTCTTCATATATGTTATCTACATATCAGAAAAAAGGAAAAATATTATTGAGCACATGGATACATCTGGAAGAAAAAAAATCTAAAGCCTCTAAAATTTTCTAGCTAAGCTGACATTTTGCCAAGAATTTAAGTGTTAGTTTTGAGATAGGCCACATGGCCCATTAGATCTGCCTTTCTTTGAAAAGTTTTCTAATTTCTTTGTCACAGCTGCCACTAAACTATAAGAAGTTAGTGTTTAAAGGATTACAAGCTTTTATTTTCTCAGGGATCTGGAAGGACAGAGCTAAGTGGATAATCCCACATTCTGTTCAAGTTTTTTTAGCAAAGGAGAAACCAGAGGTGGTAGACAGAGAAATAACTCTTATTTCAAGTCAATCAAATTCTCCCTGGCCAATTCTGAGTCTGTCATCCTGTGAGATAATTTCACCATGGGATATACTAGATTTATCTAACTGATTTTCTCTCCGATAGAAAGCAGTGCACTGGCCTGACAGGTAGATAATAAAGACAAAGCAGTTCTGATGTTTGTAGCAGCAGAACTTCTAAGGAAAGCCGATACTTCTGCTGAACCAAGCTGCAACAAATAATGCCCTGGACTCAAAAGCTTGTCAATGTGCATTTCCATCAGGACCAGAAAGTCCTCAAATACATAAAATGAAGGGGAATAAAAGTCCCATAAAACTTTTTTTTTTTAAGTATTTAGGTTTCGCAGAAAGAATGGAGGAAAGTAAAGCTTTGACTGGACCAACCTCTATCAAATTTTCAGGCAAACCTGCACATTAAGCAACAACTTTCCCGGTCTGGGTTTCAACAACTAATCAGTCATGCTGCAAAGAAATTCAAGGTGTCAGAGATTTCTCAGAAGTTGATTGTCTGGATGGAAAATCACGCTGTCCAGAGGAGACCCTCTCCTTACCCAGGAGGACTTGGGTAAGAGGCCATGTTAAGCTCTGAGTATTAAAAATTTTAGAGAGATGTCTTTGCCTGAATTAAGGTGCAAATAAGACCATGTGCCAAAGTGAGTAGTATGAATTTTATTTAACAATAAATGTGGGCATAAAGGGTGGGGTGGCCAGGGGAGCGGAGGGGAGAGAGAGAGAAAGGGGAGGGTGAGAGTGACAGAGACAGATTTTGTAGAAAATATCTCCACTCCATGGCTCCCAGTGGTGTTCCATTGATCCTCTTCTTTTGGTCTCCTCACCTTCTTGGTGAGGGTCCCACAAAATATAGAGTTCAGTGTGTTAATCTACATTCAGGCCTGGTGGGAATGAATGCCCAGATACCTTCCCTAGGGGATAGAATGTGGTGCAAGTTTGACAGAGTCTCTCATAAGAGACTCTGGAGCAGCTCCATCACTTGGATCACACACAGCACTCTGGGCCTGAATGACCCAGGCCTCAGCAATGAGTCTGGGAGCGCTTCGGGGCTCCTCGCTGGATGATGGCACCCCCTCAGCTGCCTCTCACATGAGTGTGACCTTCCCAGGGTGGGGACAGGCTTACAACTGAGCCACTTTGTGTGAGGGAACATGGGTGGTCACTCCCTCTGAGCAGAGGTTGCCCACACAGCAGAGCTCTCCTCCTGGCCCGTGGCTGTGGGGCAGTGTGTGCCAAGCTGCCCTCAGCAGATGGGTCTGTGGGCTATGGCCTGCCCCACCCCGAACCCAGCCAGGGATGCATTTCAGCACAGCTGCTGGGTTTGGCTTTCTTGTGGACACTTTCTTTTCCCTCAGCCTTGTTTACTCCTCCCTAGACCTGAGGTAATTGCATGGCAGTGTCACCTTTTTCTGTTCTCAAGTACCCTCAGGGGGCTTAACTCACAGCCCCAAGTTCCCCTCAGGCCTGTTCGGGGAGGAGTGGCCTTTGGTGGTGACAGTTTCCTTATACAGTGCTGCCATAAAGGGCCAAAAGTCCTTCATAGCAATGTTCAAGCCATTAACCACAACATTTCCATCTCTCAGGGGGCACTGTCCTGGTTTCCATTGGGCTTTGCAAACTCGGTAATTTCCTGACTTGGGAGCAGTGAGGCCGGTGGGAGCCAGTGCTGCAGCTCATCAGGCTGTGGGCAGCCAGAGCTGCTGGGGACTGTCACTGCTGGGACAGGGACAGGGACAGGGACAAGGAAAAGGAACAGGGACAGCCTTTCAAGCCCTCCCAGGAGACACAGGAGGAGAGGAAAATGCCAGTGAGGGCTCTGGAAAGCAAGACTTCCTCTATGTCTAATACATAAGGTAAAAAGAGTCCGCTGATCTTGTTTGTTACATTTTGAACACCTTTGAAGGCACGAGTAAATGCTTACCCTGCCTCTTAGGATAAGTGAAACGTAGATGGGATTGCTTGAAGCAACAAAGGAAAATGCCTCAAGGGCTTTATGAAATCCCTTGAACTGCTTCAAAAATGTGAAAGAGAAAGGGCCATTGCTACACTGAGATGCCAAAACCAGTCGGGCGTGCTAAAGCTCGAATACATCCACAAAATCAAGAGCAAGGGAAGGAAACACAGCTCAAACACAGTTCTTTGCCCTGATGTACAAACAAAACTGAAAAATGGAGAAGCCAAATGAAATTGCTTGGGGTCAAAAAGAGAAGAGAACTGGGAAGTTGAGATTTGATTTTTAACCCAATGCCCATCCCCTCGCCCCCCCTCACGCACACACATTTGCTGTTTAATAAAAGCCAGACTCTGAACTTTGGGCAGGAAGGCTTATTAACTGAGCTGGTAGTGTGCTAACAACCAGTCACAATTTAATTTTGGGAAGTAATTGGAGAAAAATTAATGGAAAGATACTTTGAATATGCCCTTCATTAAGATTGCCCTTTATATGTAGTCCAGGCAATAATAACTTTATTACTCCAGTTTAAAATCCTTCTGCGTTTCAAAGTTTCTCAAATATTTTTTTTATTTCCTTTTTTAAGTGACATTTGTGTGTCAGAACTATAACTTGAATCATTCTGGCTAAGCTTAAACATTTACTAGGTTGTCATTTCTATATCTGAATCTGTCTTTGACTTTCTGAGAATCTGGATAACTGGAATATTTTTATCCTTTCCATGTCAGCACATGACTTACACATGTATAACAAAGAGAATAACTTTGGCCATTGCTTATTTTTTGTGAATACCTTTTTTTTTTTACCTGCTGACAGATATTCAGAAGAAAATTGTGTGAAGTTCGAATGAACAGTGGAAAGACTGTTCCACTTGGAAAGACTTCTGTACAAGCTATTACAAATGCAGATTGAAAGTTAGATTGAAAGGCTGCGTTAGTGCCGTGTCAAACAGGCCCCAGCACTTTCAGGGGCTAAAGCTCCTATTGTAGCTCTCTGGACTGTCCTCCTCGTTCTCCAGCTCAGTTTATGAAGATAGTAACGGATGTGAAGAGATTTGAGGAGCTACCACCACTGCAGGTTTACACTAAAAGCCAGTGGGACCACCTCAACGGGGACATGTTTCTGGAACTGCTTGCATGTTGATAGTTTCTCATCACCTCCTGGTGTTTTTGGCTGCCCTTGGCCTGGCCAGCAAGATTTAACACAGAGGAAATAAGGAGAATGCTCTATTATTGCCACCACAAAATGGGATTATAAAAAGATCCTGTGCTTTGCAGAGAATTCAAGTCAAAATAAAGCTGAGTATCTAGCTATCAAATCTCTAATATTAACATTACAACTGAGCAAAGAAAAGGCTTCCACTGCCTACACAAAACTGGATTAGATTGATTGGTCTCTATCCCTCACAGGATTATTCAAAAATTGTGAGTCAAGCCTAGTTAACCATCTCATTCCAGCACTGAATATCACTGTACTGAAAGGATTTTCAGCATATTGAGACCTGTTCAAAGACACCTTTATGGTCCTTTCAGTGCTCTTGCAGTCTCATCACAGTGTCCATCCCACTGGGGAGATCCATGTGCTTATCAGAGAATTATCAAGTTCCAAAACCCCTGCTGTGGGCAGACACATGTCTTCCCAGGCTCTGCACTCTGCTGCTTTAGTTCCAAACACTCTTAATACTTTTGAAAAGAGGTGAGAACATACTGAGGATGCAACATTACCTGTCAAGGCAGTACAGGAGGACAGCAATGTGCTGGGTGCGTGGAGCACAGCACCAGGAGCTAGTTCAGGTGTGGACACAGTTTCTCTGTAGAGGAGATACTTTCAAGAGGAAGATGGGAAGGAATATCAAGTAGCTGCTCTCTTATGCCAAAGCACAACAGATGAAGGGTGAGTGCACAGTGAAGTGCTGCATTGCAAAGTATGCCAGCAAATTTTCCTACCTTTATCACAATGAATTCAAAAGAGTTGGACTAGATTTTTCACTGATAGCTGAATCTGTATCTTTCTCAGACTACTATATTTTTACCTAGGTCTACCATAATTAGTAATTCTTGTGTTTTGTAATGGGAGGAACTCATGACTAAAAACAAAATCTGTCTTAAAATGTTCCTGAGAACTTTTCTTGGCTGTTTTTCTTTATGTTGTTTTAAACAATATCTTAGTCTAACCCAGATTAGGAATTTATTTTTGTTTTACTATCAAACAGTTTTCTGAAGGGCAAAGCAGGATCATGTATTTCCATCTGGGTTTTTTAAGAGCTCTTTCTAATAGCTTAGTCCAAGATAAATCAGTTCTTATCCACAGAATAGAGATGGATTTAACTTAATTCTGCAGTCCTCAAATTCTGGATGCGTCTGACAACTCCATGGTGATCCCTGAGTTTTTCTGGGGAGTCAGAAAAGTAGCTCCTCTTGTCAAAAATAAGCATCTTGGAGTTGTTCAACAAGCAAAGAATTCCTGTCTCCTGTACAATGAATCCTCTAATTTCATTGCCTCTCAAATTTCAGTCCAATGATGACAGCTCAGAGTGCACTTGCCAGGCTGGCCTCTACATTTAAAGTAAAAATGAATTAATTGAATTATTTTTTTTGCTCCTACACTAAATAAACAAATGACAGAGACATCTCAAGAGGTTCAACAACCCACTGGTCTTGATTCCATTAACACAGAAACAGAACAGAAGCCACAAAATGTGAGACATGCCACCTTCTCCTGAAGAAGGTCAGGAAAGGCCATTTGAGTGTCATGTTCATTAGACACCCCCTTCTGTATCTTCTATCACTTGACATGACAAAAAAAGTCTGACTTTACTGTTTTGTTGTGAGTCTGAGAACAATTAAGAACATTCAGAGTTTTTCCTTTTGTCATCTGCTGTGTGAGCAAATCTTGTTATGGATTTGACCACCCTGAGCCTCACTTACTTGACACATTTCATCTGTTTGTGGGTTTTCTCTGTATGATGCATTTGCCAGCAGCTCAGGTTCTGTGTTTTCTTGCAATTTAATATCCCTTTTCCCCCTGCCTCTCTGGTTGTTGGCAGCTTCTCCAGTCAGTCACTTTTAAGAAATCCCATAACAAAGCTCCTCAGGATAAGTACTTCTGCTGTCCAAACCATTTCCTCTCTCAAAGCATCCATTACATTTGTACACTCAGACAAACACCATCCCATGGACAAACACACAAGAAGCAAAAACAGTATTTCAACTTGATATTTTTGTGCCTGTACTTATTCCCTAATTCTCTGTGTTTTCCAGGGGACCATCAATAAGAATTAACCCATGTCAGCTGTGCTGAGCAGTGCAGTTGAATGCTCTTGTTGGGAAGCTAACCCTTTGCTGCAAAAAGGCATTTGGTACTTATCATGGTTTCCAGATTTTTCATGCTCTCAGTAACATGTGCAATTATTTACATCAAAAGGCAAATAAATGACCTGTAACTGAGCTTTCAAAAATTATAAGTTGTCATATTTGACTGCTTCCAGGAGTTTGAGTTACCTGAGCAGTGATGAACAGTAGCTATTAGACAAGGAATGACCAAGCAGAATTAATTTAAATTAGCTTGAGATAGCTTTAATAAACTGCTATAGATAAGTGATTTGTGCTATGTAATCTCAGGAGTGAAACACAGCAAGAGATTTTGCATCAGCTGCTTAAATAATGATGTTATTGATATTGCTTTCACCAGATGCTTACAAGGGCTGAGCAACAAACTCTTCTTGGTTTCAGTGCAGCTGTGGACTGCCTGCTCCTGTAAACAACCAGCCAGTGGGAGCTAAAGCAAGTCTGGCTCACTCAGGGAGGAATAGCTGCAGCAAAGGTCAGGTTTTGCCACGGGCAGGAGGAAGGCTGGCCAGCACCAGCCAGGTCACATAACAAAGCTCCTGGTGCTGCAAGTTGCCGTGCCTTAGTGCACTTCAGACAGGTGGAGGAGGGGGGAATTTGAACTGGAAAGTTTTGCAAGAAGTCTGCTGCAGGCAGGATACTTATTGTCCATGAAATGAAAAGGGAAAACATGTAAAGAAACAACATCTCAGAAGAAAGCACCAACACTGAAATAAGCACCAGCGTATACTACCAGTTATTTGCCTCTGCCTCCACCATTTTCTTTTGAAGTGTAGGTCCTGGTCCTGTCCTGGTCCTTTTTCTTTCACCTTTCAACTCATCTAGAATGATCCTTGATATGTGGTGGCCAGTCAGCAGGGCTATCTGTCTAATGGTCTGAGAGATACCATTTTATATGAGAAGAAGAGAATACTGGGTCAGTCTCCTAGTCTGGCTTTTCTTCACCTTGAAGGGAGTCCCTTGCCCTCAGAGAAATGAAACTAAGACTGTTGCATCTTTCTGCTATTTAACACCTAATGTTATAACCTTGATAGTAGTGGCCTTTTATTTCTGCTATTCATGTTTACCCTTCAGAACAGTGTGACACAATGAAGTTCCATATCTGGTTTTGAGTGCTGTGCTGCCATCCCCTACAGGGTAGCTTTCTCATTGTCTCATCTATCTCATAACATTTTCCTGAACTTGGAGAAAAGAATGTGATTAAAGTGGTTTGTAAGAAAGCTGTGGGGTTTTTCCATTATAACTCTTCAGACATTTTCCATCTCACAACTGAAGGATTCGATCTGCCTTTGTAACATTTACATTTCCCATGCACATCTGAGGAATGGCACAGAGTCTAAAGTGCCTGTTGGTCATTAGGGAATAAAGCTTGAGGCCATGAGAAACAGCCTTTAGTATTTCAGCATTAGTCATGGTGTAGAGTTAATGAAATCAAATTAAAGTTCAAACTGCAGCATGGCTTTTCTCAAGTGACATTAAAACCACCTCCTGATTTGCAGTGCAATATGCAATAGCTCTTGCTAAATTTCACCTCTCCTGTCTCAACTGCGCAACCAAATACAACAGTTCAGCCACAGGCAATTAATGCTGAGGGAGGCTGTGCAAATGGCTGACTTAAAAAATAACTGGTGTCTGGCTGCAAATTCTGTGCATGCAAAGTGAATTGACAAAACATTACTTTGTTTTGTATTTAATCCTACTTCCCCTATACACTGAATTTCTGCCAGTTTCTTCAGTTTATGCAAATAAGGATTGATGTCTTAAAGAATGGGGAGCCTCTCTCAAACCTCTCTCATCTTTCATCCTGTTTCTTTTTTATGCTGTACATAGCTATTTGCTTTATGGACTCTTTTCAGTTATAGGAGGAATTCATAGTGAAACTCTTGCAACAACTAAGTAATATTTTGCAAGAAACTTCTTGTAAGCACTTCCCTGCACCTTTGGCAGTGAGCTTTGATGATAATTTGGAATGTGAGATAGGATTGCAAACCATATATACATATGTATTTTTGGTACTAAGGAAGGAACTAAGACTTCTGCTAGCTGTGAAAAGAAATTGAACATATCAAACTCATTTCACACATGACTGACATCTGGAAAATAAATGCATTCACCACATTTCTGCTGAGCACACTTTGGTGATTTAAAGCTTTAGATTTTTATTCCATAGACATTTGAAATATGGCATATATGGTTAAGGGAAAATGTGAAATCATCTCTAAAATCATTATTTCAGATATGATATGAAATCATGATTTTAGATGTTTCAGATCTAAAGAACTTGGAATTTTGCAATTTCCTTATTTCATTTTTTTGTTTTCCCTTTAACTCCTGTGCACCTCTGGAGACTATGCTGTGGCCCAAAGCTGAAGTGTAAAGTGATTAGGAAGATTTGTATTATATTGATTTACCTTCCAGTACTTAAACCAAGGGTTCACACTGCTGCATTTAGCTGTTTACCCTTCACTGACACTTACTCCATTACCAGGCATACTGGTAATGAGAACTGATGAAAATCAACTCGATTAGTCTAGAATGAGTGCCTGCACTACGCTCTCTCAAGTCAAAATGTTACCTGTGTCAGCCCTATCCATACTGAGGCTTTTCTAAACATTTGTAAGGTTATCCTGGCTATTTGCCATAGATGGACTCTGACAGTGGTTGTTGGGATTCCTGGCACAGACACTTTGCTTCTCTTGCTTCTCCATCATTCCTAGCCCAGCAAGAGGAGAAGCCTTAGAAAAGAAGTACAGATGCTCAGATTTTCTGTTCCTATGCCATCTATTACCAATATTTCTTCTAGAAAGTTCTCTGTCTCAATTCCAAACAAGTAACTCTTCTACTCACCCTCTACACATCACCAGGTAGCAAACTATGATGCTATTTTCTTGGGAAAGACTATACAGATAGAAAAGATCCATTAATACATGCACATTGATGGAAGAATTTCTACACTTATCTTGCAACACAAACATGTCCAGAACTTAAACCCTCATTGTAGGAGAAATGAGGGAGCCAGCAGAATGTGGTGGTTACTGTCAGGTCTCTGTCCCCTCCACTGTGTGCAACTCTTCAGTGCAGGACATTGTTTCTCCCCAAAGATCTCAAAAAAAGCCAGCACACCAATCTTACACACATTAGATGCTCTAGCTCTGCTGCTGAGTGAACATCTGGGAGGTGCTGAAATCTCACATCGCTGATGAAAATAGAAAAGAAAACATAAACTAGGAAAGGCTGTGGAGATTTTATGCCCTCACACTGATGTTTCTTCTCTTCTCCCCATCTCCCTGTTTTGCTCCTTCTTTCTTTCACCTGTCAGCTTTCCAATCAGTCGGCGTGTAACGCAAGCCATCCAGCTGTGTGGCAGATGGCTGAACTGTGCTTTGTCCTATATCCATGCAGAATTATTTATAAATACCAAACCTGATACAGTAAGTGACTCAGCCTGGTTTTGTAATTGGCAGCTGGATAGTTCTGTGCTTTTTAAAACTGCAAAATTGCCTTGCTTGACTCAAATAGACATCAAAATTCTTAAAAATGGCTCTTGCATTTAAAAGCCATTGAAGCTGCTGTTCATGTAGCAACTTGCACTAAAACTCCAGTATTGTCTTCTTCAGGGATTCTCAAATCCTGGCTGATTTAGTGGATCTAGGGCCCTCCATGTATCATGTTTCCTTATCCTTTCTAGTGCACTTGCCCTGGCTCACTCTAGCCATTGTTATTGTCTTTCACTGCTAGTAGGGAGCTACCCCAAGTCCATCAGACATGCAAATAACTCCAAATGTTTTCATTGGACTCCAGCTGAACTCAGGGGGGTGTCTGCTCATCCTTCTGTACAGCACTGATATTTTCATAGGCTTGGGTAAGAGAAATCCCAGGAGAGAATCTCATTGGGATCTGACCAACCTCCTGTAGTCTGTTCCAGGATGCCCTTGGTGTCTTGGGACACTTCTTGGAGCGCATTTCTTCAGCTTGTGGAGCATTGTAAATTTAAGGACTACAAATCAAGCCACAGCTTTCCTGGGAATGCAAATGTTACAATTATAGTAACATAATGTTCCTACCTGAACCTATGCTATTGAAAAATGTGTTTCCCAAAGGGAAACAGAAATAATAGATGCAAATCTGACCTTCTCTATTTGCCTGTTTGCATAAAGATGCATGGCAGGTTGTACAGCTCTTTCCCTGTTATATCTGCTATTTGCTGCAGTGATGTCTGAAATTCCTCTGCACCTGTCCCTTTTCACAGGTCTAATTCCTTTCCAGGAGAGTATGATACCAACTATGATGAGGTATTTCCACCTGCATGCTGCTCATGTCAGGTTTAATAACTTGCTGTTATCACTCAGTCCCATCCTATTACACCTTGAGATGAGGTGAAGTAGATGAGAGGAGGGGGTTGGTCCATCATTGTGTCTGATTCCCAGGAAAACACCTGTCTGAGACCATGAGCTATGGCTGGCTGCCCTAGACTGCCCCAGAGTAGGGAGAGAGGATTTCATGATGACCTGGACTTTCACAGCCCTGCAAGAAATCATGGTATGCCACATATTTGTTAAAGAGTGTGCTACCATGACCCTTTCTGCCTATTTTTCTGGCTTGGCTCTGGAATAAGTGAATTTCTGTGGGCCTGTCTTGTAAAGCTCTGCAATCTTTGACTGAAGTTCGTAGTCTGAAGTATTCAGGCTACAGATTGAGTCAATACAGTGCTCCAAGTCCTGCTTGGAAGGAAAAACTGGGCCCCTGTAGACTATAAATATTGTTCTGTGTTTTCACTGCTACACATCCTCCATCTAGAAACTTCAGCTCAGAAGATGTAACAATATTACTTCTTTTATGGCTGTTATACTCAAGAAAGCCTGTGAGAGAGCAGTTTTGCTTCTGAGCTACTGCTTTAGCTGCAGGCTTGGAACTGGTATCACTTGTCACCCCAAACAGTGATCTGTTCCTTGGATTTTTTAAGTTGATGGTATCAACTGAGAAATGATAGCAAAATACAGCACACAAACACAGCTAGTCTGGCCCATGATGTTTGTCTTAGATATGCATCAGTTCATCAGGTTCATTTTCAAAAGCTACGGTTTATTTTTGTTTTAGAATTTTTTGTGGATTTGCAAATTCTCTTGGTGATTGTACTGGACACGTGACTAAAAGGAAAATGTGTTTTAAAAGATGTGATTTTTTAGAGTATTCAAAATTTGAGTTTAGAAAACTGGCAAATTAAATAGAGCTGATCAGTACATTGCCTTGCATAACAAAAAAAACAACAAACCAAACAAACCCAAAGCCAACATGCTATGTAAATCTATGGTGAAATTTAAAAAAATGACAAAGCTAAGCACATGCTGTAAAGTCGAATCTTTGGATGCCAAAATTAGAGGTAAACAAAGTCACTGGTCACTTCATAGCCTTTGTGGCAGTAGAAACAATTACAGTAATCACTTTTTAGTACATCTTTGCTATAGATCCTGATTTTGACAACTGAGATGAATGACTTTATTCTGTAGTCAGAACAGCATCTAGAATGACAACTTCATTGCTATGATAGTGGACATTTCTATTACCAGAGTAGACTGGTAATTATTTTTCTGTTGTTTCTTTTGTTAATTTTCTTTTTTGAGCTTCTCAGGTACTTTCCAGCTTGGATCAGCTCTTCTGATCATATTGTGCTTTAGTAGTAGCTGAGTGAAGAACTTTAATTAAAAAAAAGCTTGAATAGTGATTATCTTCTTATGATTGAGAACACCTGATTTCTTTTCTTGACCTTTATCCATGTTTAAGTGACTTTTAGTCAGTTCCTCTCTTGGTAGACTGTTCAGTGTGGTATCATCCCAGTTCTGATCTACACAAGCTGTCTTGTACTGATATGTACCTGACACTGCTATATTCTGCCTCTCTTGCATTCACCACTAGAAACCTGCAGTCAAGAATTCATGCAATTCATTCATCTTTATTTAGACATTATTTGACAGGTGTCTATTTTTAAACACAAATACACACATACATGGATATATACACATATATATGTTGACATGTATTTAAGTTTAACATAAACAGAACCCATATCAACTATGTTGATCAACATTTTATTTAAAACAAAGCTGCATGCAAATTTTAAAAGAATCTAAATTAAACTCATGGGCTTCTGTCAGCTTCCTGACATCTTTTTACTGGCTTTCAGATATGGTTGCAGTGCAGATGATGGTATTACTCTGCTGAATGATCGCCTCTTGCTAATATTTAAATTAAGAGCATTTTTCAGAATAAAATGTTAATCTCTCTTTCATCATCTGCTTTCCCTGCACTGATTTCCTGGCAATTGGACATTTTCAAATATAAATGAACACCATTATAAACTAATCAAGCTGTTCTAGCTGCAGACAAGAAAAGGAGAAAAAAAGGAAAGGACTCATATAAAATCATAAAATCGCAGAATCATAGAATGGTTAAGACTGGGTGGGACCTTAAAGATCATCTCATTCCAATGCTCCTGCTATGGGACACAAGGGACAGTGTCCACTAAGCTTGAGTGCTCAAAGCCCCATCCAGCCTAGCCTTGAACACTTCCAGGGATGGGACACCCACAACTTCTTTGGACAGCCTGTTCCAGTGCCTCACCTCCCTCATACTGAAGATTTTCTTCCTAATACCTAATTTAAATTTACCCTCCTTCATCTTAAGACTATTTTGCTCTTTTCCTGCCATTACATGCCAATGCAAAAATCTCTCTTCTATTCTCTTTTCAGACCCCTTTAGGTACTGGAAGGCTGCTATAAGGTCTCCCTGGGGCTTTCTTTTCTCTAGGCTGGAAAACACAAATTCTCTCAGCCTTTCATCATAGAAGAGGTGCTCCATCTCTCTAATTATTTTGCTAGTGCTCCTCTGGACTTGCTTCGTCAGTTCCATGTCCTCCCTGTGCTGAAAATCCCAGCGATGGGTGTAGCACTCCAGGCTGGATATCACCAGAGCAGAGTGGCAGAATCTTCTGCCTTGACCTGCTGGCCACACTGCTTTGAATGCAGCCCAGGATATGGTTGGCTTTCTGGGCTGCAAGAACACAACTTTCATCCTGCACATCTGGCATACCCTCATGAAAACCCATGTGATTCATGGATGAATATAAAGCAGGATTTTCGAAGAATGTGGGCATTTAACAGAACTTGAAATGCGGTAAATAGGAGTTACAGAGTTTTCCATTGCAGGCTGAGCATTGTTTCAAAACAATCAAATTTGTATGGAAATTCATGGCTACAGAGTCCACAGATTCTCCTACAGCACCAAGTAAAATCCAGAAAACACAAATCTCTTTCTAGGAGAATTGGGGTCCTGTGGCAGAAGGCAATGATTTCTATTTCAGATAAAATGGTAGAATCTGAGTTTAGTTTTCAGGATCATGTGAATTGTCACTAGATGGCACATTGGTCTAAAGTTTCAGCTCATAGTTAAAGCAAATGCATAGACAAACAGCAAGTTATAGATGGGAACCAGCTATTAATTACATAGTTAATTGCTCTGTGTGTGCATATGTGTATGTTCACATGCCAGTGTATACAAGTCCCATGTATGACATATAGGATTAGAGCTGTGTGGATGCTTTTTCTGAGATTCTTTCCCTGTGCATAATATAGTTACATTAGGTACTTGATGTTTAATGTACTGGTATTCGAGGCAGGGATGGAGAGAGAAAAACATCAAGATGTGTGTTTGACTACCATCTGTATGTTCTTATCTGTTTTGTGCTTGAGGCAGGTGAAGGTCAGGCCAGACTGTTCACTTCAGTGCCTCTTTGAAGCAGTTTCTGTTATCTAGGACCTCACATTTAAAGGAACGTGCAATGTACCTTAGGAACACTACTCTTAAATGACTAAAAAAGTGGGCTGTGCAGAACAGATAGCAAGGATTTTAGTTTGCAGGTAGACAGGGTTAGACTTCCTCCAGTATGTTAATAAGGTGCTTCCAGATGCTTTTTCCTGAAATTTGAAAAAAGGCAATGAGTCAGAGCCCAGAACACTCTTTTGTGTGTTGTGTTGTGTACCTTTTGTCTTTATTTTAAGCCATGAATAGGTGCTTCTATTCCTAACTACTGCCGTTTACCCCTGCCCTGTCCCTTCTCCTGCCATTCTTTATGAATAAACCATTTTCTGGCTGAGAAACCACTGCAGCCTAGAGAAATGGGCATCTTGCATATGGATTTCTGCAATGCACTTTCACTAGCAGCACATTTCACAGATTTGTTTTCTCATTTGTGGGAAGCACCTTATTTTTCAAAAATTTCCAATGCATTCACTTTCTTTTCCAAGATTTTTATGCCCTCTTGAGGAAGACACATGCAGAGATTACCTTACATGTTCTCTTTTGCTCATGGCTATCTTTACCTACTTTCTGCTGTTATTTACCACATGAGTCTGGTATTTGTATACTGAGAAAGAGCTTGGTTTGGAGATTTCAAACTGCTGGGAACTTTGATTTTCAGAAGTAATTTCAAGTTCTGAATTGAAGGCAGAGTGCTAATACATATTAAAAACACAGGATTGAGCTCTATCATGGAGAAGGTGTTGCATTTCTTTTATTAATACCATAAGCACTCAATTTACCCTAACTTCTCAGCTCACTGGAAAAAGCCAGGCACGTTGAGAAGCTTACAGAAGTATAGAAATAATTTTTGTTCTGGGTAAAGCTGTTCTGTACTGAAGCAGGAAATTCACAGAAGACTCAGCACATCAGATTCATTTTGAATTCTACTGTGCAGTAAAACTGATCTTGATCTTAGACGAATTAAGTGGCTTTCCATTCCCCTCCATTATTTTTATTCTTTATGTATTATGTATTTTTGTCCTGAGATGTGGGACTGGACCTTTATAATTGCATATATTAAGTGGAAATTCAGATTCAGATAAAATCCAGGGGAAAAAGGTTATTAATTCAACAACTTTTCTTTTTCTTTCACATTACAGAAATTGATTTTGGTAAAAGACCTTTACAGTTGGTGCAGCTTTAAAATTAGAGGTTCATCGCTGCAGCTGGATTCATTCTTCACCTTAATTCTGAAATATGACTTGACTTTACCAAAGTCTGGGATATTCTTGAATTTTTAACCTTCAGGAATTAGCTAACACTTCTGCTGTGATCTTTGGGTAGGAATTAAAAGGGCTATCCCAGTTCTTGAAGCAGGGAAAAGCTGTGGGGACAGCCACCACTGGTAGTGTCTTTTACCAGAAGTTTTTAAAGATGGGCTTAATCTTGCTGAGGGTGATTCTGATTCTCTTGTGTTATATACTCACAAGAAAAGGAAAACAGATAGAGATGACCACATGGTACAGGTTGTGGTAAACAGAGGAATGTGTCAGTATTCTTTTTTTGGATCAGTGGAGAGTTTATCTTTTGTCCTCTGGAAGAGAAACCAAAGATGAATCTTGCTTTTCATCTGTATCTCACCATGGGAAGCAGTCAAGATTTGTTGGTTTGTGTTTTACAGGCCGCTTCTACCTGGGATGAAGAACATGTATGTCTTATAAAATGAGACCTCTTGTTCTGTTTGGCTGGGACAAAATTAGTTAGAAAGAAAAGTCATTCATGAGTAGCCTACCAGGAGCTCTGACAAAATGGAGATAATATGTCTTTTTAGGGCTGTTCATCTATTTTTCTTATATTCCTCAAAATTTCTTTGAAACCAGTGGAAGATTTGGTCAAGGAATTTAGGATCAGATCTTAGATGTCTTCTGAGAGGCATTCATCTGATCCCTTTTCCAGAATCTGAGAAATGGCATATTTACGGTTTTGCTCTGATTACTTGTTGATAATAGATATCTTCACTCAGGTGAAATAATTAAAATCTACACCTTTACCAGTAAAGAAAAATCATAGAAGATAAAGAGAACACCCAGACAGATGAAAATCACAATGAAGAAAGATTCTGTGCACTAAAGGTTAAGGGGCCTCTTTTGCTTCTATAGGTAACTTGAAATACAGACAACTTAAACCTTCCTCATAGATGATATATAATGTCAACCAAAATCCTTTCCAAAACTATTATTTTGGAATTAGCTATCAAATATATCAATAGTTTCACTCCAGTACCTTTCATTACTGCAAAGTTAATGGAAAAATTATTGATTGGTGGTTCAAGTCATACAAATTAACTTTGTGTGACAGTAGCATGCAGAGTTTAAGTACCTGTGAGGAAGCATTTCACTGGTATAGCCATTCCTGTTTCAGGTAACACAGCCACAGCAATATCTTTCACACACTGTGTCATTCTAGAGTGTAGGCTTTGTTGACAACATTCCTTACTTAATTTGCAGTCCATGGTATGGACTATTTTATTTGAGGAAAACATGTACTATCTTTGTCCTGAAACTGTGACCCAAATGCCTCCAAGAGGGTTCAAACTGGAGAGAAAAAGATGGCTTATTCTGATGCCAGACTTGCTTGATGCAACACTTTTCCTCATTCTCTTTGCTATCAGCAACTCACAGAAGCTCTGTGTAGCTTGGGCAATAGCTTGTAACAAGGTGCTGCTGTAATTCATTTTAGGCAGTAGCCCAGCTTAGTAAGTTTCCCATCATATGAGTCTGCTGTGTTTTATTGTGTTTATTCCTTGATGCTAACATTCATATAAATAAGGAGCTTTGAGAACTTACATTTTTTAGATTTTGAAGACAGTCTTCCAAACTCTTAGTATCAGTCACATCACCCAAAGTATTTTCTTTTGTACCTAAAAGAATTTTGTTTCCCACAAAAAATGAATTCAAATATGTTAGCTGAAGTTTAGAGAAAGAGGAAAGTGAAATAATGGCAAATGCAGGGTTTTAGAAATTATGCATGTTCTTCAGTTGCATCCACTACTTTTTCCCCAGTCTAATTCTTGGGGAAACTATCACTGTGAAATCCGTTTTCCTGCTCCCTTTTTACTTATGAAAAAGCCCCCTGGTAATACTCTGTATCAACATGCTTATCCCATGTAAACTGTCATATAGGCAATGATTGCATCTTGAGCTTCTTTTTGTCTTTGAGGAATGCCCAGTGTCTGAGCTGTCATCTTCAGCATAGCTTCACCAGCAGCCCAGCTGCATGTCAGCATAAGAAAGAAATCCTCAGAAGGCCAGTTCCAGTTTAACAACAGAGCATACTTATCACTTGATCCTCTTTTGAACAAAACGTCTACTTCATAATATCACATGGATTATGTGACATTTTAGGTGGCAGGTGATTTAGAAACACAGCTGCTCAGACAAATTTTATCTGCTGATGTTTGGCTGCAACATTAATTTTGTCTTTACTTTGAGCTGTTTATTACAAGTTGGTAGTTAATCACAGATAATGACTGATACCCTGAAGGTTAATGCTTGAATGCATTCTTATAAAATTTAAAAATATTTCTGTGTTGAAGCATATTCCACTGCCATGAAAGATAGAATTAAACAAATGTTGTGATTCTGATGTAAGGGTACTGTTGATATATGTCTAATTAACATGCTCCAGATGTCAGCAATATTAAAATCTGTCTGTGATCTGCATAATGGGTAATTTGTTACACCAAGCAAAATACCTGGTTTTCAGATAACCAGATTTTAAAAAACAAAACAGATATATTTTCATCCCAGAGCATAATGAATACCCCAGAAGAGTCATAGTTGTCAGTAAGATTCATTCCTCTGGGGAAAGTTAGTGTTGTTCTATCATTTACGTCAAGAAATACCTGATTTGTGTTTCAACACTGTACAGCCTGGCATTAACTCTCTCCTTGCTACCTGAAATCTTCCAAACACTTGTTTTTAACAAATATCACTACCCATAAAATATTCATGCTTCATAGCAGCAATAATTCACTACTCCTCACCAAATAAATGCAGTTAAACCATCAGCTGAAGGCTCTCCTTCCCCTAGGGACACTTTAACGTAAGCTTTATTAGGATGTCTTGGTATATGTGCAGTGCTGTTTGGTGATATCGTGGCCATGCTTCAAGCCTCTAACGAGGCAATTCACATCAGGAGAGCACAGAGGAGGGATTGTCTGGCTGCCTCCTGCAGCACCTCTTTACAGACTGTCATGGTGTAGCCCATTTGCAGACTCTGAATGCTCTGGGATGTAACCTTGCTCATCTTCTTTCTGCTGACAGTACTACAGGCTCCAGAGCTTCTGGAAGAATCTGGCTGATTATCTCTCAGCTATGAGAATATAAAAATACAATGAAAAGTAGCTTTCAGATCTGTTCTCATGCCATAGACTTGGAAAAAAACCTAAATTAGCATAGTATATCTAAACTTGTCACACACAATGAGGAATAAACAAGGAACTTCAAAGATAAGCAAGAGGAATATCTTTAAATAGCTGAAAGGTGGATGAAGTAAACACCTGCTGATTAAATACTGAGGTAATTAATAAAAGAAGGTTCTTGAATTAGTCATCCCCTTTCTGTCTGTGGGATATTAAACAGTTGCAAAGCTAAATATGGAGGCAGAGCAACTGAGGATCAACTCTGAGTTGAGGTACTCGCAACAGTGTGAGACAGAGAGCAATATCTGTACTCCTTCTGCTCTTCCTCATAGTAGATTTGGAGTGGTGCAACCCCATTGAAATTTTACCTGTCCTTGGTTGTAAACCAACAAGTTAATCTCACAAATGCAAATTTAGGGATCTGATGTTCTTCCTGTACAGAGCTGGCATGTGACATTAGACTGGGGTGCAGGATGGAGACACGCCCTGCTTTTCAGTAAAGTGAATTGATTCCAACTGTATTTCATGGAACTGTGGATTAAACAACATTCACCAAATCAGAAGGGAATTCAAATTCTTTAGCACAAAGAAAGCAAGGAATATTTACATATCAAAGGCATTAGTGTTCTTCTCTTTAAAAACAATAATTTTTCACTGCATGCATTTCTTCACCTTTTCAAGCTAAGGAGACCAAAGACCCGGGAGCCACTATAGTTACACCTCTACAGAACTTATCTGTAAAATTGTATGAGGTGATTTTTCTCCTCAAAGTCACTTCTCACAGGAACAGCCTGGTTTTCACATAAATTGTGCCAGTAATGTAGCAATGATGTTTCAGGCTCTGTACTGAGGCTTTTTCCTCAAGGCTCAAGTACATGCCAGTCTCTTACTTCTGTACACATTCAGTTTGCAATAAGACTGTCAAGAAGATGAAAGTGACTGCCTCAAGGACAGACAACCTCAGCCCTTATTATCCCTACAGATTCTTGGTTCTGTGTCTTCTGACCACTCTGTCCTTCTTCTTAGTGGAAGCTGGATGCCATTTTAGAAAGCCTTATTCAGCATTAAAGCCCTGTTTTTTCCTACAGAGTACCAGCAAGGACCTGCTGATTTCTGATGTCCAGGTAACACTCACTATAGAAAGCTAAGGATGTGTTCCTATGCAGATAATTGCTTAGAAAGGGATACTTTGTCTCTGGTGAGCAGATGAAGAAAATAGGCCAAGCACGATAATTTTGGCTTCAGTAACAAAGCAATCAGTCTTCATAATGCAATCTCACTAAGCTGGGCTTTCATAGGTTTGGGTAACAGTGCCAAATGAACAATCATGAAAGACAAGAAACATTAGCCTGCAGTCCAACAAAGCCTCCTATTTGTGCAATTTGAAGATGTGATTGACAGTGCTCCCAGCATCTGATCTTCGGCAACAATTCCCAGCTGGCCTACAATGCATTAAGACTGCTGCTACATTTATGAGGTAGCAGTACATTTAGTGCTTGGATTGTGTTTTTCACAATTTCTTTTATCATGGAGAGTGACCACCTTGGGGTGGGCAATGCTGGAAATACAGTGTTGGGGTAGAGATGCAGAATAATTAAGCCAAAGACACTTGGCAAAACACAAAATTTCCCTTTCTACTGAATTCAGTACTGATCTACCAGGAAATCCTTCTCTGTTTCTACCTAAGATGCCTTCACATTCATTTTTGAGTTACAAGTTGAAGCTTGTTTAGTGGATGAAGTACATTTACTTGTCATCAAGATTTTCCCAAGTTACCATGTTCAGGCACACGTTCTCAGTGTTTTAAATGCAAGAAAGAGGAAGCCCCTGATCTGCAAAAAGTTTTTATTAAAATGTGCAGACACACACAAAAGCTCACACAATTTACATGAACCAATTAAATGGCACACAGTGCCTCTAATAAGCAAGGTTGAAGACAAAATTAAATGATATTTTATTTGCTAAATGAATTGACCTTTATCAACACAATCTATAAAATCAATTTAGCATACTGTAACCCTTGCAGATTGGCAGTCCTTTAACACCAGGAGTCTAAAATAAGCACAACAGGCGTTTCAGTACCCTGTAACATATCATTAAAACGTGTCCCAAGGCATTTCACAACCCATAAACAGTACAAGCATTAGCAATCAATTGCTCATTATAACCACCACATGGCCTAGATGTTATCTTACACAGCATCTCATTTTCCTTGACCCTAGCTCCATGTTGCCTGGGAGAGGCCCCTTATGTGAACTGGTGAAAAATTCCTTCAGCAGAGAACTTTAGCATGCTAAGTATTTCTCTTTAGTTTTGGAGACATGGTATCTTGGTGTGAACTTGTAGTTCTGTAATATTTAAATGTGTTTGTAATATTTAAATGTTGTGTTTCTGAATCAAGTGTCATTTTTCCTTCAGCCTCTCAAAGAGCACCAAATGCTGAAAGCATATTTGAATTTCTTTGCAGTTGTATGATTTGTAGACAGGCTTTTGCTAGTAGGTGGGAAAGGAAAGAAAAGAGAGTCACAAAACAAAGGGAGTCAAAAGCACCTTTATGATTGCTTCATCACTGACAAAATCAAAGAATATATATGCCAGATATTCTGACAATCCTGTGCTGCAACTTGGCAGTGCTCTGCAGTGATGTTCATGTGGTTTCCCAAATCCACAACCCAGTATTCCTCTTGATTGACAAGCATCTTGGCTTTTGTCTGAGCCCAAACTACATCCATCTGACATGCTACAGTGAGAAAGCTACTTAATCTGAAAACCATAATTAATATCAGGTACATTCCTAAAATAAGAGTTGCCAGTTGGCAATAGCAATGTAACTCTTCATCCCTAACAATGAAAGAGTTGCTTGCCAGTGGTTCATTAGCCATGCAGCTGTAGGGGTCTGGGAAAGCTGTATGTCAGATGGCAAGAGAAGACCATGTTTGTGTGCTGCGGTGCAAAAGGTCTTTTTCAGACCCCATGGCTTTGTCTCTGGCACAAAACCAATCTGGATTAAGACATGAGATTGAGTAAGGTGACATTTATCCTTCCCACTGCTTAGTTCCTGACATAACTTTGATTTGTGACAACCAGCACTCTGAGACAAAGCCTAGGAACAGTCCAGGGAAAAACATGTGCTAGAGGTCATTTTCAGTACATTATGTGAACAACTCTGCTTTAGGTTTGCTTCCTTTGTCCCTTCACTATCCTTCAGCACTGCCAAGCAAGCTTTGTCAGATGCTCCTACCTCAGAGAGGCAGGAAGAGACATATTTTGTCTCATCCTACAGAAACACCACTCTGAGGTGTGGCAGCATGGCCTCTGAGAACTGAAAATTGAACTCCTCATAGAAGCCAGAGGTGAATGTTGGTCAGATGCTAGTCAGTGTGAATGTGGCCCAAGCTGTTAGAATTCTGGGCCAATGAACCATTCACTGTCTCTGTTTAATTGACAAGAATAGAAGATAACCTGCCCATCTCCTTTCTTGGAAGAAGCAGCTGCTCTTACCTAAGTCCTGTCTACAGATAAGTGTGATTCTCTATGCTACAGTTCTTCAGTGAAAAAAAAGATTGACAGGACAGGGAGTTGCACATCATATTTTTCAGCAAAGACTTTTAATAACCACTCTGTTCATTTTATTTCTATTTTCTAATACTATAGATTCTTCTTTTGGTTTTCTGACTGATTACTCTCACAAACAGAAATACTAAGACTGTGCTTAAGCAGAATATCACCAAAACACACCTGGTTTTGCCAAAGAAATATCCTCAGTGTATTAAGCCAAAAAAGCTACACACAGTAGACTAAAACAAATTCTGTTCTTTGGGTTGTTCAGAAGAAAAACTATGCATGGTCATTTCTTGAAAAGCAGTATTCTGGGTGTTTCTGGGAAGGAGATAGTTTTTTTTCACAGCAGCCTATTTGGTATTGTATTTTAAATGGTTGACTAAAACAGTGTTTCAGCTACTGCTGAATGTTTTTTATACAGTGCCAAAGTCTTCTCTGTTTCTCTTTGTGATTCCAGTGGAGAAGGCTAAAGGTGAACAAGAGGTTGGGAAGGGACACAGGCCAGGACAGCTGACCTAGACCATATAGTATCATGCTAAGCAGCAAAATAGAGTAATTGTTCCAAAATAACTGTTTTTCAGTGACTATCTGGGCATTGCTGTGCTGGTGGTGAGTGATTGCTTTTGTATCACTTGGGTAGTTTTCTGCTTTAGTATTTTTTGTGTTTGTTTTCTTGGTTTTTTCCACTTCCTTCACTTATTACATTGTCCTTATGTCGACCTTTGGGGTTTTTAATCTCACTTCTGTCTTTTTTGATTGTCTCCACCAGTCCTCTGGGGGAAGTGAGCAAGTGACTGAGTGGGAGCTTAGGGTCAGTGAGGATCAACCCACCACAGACGTAATTATCTGTCTGTCAGTCTGTCCATTTCTTAAAAAGCTTTCAGGTTTGAATCCTCACATCAGAGAATACCCACAGGCACAGAATAGAACAGGTGTTTGTGGCTTGGCTACATTACACAAGACAGCAAGGAGGAAAGAATAGCAATTTGCCCTCTCTGAATTTGCAGACCACACACCTGAGTACGCAAACAGTCATTCCTAAAATCTGTGCTTCCATTTGGTGTTTGTGTTCAGAAATACCTATCTGCAAAAAGAAAATCTAGTCTGTATTAGTGAAAAGACTGCAAGTATAACAAGGTCATTTAGGGAGAGACAGGGTAAACTTGCTATTCACAGTCTGCAAGAAGTAAACTCCACAGAGAACAGTCAACATTCTCTGCAGACTCATAAAGCATGATAGCTACAAAAATGCCAGGGAATGGAATTTTGCAACATATCCTGTGGCTGTTTTCCAGGTTGGACAGGTATTATGCTGTGAAAAATTACCCAGTAAGGGACAGTCAGAGCTATTCTATACTTACCAATATTGGCTTGTGGAATTGAAAATGATGAATTGCCTAAATTTGTTTCCATTCATTCTTAACCATACTTAATAGTGCTTTTAATCAAAGAGGTGTGTTATAAAAACTGTGTAAATCTAAGACAAAAAATCTTTAGAGAGTAGAAAAATTATGTATTAAAGACATTTCTGGGCATAGTGCCAAAATCTATTAAGCTGATCAATATCTTTTTGGGAGAAGTAACGGGGGATATAATTTTGTCATCCATACAAATATTGGGAAGGCTGCCATGTTGATGACAGTAGAAAACATGAAAATATGTAAGTGCTAGAACTTTCCAGGTCTCCAGACTGAAGTCACCAAAGTTACTCAGACTTATACTTCAAAAATGTAACTGGAATTTAATAAGGCAGTATATGCAGAGAAAATATTTAATTTTTAGAGATATCAGATATTTCAGATTGTAGACTTAAATTATCTTCCCCAGACTGAGGGACTTGTGTTCACCGTACAGCCAACCAATATTTAAAAAACCATTTCTACCTTCACAATGGAAGATTTAAATATCACCAAATCATAAAAAGATTTCAAAATGCAAAATATTCTATTTCTTGTTTGGTTTTCCAAAACCCTATATCTCATAGAAGGGTTAAAGTAAATCATGCTAGAGCAGTACCATAATTTAGAGTAAAATGATACAGCACTTTTTTCCAAGGTTTCCAGATAAGAGTTATAAATACCAAGTTTCCAAGACACAGACTTTTTCTAATGCTGATAAGATTTCCCAGTGAGTGAATACTCCATGAATATCTTCCTTTACATGACTCTATATAAACAGCTAAGGACATGAAAAAAAAGTGAGGATGACAACATGCATCTGCATGTCCCACAAAAAACTACAAACCAAACAAAACAAAAACCAGACTTTGATTTTAGCTTTTACTTCCACCACAGATCTGATTCACAGAGAGGGTTTTGAGGGAAGATAGTTTTGCCATTTCCAGGCACATGCTGGCTGCTCCCTGGCATCCCAGGGAACTGGGAACTGCAGGGGCTTCCTGGGCTGGCAGGGCAGGGCAGGGCATGGCCAGTCAGAGCCTGTCCCACTGCTCCAGTGAGAGAGCAGGGCAGGCTGGGGGCAGGCAGCACAACCTGGCTGGGCCATCAGCTCATGGATGAGGGCAAGGCTCGGGTCTGGGGAAGGTAGTCAGGATCAGGGACAGGCTCAGGATGAGGCCAGGTCAGGAAATCAGTCCATGGGATATAGCCTGAATGAATGGGCTTCATGGCCAGACACACATGTGGCTTTAGGTGAGGAAGGATGACAAAATCCAGTATTCTGAGATCAATAGCTGTCATGCTATGAAGAGTGAAAGTACATGTCCCTTCTAAGAGACTGTTTCCGATCAGTGTTGTAGTATCTGTACAGAAAAGAAATTAAACTCATAGTTAACCTACAAATACAATTGACATGAAGGACTGACATTAATTTGTTGGTCTTTATGAGCTTACAAGTTGTCTGTGATACACAGTAGTGGTAGGAAGAAATTAGATGCATTCACAACTTGAGACACATGCAAATGACATATTTCTGTTTACAAGATGATAGCAAACAGACATATTTTAAGTAAGAGTACATACTGATATATTTTGTATAGTAACTTGAAAATTTACATAAGCCTACATTCTCATATCTGTAGGCAAATTAAAAAGGTACTATTCAATAAGAACATTGTCATCTATGTCACTTTGCATTGAGGTGGCTAAGTACAACTTTTTAAAGCTGATAGAATCGTTTATGCTGAAAAAGACCTTTAAGATCATTAAGTGAAACTATAAGCCTAACATTGCCAAGTCCACCACTAGACCATGTCCCTATGTGCCACATCTATATATCTTTTAAATGCCTCCAGAGACGGTGACTCAACCACTTCCCTGATGACATATTAAGTTTGTGGATTTATCACCAGCCTGTCTGTCAGACCCAGCCATGCATGATGGATGCTGAAGGAAGCAAATGAGATGACAAAATGGCAAGAATTTGGAGGAACTGTCACAACAGTGTCTGGTTTTGTTAAAGAACATTAATCAAGAGAGGTTGCAGTTGGGAATTAGAGCTTTTTGTTTTGAAGCCCCAAACTGCCCGTCCGATCAGCATTTTACTACTGCACAAGAACATAACTTTGTTATCAAAATGCTTAGGCAGAGCCACAGACTGAGAATCAACCCTGAGCAGTCCTATCCCATTCCCATCCCATTAGCTACTCACACGACCCCTAACACTAGAGCCATATCCCATATCACCGGCGGGTGGTCTCATGTTAGGTACAAGGGGATTCGCCCCCATCCACACTCAGGAATTGCTTATGATGCTGTATGGTAGGTTATTCATTAATCCGGAAGCAATCCTGGAATTATTGATAATGCTGTATGATAGGTTATTCATTAATCCAGAAGCAATCCTGGTGGATCCTTCTGTTTGAAGTTTGGTAAGCAGGGCAAACAATAAAGAGAGATAGGGATAAGGGAATTGACAAGCTAAGCATGATCAGAGCTAATAATGTCAAACTGACCCTAAGAGCCGTGCCAAGCCATGGGAACCAAGCCAAGTACACCGGGAATTGACCATATTAGGATAGGAGTTCAAAAGTTTAAAGAGGAAGACTCATCAGAAGACCCTTGCCCGCGATGAAGGACCGGAAGGACCACCAAGAATAATCCTCAAAATAGATGTCTCCGCCCACGCTCTGCCCACACCACGCCTCTTATGAATATGATGTAACCCTGCACCCAAGACGGTATAAAAGCTTGCTTCTGTCGTGAGATAGCTAGAAATCCCTTTGTGATTTCTCTGACGCGTCGTAATAAAATACCTCCTGTCTATGCTGACTTACTTGAGTCTCTTAGGCAGTTATTCTCGCCTTTTGGGGCAAAATTCGGCATCAGTTTACTGACTATGGAATCAAACATTTGGATCATGCCTTTTGGTTATAGTTGCAGGATTTCTAGGCTAAATCATTTGCTTTAAAAGATCTTACTTAACTTTCTTAAATGATGACCAAATTTACACTGAGTTTTTGAGATAGGTTGTTGACTTTTTACCTTTCTTTCTGGCTTTACTCAGATATATAGCCAAAGGCTAAATCAGGAATCTAATTCTTACTGAGACCCTTGATCTTAGGTGGATTTAGCTGAACAACTTTAATTCAGCATAATATTTGCTTCATTAATCTTTATCTTACACAGATTTTGGCTAATTGTTTAATCTCTGTGGTTCTTTCTTTTGTTAACCTCAAAGATACAATGCTGATTACTGTAGCATTGTTAACAGGGCTGTTGCTCAAAAGAGCTTCTTACTGTGCTTGTGTCATCTACAGTTTGAATGCCTGATGCTTCAAAGAACATTGCAAAAGATATAAACTTGCATGGTTCTGCTGCAATAC
Organism: Zonotrichia leucophrys gambelii; assembly: GCF_028769735.1. NCBI lineage: Eukaryota > Metazoa > Chordata > Aves > Passeriformes > Passerellidae > Zonotrichia > Zonotrichia leucophrys. The sequence goes on from NC_088172.1 coordinate 74,485,165, forward strand.
CATTCTTTATTATCTGCATCTTCTTCCACATTTGTTATACTAAAGAAATGTACTGTCTAAGGGATCATCTTATTAGCATTCAGCAAATCCTCATGACTATTTTCTTCCTGAAGTCATGACCTGAGCATTGCTACAACAGTTGAAACAGAAACAAAAAAATACAGGTAAGTAGCAGTTTGAGACAAATTCATGAAAGGTTGCTGAAGTTTAAAGCTATGAGCAATTTAGAGACACTAAATGTCAGGACTTTCACTGTATAATTAGGAATATTTTCATTCTGAAGGGGAAAAGAAAGTTGTAATTCAAAGCATACAGTCTGAAATATGTGCATTGAATTAGTAAGATGAGCCAAAGGGGCTCTCTGAGATAACTGAAAAAGCTATCTGCATATATTATGTTTCTGCTGCACAAAGTTCTTTTGCTGTGTGAGTCATCAGCCACTGGGAGGTCTTAAGAAGCAGTTTTTTTCTTGAGAGAATGGGCTGGAGAATCAGAGAAACATAAAACCTAATTAAATGTAGTTGATGCTGTACTTAAGCAAGTTCCAGCATTCAACTAGGCTTTACTGGATTGAAAGATACAGTTATCTCAGAGGCATGATGACATTTTCACCCCGTGTAAAGCAGAGAGTTCATCCCTTTTTTGCTAGCAGTTGAAAGTTCTCCATTGTAAGAAACATTTTCCACATCTTAGTTATCCTTGTGATTTATTTTCTCTAAATCTTCTGTGATTCCTCTTCTATTCTTCTAGCTAGACACATGATCCCAGTGGCATTAACATCAATACAAAAAGTAGTAATGTTTAAACCTGGAGCTCCAGGCTCTTCCAGGGATTGTTTCCTTATTGGTCTGGGACAGTTTCACAGTCTGAAACCAACATACTGTGAAACATGCAGTGCAGGATAGAGTCTTCTTAGGAGATGATATTCAGTCTCCTGTATTGTAAGCAAAATATCCCATACTTTCTTGCTGAATGTGGGTTGTTGATTTGATTGTTTACTTTATTTCCCCCCTCAGTTATTTTCCCCTCACTGGACTATTTACCAGTAACCTGGTGTGACATTTGTCAGTAATATGTCCTATTTATTAGTGTCCAGTTCTCCAATCTCACGTATCTCTGTATATCTTATTAGTTGTTCATATATTTTTGGGTTTTTTTGTTCAGATTGAGGATGAAAACCTGAATAAATTAATTATAAATGCTACTGATGTATCCTGGCTTAAAAATAAAGGTTCTGTAACTGTAATTTAAATTCTGTCAGAGTTGTTTGGGTTTTCTAATTATTATTAAAATGTCACAAAGCAATTTATGACATCAATTGTTTTTAGAGTGGAGTGTGTGTATTTGCATCCCAAAATAAAATGCCATAAACAATTAAGTTAATGAAAATATTCACTGCTTGTACCCATAATGCTTAGCTGTTATTTCACAATCATATTTAATTCCTCACTTTTCAACTCTTTTCCAGCCATTCTATATCTTGGCCAAGACTGATATTTTCTAATAGGTGTTTTTAATATTGTCATAGCATAAATTTTCTTCTATTATCTAGAATTTTGCCAGAGTTCCAAGAATTACCAAGCACCAGCATTAATGATTCAGAGCACTCATAATCAGATCACAAAATCACAGAAGGTCTGAGTTGGAAGGAACCTCTGGATCGTCCAATCCCCTTGCAAAGACACCAAGGGAAGTCTGTCCAGGCCATGTCCAGACAGCTTTTTGATATCTCCAAGGATGGAGATTCTACCACCTCTCCGGGCAACCTGTGCCAGTGCTCAGCCAGCTGCAGAGTAAAGAAGTGTTTCCTGATGTTTAAAGACTCCTGTGTTCCAGTTTGTGCCCATCGACTCTTGGTCTGTCACTGGATGCTACTAAGTGCCTGGATCCATATTCCCTATATCCTCCCTTCAGATATTTACACACACTGATGAGTTCCTTCCTGTACTTTCCCTTCCCAGCCTTTCCTCATAGGAGGGATTCTCCAGTCTCTTAACCATCTTCATTGCCCTCTGCTTGATTTTCTTCCAGTACCTCCATACTTCTGCATACTGGGATGCACAGACTCGGACACAGCACAGCAGCTGTGGCCTCATGGTGCAGAGTGAAGGATCACCTCCATCAGCCTGCTGGCAGTTCTCCTTCTAAAGTAGCCCAGGATAAGCCTCCTTTGCCACAAGGGCATTTTGCTGGCTCATGTTCCCCTTGGTGTTCACCAGCAGCTGCATGTCTTTGTAAAGAAACTTACCTCTACTGTGTGCTGGAACTCACAGAATTCTCAACTGGGCCATCAACCAGATAAGAGAAAAAAGACCCCCTAAATTTAGTATTTACAGGTGACTATTTTTCTGGGTTACTTACTGATGGAATTAAAATTATTTCATTATCACTTAAAAGATACTTACATTGAAGTTTAAATATCACTAAAGCACATCTTTAAGCACCATATCTATACGCCTTATAAATACCTTCAGGGATGGTGACTCAATCACTTCCTGGGCAGCCTCTTGCCATGCTTGATAACTCTTCCAGTGAAGAAATTTTTCCTAATCTAAAAATTTTTCCAATCTCACACTGCCCTGACACAACTTGAGGCCATTTCCTCTCACCCTGACACTTTTTAACTGAGAGAAGAGATCAACACCCACCTTGACATAATCTGAGGTAGCTGTAGTGAGCAGTAAGACCTCCCCTGATTCTCCTTTTCTCTAGATTAAACAGACCTAGCTCCCTCAGCCACTCCTCACAAGAGTTGTACTCTTGTACTCTTGTACTCTTGACCATTTACCAGTTCTGTTATTCTACACACTTAGTAATTGGGACAGCTAAAAAATATGTCATGCCTATGAAATATTTTAATCTTTTCTTGATATACACATCTGAGGAACGTAGTAAGGAGAAAGTGCTTCTTTACTAACTGACGTTTTAATTGGGAAATCTCACAAGTATCACGTGTCTATTGGTCCTAGGCAACATCTACACGCTTCCAATAAAGGAAATAGATGGCATGACCTTGAGCATCATCAGTAAGCAAATTTCTCCTTACTGTTTCCTGTTTTAAGGCACATTTATACACACTGCCTTTATTGGCACATCTCATTGTTTGGAAAAATCTGTCTTTGTAGGATAAATATTGCAAACACCTTATTGCAAATCTGCACAAAAGAGAAGTGATAATGAAGCTTTTAGGGATCTGTTTGGGAGAAGCTGCACTGTAGGTTGCTGTGGTTAAAAATCTACACCCACACTCTAGTAATTTAGGTTTTTCACTTATGAGAGTCCCAGCAAGCACCTAGAACTCTGAGCAGTGGTGAGTAACACTTCCTGGGAATTCTTGTGGGCTAGGAGACTTACCTCACCTTGAAGTAATAACCTGACTTCAGTTATTCATGTCTTTGGTACATCTTCTGAAGTGTAATGAGATTATAAATGAGCAAGAAACATTAAGTACTCTGGAAAATTTTTCTTTTGCAGCATGATGCACTCACTTCTTATCTTCAGCAATACAACTTGCCACAAACTCTTCAGATCACAGGCTGTTCATTTCACAGAGTTTTCTCCAAGAAAAAACCCAAGGTCAGATTCTTATCTTCAAGTGTTTGCTAACTAGAGCATAGGAAATCTGAGACATCAACTAGCAACGACATACGCAAGACTAAGTTTACCCCTCTGATGCAATGCAGCTGTCTTCTAAAAGCTAATGTATATTTTTTTTTTGCTCTGTGCGGAGTGATTTCTCCATCATTTTTGAAAGGACATTGTAATAAACCAGGCAAGTCTAAGATGAGCTGCTCATAACTAACTGCTGGAGCTGCCATATCTCACCTGCACTGAGTTTTCAGCTTTCACTCATAACTCTGTCAGCCTTACCGGGAACTTTCACTAGCGTGAAAGGACAATTAGGTGCATTGATATTCAAATCTCTTTCAAACCTTGCAACCTAATTTATCAAAGGGAAAGTTGTGAGTCTCCACTTAAGAGTAATTGCTGCAACAGATCCAATTATGTTTTGCAAGGCAGAACTTGTCTTACAAAAATCCTAAACTTGCCCTCTAGGTTGATTTTGGTGTCAATACAGAAATGTACTACATTTCTCTACCCAGTGTTACTTTCAACACTGAGATGTGTCAAATCCAAGCAGTCCATTTTCTTTGTTTTATTGTACTGTCATGTGCAATCTCTTTTGTTGTTTATCTTATTTTTGCTGAACGTGCTCATATTTATTCACTGTACCTAGAGACTTTAATTTAAGCCCTGACACTGTCGGGCTTCTGCTGTACAAACACACAGTAAAAGCCCTTGTCTCTTAAGGACTGCTATCTAACCTCATACAACAGGCATAATGTTTTTAAGGGAATGAAAGGCACAAGGTGTGGGTTCTCCAAAGTCATATAGGAGATTTGTGTGAGAGGTTGGAGCAGAATTCAGTTTTCCAATGTCTCTGTTTTGTTCTCTATCCTCTGGATACACATGCCTCCCAAAAACTGGGAAGAGAAAATTTGTTTTTTTCACCATGATCTCAGTGGGTGTTGTTCTGTGTCAAACACAGAATTCCATTTGCCCAAGGCAGAGTCTACATTATTCATTTTATTTCAACTTAATAGTGGAAATGGACTAGAAATCTCTAGTAGGATATGAATCTTTTTTAAGTCTCATGCCTAAATTAACAGGAAAAATCCTGTTGCTTAGAACATTCTGGTTTTCCATTGCCCTTTATTGTGGTTTTATTCCTTATATGTTCAATTTTAATATCTTTGTTATCGCTTAGATGGAACATGTTTTGACTAAGCACAATTTTTGAAAACAATCTTCTAGATTCATTAACAGTATGGCTTTTATTAGCCTTTCCTGATATGCAGATCTGAAATTTTTTTGTCAGATACAATATTCTAAAAGCTAGACAGAATTATTCTTCATCCTTTCAATTCTGAAATAAAAGAAAGCCAATTTAAGTCACTTATTCTGCTAATGGAAGAATAGTATATATAAACAGATCTAATAAGTTGCTTGCTCCTTTGCAATAAATTAAGATATAATGATCAAATTCTTACTGTCTGTTGCTGATAAAACTTTTTCATATTCATTACTCACATAACCTCAGTCGCTGATAGGATATACATGATCTCTTTACAGCTGAAGTGTATCTTCACATTCCTTTGATTAAAAACTCTTTATGATTATTATATCAAGTCTCCTATCAAACAAGGCAAAGTTCTAAGCAAATATTGCATCTCATTTCAGTGGATTAACTTCAACTGATTATTCTCATAAATGAAAAAAGTACAGATATTTGTAGAATCAAAGTCTCTGTATTAATCTTCTGGAAAACCCTTACTGAGAGAAATGCATTTGTGTTCACTCAAAGTTTGTACCGGACTCTTTTAACCTGACATCAGGAGCACAGTAGTATCTTTTGCTTTCAAATATATGCATTAGCAACATGGAACTTGCCATAACAATTTCAAATATTTTGTGGCTAAGACTGTGAAGCCTGTTTTCCTCAGTTAAATTCTAATTTGTCTTATGTGTTTTCCTTTTCTTTGTGTGAGGAGAAACAAAAGTATGAAAATAAATGGTTTTCCCTGACTTTGGTGTTACAAAACCCAAGAGACATATTGGTCTCTTAAACAGTACAGAAATTACTCAAACAGCATCTTCAATATGACTAATGTGCACAATCCTAAACCTGAGTACAATGTTTATTGTATCTAGGCCACAAGTTTCAGAGCTCCTGTTGATGGACAAGAAATAGACATGCAGTCAATCATTAATTTTTGGGGTTTTTTTCCCCTCAGTTTTTTCACTGTTTTGATTAATTTGACTTACTTAAAAAGCAGAGATCATAAATCCTGATTTTAGCATACAATTCAAACCTATTGAGTTCAGCTGTTCTGCTAGAATTAAAAAGCAGACTCCAATGTCTGGTGTAGTCTCTGGCCTAATCTTGTTCACTTGCAGAAAGTCATGTTTCTCTATTCACAGTGTGAAACTGCTTTATTTTAGAATTGACACGTCTCTTGTATCCTACCTTCTACAGCTTGTGTCTGTGCTCTCGATTAGTCACCCTTGCAATTGCTGCTTCTGGCTTTCTCCTTCAAGCTGCACAGGCTGCAGACAGTGGCCCAGAACCCTTGCAAAGGCAATCAGTACAGCCATGACTGACACAGGAGGTTCTTCCCTGCACTGGTTTTGCAACCAGTTGTACTTGGGTTGTAGTTCCCAAGGGTTAATATAAGCCATACTGGTTAGAAGCTAGAAGACTGTCTTCAAAAATTATGCTTAATCAAAACATGTTCTATCAAAGCGATAATGAAGATGTCAAAACAAAATTTGTTACTCTTATTAGAGAATGGAACTGGATTGCTCCAGCAGAGCCAAAAAGTGCTAGCAGCAACCACCAGCCTCAGTGAGGCTTGTAATTCACTTTGGATCCCAAATCATACCTGTCCTCCTCCTCAGTCTTGCTAGAATTTTACAGGATAACTTACAAACATAACCCTGTTTGATCAATTCTCCATGATGCATTTCATTGAAAATCTACTAATATTTGTGAGAAATACCACTACCAGTGTTATCAGTAAAGAAAGATGTGCACTGGCTTCTTTTAAGAGTAGGAGGGAGCATTTTGTGCATGTCCTCTAACTTCACACTTTTCTTGATGAGGGGAAGATATGAGTCCTGGCATTTGTCCCAACGGCTTACAAATGAAAAAGCTGCAGGATGAAATGCATGAATATTCTTTAAAGAAGGGACAGAAGCTGAGGTCTTCCTCCTTTGATCAATTCTTCTAATCCCAAGACCTTGCAATGCCATATCCGCTGTGTTTTCCAAGCTGCACTTCAATTAGTTTTAAAAACCAGAGCAGTTTCTCTAGTGGATATTGGTTTCCTTCAGTGCAGAAATCCACATACTGTGATAGATGAAATGCTTTGGAGAAGATTTGCCAGGAAGCCTGAGAAGAATTTCATTCCTGCTGCTAAGCTACTATAAAATCTGAGTGTTATTGCACTCTTATTTTGTTGCTGTGTTCAGGAGACCCATTTCTGCCCAAAAGATCTGGCAGTACTTAAGTCTGGAAGCAAGATAATGGCTTCACACTCATGCTCAGAGGCACTGTCATGTACCTTAGATTTAGGTACCTAATGTAATGTAAGGTAATGTCGAAATAACCCTTTTATGGCCTGAAATTGCAGTCTCTAAGAGTGAAAATCTAACTTCACCCAGATCTAGTATTCCTATGTGATACTGCCTTGAACTCCCCTATATAGAGTATAGAGTATAAATATATCCTAGTTAAATGCTGTAGTATTCAGGATGATAGCATTTCAGTCTGATGATAGCACTTTGTTTTAACCTGAATTCTATCTGTAAGACAACCCAAGGAGCGCATGATTCTTATAGCATGAGCTGAACAAGTAGTTGAAGGGTAAATGTTCTTTGAAAGTGTGTTGGTTCTCCAGCAGTGGTAATTCTGTATCTGCAGGTACAGGTATATGGTAGGTTATGTCCAAGGCTGAGGTTTGGAGGTTAGAACAGTGGGCAATGAAGAATTTATGATTATGGCTGAATACTGCAAGATGCTGAAGCAAGCAGAACAATTCCTTCCTGATTTATTCTGAGGATAAGGTTAAGGCTACTCATTAAATCTTGCAAGATAGATAGGAAAACAGTGAGAAATGGTACTGTGATTTCATGGGATAAAACTTTCTGTTCTGAGGTAAGACTTTGTCTAAGACAGGACAAAATGGAATAATGTAGAGTAAGGGTTAGGCTGGAGAACCTACCAGATCCTCCAGAGCAAAGGTACAAACCAAATCTGAAAATCATGTTTACAGCTGGGTCTTGTATAAAGAGTTTAGTTATGGATGGAAGTAGGAGGTAATGAAGCTTTAGGTTGATTGACAGGTCATGCAAAATCCCCATCAGTAAGGTAAAGATTGGCAAAAAATTGGCCAACAATTTTCTGTTTTGTTGCAGATCAGCATATAGGTTTAGTTGTGTTGTAGGGTGGACATTCACAACAGTAGGGACCAAAAGGATTGCTCTTCTGGTGGAATCTGAAAAACACCCACATGCTGCAATGAGGCAAGAGGTTATAGAATAAGTAAATAATGGTCCTATCAGTGAGTCTATGAATATATGCATCCATTAAAACTGTGGCCTAAATGAACCCACTCCTAACAAATTGTGATGCACATCACTGTACTCCTGCAGTCTGCATCTTGTTTCAGAAGTATTTCAAAATGCAACACAGTTTTGCCCTTCACTGCTGGTTACTCAAATTCTAGCTGTTAACCCATCATCCATCTTAGCCTAGGAAGCTGTATTTTCTCCAGAAATATCCATGAAATGTTGCCCAGTTGGTATCAGCCCTCATCTTTTTTGTCTTTGTTTACCTAATAATAAACAGAATCTTTATCATCCTTCTAATAATCTCAAATGCAATCTAAACTTGACTTGAATGGCAGCTCAGAAACAGCAACAAGTTACATGGCTGTCCAGATTATCACATTCATTTGAGCTGTTCTTAGGAACATCCTTAGGAACATGAGAAACATCGTGAAGCTAAACCCTCTGTTTCTTCAGGGCATGCTATGGAATGAAGGCTAGCTATGAATTATTGCTGCCAGCATATGCTCATGCCAGTACCATTCCTCAGGTTAGCCTTCTGTTGCAGGATCCAAATCCCAACATTTCCTGCTGAGAAATTTTTGGGAACTAGCCTTAATTCTTTTGATAACAGTCACTGTCCTGATATTTCAGGCCTTTCAGTAACTAGAACTAATGCAAGATACTTGATCTGTTGTGTTTTGAATCCTGTAACTCTTATTATTTGTAGTCCTATACCTGGTTTTGGATTTGGCCAACATGCAGTGAACTGTAACAGCCTGCAGGAAATCAGGAGCTATTTGTTCACATAATTTTTCTTCCTGCTCTTGAAGGCCAACAGAAAAGCCAAACTCCCAATCCTGCTTTCTTTGGAATGCTTGCACCACCTCAGATATAACTCAGAAACTGGCAACAGTTCAATTCCTAGTTATAAAGTTCAAGCCAAAGCTACTACCAGCTAGCATCCCAGGCTGTGGGTCTCACATTCAATTTACCAGCAATTCAATTTACCAGTGTGGGTGCTATTACTGTTAAGGCAGGACAGACTATGTTAGGTTCTGCTGAGAAAAGCCCAGACCCAAGAATCAGAAAAAAACTGACTGAAATCTCCTACCATTTATCTAGTATGGGAATCCATAATGCAATGGCAGTCTTGGTACTTTTTGGGCCCAAATTCACTGTTTGTCATATAATAGAATCAGAAGAAAACATTTGGGTTAAAATGGGTATAATTCTAGAAGCTGAACTTTCTTATTTTCTATAACTGACATTTCTAAAATGGGAAGCTGCTGCAAAATGGACTGCCCATGTTGAAACTCAAGAGAATGAGGAACATCACAGCTGAAAAGACTATAAGAAAAAAGGTTTAATAAAGTAGATAGGTGTGGGCCAAATGTATTATGAATTTCTTGCAAATGAAGAAGGAATAAAAGCTGAAGCATGAAAGTACTAAGTGTCCGATTCATGGTAACTCATGTAATTCTAAGAAAATCTACTTACATCCTACTGAATAAATATTTAAATATAAAATCTTGATTAATATTACAAAAAAGTGATTCAACCTGTTTATTTATGTCAGAACAAATCTAATCAATGAATTCCAGCTTACAGGCAGCTGGGAATTCACATTTCTTTTTCAGTTTGTAATTTGTTTCATTTAGTTTTTCACTGGTCAACTCATCAACAGCTCATTTCTCAAACACCAGACTTGTTGCTGAGACTTACCTTTTGGAATGTTTTTCACACATGCTCCAGCTTGACAAACTTGGGGAATCTAGGTCAGACACGTTTTATTTGCATATAAATTAAATTAAAATCTGCAAACGTCTTTCTTTTCTTTTTATGATTTACCTAAAATGGGTTTGTGCAGTTAAAAATCCACACACTCCAAGTGCAAGTCCAGAACTTACTGTTGCATAAAGTCTCTTCTTTTACATTAAATATATACGAGACACATTATTTTCCCTGTAATTGCAAATAAAATAGCTTTAGGTAAACCTCTGTCAGGACAGTGTAGATCCCTTTGGTGTCAGGAAGAGCAGTTAGCCTGTGCAAAGCATGTCGATGAGGGAGTGTTGACTGCATTTGCAACATCAGAATAAAAAACAGTACCACCATTTTAATTGCTATTGCTGCAAATTTTGTTTATTTTAACTTGGGTATCTAGCTTTCAGAGCCATGGTCACCTCTATTTGTTTTCACATGCTTGAACTAGTCTGTAGGCCCATCAGATAAAAACCAGTGGAAACATTAATTGATTCAAAATTTTTTAATTTCACATACAGAGCAATAGGCTCTGAGCTAACCTTTGCTCTGAATGAAATCTAGGAATTATGATAGAGGGTTCCAAGACAATGTCAGATTAATGATCTTATCAATCAAAAGAGGAAATCAAACACTAGGAATTTTTAGTAATGTGCCTCTGACATTGTGTACATCTATGGTATGCCTGGATCTCTAATCCTGTAAGGCATTTCCCTCTTTCCCCCATTTTAGAAACAAAGCAATAGCAAGATTTGAAGAAGAGCATCAGGAAAAACACATGGAAGACCTACATATTGGAAATTACTAAACAAAACAATGGTAAAATTATGCCCAGCATGTCAACATTATGTAATTATGTTTCACTTGTGTACAAAAGCTAAGGACATGGAAAGAAACATGTTTCCAAGCATGAAAGGTGACCTTTTGTGCAGTGGGTATCTGAGCTGTTGAGCTAGATGTTATTTTGGGTCTAAAGGTCTGTGTGGAGGAATCCGCTATAGGAGGATTAGCCAATTGCATTTATTAATGGTTACTACAAAGATACATGTAATCCCTGTGCTGGAAGTGTCTGGAGGGGGTAGAAACACTGTTGAGATGTAACATTTTGGTTTGCCTTGTTCTGCTGCTCCCGAGTTCCCTGCACTTGGTCTCTGCTGGAGTTAGGCCTAGGTTTGTGTAGGCGCACAGTTTGTGATAACTGGGGAAGGGGCTGAGCCTCATCCCCAATGGGCACAGCTGTGAGCAGCAGGTGAGCAGCACTGACAGCAATGAGCCATGGAGTGCCCAGGGGCACTGACCAACCACAAAGGGAACAGAGGGTGAGCAGGTGCAATGCAGGAACATCAGGGGTATAAAAAGCCGGGCTAATGTACAAGAAGGGCAGATGCTTGCAGCTTTCTAAAGTGCTGTGCTATTACTCTACATGGGTTTAAGCCTCCTGAAATTGTATGGGGCTACTCTGTGTATTGTGGTCATCTCAGCTGTGACATATACTGTGACAGGTTTGGTCTAACCTTGTGTTGTTACGTAGTCTCAGAATCAACTCAGAAAATACCTACCAGTACTACCCATATCTAAGTATATTTTTAGCAAGTCTATGGGGCTGTGGAATTAATGATTTTTTTAAAGTGCATTTAGAAAATATTACAGAAGAGGTTAGGTGGACCCAAATACAGGATGGTTCCTCAGGACTACATAAATGGCATTCCAATTGCTTGCACTTTCTGAGGAGAAAATGATGAGTCTAGTCCATAGAAAATATGCCTTAGCTACCTGAAGTAATTTGAAGGTATCATAAGCTTGTGGCAGATGGTGAGTTAGGGAGAAGAAATGTTCTTATTTATTTTTGTTCACTAGTAGGCTTTTCTGTAGCTCTATCAATTTAGTAACAGTGTGACTCATATGAAAACTAATGAACATAACCTGTCAACAACCTTCTGGGGTGAGTGAGTACCATCATTTGAAGTCTGCAGATCTTGGAGGTGCATCTTTATCCTCCATTGCCTGGAGCTACAGACATGGAGTCACAACTAGAAGCATGGATTAATTTTCATGTTCCCACAGAGAAATGGCATAGGTCATAACTGGGGGGGTTTTATGGACCTTGCAGGTGAGGTTGTCTTCCTTCAGCTGCACATAACACACCTGCAAAAAAAAGATCCAGTTTTGAGGTGATCTGGACTTCTCCTTTAGGCTAATGACCTAGCACAGGAAGTTGCAAGACAGAGGGCTATAGTCACAGAAATTTTGTTATTATTATTGCAGATATTTTTCACCACCATCCCCTTCCTGACTTCTATTTGGTCTTAGTCTCACAGTCCTTTCCAACAGGCAGCTGATAATTTGAAACCCTCTTACCGAGCCTTGGAATTAGCTGCAGTCTGTGGGCTGCACAGTGGATATAAGATCCTGTAATGGCAGAGCCTTGGGGCCCCAAATCATGATGTTTCATGTAAAGCTGGATGCAGCTTGGAGGAAGGAACACAGTGGCCTTTCTGAGAGCTCTGAGCCCCAGAACCTCTTAAATATCCCACTGAGGGGGGAAGCAGCAGGTACTGAAGCAGCTCTTCCAGCTGCTCTTCTGGGCTTCACCTTTGCTTTCCAGCGACTGACTCTAATTGTTTGGGATGGAAGGACCAGTGAGTGAGGTAGAGGGCCACAAATGCTTCTGCAGAAGTGCTCCCTCTGCCATGGGACAGGACACAAGCAGCCTGAGGGCTAAGCCTTCTTTCACTGCTAATACACATCAGAGCCATTGTTAGAAGTCTGGTATCTGATAACCTGAACACATGGATGGTGTGTTAATGCCTGTCTCATCTGGAGGGGAAGTTTTGTGACTGGATATGCAAATTGTGCCTAAGGACAAAAACTTAGTTCAAAATTGTTTTGGCTTCCTGTGAACTGTGTAGGGAAGGGAAAGTGCATGTTAAAAACATTGACAGGTCTTGATTACAAAATATAAAAGACTAATACATTTGGCATAAATTGCTTTGGGAAAGCTGAACATCAGTGTATTTTAAATAAGTTGCTACCAACTTCATTTTAACAAAATCTTCTTTGTCTAAAATAGCACAAGGATGACCAGACCATATGAAGAAAAACTGTAACCCCAAAGAATATCTACAGCCTTTGGATGAATAGCAGGACTGTCAACAATATTGGAATATGCAAGTAGATTTTGATACATGACCTCACCTGTTATTTAATCTTAAAATTGAGAAAGCCATGCCAGACAATAACAAATTTTTGACATGCAAGTTTCTTTAAAAGCAAAAACAAACATAGAGCTACTTTCAATAGAATTATTACCTCATACATTTTAGTGTTTCATACGTACAGTGCTCTTAGGACCTGAAGAGAACATTAAAATGGCAAAATATCTGGTACCACTGAGTATTAAATGTGTACCGTTCTGTACCATTGTGCATTGTCAAGTACCATTGAATATTAAAATAATTTTGGTATATTTTTGTGCAAAGTACAAAACCAAACAACAAAATAAAAGTTTAGAAGCCAAGTGTTTGGTAAGCTTAGACATGATTGACATGAAAATGTGGACTTCAATGTGATTGCTTCAAACATTTTCTCTTGGCGTGGTGGAAAAAGGAAATAATATATGTTTAAACTAAACATGAATTTTCATATAGAGAGTTGTGGTTAACTGAGTATACAGAAGCTTATCTTTTTTTTTTTTACTGATGTAAAAAAAACCCCAACAAAGCATTCATTGAAGGGCCACTTTTCCTTCACCTAAAATGAAAAAAGAATGGGGAAGAACGAGGGCAGGGACAGGTGAAGATAGAAAGGCAGTGCAAGTAAATGTTGTCCAACAAAATGAGGACCGGGACAGGTGAAGATAGGTAGTGCAAGTAAATGTTGTCCAACAAAATTTTCTTCAGCTTTTTAGCCAGCTGAATTTACCAATGTATTTATACCAATAAATATATTGGTAAATTCAGTGGCTAAAAAGTTGAAGAAAATTTGTTCTTCAAGAATTTACTAGTCAGACTTTTTTTTGATGTAAGTGCATGCTCATATTTGTTACAGAAGGAGGACCTGAATGTTAAGGAAACATAATTAATTTTTCCCAATGCCTCCTTTAACATGGAGGCATGTTTTATTATCCATGATTTATTTCAGAAGTGGGACTGGTTTTATGTTATTGTTCTCTTAATTTTTTTTCATTGTTCAGATAAAATATAAACTATGTTGGTGTTTGGTAGTGCCTGGTCAAGAACTGAATGGGAATAGATTTTTATTTATCTATTGACCCTTCAGGTTTGTCACTTCATTAAGTGCAAGACAATGCAGAGGAGTTTTTTCTTTTCATTATCTATACTGTACTTTTGTGTTGATATACAAGGGGCTCTTTTTGTCATTTGCAAGAGGCACACTCCATGGGTCTGGATAAAAGGGTGTGATTTCCTGACTGCAGATAGAGACTTTTTCTAAGTGGCAACAAAATTGCAGAAAGGAAAAAGGAGTTACTTGAGTAATGCATACTTTGCACTTGATCTGAGAATGAATCTGTATTTGTGATGGACAGAAGGTGTGGCTTTCAGCAGTCTAAGGATACAATAGGTGCTCTGGTGTTGCAGCTGGAGCACAGTGCCAGATTACTGGAAGAGTATCATCTGAGTATCAGGTACTTGGAGAGCACATGCTCCACCAGATGCAAATAAATTTACCTGTCACGATCCATTATTTTGATGCTGAAAGTAATCTGTCAGCTTTATCTGCCTTTCAACTCTCCTTCCTCTCTCATTTTTCTTCTTTTGCCACTTCACCTATTTCTGTCTTCTATTTTCTGACTTTTTTCTCTGTATGCCTGGTGTTACACATCACCTTGTGCTTAGCATGTGAGGAATGAGTATAACTTCTGCCCAGCATTAACATTTTTCCTTACGTTAGCTTGGATAATCACTGCTATTGGTCACATCTCATTCAGATTCCCTTATGTGAACTGGGGGTTTTATTAACCATTGGAGCAACCGTTCTCCCTGTAATGTCATAAACTAAATTCCATTTCCTGGTTCCCAAGAAGTCTTCTATTGTACGTGGACTTTAGAACCGAAGTAATTTGAAATATTTATGCTTTAAGGCGTACAGTAGGAGGAATGTAAGTGGGATGTTGCATGTTTTTACGGTGGTTATTCCAAGCATAAATTGGTGGTCTAAGGATTAACAGAAGGAAGAATGGGAGAAAAATACAGAAGCAGCAGACCAAAGTGGAGAGGACAGAAAACAAAAATAACTGGGAAATTATTAAAAAGGTATTTTGTCTAAGGAGAAAGTGAGAGGAGAAGTAATTTCCTCTGCTTTGTATGTTCAACATTTAGGTGTCTAACTTGATCCTCTGTAAATAAGCTTGATGCTCAGAGGGTTAGACAGTCTCTTAACCTCTAATCTTTTTAAAGTGTTTGAATTTGGGTGGCCAAGAAACTCAGAAGAAAATAAATGAGTTATTTGAAAACACTAGAATCTTTATTTTGAAACTGAGAAAAGCAGTACTAGTAGTCCATGCTAATGAAAAATACTGGCCATGCATGTAATTTTTCTCCAACTTAATTCATGATGTAACAGGTCCATTAAAAAAATTGTCACAGGTTCAAACCAGGCTTGGGTTATTGCCATTGCTTCCAGTCAAACCATAGAAATAGGCACTATTTGATGAATTGAGCACTGATACATTCCTTGTGCTAGAGTAAAGAAATTTTGCTGCCTCAGGCTTATAACAAGTATTTATTATTTCTGTCTCAGCCATATCCTCTATGATCTTCTCCTCCATCATCTATAGTAATGCCAGGTTTTACTAATCCTCCCTATTGCCTTTTGTGTGTGCATTTGTTCACTAATTATCTAGTGAAGAACATTTAAAAAGACTCTATCAACATTTGATTATGTGCCCAAAAGCCAAGTCTTATTATACAGGCACCAAGAGCAGCTCTCTGCTGCCAAAGAATTGAAAAAAAAAAGCTAATTTATCTGTATCTTTCATTCAGAAAGGTGCTTTCTCATCAGTTACTTTTCCTTCAATCAATTAAAAACTTTTTTTAGAGTTTCTCAGAGCTGCCTTCTGAAAACTTTGTCCTTCTGTTGAAAATTATGCTGCTGATCCATGGATTAAAAAGTTACCTGCGAGGGAAAAGAAACAACAGTAAAAAAATCTCATTTGATAAATGAGTAGACTAGATTCAGCACCCTATTTTAGGGGGAAAATGTAGATTTCCTTATAAATATTGGCATCAGTAAGTTAGTCCTTAGTAGAAGCAGTGTCTTATAAAATCCATAAGACTTTGGGTATATAATCGGTATGTGAACACCCATCAAAAATAAATATTTTAAAAGCACCTCTGATTCCCAGGAGACCTGCATTTGTGTAAAAATAAGGTTTCTAAAAAGTAAGAAGTGGCACTATGTTCAGCTGCTGAAAAGACTTAGTAAATAAATAAAATGCAAATGCATTGCCAAAGATTTAGTTTGCTTCCTAAGAATAGGAACATACCCAAAGAGAAAATCCATTGATGACCTCAACACAAAACATGGTAAGGCTGTCCTCTTTTTTTTAGTTGATCTTTCATACATTCTTTGAAAGTTTCTTTTATTTCTTCTTTTAGTGAGAAGAGGACATAGAGTATTGGTGTGTATGTTAACATTGTCATTACAGGTTTCGTGAAAATAACACCACATCATATTAATTTGTGACAATATCAGCAGTGTCTGCCCATGTCTGGTACCAAACAGCCTTTGAAAAATTCAATCACATAACCATTGTTCTTACTTGTACTCCCTGAGATGCTGGGCATAAGGCTTAGTGCTTTTCCTGTTTTGCTTTTCTCTCCTTTTGCTCATAGTCATGCATTTATGGTTTCAAATGAAATGAGAAAGAGCTCTTTGGTTTCTTACACTTAAAGAGCTTAATAAGATTCTAATGGGGTGTTAATGAAGTGAAATTTAAAGAATCCTCTATGACAAGTATACTATAATTCTCAGAGAGCTAAGAGGTGCACATTGCTTATCAATAAGCAATTTCAACTGAGTCATTAAGCCTCCAAATTTGTGCCAATTTTTCTAATAGAATATTTAAAAATAGCAGTTCAGGAAGACATCTCTTCAGCATAGAGAATCCCCAGGCTGTCTCATGCTTTTGAACATATTTCTCCCCACCCTGCTTTTATGGCACAGTAAAAAAGGTATCTTGCTGCTGAGATCACTTTCAGGATCAGCAGCATAATTTAGGCTACTTTGAGATTGCCTAAGTTCCACTGGGGACAGAAGCAGCATGAACCTATTTGAGGCAGAGTAGTTATGGATACTTCCCTTCTGCAATAACTTTGCTTCTGCTCATGGGGTAAAGGAATGAAACACTCTCTGCCAGCTTCATCAAGCCACAACCTTGTTTTAGTTCCATGTTTCTGCTGCAAAGGTAAATCTAATTCAGGGAACACATGGAAGAAAAAATTAGAGAGATCAGAAAGAAGAGGTCATTGATAGTTTTCTTACTACCTTTAGATTCAGCTCTGAGCTCTGAGCTGGGTCCATTTTCCTAAATGCAATTAGACAACAACATAAAAATTACATGATTGGCATGATACAAGTATGAAATGTGCATTCCCCTAATTAAAAGAGAAAAAAGGGTTAATTGCATCTCTAGAAACTTAGACATCTTAAACTGTCCATAATATAATAGATTAGGAAGTATGGGAAGGAGTGAAGCCTCTAATTGTACAACAATATAGCCCACTAATAAATCAAAGCCTTTCTCAAGAGCAGTTCATTATTAATGCCATTTGCCTACAGATGAAAATGAAAAATGGTTAAAAAATCAATTAGGCCATTGATTTTTCACCATTTAAAAAAATCTGGAAAGTAAGGATATTGAATGAGATCACCATTTAAAGAATCATTTGATTCTGCTTGTTTCTCAAGAGTTTATAGCATAGCTTGGGCCCTCCTTCCCTGGCTCACTGTGTGATGGATTTTATTTCTTTTCTCTGTAGAGAACCTCTATAGGTGAAACTTTTTCAGTGTGTGCTATGCTGGCTTTTAAGCATGTGCATCTGTGATACTAAGGTGTGCCCCAAACTAAACATGTGTTTTCAGTACTTTGTTCATAAATATTTATCCCCTCTTCAGAATGTATTTTAAGTAGAGTTGCTGAGCATTTGGTACAGGAAGATTGAGGTAATGCCTGAGTTCTTCTGCTGCCTCTCTTGCTCATGACAATTTTAGTTCTGCATTGAGAAGGGTCTTCACGTAGAAGTGTTGAATTCAAGGTAGTCTATTAGCTATGACAAGCCTCAAAAAGCTTTGTGTGGGATGACAGAGAAGGATATTAACCAGATATCAAATGAAAAATTGAGCCACATTGGATTAGTTTACTAGAAGGCAGAGTTAGACATGTAGGCCTCAGATATCCTGCAACTCTTAAGTTTGAATCCTTGTCCTTGCAATGTAGATGTCAGGAGGCAGAGATCTGATGGCTAATCAGAAGAGGAAAGATGGACCTTGGATTCACAAAAAATGTATTTGTGTTTCTCACCACTGAGGTCACACTGTTGGCCCAGTGGAGTGCTTGTATTATCCAAACTAGATAAGCAACTTTAGACAGGAGACCTGCATCCTTGCTCAGATCCATGCTTCTGTATCTCTATTAACAGATAGTATAGAAATACTCAAACTAATACCCAAACATATAGACCCTGCCTTATTAAGTTCTCAATTCTAATGTATTTTTATGACAACTAAAAAAAGTCTGCCTATTCCTATGCTCTGATAGGCATGTCAATAGATTGCATATCCCTGCAAACTTTCATCAGTTCTTGAGCAAAACCTTTATTTAAAATGGTTTATTTATATTTTGCCCAGTGTATGTATTCTACGGTAGTTTTATTTGTTGGCAGTGAATGCTGACATGAATATATCATTTCTAATGGAATCTGAGCTTTCTTATCTGTAACAGAAATAGAAAACTCCCCACAAGTTATGAAGCATCACAGGATGCTTCAAAAAGGTATTTTATATTTACAGTGTTAGCCTTGAATGCTGAACTGGAGTTCCACATATTCTTTCAAGAAGAAATTAACTCCTCTTTCTATATTAGTAAAACTGAGTTCTAAAATCTGGTTAACTTTAACATTTCTGTGACATGTTAAATCTAAACCATGTCAAGTATTTATAGCTGTGAAACCTTAATATTGACCTGTAATTTACCTGTAATCATAGTAAATACTACTATAACTAGTATAATAATTATCATAAGAAACCAAACATCTTTTGAAAACCAGAGCCATTCTTTGCTTAACATTGCACAGGTCACAGAGCACTCAAACTGACTGCTTGCATTCATATTTCTTGGCTTTGGTATTGTTTCTGGGATTTTTTTTCTTTTTATGGTACTAGAAAAAAGTTCTAATTTTTGCATGGTTA
Organism: Zonotrichia leucophrys gambelii; assembly: GCF_028769735.1. Classification (NCBI taxonomy): domain Eukaryota; kingdom Metazoa; phylum Chordata; class Aves; order Passeriformes; family Passerellidae; genus Zonotrichia; species Zonotrichia leucophrys. The sequence goes on from NC_088172.1 coordinate 74,504,467, forward strand.
TTTTTCACTTGGAAAAAACATGATCTTTCAGGCTATTTGCTTCTGTAAAACACCCTGCAAATTTCTATCCTCCAAAATGAGGGGAAAGAAAACAAATAGCTTTTAGGCACAAATATCTAGAAGAAATTGCATCTGAGATCTGGTAGCAGATTGCCAGTGAAGCAGCAGGAGGGAGCAGGATATGTGAAACAAAGGGCTCTGTCTCAGAGGAACGCTTTGTGCATCGCTGAGGTTTGGGAGTGGCTCTCCAGGAGCTTTAACAGCAGAGCAAGCACATATGGTACCGGGCACATTAAAGGGAAGGTGAACTGTGTTGCAGCCACCCTGAGTCTGAAGAATGTAATATTGTTTATTTTAAATTTAGAGAAACAGCCACACTTAGTCTGAACATGAACTATATGGCTAAATGAGGTGGGGGGGGTGGTTCATCCATAATCAGAGGAGGAGGAGGAGGAATAAGAGGTGCAGTGCAGCTGTAGTGTTTCAAGCAGGTATCAATACAGGAGCAAGTGCTGCACTGGGCAGGGTTTTATGAGAGTGAAACAAGCACCTGTCCCTGCTGTTAATTTCCTGCTTAGACTACATTCAATGCAAAGTAGCTGAGAGATTACAGATGGCAAATGATGTAGTTTATGTGCAATGAGCTAGGCACAACACTGTTGTATCTATAGATAGGAGGAGCCTGATTTATTTAATGTGCCAATGCAGCATTAGTGTGTTTGGAGAACATTTCTCAGCATGAGACAGCAGCCAAACAGCTGTGCAAGAGCAGGGCAGCTTCATAGATGGAATTTTTTAGGAGACCAAATGGAAGTGATGATGCTGCAGGTTACTGTGATAGACAAATGGCATACATTGTGGAAGTATAGCTGTGTGTAATGTGGAGTTCTTGGACATGTTCTCAGGGTAAAAATATTGTTCTGAAAGGAGCTATCACCTCATTCTACGACTGCTGAGACATTGGTATTGTACTATTGTCAGCTGCAGCTCTTTATGTCTTAGCTGGTGCAGACACTAAACAATACCCAAAAGGCTGCAGTGTGCCACAGATAAATTCAAGATATCAGGGCATATTTAATTGGTTTTATAAGTTGTTAGATTTTTCTTGTACCCAGATATGATTGTGCTTCTTAGCATTAACTATTCAAAGGTGTGTAGATGTCATTTACGTCTCCTGTGTCTTCATTTCCTCCCTCCATTTTGGGCAAGACTTACAATAGGACTTGCTTGCACAAATTCAACCTTATTAACTGTTCCCAAAAACCATGTCTCAGTCAGGCTTAGTGAACTGATCAGCATGCTTTGAGATTCAGATTTCATGCAGTAGGTCTTCTACCTTGCTGCTGTGTTGGTGCACTGTTAGGCATCAGCTGTGGGATTAGACCTGTGATCCTCTATACAGGAAGCCTGGGTTTCTACAGTGGCAATCTGAACAATACATTAGCTTTTGCAGAAGAAGTAGAGAGAAATTTCCCTGGGTTTTGTTACAGACTACCTAAGATAATTTTGGGGACTATTTTCCTTTGTGAGGTTTTAATCTTGTTCCACTAGTTTTTTTTCAAGGTTTACAATCATGCTTGGCATATCTGATTATATCCTTTATTCTACAAACAAAAAGGGTGCTCAGGATCACTAGTCAAACTCAGAACAGTTATTTGAGAACCTGTATCTCAACGGAATTTTTTTCCTTCTTACATATACTGTAATGCCTTATCCAAATTTGTGAGTGAGGTATTGTGCAGTGTTTAACCACCACCACAGTTACATGCAAATCTTGCATTGTCAAGTGTTTTCTCATTGCCCTAGGGATATCTGGAAATGGAAAGAAACAATATTGAACATATTGACTTCTCTTTGTTACTATTATATCTTTGAAAGGACTTTGGCAAAGAAGAAACGATGTGATAGCTAGAGCTTCACTACTTTGAGCAAAATGGTCAGCTAACTCATTTAAAAAGGTAGTGCATGTGAAATCAATTCGGTGAGACTGCATAATAAAGAAAGGTCAACTGCTTGGGAATCCAAAGGAATTTGCAGTCACAGATGAAATCTATTCGAAACACCAAAGAAAGATGCATGTCCTAATATAGATTTTTTTCTTCTCAGTTCAGACCACTCATTTACTTTTTCACTTGCCTATTGTGAAGCTGCTGAAGGCATAATCTGCAGGTTTTAAAATGGTATTTGGTAATTGAAATATTACTTTTAAAATAGTAAATAATATGTGTCAATGATCTCTTAAGGTGCTCTGCAATAATATAAGCACTCTTGACAGTTTCAAAAGCAGGAGATCTGATTTAGGTTTTCCTCAAATGATATTATGACTTTGTATCCCCAAAAATCTTCTTTGGGGGCAGATTCCTTTCTAATAGGATAGATGAGTATTAAAAGAGCTGAAATCTGTTGTTACTTCTCATTAACACCCCAGAATGTTGCATGAAGGCATGACAGAGTCAACCACACAACTTCTCCATCCAGCTTTTGTAAGTGCTTTTGCTGGACCTATCCCCATGCTGTGATACTAAGCATCACTGTTTTCATACTGAATCTATAACGACTGCTATATGATTTCTGGTGAGTAACTTGCATTTTCAAAGCAAATTGACAGAGAAATGAGAGAAAAATCATTATTACCTGTATGGTGAAACAATACAGTAGCTTCACAAGCTTCTGGCCTTAATGCAGAGGTGGTTGTTACTTTGGAAGATTACTTTTCCTGTCAGTAGAAAAAGGAAGTACATTCATATTCTGGTGCATTTAGGGTGTTTGATGTTGTTCTGGGCCACAACTCCTGATTTATGTTCAGGAACTAGTGAGATAACTGGGCAACTTGGGAAGATTTTGTCCTTTATCTTGTAAGAGATAGAAGTTGAGTTTCCAGCAATTACTTCATAAGCAAATATTGCTGTGAGGTAGAAGTAGATGTGGAGACTAAAAGAGTTGGTGTTGAGGTCTTCATATTCAGGGTGTAGTTTAGGCTAACTCTGCTCTAGTGCTGCCCAATGGTATATCTTCCATTTCAGACTTGTGCTTGGAAGTTCTAATTTTAGTGGGATCTGTATTTAATTGAAAAACTGTTCCTTTCATGATTTCTATTACAAAATTCTATTCAGACCTATTGGAATTATTTTGTAAACATGAAATCAATTTTTAAAAAATAGTTCTGCATCACTGTTCTTAATTATTTCTTACTGTTGCGATTACTTATCCTCTAAAAAACAGAAGTAGAAAAATGTTATTTTGCCTATATTGGTGGTTATACATCAAAGTTTATAACAGTTATGTAGTTACAAAGTCCATTGACTTTTCTAATAACTTTTTGATTCCATGCTGAGTACAATGTAAATGCATTTACTGCCCTTTTTGACCATTCCAATGTTTCGTCATCCATTACAGAAACTAATGGCTGTAGTGAAAGTGAACTACTTGTCTTATGTGGTGAAAAACACAAGGAGAAAGTTTCAAGTTGCTGTCATTGGGGCAAATTGATGCTATTATCATATAGTTACTTTGTGTGTGTCTGGTAGAGTGAGGGAAACAACTTGCAAATGTGATTAAATTCTTCTTTTGAATATTGCACATCTGTATCAGTGTCTCCAAGAGCAGTGCTTGATATCTTGACAAAGTTGGTATTTGCTAAGATAGGAGTGACAGAGGAGGTGCAGGACTATTTGCTCTTGCAATTTCTTTATTTGCAGTGGCTCTTGTTTCATCTTGTGAGTTAGTTTGTGCAGCTCACATCATCCTGAAACAGCTTATTATTTTGTTTATATCATTAATGTTACAACTAAATTAACTTATTTTAAGTCTCCAGTTTTGCTTCTGGATGCATACTACCCAAAGTGCTTCAACTATGTAGTTCTCTTCTAGCATTTACTTTTGTATGATGAGTGGAATTCAAATACACTGAAACACTGTTTGCTTCCTCTGTCATTTCAGAATTAATTATTTGCACACGAGGTCAAAACATTCTCACTTTTCTTTTTCTTCATTTTTTTAAACTCTTGGCTGGTTCTGGCTGGGTAGACTTCATTTTCTTCACAGTAGCTAGTACGGGGATATGTTTTGCGTTTATGCTGAAAACAGGATTGATAATATAGAGATGTGTTTGTTATTGCTGAGCAGGGCTTACACAGGCCACTGTGGTTCCTTGCAAAACTATTTTAAATCCAGTATATAACCATTTTATATAGAATGTAGAAGAAGAGTGTGGAAAAAAACCCCCAAAATATAGTTTGAACTCGGAAATTCAGTGCTCTATTTCAGAGCTCTGCTCTGAAACTCTGGAATGGCTTTATGTGAAGAGATTTTAATCAAAATCAGATTTCTCTTGATGTTTTTCCTTGTGGATTTACTCTTCATTTCCACCTGGCAGATCTTTGCAGTCCTGATTGATAGAGCTGAATTCTGAGCTATAATCCAGATGGGATTTCTGGTTTTTCTCACCCTGCTGCCTTTCTCTCAGCTGTGCTATCTGGGGCATTTCTGCAGACAAGTCCAACTTCAGAATGGAGCTCTGTTCAAGGAGAGTGTAGAATGGCAACTCCAGCAAGTGATTGATCTGCTTTCTCCATACAGATTCCATCCATATATAAGGAGACTCTTTTCTCACTAGTTTTAGTGTCTAACTAAACTTAGGTGGAAAAATTTTCTAGAGGGAAAATATTTACACTGCTTAGCTCTAATATTCCAACTTACTAACATAATCTGTCTTTCAAGGTACGTAACTCTTTCCATTGCATTTTATCAAAAAAATAGTCTCCTGCAGACCAGTTGTCTTGAATGTATCTTAGGTATATACTTCAAGAAGACAAAGCTAAGAATGTGTATGAGGTCCTGTGGGGCTTTTTGCCCACTTCTGCTAGCCTACTCTGGTAACTGAAAGCTTTTGATGTGGTTTGTATATTACTATCACCTTTAGATATCAAATTGTTTCTGTATTTCAGAATACATTTCTATATTGAATTATTATCAGAGCTTTCTTAAAAGTGTCTGAGGATTCATGTCAAAATACTAGTTAATTGTGGGGCTTTGGGATGCAGAATGCATTAGTTTCCTCGTGCAGATTAGGGTTTTCTTAATTTTCCAGCATTGCTTCTACATGTCCTTGAAGCAGACTTTCCCTACAGTGAGTCCAGGTGTTTCTTAAAACATTTTATACCTCCTCCCATTCAGGCTGCCTTTGAGTCTGAAACTGTGTTTTGTTGTTTCCTACATCACAGAACATTGGCATATATTATTTACTATATTGTTTACTTTTTCTAATGTCTGTCGGTATCTCACACATATATCTCAGTGCTTAATGAAGCAGTGAGAATGAAAAGAGACAATTGCCATAATACAGAATTGGAACACAGAAGACCTCAGAAATAATAAAAAGTTATTCAGTTCAACACCTTTTATGAAATTAAACTCACATTTTGTGACCTATTTCAATCAAATCCTCAGACGGCTCTTTATTAAGCAGTTTATTAGTATTTCCATGAATACCACATGAATATGGTGGAGTGAAAAATATCAGAAATCAATATTATCTTTGAGGCAAAGTCAAAACTATTTAATGGACCAAAAACTTTGCTGAAGTAGGTTCTTGGTGACATCATGCCTTCCTTTCTGCATGAGCGAAATGGACTCAAAGTGAATTTATACGGAATTTCTTTACAATGGGATAGGACTATCTGAAGTCCAATTTAGGTTTTGAAGAAGAGCAGTGGTAGTAATCGTAAAAAAACAGGAGCATAGAAACATGCTATACAATTGTCCCCTTACTATGGAGGGACCACTTAACAGCAGTCCCAATTGAAATGAGTTAAATAGACTCAAATTACAAATATTTGCTTTTAATTTAAAAATATTTTTATGTAACAATGTCATGTGTGGGAAATAGGGTGGCAGTACTACAGACGACTTCTTCTACAAATGAAATTTGAGTGAACAAATTCAGTATCACCAAAGCAGCTGCAAGCTAATCACATTTTATTAGCCAAAACCATCTGTTACTGGTAGTTCTAGCATTTTTTCTATTGTCTGGTGAAAAACAAAGTAAGCATATTTAAATGTGTGTTCTTATTTTTCATTACTGTCTTTTTTCCTGCTTTAAACATTTAAGGCATTTTTATCAGTTCTGCAATCTATGCATCTGTGTTGCTTCGATGATTTGTGGATGAACAAAAATTTGAAAGGATCTTTGTACAAAGATGACACTTTCAAACTCATTTCATAGTTGGCATTGTTTTTGAGGTTTTGTTGATGTTACTTTTAACTGGGCAGCCTCTCCTGAATAAAAACTCGTCTCAATTTATTCTTAGGTGATAAAATAATAGTGATGAAGTACAACTTTTGAGGGTGTCATAAGACCTTATGAGGTTTTTGCAGGATTAGATTTTACCCTGTATTTGTCCTAGGAAGTGGTAAATAAACTTGCAGTCCTCCAGCTTATGAAAGAATGGATTTGACCCAGTGACAAACTGATAAACTTTCTCATAAAATGTGCTAGACCTTGGTTAAAGTGGAGCTTTTGTTATGATTGGTGAAGTGAAATCAGGTGCTGATTCTGGACTTAATATGTACAAACAGGATGTGCTGTAAAGAGCCTGAAATCTCAGCCAGCTTCTTCTTCTAAGTTGCCACACACTGATTTTTATTCTTACAAAGCCATGTGTGTTATTTAAATAATGGGCCTTTGGAGGAGCTTAGCTTAGAAGCAGGCACAGAAGAAGCACCTGCAAGTTTTGAGTCAGTGAACAGATACTGCTGTATTATTTAGCTTGTGTTTAGAACCAGAATCCTCTTCTGCCATTCTATCCCATTCTAGTCTTGGAATTTTCCTGCTGGTACTAAATGCAATAGTATTGGATTGTCAATGTTGCGGTGTCTTCTGAATGATAAAGTAATTCAAGGCATTGGTAAAATAGCCTATAATATTTACTGTGCTGACAGGTGCTGCTGAAATTGCAAAAAAAAAAGTTAGGAATAAAGATTTCTAATTGTGTCAAATGCCCATGAAAATATTTTTGAGTAGCTATTTCACTTAAACAAAATTTGAAAAGCAAAGATGTACAGAATACAGCCATATTCAGAATATCATAATTCTTCTGAGATGTGGTGGAATTTTTTGTGTTACTCAAGTCTAGGGTAGGTCTTAAACCTCCTATGTTCGAACCTTCTTTATTAGTTGTAGTTAGTGCAACCTGGAGGAAAGAGGATACTGAGAGAAAGGGTAGTTTTGCCTTTGGCTCTGAATTATTGTGAACTCAAAACCTCTGTCCCCTTTTTTCCCAGCAATTAACAAGGCTGGCAGTACTATTTATCTAGTCTGTAGGTAGTCCTTGAGGATTTGTTGAGTAATAGTTCCATTTTATCCGAACTACAGATGTGTCTGTGTGTGTACAGAGTCATAATAATATGTGAAAACCTGTGAAGGAAGCACAGGAGACATATTGGAACTTGCTCCTAGAAAAGCTTGGATGTAATTGGAGAGACTTTGCTCTCCATTCTGGTAGGCAGGGAAAAGGTGAGCATTGGCAGAGAGTAGAAAATATTCAAGGTGTTGTGGGCAGGATTCTTTTCCAATTATAGAAGACTAGTCAGCTAAAGTTTAATGGCAGTTTGCTGGAAGGCAACAATGGAGCACACCACTCTGCAAGGAAGTATTCTTCCATAAGAGAACATGTCTCATTACAGTAAATTTTCATTTGAGTTCTCCTCTTTGACCCTTTGGCAAAATATTTTATTATCACAGCCCATCTCAAGCAAGCACTGAGCATTGTAGGATTTCTGAGTGAAAGCTGGTGTCTGTATATTTGCATGATGTTGGTGATGTTACTTCCATTTTAAAAAAAAGTCAGTATTTCACATGAACTTGGGACAAGCCAGTATTTAGTGTGGCCCGAGGAAAGGCATCAGTAGGGAAGGAAACACTTCCTAGACATGCTTCAGCAATTTTCCTTATCTGTGTTGTAAGTTGACAACACTGAGTTGACGTGTCATTTAATATAGAATCATAACTGTGGTTTTTATTGTAGTATTGAGGGGTGATCAGTTATGAATGTGTCCAGTATTAGTCATCCCTCTGAGATAAAGCCCTAATATAAATGAAAGGACAGCAGCAGCTGTGGGGCCAGAATGTGAGACAAGAATACACACCATATCTTCTTTTAAGAAAAAAAGCTGTGATAGGGCTCCTTCGTCCTTGACTCAAATCCCTCCAGTACCTGAGTGTTTGGCAAAGCGTAGAATGGGGTTGGGGGTGGGGGGCTCCTCTCTTGAAGGAGCTACCACCTGCTTAAGCTGAAAGGCACAGGGGAGAGAAACAAAATGAGATAAATGAGCAGCCTTTTGTTACTGCAGTTTTGTGAATGGGAGGATGGGGAGACAGGGCTGGATGTGGAACAAAAGTGAGGATTGTTGGGGTACAAAGTGTAGTAATCACATGTCCTCTGAACAGAGAGAGACATAGCTCTTCCAGGATTTTCTTGGGAAGCTGTGAGAAAGCTCAGAGAATTAAAACAATTATTATCTCAATCTCTACACCTGGCATGCAATCTCTGTTTGTCAAAGATGTTTACAAGGAGTTGTCACTTCTCAACCAATAAGTGAGAGAAGATTCCTAAAGGCCAACCAAATCTTGAGTCCACCATTGTTTCTATAAGAACCATTGATTTCTAAAAATAAAGTGCCTTTCCTGCTTTCTGATGCTAGACTCTCTGTATCACCTTTATCTGTCCCTGATACCCCATCAGCGATTCAAATGTAGTGGATATGCAGTCAAGAAAGGAAGTACAGGCTAGAACTGGGTCAGTGAAACCTAAAGGCAGCCATATCCAGTCTGAGAATCCTGCTTCAGGCTGGTTCCTGTAGGATCCCTGATTGACCTGTTTTTCACTTGAACAGTTTCTTTTACTTCCTACAATGTGTTACAGTTTGAATCTTTGTTTACACTTATTTAAGCCTGCAGATTTTAAACCCATTTAAAGCTGATGACAAAGGGTTATAGATATTTCTCTTCCTGTCAAAGGGAAAGATACTCTCACATGGATTCTTCACTAATTGCACTGTGACAGTGTCCACAGGGGTCTCAGGTTGAGGGAAGAGACGAGGATCTGACTCCATGTTTCAGAAGGCTTGATTTATTATTTTATGCTATATATTACATAAACTATACTAAAAGAATAGAAGAAAGGATTTCCTCAGAAGGCTAGCTAAGAATAGAATAGGAAAGAATGATAAAAAAACCCCAAAAAACTTCTGTCTTGGACAGAGAGTCTGAGCCAGCTGACTGTGATTGGCCATTAATTAAAAACAACCAACATGGGCCAGTCACAGATCCACCTGTTACATTCCACAGCAGCAGATAACCATTGTTTACATTTTGTTCCTGAGTCCTCTCAGGCTCTCAGGAGGAAGAATCCTAAGGAAAGGATTTTTCATAAAAGATGTCTGCGACATTGCGCATTTCCACACGTGCTTCTAAGTTTATAGAGAATTTTTTCTGCACAAGTGGCAGAGCTTACTTTCAACATGCATAAAAATGTAATAGGTTTTAAGGACACATGTTCTTTTGTACTTCTATTACCAAAAAAGGCTATTTTAATGGTAGCTTCAATTGTTCAGCTCACTAAGTATTAAATCAACAGCTGTTTTCCTCAGCTTTATTTAATTTTAAATATTCTACTAGTAGTGGTTACTTTGCAATAGGTAATACAACTGAACAGTAATACTACTGAAATCTGTAGCAGAAATTTTAATCTTTACAAGATATTGCAGGTGTTGTATGCATGCAGTTTCAAATTGAGAAATGAAAATATTTCTGCTTTTCAGTTGAAATTACAAAAAAAAATCCCCAAATTTTATTATTAGGCTTGGGTTCTCTGAAAATTAGAGAACAATCACAGAATCACAGAATACCCTGAATTGGAAGGGACCTGTAAGGGTTATCCAAGTCCAACTCCTGGCCCTATGCAGGAGGAGTCATTCCCCAAGAGTCAAACCCTGTGCCTGAGAGTGTTGTCCAAACACTTCTTGAAGTCTGCTGGGTTTGGTGCCATGACCACTTGCCTGGGGAGCCTATTCCAGTGCCCAACCCCACACTATGGGTGAAGAATCTTCTGATACCCAAGCTCCCTTGACTCAGCTCTGTGTCATTGCCTCAGGTCCTGTCACCGGTCACCAGAGAGAAAAGCTCAGGGCCTGCTGCTCCTCTTCCCCTCCCAAGGAAATTGTAAGTTGTGATGAGGTCTCCCTGCAGTCTCCTCCAGGCTGAACAGACAAAATGCCCTCAGCTGCTCCTCGTATGACTGTTGTATGTTTGGCTTCATCATACCGCTGAGACAGTGAACACTGTGTCTACAGCTGTATGCTTTGGTGCTGTTACCTAGCATAGAGTTCAGATTTGAGAGAAGGTTTTAAAATTTGCTTTTTCTATTGAACACAGGGTTCCTGTGGATACCAACCTCTTTAAATGAAGTAACTTGTTCTGTGAACATGGAAGTTATTCCCTTGCAGAAAACTTCCAAGTGTTTAAAATTTCAGTAATTGTAAAGGCTTTTTATTCTGGTGGTAGACACCTTATAGTAGTTATGATGTAACAATATGCTTTAGCTGAAATTTTTTATATGCACCTTATCAAAATCAAAACAGTTTCAGGCCATACAGTATGTCTTGGCAGCCTGGAGTTCCCATGTTAACATGTTCAAATTTGTACCCTTCAAGCTTCAAAGAAAGGATTAATAGTACTGGGGATTTCGGATTTAGAAATATAAATATAAAATATTTAAATATAAATATATAAATATAAATATAAATATAAAACCCGGCAGTTTACATGGCAATCTTGGTCCTTGTCATGAAACAGTCCTGTAGATTGCTGTACAAGCTCAGTTTCCCTTCAGGGCCTTGGAACAGTTGTTTTCTTCCTGTTTCTTGGGAGGATCTCTGCACAGGACCTCACCAGACCTTTATTCTTAGTGTCAGTTTCCATTGCACAAATATTCTTTGCTCACTGCAGGAGATTTACAGACCATGTCAGCAATCAATTTTCAAGTATGCTGATATTTGAGAATTCTGAAAGAAGGGCATACAGAATAGTTTGAAAGCTGTAAAGAATTTAAACTATCTCTGCCAATTTCAATTTTCAGTTGGATAGTTAGTTACAAATACTTCAAGTAACCTTCGTTTTTTGTTTTTTTTTTTTTTAATCTGGGACCAGCACTATTCATTTGCCTCTAGAGGGTACAGAATGCAGAGCAGAAAAAAAAATCCTGGAACAACAGAGCCTTCACCTTCAAAAGAATATAGCTATGTGGAATTTTACCAGCTGGTTTTGCAGCTGGCTATGAATTGCAGGCTGTTTGTTTGCTTCCAGCACAATGTCTTCAGTCAGTGAACAGAAACAGCAATCTTCTCTGGGGATTTTATATCCAAAACAGATTCAGAGTACTTGTTCAATGATGACTGAAGGCACAGATTTGTCTGCTGTCATCTGAGATCCATGAAGAGTGCAAGACTACTTCGGCACAGAGTATTCTTTGCACGTCTTGCTACTCTAATCTATTTTTTAGAAAAATAGTTATATACAGTCATTGTTTTCCTCTGAGAATTACTCTTTCAGTGCTGCCCTTCCCTCAGTCCTTGGAAAATGTCTTCTGTTCAGCAGCAGACTTCTACATGGCAAGATTATTGGGAGCATCCCTACAAAACATATTCAGGAGTCTTGGACATGCTTGAAGTAGCTGAAAACCAGTTATCCATTAAGATAATATAAGTTATTATACTGAGAAAAAGTGAATAATGTGAAACCTGCGGTGTATCAGTATGTCATCCAGAATAGAAAGAATGCTTTTATTAAGGAATACCAATATTAAAGAATATTGTAGCAGTAAGAGAATTTCCATCAAGGGAAGGGGAGGAGGAAATGCTGCTGTTTTGTCAAATTATTCTATATGCTACTATGTGAACATGGTCCTTAATGACACAATTGTAAGACAGTAACCGTAAAAGAAAGAGATATCCAACATATATGAAGAAAAAACCCCAAATTAACCACTAGCCAAACGCCAAACACTAGTAGTAGATTTCACAACAGCAAGAAAATGGAAAAGACCATCAGGCAAGCATGATGTAACCATTACAGTAGCTTTGATGTGTTAGGGTATCATTTTTTGGGTCCAATGACCCCCTGGTCCCGTTTCCTCCTCTGGTTACTTGCAGTGTAAAATTGGTGGTGCCAACTACTTTAACTGCATTCACCTGAAACTGTATCACTTTGAAGATGCATTTTAAAGGCTTTCAAGCAGATTGCTTAATCTGTTTTGGAAGTGAGATGAGATACTGCAGCTATCATCCTGTGGAGTCGTATGGAGTAGCCTTGCCACTTGTTCTATCCATCTGGTTGCAGGTCACAAATGTGACCTCTCTTTTGTGTTAGAGCTGTTAGAGTATGCTTGGCTTCAGCTGACATTCAAAAATTAACAAAAGGCAGCCACTTGATTGAAAAAATCATGTTTTTTTCTATTGTTTCTTGTATAAAAGGAAAATATTTAAAATTGCAGTGGGAAACAAACAGCATCCCATGAGTTTTAGCAGTGATTCAGGACCAGAGCCTGTAATTTGATGGCTCATTCTTGCTGATTTCCCACCTCCTTGATTCTGTTGGATGTAAGAGGTTAGTCTGTAGGAAGAAAAGATATTCAGAAGTACAAGAATCCTCACCTTAAATAAGCTAGGAATACTCTGCCTTATCTTTTAGAAGTGTTCTTTAAAGTTACTTCTTCTATCTTCTAGCTACTGAATAGCTGCTGGAAAAAACTGGAAAATGGAAGAGAAATATCTTATCTACAAAAATAACATATTAACCCCTAGCAGTTTTGACAAGTGTTAGTGTAAGCAGGAATGGATTGTGCATTTTCAGCAGCATCACAAACAGTGACTGGCTCAGAGTTTTTTCAGAGCAGAATAGAAACAATTGCCTTAATAACTGTTTTTCACTTTCTCAGTTGTCAGAGACATTTCAGTAAAAACCATGAGCCCATCAAAGAACTTGCTTCTTTATTTCAGGATTCAAAGAAGTAGATTGTAGTAGAATTGAAGTATGATCAAGTAGATTGCTTATATATAAAAAATGTTGTACAAATTTCTCATTATTACCTTGATTTGAATAATTAACTTGAAAAAAGAAAGGGCATAAAAACCCAAACCCAAGAGAGATTTTCAGATCTGTTTTAAATGAGTCTTCATTCTGCATTCTTAAACATTTAATGACAAAATTAGTACTTGAGGAAGTTAACTTATTGCGTTTGTCCTTCTAAAACTTATGCTCTCTGAAACCTACAAGTAAGGAGGCTAATAAAAAAGAATTGTACTTTCTGATTTATTTTGTTTTTTCAGTGAGGATGCTTGTCCTCTCGCATTTGAACTGAGAAAAACTTATTTTCTGTAGGTCATTGGAAAGGGAGAACCCAGTCCCTCCTGTTAAAAGCCTCCATATCTCATGACTAATCCTCTTAGCCATTCTGTCTAAGTTTATCTCCTGACAGCAATCAGAACAGAAAACAGCTGGAGATCAGAATAGGTAATATTAATAGCCACAGAAGCATATGTGGTTTTGCTACATGTAAAGGAAAGATACTATGGAAAAATGTTTGGATAATCATTAAATTTTTCTATGAATACCTGGAAGTAAAATCAAACTCATTTAGTCCTGCTTAACAGATTTAATGCAAGATGCAACAGAAATATAGTGGGCTATGCCTAGAAGTGCTTAGGATGACAGAGGAATCTAAGATTTGGAACACCACCAGTTAGTGATGGGAAACTATGTGTGTATCTTGAGTTACACTCCTAATTCTCTTTAAGTGTGTTAGCTAAACAAGTAATGGAATAATAGTGTTCCATGGCAAGCTGCCATCCACATATGCCTTAACTGTATCATGTAATTAAATGAAATTTTACAGTAAATATTTCCATTCTGGGTAGCTACCCTCAAGTCAGAAACGGTTTTGTAAAAGGAGCATTTTAGTTAATTAGCCTTCTGTAAGTGAATCTGCTATCTCATGACTCCTGAATAATAAAATTTGTGAGTAATGGAATGCATAAAATTATTATAATGGTAGTTTCTTGTAGCAGCGTGTGGCTACAGTGATGAGATCGTATCCAGGGAGGCCACAACCCAACAGCAGGGGAAACAAATGAGACAAGTCTTTTTGTTGTTTAGCACCAGATCCATTTTATTTCTCTCCTCCTACCCCAGGAGGGGGGGGGGAGTGGCAGGTGGGCCAGGAGGTGGAGGACCAGGGGGGCTCAAGCAAAACCCAGCGAGCCAAGAGAGACAGACCTGGGGCCGGGGTTTTATCAGGTGTCCCACGGGAGAAGACTTAAAATCAGATTGCAACCTCCTCAGAATGGCAAAGTTCTACAACAGATGTTGCAAAATCAGGAGAAAAAAAGGAGGAAGACCCAACTTGTAGGCGAAGACATGGGTGACATGGCATGGATACTGGAAAAAAAATAAAAATCCTTCTCAAAGTGAAAGCCATGAAAAGGCATGGGATGCCATGAAGTGCAGGGACACATGGACCAAAGCTTGCCCAATTCGTCCCCAACGAAATCTTGCAAAACAGAAAAGATTTACAAACACTGTGGAAAGGATATATGATCAAATGAAATGCAATTGAAAAAACCTAAAAAATCCAGAAAATTGGGATATTTAGTGACTACAAGAAGATGGTCTGGGAGGAAATGAGGTGCAGTGCAAAGAACCAAAACATGCCAAAACTAACCTCACTCATGAAAAATGAGGGTGTTAGAATGGTAGGTGCTGCTTCCTATCTCTTGTCCCCACCAAACCACTCCTGTTAAAAAGCAAGCTGAATTAGCATTCAGGCAACACAATCAAATCTCCACTCGACGCTCACCACAACTGGCTCAGCAATAGAGGCAAGAAAGACTCTTTTGCGAGGTTTTATTACAGAGCAGTAACACAGTAGCTGAAGGGTAAACCCTGAAGGAAATTGGAAGATCCACGTGGAGCAGGCAACTTAATAAGGGGAAGGGGTGGGGGGCAGAGCTAAGGGCTGGGCAGAGGGGACTGGCTTCCAGGGAAAGGGGGGTGGCCACCAGGGCTGCCAAGCCAGTGACAGGGGAAGGAGAAACCATAGGAAGTTATGACACAAACAGTCCATTTGGGGTCTGTTTTTCCCTGTAGGAGGACTAACTCTATGCTGAGTAGTTACTGATCTTTCCAAGGCTGAGGGCATGGAGTTTGACCAAGGGAAGAGAATTCATGGGATACTACACCTCCTGTTTTATTTCTTGCTAAGAAGACCTCCCCTATGGACTTGTGAAACACACCACCGGCATTCCCCACTCACCAAAAGTCAATCCATTGTAGAGAGGGTTCACCGCACAGTCAAGACAGTCCTTGAGCAGCAGTGTGGGGGAGTTGAAACACTATCAAATGTAGAAAGATTATGTAAAGCTTTCTATGTTATCAGCTTTCTTAATAATTCATTCACAGAGCCAAACCCCCCCATTATCAGACACTTCTCCAGCACTAGCAGAGCTCAACTCACTGAGAAAGCCCCTGTGCTGATCAAAGACCCAGAATCTAAGCAAATAATGGGTCCATTTCCATTAGTAACATGGGGCAGACACTATGCTGGTGTATCCACAAAATCTGGCCCCAGGTGGATCCCCAGCAAGAATGTCAAGCCGTTCATCAAATCGCTGAGTGCAGCTCTCAGAGATGCCAGTCTCCTCTGCCCAGCCCTTAGCTCTGCCCCCCGCCCCTTCCCCTCATTGGGTTGCCTGCTCCACGTGGGTCTTCCAATACCCCGCTGAGTTTACCCTTCAGCTACTCTGGTACTCTGCTGGAATAAAATCTTGCAAAAGAACCTTTCTTGCCTCTATTGCTGGGCCAGTTGCAGTGAGTGTTGAGTGGTGATTTCACTGCATTGTCTGAATGTCAACTCAGCTTGCCTTTCCACAGGAGAGGTTTGTTGGGGACAAGAGACGGAAGCAGCACCTACCATTCTAACACCCACATTTTTAGTTTCTTTCAATAGATGTATAAATGTGGGACAATTAAGGGAAAAAATTAAATGGATAATTTTATTAAAATTAACTGTAATCCAGGGGTGCAGTTATTATTAGTCTTTCACATACATGAGTATGAGGGGATATATTTTTCCATTAATTTAATAAGAATGAAATCCACTGGAAAGTTTTCCAAAGGAGTTTTATATTGATGTGGGGCTGTCTGTGCCTAGATAGGCAAAGCTGAATGACAGGATATGTGGCTCATGCCACACAGGAGATACAAAAATGCAGCTACCAAAGCAGTGAAAGTCTAGTTAGGATTTGAAGAAATGAAGTAAATGGAATCTTAAATCACTCAATTTAACTGAAGTAATATTCTCCGAAGTGAGCTTGGGTAAAACTAGAAAAGACAGCCCACAGTAACTTTCAATGCTATAAGGGGATGGAAGTTTTTCCTACTTTGTGAAGTTGCTTTATGAACCTTCAGACTCACTAAGTAGAAAAATAACTAAAGCTTGTGGCTAACCCACTAACTCAAGCTAAGGTCTCACACTGCAAAAGTTAGTATCATGTCAATATCCACTGTATTACTTCTTAAAACTGTGGAGTGCTTTTTTTTCCACAAAGCTGCATCTCAGCTGCAGAACTGTATCTCCAGAGCTTAAAGTTACCCTAAGCCAGTGCTTGAAGAAGAGTTATTTTATTACAACCAGTGAAAACAAGTATGCTACATAGCTGGTCCAGTGAAAGACTGGTGAGTTAGAAAGCCACACATGTGCATATTTATTCAATGAGTAGGAAGAAAATGGAGCATAAATTACTCTTAAAATCTGAGTGTCTGAAATGGACACTAAAATTAGTTTCACCTGTCTTGCATTTGTTGTTTGCTTTTTGAGACCCTCTACTAACAGATCAGAACCAGAAATGTAGAGCTGAGCATTCAGCTGGTGTGCCCTTGGTGCTTTTGTGCTAAAAGCCCACCCAACAATCGGAGTGCTTTTAGTGAAGCCACAGGGAAAATGCTAAGAAAGATCTCTTATATTTGCAGCTCTCCATTGCTGAAAGCTAGTGAGAGAAATGCTGCTGTAGCTCTATAGCACCTCAGTGTCTAGGAACAGCCATACCAAGGAGCTGTGCCTAAGGCAGCATATCCCAGTATGAGTGGTTTTGTTCTGCTTCCCATTCACTATTATTTTCCTGTCTTTCACTGTAAGAGATTCTGCACTTTGGATCTGTAAGTAATTTAATACCCTTACTCAATGAAGAGAAAAAATGATTTTGCTGTATCTGCAGGATGTGTTCTGCAAAAAGATATAAATGCTACTGTAGCAGTCATTACCCTAAGGAGGTAGCAAAAATAGATATGCTAGTTTGTCTTGAAAGACCATTTAAAAATTAATTTGATATTCTAGCTAAAAGAGTCATGCAGTGAAACTCTACTCCTTCCTTTGGGAGACTTACACTGCCTAAGAGGGCTGAAATCTATTAGAAATTAGAAACCTGTTTCTGCCACAAATGCTTAAATATTCTTTATCTTATTTAATCCTTTTACTCCTAGATACATTTTTCTTTGTGCCATGCTGATAATTTTCCTTCTTTATGTAATCTTTTCAATAGTTTTTATAAACCGTCATTATGTTAGCATTTAATTATTCATTTGATGTAAACATTCTTGGTTATTTTTTCATATCTAGGCTTCAGATTAGCAATAATTTCAGCTGCATGTTGCTGAATTCCTTCTATTAAACAGTGTCACGTTCTTTCCATTCCCTACCGCCTCTAATTTTTCTATCTGCAGTTGCAAGAGATCCATAATAACAGAAAACAAGGGACTTCTTATTGAGACTGGTTTCAGTATGAGATCAGAGTCATATATATCGTAGCCTGCTTGTGTCAAATTTGCTGTCAGCTTTGTCTGAAGACTCCTGCTGTATTACCTGTTTAACTCTTGCTGCATGGGTTTTTTCCCTCCCTTTTCAGTGTCAGGGTCTCAAATTATTTTCATTGTAGTTGTGCTTGTGAGCATTTCCCTACTGTATTGTATGTTAAGAGTGCACAGAAGTAGCAATCTATGGCTTACAGATTGCTACTGTGGATTCTATTTCTGGTTCTCCCACTGGCCTGCTGTGTGATGTGAGACCTGTGATCCTGTTTTCCTCTGTAAAATGAGAGTACGGTCCACCTTTCTCCTGGAATCATAGATCTCTGTCAACATTACAGTGATAGGACAAAAAAATTAAAACAAAGAGCTCACAGAATAAGAGTTCTGTGGAAAATCCAACAGACTAAAACACTAAACCCAAGAGGTTTAAAAAGCAAGATTGAAAAAGCTGCAAACTCATATTTTCTTATATTACTGTAAGAACTGATTTGAACTAACTAAATATTTTTAATAATGCTAGATTTTCTTTTCACTTTTCTAGCTATTTAATTGACTTTGTGAGGAAAAAAAAAGGATAATCCTTTAGCTAATCATATCTCTTAAGTGTTTTCTCCAGGTGTGTATTAAGTCATACATAATAGCATATTGAGTGCATAGCACTCAATAGAGTATACCTTTTACTTGGTCTGTATATCTATGGTTCAGACTTTTTTTTCAGAAAATTATTGCATTTTTATTATTGTTCTATTCTTTTTTTCAGAAAATTATTACATTTTTATTGTTGTTCTATTCTTTATTAGCTAACATTGTACTAGATAAAAATTCCAAAGCAAGTATAGACAACAGCATGTAGTAAACCCAGAAAATATGTGGTTTATTTTTTCTTCCTCCAGAGCTACTACAAAATTCCACTCTAAGTACTGGAGTCTGTTTAAGAATACAAGCACCTTTAGTATTACAGATTGATACCATTAAAATATTGCTTTAACACCTCCTCACTTAGGTGGAAGGGTCCAATATGAAATCAGTTATACCGACTTTATATGACTGAGCAAATCCCAGCATGATTTTTTTTGTTGTTGTCATTGATTTTATTTTCCTTCCTTAGCCAACCCCCTTGGAAGTCAGAAAAAAAATGCATACTGATACCACCTGAACCAGAAGCAGGCATAACCACTCAAAATAAAAATTTCTTTAAACCTTGGGAAGCTAGGGAGCATACTTGCATTCTCTAGATAAAGGGCTGCTACCACACACAGCCTCATGAAGTGCACACTGAGGCCTGCTATTCATGTTCCCGTGAATAAGATGGGAAACAAGCAAACAAATACTCTCTTTGTGGTACATTTTACTTTTAACCTCTATGAAATATTTGCTGATTTAACTCTCAATGGAGAAATTAGGACACCAATCCTAATGTTTTGTCTGCTTTGACATGGAGGCTCAAAGAAAAAAGAGCAAGTGGCTCTCCTAAGCATGTGCTTGGGTGCATTGCTTTGATTAAATTACGAGTTAGCTCCCACAGGTCAAGGCTTGTTTTGATGTCTGGGAAGGTCTTGTCATTCCACTGATTATAAGGTTGTGTCAGGGTACCTAAACTCTCATTTGGGTGCATTTTGCTTTGGATTTTCTTTCCTTCTGAGCAATAATTGATTTAAAATTCTTTTGGTCACATAAAGATTTAGCACTGCTAAAGGACAGCATTTTCAATTGGAACTGGTCACAGTGATATCTAACACAAGGTGATGCTTCACATCTCTGAAACAATGGTATTGTTTCTGCAGTATGGGCAAGAACTTCAAGCAGAGACTGAAAATTGCTAACCTTTTCAGCTGTACTTATGTAACCCAAAAAATTTTAGAGCACCTCTTGCTCCTCTTTCAATAAGAAAGTGTTCAATTTTAAGAGTTCAGATGTTTTAAAAATAAGGTCCTTTGTGTTGAGCAAAGTTAGACAAAAGTTTGGGATGAAACAGCTTGCTGGCTAGTGCAGTAGTCACAAGACCATCCTTTCTTAAAATGTAAGACTGCAAAGGATCTGAGCTATCAATGCAACCTTCTGCAATAGATTATCTCATTATGTAATCTCTTTCATAAAATGATTTGCCTTCATCTTGAAACTGGTCACTTATCTCTTCCCTTTCCAAGTTCCTTTCTGATTTCCACAGAACACCCTGGGTAGCAGATGTGTTCTGATCTCCTTCCTGTGATTGTTAGCACCATGCTGCTTTGTGGTCTAGGTCTTAACTAATATTCAACTGAATTTTTTCTTGTACACTTATTCCTAAAAGTTTCTTTATTGATGTTTGTTGTCTGTGTATGTGTATACACAGATAATACAACAGCTAACCAAATTCCCAAGCCCTTTCTGCTTTTACTTATAGTGTGGAATTACAATTCCTTTGGTTTTAAATAATGAATTTCTTCTTTGCCAGTTTTATTTAGATTTCATCTGCTTTGAATAAGGGTGAACAGAATTTTGCTCAAATGTGCTTAAGACCATACCTTACAGTGTATACCATTAATACCTTACATCTTTACTGAAAACACCTTGCCAGAGACAGCCTGTGTTCACATTAAACATATTTTTTGTGGTTTAGCTCATGCTGGGGTTGGCTATGACAGCCAAATTTTTCTCCTTCACTGTCATTGCTCACTAAAAAGTTCTTCAAGACAGGTGTACTTATTAATCCCCAATAATGAGATTCTGCATGTATTAGATATTTCCAACTGTAATTGTGCTTACAGCTCCCAGTGCAGTATTTTTATTTAAGAAAGTTTGGGATTTGTTATATATTGATTTCTTAACTGTGATTATTTTTAAACTTGGTTTATTTCCTTGACTTTAGGTTTTAGATTCTTAAATTGCAAGTGCATGAGCCCAATTATAAAACCCATATTTGGGATTTTCAGATTTCAAACATGTTTTGTACAGTCATTCCATGAAGCACAACGCTCTATTTCTGCCTGCTTAAAGATGGTTAATGATAAACACAGTACTGTGTCTCCTGCGTTGCATGTATTCTTTCTAATGTAAATCATGATTTTTAGATTCTACCCCTTTTTTTTTTCTGGTAACAACAATTATATAGGGTAAAAAGGAGACTGTTAAAACTTTTAGTCTAAATCTGTTAAACCATACATTTAGAAGTCTATCAGGAATCTGGACTACTGTGTGCATTCATTTGTTCCTTATTTTATTGCCTTTTTGAATTCAATGTAATAGCTCTATTTTATTCATTCCCAAGCACAGAATTTAAGATGTTCATCCTGGGAGTAGGTAGGAAAACTGATAGAATAAAACATCTGCCATATTGGAAATCTGGGCTCTATTTCTAACTGCGCTAGAACAGACCTTGTCCAACCTCAATGCCCCAAACACTCGTTATCTCATAAATGAAGGGGCTGTGGCTTGTCTACCATTTCAGATGAGGTCAGGAGATTTTTCTGAGGGATGGAAACAGAACCTATTAAATACCAAACACATACTTCAACCAAGTACTAAGGATGCTTTAAATATGTCAATACAAAAAAAAAGCAGAAATGACAAAGTGTGTAATTTTTTTCTTGTATCTTTTCCCTTCTATTCTTGCAAATATTTATTTTAGCAATGGTCTTGATTCATTAGGCACATATGCACATTATGGAGACATTCTCTAGAACTAAACACATTCTCAAGTACCTCACCAAACCTTGCCTAAGCACTTGGTAGATCTTGTTTTCAGCTTTGGCTGGGTTTTTAGTGCCATTTTTGGATGCCACATTCAGTGGCACGCAGGAATGATTTTGTCCTAGCCAGGGGGACTTCAGAAATGATGGAGTTTCATTGCATGGCAGCCGAAATCCCATGAGGATGCAGCAATGCTTCAGGTTCTTACAAATGTCTGAAGAGATCTGAAAGAGCAGAAGTGGTAAGCATTAGTGTCACCCTTCGAAAGACAGACTAAACTGATATATGAAGAGGTTACACTTCTCTCTATTTTACAGAATAAAGTAGAAGCAGGCAGAAGAGCCTTTTTAATCATCAGTGCTGTAGGCAATATATCAGTAGTGTGTGTCATTTTCCTGTAAAATAAAACTGATTTACTGAAAGAATTTCACAGTTAAATTTACAAGTGAAAATAGCGTATTTCTGCCTTTCAATGTTGCCTTCTATCATCTGCAGAATAACTGCTCATTACAGGATGTTCATTTGTATCTTTAACTTTTAAGGACAGTTAGGCAATAAAACAAGAGCCCAAGGGAAACTGCTAAACTACCCCTTTCTAGAACACATACATACTCACTAAAGTGAGTTAGGTTAGAAGAAATCTGTTCTCGCAAAATAGAAAAAATGGTCTTCACTTTCTCAATAATTCTGTACATATGGCTGAGTGAGGATCATGACATCTTGTTTATGTGGTGTTGGATCTGACTTACAATAGCACAGAAATATTTAGGGTGCAAAGTGTTAGGGTTGCATGGTGTGACTAATTGTTCATGGGTGTGCAGCAGGGTCGTGCTCAATCTTTGATCAAGCAGCATGTGTGATCATAAAGTAACTCTCTGAATCTCTTACTCAAGTTTCCCCAGTTGCTTATTTGCAGAAGAAGGAGACTATTTATTGTGTACCAACTGTTACAGCAGTTACATGTTTATTGGAGTGGGCAGAGGGATTTAGAAAGCTGTAGCCCAATCATATTTTCTGTTAGCACCATCTGGAACTGCATGTGTTCTTCACCACATGGTGCAATAGAAAAGGTAAGCATCCCTTCTTTGTCAGCATCCTGGCCATAGCCACTCCTTTTCAGTGGAGCTATCTTTAATAGGAGTAAAGAAAGCACATAACCCAGTAATGACAGGATAATGGAAGGCATAGAAAACTTTTTTGATTATGACACAGAGGTGAAGCAATGATCTATATGACGTCTTCTGTTATACTCCATTTCTTGTAACAAACACCACTCTGAAGTTTTTTGACCAGACTCCCCTCAAAAAGACAATTTTACAGTGTGAAATGCTCTGGTATCTGTCTGAGTATGAAACATTGTGAAACTGTGATTCTGAAAGGATCTATGAATTCCAAAGGAACAAGCAAGTCTGAGACCCCCCATATGCTCTAGTGTCAAAAAGACCTAATACACAAAGGTAGAAAAAATAAGAGGGAAATGATCTTACTTCTGCGCATGGCTTTGGTGACAGAAAACATCATCTGCTTCTCTTTTCCAAATTTGAATACGGATTTCATTAAAAATAGTATGGAATACAGTAATAAACCTTATGTGGTCTTAGGATCATTGAAATTGTTTCACAGTGTAGAATTTGTGGCTTTGTCTGCTTAGTTTATCAAA
The DNA here is from genome assembly GCF_028769735.1 of Zonotrichia leucophrys gambelii. NCBI lineage: Eukaryota > Metazoa > Chordata > Aves > Passeriformes > Passerellidae > Zonotrichia > Zonotrichia leucophrys. The sequence continues at coordinate 74,527,710 of NC_088172.1, forward strand.
AGAAAGAAATTTGCTGAAGTTAGGCTGGGCAAGAACTTGTGCAGAGATAGAATAACAGGTGCAAAGGAGGTGTCCAACGCCATGTCAAAGAGAATAGCTAGAAGTTAGATTGAGCAGAAAATAAATGTACATTTCGCTAGGTAGATTTAATGGTGGAATGTAATTGATCCTACTTGATTTTAGGATGTATATAACCTTAAAAGGAGGAAGAAAGACTATAAGCTGAGGAGGAAGAAAGCACAGTTGCAAATTTGTACTGTTTTTATGACATATGACATCATGCTCAGTATGTAAAGTTGGGGAAGAAGGAGGAAGGGGGTGGCATTCGCAGTGATGGTGTCTGTCTTCCCAAGTCACCTTCATGTGTGATGGGGCCCTGCTTGCCTGGAGGTGGCTGAACACCTGCCTGCCCATGGAAAGTGGTGAATTAATTCCTTGTTTTTCTTTGCATGTGTGTGTGGTTTTTGCTGTCTCTATTGAACTGTCTTTATCTCAGCCCATGAGGTCTCTAGCTTTTACCCTTTTAATTGTCTCCCTAGTCCCATAGTGGGGGCATGAGTGAGTGGCTTTCTGGGGATTGGTTGGTGTCTGGAGCTGAACCACAAAAACATAATTAAATATTGAACTTCTGGGTGATAAAAAATTATGTGGAATGCAGGAAACCACAAACTGAGAAATGAGCTTGCCATACAGTGACGGAAGTGTTCTACATCAAGTTACAGAATTGTCTTAGTACTTTTCATCTTAATTAGATGTTTCTGGTATATTTATCATACAGTGTTTTCACAAGATCATGGATGTCATCTCTATGATGGATCATCTATATAACTTTAGATCTGGAATTTATGCCTTTAGTATAGCATATCCTAGATCCAGAATAATACTTAAATAAAAATCTGAAATGTTACTTATCCAATGACGCTCTCTGTGGTCTGTGGCACAGATACTTCAATTTTGGAATTATCAAAAAATATGGTGACAGTAAAGGTCTTTCAGCGGCATAATTGGTGCCCAACAAGGAAATTATTCCCTACAGCTTCATTAATAATGCATTGAAAGCCCTTATTAAAGCAAAAAGTTGAAATAGGAAATAGTCCAAACTGGACCACTGAGACTGTGTTCATTATGGCTGCCAAATGGCAGACTAATCGTGCTTATTCTGGGTAGTTTATGAAAATCTCTTTTGGAAGGGTAGAGGAAGAAAAAGAGAGCAATAATTGTCATCTTTAGCTATGATGGAGAGACTCTTGTCCTTATCTGATTAGCTAATGGACTGTCAGAGAAACCTAAACTTACAAGAATCAGTTTGAATCGAAGTTTAAAAGATACCAGACTGAAAGGTATACCCAGGAAAGCTGTAAAGGTGAAAACATTCACTCTTGTACCAAAGTGTTCCTTGACACCAGCACATGTACTGGAATTTTTGACATTAATAGTGATTTTGTTTTATATTGTGTGATGGACTAGGCAGTGTTAGGATAATGGTTGTACTCAAGAATCTTAAAGGCCTTTTCCAGCCTTAACTCTGTGATTCTCTTCTATAAATAAGATTGTTCTTGTTATTTGTAATTTATTATCACTTTCCTTTTTCTTTTCTCTGCTTCAAATAATTGGTAAAAAAACTTTGTAATTGCTCTTGTACATATCTGTGTCCAGTAATAAAAGGTTGGTGAAACTGAAACAGAATGCACATTATGGAGATGCAGCAGCAATATCTGTATTCAAATCTTCTACCTTTTGGATGAAATGGTAAGCAGTGAGGTGGGAAGTAAGCTCTTTGGTTATGCATTCCTGGATGTTCTGTTTTACTGAAATTAATCTTGATTTTCCTTTAAAGTGTAAAAGGACACAGAGTCTGTTTGCTTCAGCTCATTGCTTGAATTGTGTCATTTGTAAATTTCTCAGTAACAGATGTGCAATACCACTTAGTGTACTAAGTGTGCTAAGCACATCTACTAGTACTGCTAGCACTGTAACTTACAAAAAACTAAGCTATATTTAATTTGCAGTAAGGAATTATCTCAGACATCTTACTGTGTGACTGAGACATATGTTTCAAGTGCATTTTGTTTATAAATATGCTGTGATAATGTGCCATCTACTTGCAAATGGTGATTACTACTTATACTTTAAGCTGTGATAGTCACAGCAACCTGAAGGATAGAGGATGCAGAATGCAGGCATTAAAAAAAAAGTTTGATACAGTGTTACAAAAACTATTTGGGTTGGTTTTTTTTGACTAAAGGACACAAGGGTAGAATTACAACAGATTTATTTCAAGATCGTGAGATGCCCCCTGCCACTGCCATATGGGAAGGATGTATTTCTAGGAATTTTTGAGACGTTTATACATGGACGAAATAAACTATTAAACATGGTTATCCAATATTACACAGGCATCCTTTAGTCCTCTCCAATCACATTTGCTTCCTTTGAAGTATTCTTAGGCAACCTGGTGCAGTCTGGTTGTTAACATTTCACCTTTTGAGGTCCAGATGTTTCCCTTCACTTACCAAAAATAAGGAATGGGGGTTTCTTTGTCTGCTTAGGGTATCCTGCTTATGTCAATTCTCAGGTTTGCTATTCAGCTGTTTAAGCTCGGCAGTTAACTCTTTTGTCACATACATTATCTGAAACTTGCCCAGTGTTTCAGATAGGTAAGTTTATTTATGGGCTTTTAGGTTTCTATAAACTAATTTTACAGAAGGGTCACAAGAAGTATTTAAGAAAAATTAGTCTGTACTATTATACACTACATCCTGTAGTGTACAATATGTGTGAGAAATTCCTAAAAAATATTTTTCACTTTTTGTGGACGGATAAATTGCACTATTTTGCAAACAAATAACTAGAAGTGAACCCATTTTGAAGGTATTCCTCACTAGCAAAAGGCAGTGACTTGCACAAAGAGTTCCCAGAGCACATTATTCTGCTAGCAGGTGTCAATAAATAGTATTTTGGTCCAGCTGTGTGGCGTAGTATTCACAGTCTCTAAATTGCATATGCACAGAGGTATCCTTCTGCATAGGGCAGCCCAGCGAATCTCAGATATACAGATCTGCTTTATCCCTGTGGGACTTCCACAGACAAGTTTGAAGGTTACATTCACTGAGTTTCATTATTGCAGGAAAAATCCAAACCAACATAGTGACACTGCCATGCCATTAGAATATGAAGAGGGAGTGTTTGTAGGTGGTAATCAGAATTTTTCATCCCATCTCAGTAATTTCTTTTACTTGAAAGTTTCTGTTAATGCTAAAAGAGAGGTGGAAATACAGATCTGTTGATATTTACATTCTTTCTAAGGGTGAAATATTTAACTAATCCTCTAGTATTGCTGTGTATGAAAACTGTGCAGCAGATATGATTCTGTGTAAGTCTGGATTCACTGAACTGTGTGACCTGGATATACAAAGAGCAAAATTAGATTGAGCAATTGATTGCAGTTAGAGACAGCCTGATCAGCAGGAACAAAGAACAGCTGTACTGCTTTAACTAACATCAGAACACAATCAGAGCAAATAATTAAATATACTTTTTTCCTTGGCCATCCTTTCATAGGATTGCCTTTTTATTTAAAAAAAAACACTTCTTTTTTTTTCTTTTTTGAAAGTAATTTTATGAAGTGACAAGATATAAATATCATGCTTTCCACTTTTCAGTTTCTCAGTCCTCATCTTAGATACTCTGAAATAAATTAAAAATTTATCCCAAATATAAGAGTAGTGGATTTTTAAAATAGACTTCAATTTTTTGGCGTTTTATTAGGATAGGTTGCTGGATAGAGGAAACAGTAAGTGTATCCATGATGAAAAATATACAGCAGGAGTTGTTAACCAAGATTTTATATCAAAACCCCTAGCCATAGAGAGATTTTGTAAAATTTTTCTACTACAAGGAGAGTTTCAGCTGCATTTTGCTTATTTTGTTCTGACCTTTCCTTTTATTCTTCTTTGCTGATTGTATCTGTTAATCATACTGTCTTCGGAATATGCATGTTGCTGTCACCTCATTTTGCCAGGTGATACATTATGAAGTTTTATTATTGTCCCTATAACATTGCTAAATTAACAGCAAACTCCCTTCTCCAGGACTGACTTCTTTCTGTAGTTTTTGTGCATCTCTACTTTGTCTCCTTGTTTTTTTTTTTTAATGTGACTAGATCCTGAATTTATTGTAAGATTTGAAGGACATATCTGTTCCAGATGTCATACACAGATGCCTCCTATAAACTTTGCCTCTTGTTTTGCTAAGAGCATTAATGTCATCTAAGGAGCCCTGCTGATGGGACTGATCTTGCAGCATCTACTGTCCACCATTATTCTTCTTCTGTTTGCTGTGATTAATTCTGCATGCTTGCATATTGCTTGCTCAGTCAGGTGAAGTCTCTGCAGTTGATGGTGGATGTCTGGTTTACACAAATCTGTTGTAATTAGCACACACATCTGTCAGCAACATTTCCTTTGTTGTTGAGAAAACACTTCATCCTCTAAAAGAATAAAAAGGTTCATTAGAAGCACTGTGCTTTGAAGTAATAATTCTAATGATACATTCTGTTATGAACCATAACATTAAACAAAGCAGAGTTGAAGATGCATATTTCTTGTGGAAATTTATAGCATCCCAAAACCTACTTAACAAATTTCTTGCCCTGATTATTTGGCTCACTTCACCATGGATGATAAAATTTTTTTTTCAACAACATACCTTGCAATCAAGAAGCAAAATCAGCAAAAAAGATGAATACTTCAGTATTTTTTTCTAATTAGGAAACAGAGGAAAATTAATATTTGTAAGGAAGGTGTATAAGCAGAATTTGTCCACCTCTGCCACTGAGCTAGTCAGCCTGCAGTATGAATGAGATGAAGAATGGATTCACAGATGTCTGTTATGCAAATTTAATCATAAACCCCTCTGATGGTCAGTTTGTGTTTTTCAGTATTTGAAGGTGTTTTTTGAAAACTGTATTTTGTAGATTCTTACCTATAGGTTATCATCTTCCAACATCCTCCCTAATTTTTAACTGAGTATTCACAGGTTTAATTTGGAATTCCCTTCTCTATCAATAGAATTTGAAGGCACTTAGCCTTCAAATTTTGATTTGCCATGCTGTTGTTGAGAGACAGGCTGTAAGTGCTGCAAACCTTTAGTACCATATTTTCTTCAGTTTCTGCTGCTTTCAAATACGAAACCAAGACTTGCAGATGAAGTATTAAAGGTAGCTTTTTAATCCCTTTGGATAGTCTCACTAACTGTGCAGATTACATCAGGTGAAAATTAATTTTGGACATCTGAAATATTTGTAGGATCAGGACAACAAATTGCAAGTAATAAATTTATTTGTAAAAACTAGTTGCTTGCTTACCATGAGAGAGTAAGAAAAGAAATTGTCAAAAGGAATCATATCTCATTTACTCTTTGGATAATTTTCTATAATGTCTGCTAAGCAGAAGGAATATTCTTCAAACTCTGAGTTCCCCTCAGAGTTTCCAGTGAGACTCTGACCTCATTTATTCCCCTAGGATAGGAACAAGAGAGAGAACTGGGATGCTTCACCTTGAGAATAACACTTGTGCCTCTGACATCAGTGTTCTAAGAATGGACTCAAAAGAACAGTAATCTCCCAAAAGGAAAGCAAAATGGGGAGAAATGTGTCCAAAATACACAATCTCTAAATTAATTTAAGAGAACCTACATGCTGCTCTGAAAGCATCTTATGAAAGTACTCTGACTTTCCTTCTGTGGGGATGTCAGAGTGAGAACACATATTAGTGTAACAATGTTTCTCCTCCCAAGACGTGCACAGTTTCAGTTTAATTTTAGATAAGGCCTTGTGATCTTTGACAGATCGAGTGGTGATTTCCTAAGGCTCAGGGGAAAAAAGGTTGATGATGTGACGTACAAAATCATGTTCATGCATGTACCAAAGTTTGAGGTGGAATTCACCATCCTTCCTACTCGTTCTCTTTTCATCTTACTCCTTATAACAAACACTTCTTAGCTAAATTATGCAAGAATACTTAGTACACACCTTTATCCTTCTGTGTGGTACTCCATACTATAAACATCTGGGAAAACTATAGTCCTGTTGATTCATACCTGCAATGATGAGTGTTTATCTGATTATGTTGTTCTGTCTTACTGATACCATCTCTAGGGCAAATAGTTCTAGACAGGTCACTAGAAGTCAATATAAGAGCTATAACAGAAGAATATGAACAAGAAGAGATTCCTTGCCATTTCCTGTCTTTCAGCTCCAATTCTGCCTGTTAGAATTGCTCATCTCCAAATCCTGCTCAAAACAATGCTTAGTGGGTGTTTTTGGGCATAACACTGTGATAATGAGAGAACTTTTTTCTATTAGGGTATTTTCAGTATCATTTGGTTAAAAAATAGAGGTTTTTTTTAGTACTCTGAAGTGATACTTTGTTATTTAACCCCAGCAACAGCCCCAAACCAACTAAATGACATTGTTTATGTTTTTTAATGTAGTTATGTAAAAGTAGGGTACAGTGGAACATAACTGTTAATGATTGCCATTACAAAGGTCTTACAAGGATCAACAGACTGAGTTTTGTGAGTTTTTCCTCATGCTGAAGTTGTCATCATCATTAGGTGCGATCAGGTCTTCTGGAAATTCCCTTGCTGTCCAGGTCTATTTTGAATTAAGGCTGTATACTCATTTTTTTTATTCTTGCACAAATCTGTCATATATTTCTTCTTTTCTTGCTGTTTTTTGTGTCTAAGCAGGCCTTTCTCCCTGTGTTGGTTCCAGATTTGGAGGCATGATGGAACAGATGGTATAAGCCAAAGGTTGGTGCAGCAGAAAATCACTGCTTCATGTTATGTTAGTGAGTAAAAAGGTTTTTGGGTTATGGTTGCCTCTTCTTGCCTGTTTTGTAGTAGCAAGGTTGTAGAAAACATGCTGTAATCTCTACAAGCTCTTGAGTCAGAGCTCATGGAAGTTGGGAGGAATCTTCCCAGCTTAAATAGTTTTGTAGTTAGTCATTATGCAAATGTTTTACAAACATTTAACCTAACTTACATAATTAAACATATTTTTATTCCTTATTGTTCTTTTTATGTCCACTATCCTTCAGGATAAGGAACATATGTGCTCTGTTCCAAGAAACCCTTTTATTACTTTCAACTACTTTGTAGGGTTGTACCAAGCAATGCATTAGCCATAGATAAAATGCTGTGCATCTTTTAATTTAGTCACTATCAAAATTCCCAGAGCATTTTTTTATGAGGCATTATTTGTCTCTAATGTTTTTGCTCCAGTATGCATTTTGTTTTAAATATTCATCTTGGTCTGAAGAAACAGCTCAGAAGAAGCTTGGTTGCACATAAAGTTAATAACAAAACTTTACTTTAAGTTCCATTGTCAATTCATAACAGATTTCAAGCTGTCAATTAAAGTTATTTTCATGTGTCTACAGAAGGTTGTGAGTAGTTCCATACCTGTCTTTAGTGCACCTATTAATATTACAGTATCTAATTAGAGTTCTGCTGAGTCTTGGAGCTGACAGCAGCTTGTCAACATACTTCTTGCATTCTGATATTTTCACCAGCTCTTAGAAAACATATTTATCTAATTATAAAAATACCAATTGTGTGCTGTTGCAGATATGAACATTAAGGGAAAGACTAGTGTATATTACTTGTTCTGTAATAATGAGCAGAATGACTGACTCAATTAATCAGTTCACTTGATGTCCTGAATTTGTTGTGTCTTCTGGTCTTTTGTTTTTGAGCCAACAGCAAAAATAATGACGACTTTTCCTCTAGATGTTGCATTAGGATGTTTTATAGGAGACTAAACAATCTCAAATTTATTTCATATTCCATGCTTAAAAGAAAGCCATGAAATCTAATAGCACTCTGCTTTGCCATTCATAGCCAAAGATGGTATATCAGGTTCAAGTATGTTAAGAGCTGTAGTTTTTTCCAACCTTTTTACTTTTACTGAATTTGGCAGCTTATAAAGATTTAGTTGCTTTCCCCAGTTCTCTGAAATGAAAACAGTTATTTAAACTCTCTTATGCTCTTTGCAATTCAGGACTCATAATAAGATAACAGCAAGTCTGGAACATTATTCTGCTGCTGCTCTAAAAGGCTTGGCCTGAGTCTCGGCAATCATTTACAATTGTTTGGAAGTGCTATGGAGTCAGAACCATAGCAATAGCACCTCACATAGCAGTGAAAATCTGCTCAACACACATATTTTAGATAAGGACTGAGGCAGTTTGCTTTGTTAGACATCTAGTTAATGAAAAATAAGTGAACTGCATCTTCAGGATCAGTATTAGTAATGCAATAGATAAACCACAATAATAGGTATTTTAATATATTAAAGTTCAGGTACAGTTTTCAAAACACCTTTCTATACTGAATTCTGGAAAGCTCTAACCCTGCCCCGTGTCAACCCCACTGTTGTGCAGTTTCCACTATTTACACAAGACTCCTGTTGGAGATGTTGGTACTCCAACTTCCTGTGAACCTTAGCCACTTCCCACAACTCTTTGGCATACACTTTGGTGAAAGCACAGCCCAGGTGCGCTTGTGTACCCCTGGCCTGTGTGTTTCTGCCACTTCTGCTTTGTATTGCCCATCCATTACCTGACTGCAGGCTGCTCACAGCATGTAGTGGCAATGATTCTGCCACACCCCTGTGGAGAACACAGCGTAGATCTTCTCTGACACAAAACCCAGTTTTGACTTTGTACATGTGTTGCAAACATTCATGCTGCTTTTCTAACTATTTACACTTACTCTCTTGCCAGACACTGTTATCCAGACCATGTTACTGAAGAATTCTAGGGCGGGACTGTACAGATTCACCCACCACTTGCTTGGACTATGTGGTAGGGATCTAATGAGTTGGCAGCTATAGAATGTTGCGAATTTAGCTGCTAAGGACTGGAAAAGTACAAAACTGTGGCTAATTCCAAGTCCCGCACCTGTGTTGATAGTGTGTCCTTGGGCCTAGCTGTAGTGTGATAACAAACAGTGAAAAAGACATGAGAAAAGAGAGATGTAACCCCGAAGGAATGAGGATGAGTTAATGGTATAGTTTAACCAATAGATTGCTTGGCTTACAGAATATTCATAAGCTTATTATTTGCTGTATAAGTGTTTGATACTTTCTTCAATAAACTGGACCAGAAGGACCTAAGGGACCGGGACCGGACCGGACCTGAGGGGCCTGTGATGAACCAACTGGTGTCCTGGTCCCCTTCCTTCGACATAATGATGACACCCAACCGTGATACTGTGATGCACCACGTGAAGTGAAACCAGCTCAGGTCCTATGCAGCGGGACGGCAGGAAAACGCAATAAAGCGGATAAAAAAGAAGCTGATACGTGTCGTGTGCCTCGAGTGATCGTAAAGACGAGCTCGACTGATACGTGCTGCACGGGCCTTGAAGAGGCTGCAACCAGCGCTGGAAATTGGGTAGGAAAAAGGCAAGCAGCATATTTATAAAAACCGCAGATTAAGGGGATGAATTTGCAAAAGGATTTAACAGGACTTTGGACTAACGGCTATGCTAGAGGGGTTTTCCTTAGCCTCCATACGGTTTATGAGTTAACGGGATGGCGTGAATTCAGTGATTTATTATGGGAGAGTGAAAAACCTGTCAAGACGCTGAGCAAGCTATGGGGGGAGAGCCAGCACCGTGGGGGAAGCCGCGCCGCACCCCGCAGCCAGCGCCAGGCGGCCACCAGCAGCACCAGCACCAGCAGCGCCGTGGCCATGCTGAGCCTGGCCCCATCGGGAGCCGAGCGGAGCTACCGCCGCGCCGTGAGACCAGAAGTTTTTTCGCCCGCTCCGACATCGCAGGGAGCCGCCCCGGGGACAGCGGAACCACCGCAGGGGGAGTGGCCGCGCCGCCGCGGCTGCAGCGCGGACGGAGGGCGTGCTGCACCCAGCGTGGGAGGGCTCAGCCCCCCCCCCCGACACACGCGCCGCGGGAGCAAAATAACTGTTGGTGGCTCTTCTCTAAAATGGACAAATATCTGTTGGTTTTCTTGAATGTACCTGTACTTTTTTAAGCCACTTAAATCTGTTACCTTGGTTTATATGTATTTCATACTTATTCTCATAAGGTTTGGTGGTTTTTTTTTGTTTTTTGTTTTTCCTCTCCTGCTCAGACTAGTAGTAAGCCAGGAGGGAGAAGACTGTTGCTGTTCTGACGTGGTTGTTTTAGCTTGTTGATTGAAAACTTAGATCTGCAGTTTTGTGGTTTACCAAGAAATACCAGGACTCTCTCTTCTGCCCCTTTTCAGCAGTGTTAGTAATTCAGTGATACAGGTTAGTAACCAGCTTAGGGTGAGGCTGAGAAGGATGGTCACACTTTTTACCTTTCCTTGCTGCTACAGACGGAGCCTTAGCTGTGAGGGGCCCAGGGCTGGAGTGCCCTGGCTTTGCTGCACTGGGCTCAGGCTCTTGAGCTCTCTCTCCTGTCTGTGCAGTTTCTGTTCTTGCCAGTATCCACTCTCCAATAATAATAGCTTCAAGAGGTTTTGAATTTCAAAGCGCAGACAGATTTCTCTATCAAGCTTTAGTTTGATCCTAAATGCTGCTTTTAAAGATTTTAAACAGTGTCTTACTCCAGTGGTATGCAATGTGGCTTTGCTGTTCCCTAGGACACACACAATGGGAAAAGAACTTAGAGGAAGAATTAAGAGATGAGAAACCCAGAGTTTTCTGATGACATGGGTTTAGCTTAAGCCCTAAAAGCTAAATTAGGGGTGGTACACATTTTGAATAAAGAAAAATAGTTTTGGTATATATTAGAAGTTTTATTGAATTACTAATATAGAAGGTAATGCATAAACACAAACTTTAAATAGTATATGTGTTTCAAAGATTTGAGCTAAAAAATGTCTATTTTACACAAGGAAAACATCTGTTGATTACTTCCTCAAAGAGGCCCTTTATAAAACTACTATATAATTATTTTTAGATAAGAATTGTTTCCTTTCTCTGAATCCAAAGGAAATGTTTGTTTTTTAAAGTGGTGTTTCCTACTCCAAAGCCACTTTAGAAGGCATAATACTAATATAAATAAAATAATAAATTATGAAATAAATAATAAAATAAAATAATGATGAATAATAAAATGAAATAATGATAAATAATAAAATGAATGATAATAATAAAATGAAATAATAATATAAATATGAAATAAAAAAATTGAAATAATTAATAATTTCAAATTTTAGTTAATAAAGGCATGGTTTTTAAAAGCATGTGATTAACAAAAACATACATCATTTGGTATTCATTTTGGAATATCACTTGCTTTGTATCATGATTGCCGGCAAACAAACTTTTGTTGACCAAAAGTTTTTTGTTAAAATTAAAATTATACTAAATATAAGTTATATAAAATTTTAAATCAGCTGATTTTTGTTCAAACTAAGTTTAAATAATGTTAAATTCTGTTAAGTTAAAATATTTAAAGTTTAAATATTTTAAATCTAAATATTATTAAATTTAAATAATGTTAGATAGATTTATGTTTTTATGATAAACGTTTATTTTATGACTTGTGTGCAAAGTGTTGTTGTAAACATTAGAAAAACTCTAGTTAAAAGAGACAATCAGAAACATTTATAAGTAAAACTGGTTTTGTTTAAAATATATTTGCTGTTTAAAAATAGAAAGCAAACTTTCTTTAGCTTATTTTTGTAAGTTGTATTAGCACACCTAAGTTTTGTTTGAGCTTTGTAGCACTTAGAATTCTTTTTTATATCTGCTGTATAGCATATCTTATAATTAGTGATAGCCTTTTTGGTTTGTTTTCCTGGCTTAGATCCCTTGTAAGAGAGAAACCTTGCTAGCTGAGAATATTGCTTATAGTGTAATAATTGTTAGAATTGCCTATTTTTGTGTTACAAAGAGTGTGTTACAGTTAGCCCATAGAACTTTTCTGATTCTTGTTTAAGTTTTATTAGAGTTAACTGATTTTACATATAAGTTTTGTTGATCTTAAAATAAGTCTGTTAAGTTTAAATATTTTAAGTGTTTTAAATGCATGATAAATTTTCACTACTCCAAATCAACCAAGAACTGAGAATCTCCCAGCTGATGCCATTTGAGCCAAATGACTAAAGGATTACAGTCTGTAAAACTGATTTTGAACTTTTCTGAGAAACCCAAGAAAATGGTGGATGTGAAAATCTCAAAAACAGAAGGGATCATTTTCAGACTCGCCGTTCGCCTCCTCTCCAGGTGCACATGAGGGAGGACAGCTGACAGCTTTTTAACCCTTTGGGGTAAAAGCCATTGCTTGGACCATGGCTGGGGGACCTTATAGAGATACTAAGTGTGCTTTTGGATGCTTTTGCTTGTTTTGCTTTGTATTTTTGGTTGTATTCAGGATATGGTTGGTAGGATGATAGAGAAAACTTGGCAACTAACCTCCTTTCTTAAGGAAGTGTGGAGAGCCTGGTTTAAGCATGGCTTAAAGAAAGAGGCCATGAAGGTATTCAGCTGAGGGAAATAAAGAAGCCTGCTGTAAAGCAGCCTTTCCCAGGCTTGATTCTGTAAATAATTAAGGTTCTCAGCCACCTTTTATATAAACAACAAGATTCTCAGACCATTCTGTCCTTGGCTGCTACTGGGAACAGATGGCCGGTCTGGGAACAGATATGAAGGTTTTGAGAACTTTTCATATCATGGTGGGAACACTGATCTTGGTTTCAGTAAACTTACTTCAGGTATTGTAAACAAAAGGAGGAGATGAAGTTTTCTCTACAGCCTATCGGGAGCTCAGATTTTGCAATATGCATGAAGTGAATTAACACTGCTATAAAAAGTGCCTAGTTGATTAATAAATCGGAGTCAGATGCTGATCAAACGAGGATGGGTCTCTCCCTTCACTTCAACAATAGAAGAACCTGCTGCTCAAATATTTTTGTCAGAGTCCAGTTGTAGGACCAAGGACACTCTGTATTTAGTTGAGAATAAGGTTGTATATCTGTTGGTTGCTAATTTTTAACAACTCAAGTTGCACAATTTTGAGCGCATTCCCACAGGCACATTCAGATTTCCTTTTGGGCTTATTGCCCTCCTTCATTTTGTACTTCCTTTTTCTGATTTTATTGAGTGGTATGTCTGTTCCTGCAATGCCAGGAATCAGGTCACTGTACTACACAGAGGTGCTATTTCTAGCAGCATAATGTACTTAGGACCATGTGGAGTTGCTCATCCTGCTGCTTACTTGTAATTAGTGTTAATAGTGTCACATAACAAATCATTAGCATGAAACATTAATGGAATTTGTCATCCAGATTTCAGCATCACCTGTCAATCACAGGTGTCTCAAAAGTAGATGAACATTTTGCAGTCCAGTTATTTTTTCAGCATCCTTATCAGGTGTGACATTTCTTTGTTGAAACAATAATCTTGTTTGCATTTATCTCATTAGTAGTATATGTGTACAAGCATTCATACCCATTTCTAGGCCTTGTAGTGCCTACAGGCACATATTCATATTTAATTTCTTTCCTGTGAAGTATGCATGTTATAAAATGTCAGGGTGCAGCTCTAAATCGTCTAGCTCCTTTCAGTCTTCTGGATAATTTTAAATATTTCTTTTGTGCGTTATGCAGGTAATGGTGTACTCTTCTACATGTTTTGTCCTATTATTTCTTATTCAGGGAAGTTTTATACTTATTGATATTTACTTCAGGTGGGAAGATGTTCTTGTTTTTATTACCTTTTATTTTTAAAAAGTTCCTATTTTAATTCAGTATTTTCCCTGCAGTTGGCAACACCCAAGGTGTGCTCTTCAATCATCATGAACCACAGGCACTCTTCCTAGAAATTGTGGAACTCAGTGCATGGTCAAAGATAGGTCACAAGCAGATGGCATAACACGAGGCTTAGTGACTTGTCAAATAAAAGGTCTTTTTTGTTCTAGGATAAAGGGGGCTTATCTCATACTGCTATTGGATTATTTTAGAATGCACCCTGACCTGTTCTGGCAGATAAGTACACGGCAATTTTCTGTGAATTTGGAAACCAACCTTCTAACTCTTAAACTGACTCCTTGACCTGTAGCAATAGAGCAAACTATTGATTTACATGGCCACCTAGGAATCAGCCCATTCACTCTGGAAGATCTTTCTTGTGGGAGTTTGATGTGACACATCTGTGTTAGGGTTGAACTGCTTTCTTTTGGACTTCTCCATGAATGGAGAGAACAGTTTGGGGAGGGTGAGAGGTTAGAACACTGCTAGAACTGCCTTCCATAATATAATGCAGAAGAAAATGGATAATCTGAATCTCACATGGAATTTGATAGACACCAAGCATTCCTGTCCTAATGAATGAGTCTGGTGATACAGGACATGCAGAGTGATACAGGACTGCCTACATCTAGACAAATGACAAATTCCTTCAGAAATTCAAAAGAGACACTGCATTCCCTGACTTTACAATCCATGCTGTTCGGAAGAAGCATGTGATTGGTTCTGTAGAGAAAAAAGATGACTTAATCATTCAGATGCCATATTTTATAAGAAATAATGAAGACTGGGAATTTAGATCTCAGCCATTCATCAAGTGTAAGCTAGAACCAATTTATAGATATGAATATAGATATGCAAATACATAGACATATGCAAACATTTTCCCATTCAGTTTTATCAAGTTAAGTTTGTCAAAACCGCTAATTATACAGTAACCTAAGCTTTATAAGGAAAGGATACACTGTGGGGTTTTGTTGTTGCTGTTGTTTGTGGTTTGGAGGGGTTTTTTTGGTTGGTTGTTTAGGTTTTTGCCCTTTAGGTACGTGCTTTTAAAATTCTTACAAAGCAGAATCCTTAAATGAATGCTTGCAAGAATAGAACTCTTAGGTGTTCAGCTGTGGAGATATTTAGTGAGAGGGGAACAGTCCTGGCCCATTCTTAGTCTTCTCAGTAAGGTTGCTCATCCGATAAAACTGTCTCTGCTGTTTTATGTTTATACATAAAAACTGCCAGACAATTTAATATTTGTCTGGAAGACTAGAACTATGAATGTGCAGAAAATTTTTATTGGTCTAGGAACATATGCATTTAGAGTGAGAGTTTTCCATCCCTGTAAGGCCCAAATGGATCTCTACAAGCTCAATTAAACTTCAGCAAAATTGCTGAAAACCCACAGATACTTCCTCTTGACTTTGTTGAGATTTGGTTCATGTTCAAAGGATGAAATGGACATATATTTCAGTTTTACTGGAATTTCTGTTCACGTAGGGCAAATTAGGATTCCAGAAATACCCTTACTAAACATACATTTGTATGTCTGTGTTAATTGCAAAATATTGTTAATAAATATTAACTTAAGGTTGAATTTTCTATGTACTTATTTGGAATAATCACACCATAGACAACATTTATTGCATGGAAGGACATTTTGCATGATAGATTTTGAAATGGAAAAGAAAAGCCAGTTCTCCCTCTTTTTCTCATGTATTTAAAAACTTGTTAAAATTGTTTTTCAAAGCAAAATTTTGTTGGCTAATGTTTCATATTTGAACTTAATGAGGAGATTAGGCTGCTGTGAGGAGAAAAGTTGTGCATATTATGATTAATGTAATTCATGGCATTCTAAAGTTGTTCCATTTATTTGTTTACATAGAAAAATGACAGAAAGAAAAACACTTCAATTATTCGTCTAGTGCTGTAATGAGTCTTGTGCCTGAAGGAGTGCTAGGCATTGGGAAGCTGAACTTGAAAGAAACTATATGGACATTAATAGAGAAATCTGCTTGTAAAAGTGAACCAAAGTCAGGCTGACAGTGTGAATAAACAAAGGCAAACTGGATGCACATTATTCCATGCTTCATTCATTACTCTAGACAGTTCAATTACAATCTGAAAGACATATGGAGTAGTTACCACAGTTATTGTCTGCTGACTTTGGAAATATATGCAAAATGCCTCTTTTGTTGATAAACATGTTTTGTTGATAAACTATCTTTAACGTGTTAAGAATTTGGGTGAAAGTAATTTCATCACCTCCTGAAGAGTGACACCATACATATATATGTACTTTAATTTGGTTCTTTGTATAATTATATCTCTTGGATAAATAAAATAGAATTTCACTTGTCCAGCAAGATTAATGCTCTTAGTTTGTGGAAATATGATTTTTAATGCCTATATGCAAATGGAGAATTTAATTGCAAACATTCTTCTATCCTCTCCATAGTCCCTGCTTTTGAAATGCTCATACTTTAGTCTTAAGTAAGTTATGATTTGTCTAGGAAAGAGTAGATCTCCTGCATTTCATGCATTTTGCATGAAATTCACTTTCAGATACATCAGAGCATTCCTGGTGTGGTGTCATCAACTTCTCTCCTTGTCAGGGCAGGCTCTGCACTCATTCTCCAGGAACCCAGCTTCTTGATGCAACTGATTGATTCAGTCAGGTCTTTCCCAGGTTAGAGGGAATGTTTCTTTAGGAAGGCTGCACTTTCAAAAAGAGGCAGCGTTTTACTCTTCACATTTCACCCTTGAGCCATAGCACCATCCCCATGCTTGGCCTGCTCCTCAGAAATACCTTAAGAACCTGATCTGAAAAGAACTCTCTTGCCTTGCCTTCTTCCTTCTCCACCCATGACCACATGATTCTTAGTGCACCAAATAAAAAGTAGTTCAGTGTTCTGTGATAACTGCAGTTAGTGAAATTCCCCTTTGTCTTTACTGATAAAGGCAGGTTACATATATGGACTAAATAAATAATAAAAGAAAATTTATTTGGAATGTGGGTTTTTCAGGTTTTCTTAATATTTAGTTTCTTGTCATGGTAAATCAATAAACCTATTTCCAGTTAGATTTAAATTTCTGATAAAACTACAGTGACTGAGTCAGAGAGATGCTTTTAAATACAGAAAATGTAAGAGTCTGATAAAGGTTTAAGAAACTTCTATCATTATTATGGGCATTTACTATAAGAATTCAGCTCTCAAAGTGAATTAGTATGAAAAATAATGATGATGAAACAGTCTTCTCATATAACTGTACTATTTTTGCAACAACTTTAATTCCTTATTCACCAATAACTGTTCCAGAACTAAATACCCAACTAGTTCTTGGCAAATAAGAATGCATTAGCCTTTGAAATTAATCTTAGATGAATTTAACACTGGAGAGTTATAACTAACCATATGCATTGAGCATCTTCTTGGTAGCTGGATCAGAGTGATCAGTTTTCAGCTTGCAAGATAGTCTCTTGGGCGTCTTTTTTCTCATAGAAAATACCTTATTTTAATTTTTAAGTTTATTCTCATGAGGTTTCAATGCCTGAAAAAGAACAATCTGAAAGAAAAAACTTTGTCCACATCAGGCCATGGAGATAAATGTGAATTACAATAAATTGTAATAAACAGTTATCTTTTTTTCTTGATTTTTAGTTTTTACTAGGAAGTTTTCTTCTGGAACTTGTGAAACCAGGCCACTTTAAAGAAAAGTTTGATTTTAATAGCTTGTCTTTTGGCATTATTTCAACAAGCCCGAGAGCCAGCTTTGTAAAGAGATTATGGGTCTTGGAGGTACCAACAGACATTTTATAGAACTAATATCTAGTAGGACACTTGCAGTTCAAATCATCTATCTGCAATTCCAGTGTTTCATGATTTTCTAAATCAGCTATGATGTATAGAATCTATTCTCATTCTCCACAGAACTTAGTCTGGTCTAGTCAATATGGTGGAAATGCACAGAGTTAACTACTCTAAGTCTGCTAATAATTTTTGTGGGGTGTTCAAGGACCATGAGTGACTGAAATCCTCAGCAAAGTACTTGCATAATCGTTTCATTATGTTTGGAATAATGGGCAGCTCTTACCATTGTTAGGTTCATTTCAAAGAACAGATCTCTTCCCTTGAGGCAGGTAGAAAATTTGATTTTATCTCAGCAGCAGGATTCAGCTTTTCTATCACAGTGTTATGCTAATTTCAGTAGGTTAAAAAAAAAAAATCTGCAAAGCAGATCTTCAGAACACCTCTTTGTTTGCGTTCTTTTCCCTAGTGGACAATAGTTGCCATAGCTGACCTTTTAAAAACTAAAGACAATCTATTTTGGGTTTTTTAATATTTTTCATGACAAATCTCTAGCTGAATATCTTTGTGTACATTATAAGCAAACAAAACAAAGTGTTCCTTACCTAGCTTAATTTATGGTAGCTATTATCTGCTACCCCTCTAAAATATGGTGTACCTTACACTGCTTTCATAATAGGTGCTCATATTCCATTAATAATATTTTGTTTATTTCAGGAAAATGTAAGAAATGGAGGTAAACTTCAACCTCAGACAGGAAGAGATTTATACAAAAAGAAATAGAAAAACAAATAACTCTTTCTGACTTTGCTGTAACATGTTTCCTAATTCACAAATTGAAATAACAAGCAGGATAGTATTTCAGGTCTCTTAACATCATCATGGGAGGCAAATGATGACAACAAACATGAAAAAAATCAGTAATCTGTGACTGCACATAGTTAATATTTCTGGGACACTAAGAAAAACACTTATTCCATGAGATGTAGGGGATTTTAGCTACAAAAGTTTTAAGCCTTCTATATGTTTAGCATGAGGATTTCTCCAGTCTGAATACAAGGAATACAAGGTTTGTTTTTTTTTTCTTAAACCAAAGATGTATTGTGAATTTTATATTGCAAAATACTTACCCGTGGTTAATATAGATTTTTCATATATACAATTACAGCAGCCAATATTTCTTTTTCTGTTTTAACATATCAATTGTGTTCCTGCTCAAGTCCTAGGCTGAACTCTTACAAACTTAGATGAAAAATTTGGATACAAACCAAGACCTAGAAGTTAGTGGCATTGATGAATTATTTCTTCCTTTCAGTGTTCTGTAGGCAGATATTCTCACTCATAAATCCTGAGAACCACTGCAGCCCTGACCATGAAATACTTTTCTCATATTTGAGAGAAATAGAAAGTGTCTAGGATTGTGCAAAGTGACTCATTCCGCAAAGAGAAGTATCCAGAAAGCCAGGAAGTGATGGGAAACCAGACCCATAACTTAGATTAGAATCCTGGTATCTTTAATCTTTTAAATAAGCACTTGGATTCTTCAGGTAAACAGTGCAGATGATAAGGCTCAAGTGCCAGAATTGCACAGATGATTCTCATTTCTACCATCTTTATTTTGTCAATACTTCAGTGGCTGAGGCATGCACTTAAAAAGATTTGTTTCTTGGTGAAGGGTGAAGTACTGAAAATTCTGAAAGTCACAGCACAGTCTTCTCTGTTTGATATCTACAGAGTAGTTAATATTTTAAGAGAGCTTATGGGTGTCTTCCTGATCCGAACTCTCACAGAGACAGATTATCTGTGGGGTGCTTTGGAGTGACCATGGTCCCTTGTAGCTTCTCTCTGTTGATGAACAATGGATATATTTACCACTGGAATTTTTTTCCCTAACCATTGGATAAGGATTAGGAGCCTTTGGCTCTTTGTGCTCTGCTTTTCAGGGGTTCCTGAGTTGTATTCTGGCCCTGAAGTGAGGCCCCTAAGTGTGAGTGAGCTCTGCTTTTTGTCTGATGGCATATTACAACAGACTCGGTTGGATGGGGCTTTGAGCAACTTGATAGAATGGAAGGTGTCCCTGCCATGTCTGGGGATTTGGAACTAGATCATCTTTAAGGTCTCTCACAACTCAGACCATCTAAGATTCTATGTCTCTTTTTGCGGCAAAGATAGAACTGCAGGTGTAAAAAATTGCCTCTTTGAAAGACAGAATTCAAGAAAGAGCTGGCCTGTGACTAGAATGAGATTCCTTCTGGGAAATGAGATTAAAAAACATCTCATTAACTTCTGCCTCAAGTTTAAAGATGTTACTTTGATGTTGTCTTCTCTAAAGCCAAGAAACAATCATATCTCTGGGGATAAAACCTAACATTTCCAGCAAAGAATTCTCTTGCAAAGAATTCTCTAACAAAATGCTACCACAGTGCTACAGTGTTAAATTTTCCCTAAAACAGGTTTGCTTTGTTGCATGGTACCAGGGATTGGAATACATCCTAAATATGTACATTAAAAGATGTTGTATGAAAAAGTATCTCTCTTTCCTTCTCTTTTCTTTCTTCTTAATTTCTCTTCCTGTCAGCAGATAAGTCTTACTTGAAACCAGACCAGATGTGATATTCCTTGTTGGGCTTTTTTTCTGAACTTAATGATTCCAAGAATTTATTCCTCTCCCCCCCCGCCATCACAGACTCAGTGGAAGTATTGGAAAGGAAATAAAGAAATCCATACTGTAGGCTAAGGCAAGACTGAATTAATTGCTAATGTCTTGCCTTCAAAGGAAGCCAGATAAAAGCTATTTTCCTCATGATAGTGTGTTTTGAATTTGGATGTGAACCTTTCCACATCTGTAGGAGTAAATACTTGCTTTTGCCAAGTTACTATGTCAGCATATTCTGCTTGGCTGGAAGTGGCAGGAGGTGCAACCACTGTGTGAATGATCCTGAGGATTTTATAGTCAGCAGCTCTGATATGGAGTCCCTCTAAAAAGAGTCCATTTTGGGTTTTTCCTTTTTTTGGTCTGAAGTGCTGTTCCAGATATGCTCCTAGCTGCCCAATGTGGGTTTGTCATGACCGCTGTTATGCAATAGTGCTCCCCTTTGCTGCTAATATTTCCACACAGTTATATTGCCAGTTACCTCATGCATTACTGGTCATTTAGTCAAATAAATGGCCAGATAAAATTTAAAGAGAAAATTAGAACATTTCAGTTTTTAGATGTAACAGTCAAGTCAAAGAATTAATTCAAATTTTTTATATTTGACCAATCTTTTAGTTGTAGGCATTTTTACACGCTTCCTCAAATTCTCTTTGCTGTGAAATCTGTCTTTTTCTCCACTTTCTCACTGTAATTCTTTTCCTGTAACATCTGTATTACAATGCATGTCCCTTGATTTTTTGTCAAACTTTGTTCAGCCTGTTGTTTTTGGCTTATGAAGACTGGAACTAATGTAAAATAAGTATTTTTTTAATATTGAAGAATACTGTCATCTTTACAGCTCAGAATAAAATACTGGAAAAGATGCTATAAGATTAACTTCAGCTCATGAATTGCTATAAAAAATTGAGGGAAAATCCCTCATCTTGCAAATAAGGACATAAGAATGGAGCTACGTGGCTTGATTCACTGGAGTTATCAGTGTATATTGTTAGTGGTCTACCAATTTTCAAAGTTGGTGTAAACTTTGTTCATATTCTCAATAAGATTGTTTTTCAGTTTGAAACAACAAATGAAATTTAGAATCAATACAAATAAAAATATAATTGTACATTTTTGCCATTGTCAACACACAAATTTATCCTGTTTACGTAAAGATAATTAATATTTCTACTCAAATAGACTTCTTAGACTTTTTCATTTTATTAGTAGTTATATTAGGATTATGATGGTGTTTCAAATAGGAGATAAATAACTATATCCAGGGAACAAAAGAACTTATGATCAGCTAATTCCTTGATGGAATTTTTAGGCTATGCAGTGAGTCTATTGAATCTGGCATGGGTAGGCTACACAAGTCATAAAGCTGGATTGTTCTAGACTTCTTTATGGCTGACAAAGTTCAGGCCTAAGGTGAGTCTTAAGGCAGACTGAATTCAATAATTTTTTAATTGTAGTGCTACACAGAACATACATATAGATTTGAATCTCCATTAAACTAACATGGGACATGTATGAAAAACTACCTAATTTTGTATTGTTAGAGTGTGAACGTGTAAGAGTATAGAGTCTACATAAAACATGCAAATGAAATGAAAATGAGGCCATGTTATTATTACTGAATTCTAAAAGTGGGATGTGCTGATCTAAACTGATCTGCTCTCAAATTAAAGTCCATAGCAGAGCTGAGAATGAGCATTTCAACTCTGGTTTGGTGTTACTATACATGGCCATGATTTTATATCATTATTCAACAGGAGAAAATAGTTCTAGTATTCTGAACAACTTTATTAGGAGGATATGGAGCAGAGAAACCTTAATCTCATTATCTTATAAACCTTTAGTATGAACAAATGTTGAGAACAGTAGAAATAAGAGTGTTCAGATGGGAATAAAGTCCATCAGAAGTTATGCCACTGGAAAGAATATTTTATTCTGCTGGGGCTAGAAAATTAGTAGAGGTGGGTTAATAATTGGAGAAATTAAAAAAAAATTATGCATTCAATTTTTATCTCCTTTTCATTACTTATAATGCAATTTCATGGATTTTCTTAGTGTTCCTGTTTCATTTTCTGATATTTGGTTAATCAATCATTAAATGAAGTTTCTTGAGTTTAAATTTTGCTTAGGGAAGGACAATGATGAAATTTTCTGTTTAAACTCTGAAAACATTTTCAAATCCAAACAGATAATTATATAGCTTGGTTTTATACTATCACATATTTATGGGAATATGCAGACCACCCTGTATTGCAACCCAAGGTTGAAATTAATTTGCAAAAGTAAATAAATATTTTGGTTTAAATTGCTTTATTATGAAGGAATCTTGACATTTTACTGGCAATATTAGCACATTGTTTTCTGTAGCTTAAGTTTTGCTATTGTATATTTCACAAATAATGAAGAAGCTCTTTTTCTGGGAACCTTGACCTTTTGGAGAGGTGGAAACTAATATACTTTTCTTTTTTTAATGCACCTGAAACTATAAAGAGCTTCTGGTACAATACTTTCTTTTGATTACATGGCTGATAAGGGGACTGGCCATACATTTTATTCTAGCACAGTGAGGTAGAAGATACAGTATAGATTTTTCCCTGGACTCCATCCAGGAATTATTAAAAAGGTTTTGGTGACTGTGATAATACTGAGAACCATATTACCATGTCTGCTGTATTTTTAAAAAATGAGATAATATATTTATTTTTCCAGCACAATTCAGATACTTCATTTAACTGCCAAACAGTATAAACTGCAAGTATTTTTGTTCTTTTTTATTGTTCTCTAAATAGAAAACCACTCCATGTATTGCATTTCTGATTTATCTGAGGGGAGAGATCTAAGGAAGACATGTGAAAACAAAACCCCAGCATCCTCATAAACACATATCTGACCAATGTAGCCATCTAATTGGGTACTCTGTTATTCTAAAATATGTAATTTTTATCTACTGCTTCAGCTTATCACTGGGGAAAACATTTAGTTTCTCTGAGCACCTATCCAAATTCAGACTAGAACTGTGGAACATGAGATAAAATGTTAGGTGTGCTTTTGGGCAGCTATGAATATATATTCTGCTCTTAATACTGTAAGTGTACTGGGACCAAATTATTTTCTTTGGTCTCTAACAGAGATGCTTATCTGTAATGTGTTTTCTGAAGGAAAATAGAAAACAAAGAGTCTTAGTTTATAAGATTCTTTCTGTAGGATTTATCACTCTTATGTTTCTTTTTTTTTTTTTTTTTTAATTTGTGAGGTAAACCAAACTGATTTGTTGAGAAGCTGCAATGTTAAATATGGCCCACAGTACAGAAAAAATTATACTGTGTTTGATATACTGATCATTTCTGGTCATTTGAGGGATTATATCACAATCTCTGGGATGTTTGTGTCTTGTGGGCAATATTTTATTGCTGGAAGAAGACATTACATAAACACAGAAATATTATTTATTGTTCATTGAGCTATAGAAGTTAGGAATAGAAAATGACCTATTAGATCATGCAGTTTATCTCTCCACAAAGCAAAGGACATCTCTGCAAGTGTGACTTGATGACAGCCAGATATATAATCATGGCAAGAGTGCTATGACTCCAGAAAGGCAAATATGCAGTCTTAATTAATTTTCCTAAAGCATGTAAAGTTTATGCACTGCATTGACCAATGCAACCAATCACACACACACACACACACACACATATATAGATATATAAATAAAAAAATATATGATCTCAAGAGGTATTACAAATCTTGAAATTTACCTTACTTTTAGCATAATCTCAAAACATACAATTCAATTTCATACTTAACTGATATCCAGCTGAAGAAAAACTGATAAATCCTTCATCTAGAATATGCTTTCCTGTGAAAACCTCAGAGCAGATAAGGAACAATTTTTGCTGTAAGGTCTGAACCATAATCTGTCTGCTTTCCCATAGTAATAAAGCTTATTCTCAGCAATGAGGACTCTAAAAAGTATTAATCTATACTTTTAGTTTAAGATGCAACCAGTATTTAGGTTTTCTTTAGTTTAGTTATTTAGCAGGGGAATTGTGTACTCTTGTTAAATTTTCTATAAATTAAATTTTCTGTAAATTACTTCTGTGCAGTAGGCAAAATTGAAATGTTAGTGCATATCCTAATAGAAGAAGATAGATTTGCACTAATATGATTATGAGGATGGATGTCAATCTTGAGGATATCTGAAAATTCTCTGCAGTCCTTAACAAAATGGTGATGATAAACAAAAAATATTTTTCAAATATCATAATGGATACTCTTCTTTCTTTCAGACAGATCTCTGCTTCCCTGCCCCAAACTGTAGACACAGGAAGCCAGAGAAGGCTGCATTTGCCCTACTTTCAACAGGGACTAGTCAAGATCAAAAATTGCTAATTAAAGTGTGCTTAAGAGAGATTGTCATACAGAGGAAAAAAACCCAATATCTAAAACACAGCAGTTTCAAAGTAATCATGTAGTGATGATACAAGCAAGTAAAAATGGTTTGTTGTTTATAACTCGGCAAGAATATGTGTGTTCCTATCAGTAAGTGAATTCTGATATGAATAATACATTTTTGGGTCTGAACAGCCAAAGTCATTATTTGTAAGATGAAAATCCTGTCATGGCTTCTACTATTTATACTGACTTTTTCTGTTTATTTAGGGAATCATTCAAGAATTTCAGTCACTTTGAGTCATACCTTTATCTGTAAAAGAATTTGTTCATATTATTAGGACAGCACACACAGTAAATTATCCCTCAGCATGTGTGGGGTTGACAGAATCATTACCTCATTAAACATAATGAATAATTACTGCAGCACTTCTTGTGCTATTACTTTATTATTGGATACTCACAAGTAAGAAGCTACTATTAACTGTTATGTCACAAATAAGATTTTCAGAGAATTACTTTTGCTAACAAATAATTATCTGCAATTTGTTTTCTCTTTATTTCTGTCTGATGAAAAAAAATGATGCCTGAATTTTTTTTAATTGAAATTAAATATGCACCATATTAAAAATTGTTGCTATGTAAAAAATAATCTAATCAAGCCTATGAGTTTAGCTATGTCTTCTGCTTACTTATTTCTGAAGAAAGCTCCTTGCACAAGAGCAAGGGGGAGCATACCTGGGGTTTTGTATGCATGATGAACTGGAAGCTCATACCTTGGCTGGGGTTTCTTCCATTAAGTTTAATGAATTGAATTGGAATAGCAGTCTTGAGAGTTCCCCCTGCTCATCCATCAGCCTAAAACATATTTGTCAACTCCATCCAGGAGCTTGCCAGCCTTCTTTCTCCAGCCATTGTTTTTCAACAGTAGCATACTTTTACTAAAGAATCTGGGTAAATAATACAAAATAAATGCTCCAAATTTTACTTGAAAAGTTATTGAGCTGCTTTTCTCTCTCTCTCTCTCTGTCTCTCTTATATACAAAAATATATGACTGATACCTTCATATGTAGTTCAAATTTGAGAGACAGTATTTGTTAAATTGTTTATGCCAATATATAAATATATATATAAATATATTTGTTAAATTGTTTATGCAAAGGATTTTGAATTCTTAGAAAAGTTGAACTATTTCTAATGGGAGTTACACATTTCTTTATAATGTAAAGTTAAGACGGTTCTCCTTGTATAGATCTCACTTAAGATAGCAACTGCAGAAATAATCTAATTCAATTAAATTGTTCTCCAGCAGAACTTGAAGGAATCATCTTTCATGAAAAATCAGTGTGATTTTTTCACTTTACTTTGGTAGAAAATGAACTATAGGTCATTAGGATTTGTAGATTAATCATACACAAAACCTAAAAAGTAGCAAGGTATGAAGTTTAAAGGTACCCAACCAACAGCAGTAGTTGGTGTGGTGTTCCTGAATTTGTACTAAGGAGGGATTGTATTATTTACTTTGAGATACTGTAGGGGAGAAAGAAATGGTTGCTTGATATTTAGTCATGATCCTGTTTTCTCTGAAGGTTTTCCCACAATTCTGTTGGAACAATTGGTGGCTTGTAAAGCTTGTGGCATGGACCCTTATATCACCTTGTCCTACTAAGGGAACTGTTACACAACTGCACTTAAAATAAAGATGAAAAGGAATATTCCATATGCACAAGGTGCTTGTTGTTGTCTTAGTCAGTTCATAAATGTATGCATCTCTTGTTGCAGATCAGAAGGTAAATCTCTAACTCCTAATTTTAGCTGTGTTTCCAAGTAAGCCCCATAGGGAATGAAAGCAGAGAAAAAATTCTAGTATGCATATATGAATTTGCTAAATAGCACATCTGCCCTTGGTAGTTAACTGGGAAATGCACATATCCTTACCCTTAACTTTATTCACCCTTTAAAACCACCTGTTTAAACAATCAGACACCTAGCATGGACAGGAGCACCTAAATCAGACTCTTGCAAGTTGTTCACAAAATCCCTGTCTACTGATTGGGGGACCTTCTAATGTTTAGGCAACAGGCACCTGAATCTGCACCAGCAACCTGTAGTTTTGCTCCTGCAAGTTGCCCAGTTGGACTGCCATTCTGGTGAATTGCTCATCAGGAAACTTCTGTGCAATTCTGGCATTAATCTCCCAGAGAGTTGCGGTTTTCAATCTTAATCTTGTTGTTTTAATGCCAGCTTTCAGATGTGTAATTTCCAGTCTAAACAAACAAACATGAAAACTGGGCTGAGTCATTTGAAAAAGAATCATGTTAACAACTACAATCAGCAGGGCTGAAACCTTTTCAGGCTGACAGCTGCTACTTTAGCTAATGAAGTATTAAGAGCAGCAGCTGGGTGTTGTCTTTCATGTAGAGTAGAGTGGGAAGTGGTATGGGACGTGCTTTGGCAGGGTATCTAACTGATTGCTTCAGGTCAGAATTAGAAATTTTGGTTTAATATAATTAATGTACTATGGCTGCACTTCACAGAATTTGTTCAGATTTTATGTCTTAGCTTCTTGCTTTCCTGATTTTTGAGCCCAAATTTACTATTCCAACCCCAATATTCCGTTCCGCCTCCTTGGAAAATACAATCTCCACTTCTGAGCCACTAACTGCTGGTGCCAGTCTTTCTGTCTAGTAATCATCCCCCCAGCATGGCATATATTTCCTAGATGTAGTACAGCTAGACCCATCTTTAGGTGTGTGTACAGATGAGAGAGTTCAACTGAACTCTCTTCTCTAGAGAAAGAGCAAGAAATCTTCAGACAATAGTTGAGAAAATGTAATAATACTTGTAGATCTTGGATTTTTCAAAGAATCTGCAGCAACTGCATTCCTAGATTGACAAGTATGTGTGATTAGGAGGGTCAGATTCTGGCTATAGGCCACATTTACTCTATTGCTTGCTCAGTACACTGTTCTGTCCCTCACGCTTCTTTAATCTGAACGACTGAGCAGATTCATTGCAAAAAACCCTACAGGATAAACATCCTTTTTGTTCTGCTGGTTCAACAACCTGGCCTGAAGTGAACTCTCAAGGGCAAGAAATATCCTTGTGTTTCTATAGGCTGGGTTCCAAACCCAACTGTGTTACAAGAACAAAGCTTCTTGGTTTAGGGAAAAATAGGCCTGTAGAAAACAGTAGGCTTGTCTATAAGTGGAATAATGATCTTTAATTTCTCTGGGATCAGTGCAAGAAAACAAGCCTAATTTATGCAAGCTAGAATTAGTGGCAACAGGCTTTAGATTAAAAATTATGATCAAGACAGCACTTTTTAGTAGGTAAGGCTACTAAACACAAATAAAAATACATTGAATATTCAAATAATTAAAAGAATGAAAGGAAATTGAACTCTTAAAAATTTAATTGAAAATCTGTGCTGAAAGCACCTTAGCACATGGTCTGAGCATTATGTAAATCTAGTTCCCTAATTGCCCCATTTTTATGTGACTTAAAACTTGTGGGAGGCCCTATTTAAATACACACATCAATTTTTATTATCCTTTTAAGTGACAAGAGCCTATGCAAAGCCATAGGAAGTAATAAATACACTATTGTATTACATTTCCCAATATGTATACACATATATCATCCAGGGATAGGACCATGGCCTGCCCTTCATGATTTTACTTCTAGCTACTATCATAAATATTCCTGCTGGGTGCTAACAGCAGAGAAAGCTGAGCATGATTCATTGCATATTCCCAGCCACATAGGAATTTCCAAATTACAGCGGATCCAATTAGTATCTTAAAACCTCTGATGTATTTACTGCAGATACTGTAATCTCTGCACAGCTTTAAACACCAGCTGTGGTCTGTCAGCAGTGAAGCCTGTTGGTTGCAGGCTTCAAATGTACAAGGATATTTTGAGGTGTAGTAAAATGTTGTTACCATTTTCTGACATTTACTGTTAGTCTGTAGGTCTAAGACTTCAGTGGCGATAAGCAATGCTCTATTATTGTTCCAGTCTTGGAGGAAAATGATTTGGCTTCCTGATCAATGCTTTCTTGCGTAGTATTATGACTGTTTAAACAGGAAATGGCAAAATCAAGTCCTAGAAGTCCGAGCTCCTCGGGCAGAACAGTCTAAAGCCACTACTATAATGGCATTACTGGCTCTGGGATTTATGACTTCTATTACACAAATAAAAAGGATATAACTTTTATGAATCTGTAAGAAGAATGTTGCCATGCCACATCAGAAAAGAAGATTTGGCAGAAAATATGAACTTTGTGTTAGCTTTATAGCTCAAATTCCCAATTCCAAAAATTAAGATTGCACATGAAAATCACCTAGCCTCCAGGCCCAGAACCTGCACACAAGCAGTAGCAGAAGGATTCTCCTACCTGATGTCAGCTCTTGCATTGTGACAGGCAGTGCTTTCTATTGTCACACAGGAAAGGCATGCTTACCTAAAATTGGCTGCTGGTTTATGTGGAAAAAAAAGTGATCTTTAACTTATAGAAGGAGGCATCAAACCAGGAGCCAGGGGATAAAGATGCTCCACCTGATATTTTTTAGACTTCAGCGGTGGTACATTCTGCATAATTAACTCATGCAAGTCATCTCTGAAGGAAAATCTGCCTAACCCGTGTGTTTAATTATAACATCTGTAGTTCCTATGAAACACTGCTTCAGGAACTGGAATTTGAAATCAGGGTTTTTGTTTCCCTGTATTCTGCAGCTGAATAAGAATGAATAGGCTTATATCAACACATGAATCTGCACTTATGTGCCTGCTGATGTTGGTCAGTAAAAAGACAGTAACTCTTGCATGGCTGCTGCCTTACTGAGAATGATTTTGTAGCAGCACAGGACACAAATTTTAAAGTTAGACAGGACTTCATATTACCTGGATTATTTTAGTTCTTGGAGATTTCTCTGATTTTAATATTGAAGAGAAAGAAACAATAACATTAGAACTTTTCTTTCTATCTAGGTAAAATTAAGGTAATCTGTGATGATGAACCAAGCAGAGAATGTGCCTCTCACATTTTAGCTGAGACCAAGAGGTGCGACAGCTAAGGCTGTTTTTCAAATACTGACAGGGTTCTGTTGACAGGAGAATATGCTGTCTTCTTTGGTGCTAGAAGTGAGAGCTTCTTCTTTCCTTGATTAAGAAAAAATTCCAATATTTTAGAGATTGATATGCTGCCATTGTGTTTATAGAGGACTGAAGTCTCATTGGGCAATGTTGCCATAATATATGCAGTGAAAAATAGTATAAATTTAAAAATGTATCACAGTATGAAAAACAAGGAGAGAAAAATTGCCAACATCTTTACAGATTTATGCTGATGTATGCCTGAAGAATTTAATTGTTAAAATAATACTGCCTTAGAAACAGTAACAGGCTTACTTGAGCATCCAGAAGGAATTATATTTTTATTCAGAGATTTGTGAGGTTAGTTGGCAAGATATAAAATAATTTTTTCACACCAAAAGGATGATGTATTTGTTTTTAAAGTAAAAAAAAAATTCATTTTAATAAAGAAATTGCTGCTGCATTTATCTAATTGTATTGAAGTGTACACGATGGGAAAAATACACACAACAAGGCTGTTTCTTTCACTGTGTCACTTTTAATCTGAATACCTGCATTAAAATCAATATCAATAAGAATACTTGGCTTCAGGATCCCAGTATACCTTATTGTTTATATTCATTAAATAAGGAAGAAATTAGGTAAATCAGGTAACCTTGAAAAACCTCTGAAATTATGAAAAAAATCAGTTTGAACCTCACACTTAATCTCCCTCTAATTGTTCAGGAGTTTTTAGAGAAAATGTACTTTTATTTCAAACTAAGAAAAAAAGCAAAATGTGAAAACTCTTTATTCATGACCACACTGCTTCCTCCATGACATTCAAGGATGATGATGTGCCTGCAAAGCAGTTATATCTGTCTCCAGCTTCCACTTTTCTGCTATACAGGTCAAGCAAATAATTCATCCATTCCTTAGATTATCAAGTTTTTCACTAGCATTTTCATTTTTTTCTTGTTCTCATTCTATTTTGTTATGATGCTTTCTCACTTTTTCCATTATAAAGGCCGTGGTTTTGATATGCCTTGTTTTTAAACATTTTTGCTTTGTTTAGAGAAATGTCTTACTACCGGTGATCACTTCACAGTCACCATATGTTGCAACAGCTCCAGTACTTAAATTTTGGTTTTATAAGTGAGGTTATTTGTCAAATTCAGAGCTGACACAATGCCCCTGAATTACACCTAGTATAAATATGAATCATTTGTTCCATCATTCAATATTAATATAGGTACCCTTTAAAAATCTTAATCTATTTTATCACTTTCTTTTGGGTCATAGATATGAGATGTCTACATTTTTGTACACTTGGCTGAAGATATGTTCATCCTCATTCTCCAGAGACATTGAAATCTGTATCTTTAATGAAAATCTAAAAGACTTCTGTCCATAAGAGTCTTAATCTGGATATTCCACAACTCCAGTGCTAAACATCTTACAATTTTTTGAAAGTTTAGATCCTAGCATTCAGGTTTTTGCTTGTGTTGCAAGTTTGTTACAAGGGGATAGGCTCATAGCATAATCAATGGAAGGAATAAGGAGCCAACCTGGAACAAGTAAACTCTAATACATTAGAAACTCTACTCCTTGCACATTAAACTGACACAGAAAACACAATGGAAAAAGCTATCTAGGTCACTTAGGAGATATTTATTCGCCTACAGCTGTAATATCATTAGAATTCTGAAACCTCCAACTGAAGGTTAAAAAGTTAGTCTATTATGACAATTTGTTCTGAAGACAGAAAAAATACTTTAATGATAATAGTTTACCCATAACACTCTGGTTTCTCTCCCAAGAAAGCCTTTGTTTTAGCCTTTTAGTTAAAACAAATAAGAGAATGTAGATGATGGTAGATGAATGTAATGGCAGGAAAAGACATCCAATGGTTCCTCTGTTGCAGTATCAAGTGGAGGATCCATTAAACTCCAGCTACTGTTAGGTGACCATAGCTCCTCAGCCTCCTGATATCGTTGAAGCAGAAAATTAAATATCTTAGCTGTATTTTGTTCTCATTTTGGCACCTAGAACTGTTTCTGAGCATGGAATGTTTTCTCCATACTTTGTTTTGACAGCTTTCTGATCTGCTTAACAATCTGAGAGAGAAGTATTTGTACAGACATTCTGGTGCTTATGGACTTACAAGGAAATTTTCAAGATGTCTTTGGAAGTTTTTACAAATATTTTAAAGACCAACTTTACAGGTACCTTCAAAGGGGAAAGCATTAATAAATCCTTAGATATATAGGTAGCTGTTAGCATGAAAGATTTTGTCAATTTGATTATGAGAGGACATATAGTTTTCACTGCCCTGGCCAGCAGAATTGCCCAGAAATTTCTGCTGGGTGCTTGATTCTCTCAGTATTTGAGCACAACTAAGACACTAAAATGGAAGGCATTTATATGAAAGGTAACAACTTTTAGTACAGGATATAAAGAAGCTCTGTTCTCGATAGGCAAATATACTTTGGTGCTCCTTTTATTAGGAAAATCTTTCCATTGTGAAATCTCAGGTAAATGGTAGGAATGTCTCTCACTTTAAAAGCATAGACAAAAGCCTTTCTGGACATCTGCTACTCTGTGATTCTTTCTCTGTGCCTTTTTGGCATTGCAAATCATTGCCAAAGCAGATCTATTTCTTAAAATGACGAATTTTGCCTTCGGGACCTTTCCACATAGGAACAAAGTTGAGTAGCTACTTCTTACACTACTTCTTGGAAAGTATTGATGAAAATAATAAAACCAAAAGCTCTGTGATTTTAATACAAATACTGTTTCAGGTATGTTTCATTGCTTCTTGGATATTATTTAACCTAGAATTATAAATTCTATTTATAACTGAACAGTACACAGTATCACTGGTGAATGTGCTACTGCCTTGTCAACTCAGAAAAGTTATATCTTCAGTGAAACAGCATGTATTGTAGGGTTATTTGAATGTTACCCTAGCAAAAGAAATCCTATTTGCACAGTACTTCCTTGGGTCTAGAGCAGCAACTTGAATCTGTGTTGAAAACCACTTGGAAACAAAGCTGGTTTAGATTTGAAAGTAACTGGACTAATTAGTGTCATTATAAGTCACTAATAATATTTTAACTATCACAATTTACCATTAAGGCTCAAGTTATTTGTCAAGAGGTCCCAAACCGAAATTGGAGCATTTTCTGTAGTTGTTACATGTTGTCACAAAATTGTACCCTTTCTCTCTGCAAGCGCTGGAGATAAGATGACTTTTTGCCTTAGGATTAAATTCACTCTGGACCAAAAAATTATGGCCAGTTAGGTACTACTCAAGTTTTAGATTGTTCTACAATCTTACCTGAAGAATGTAGGTCCAGATCTGTAATGTAAATATCCCAGCCATACTTTTACATTTAAAGGGTGAATTTGTCTTCAGGTGTAGGATTTATATAAGTAGGTATTGGGTCAAAAGAAAGGTTCCCTTAGGTACCTGATAAGCCAAATCTATAGTATGACTTCTGCTTGGATCAAAGATGGGGGGAAGAAAA
Organism: Zonotrichia leucophrys gambelii; assembly: GCF_028769735.1. Classification (NCBI taxonomy): domain Eukaryota; kingdom Metazoa; phylum Chordata; class Aves; order Passeriformes; family Passerellidae; genus Zonotrichia; species Zonotrichia leucophrys. The sequence continues at coordinate 74,560,924 of NC_088172.1, forward strand.
GCTTTTGTTTAACTACATATTGTCAGAAATCAAGGACCTCTTCTTTGCCTTTGGCCTATTTGAGACTTATCTATTTTAATTTGATATGGTTTAGTCTTTACTGGAATGTGATCTGCGTAATAGAAAGTGATGTTTCAGTAACAGTTGTAACAGCTCTAGATCGTGGCAGGGCTGTCTGGGACTGGAACAGGAGCAAAGAGCAAATCAGAGTGGCTGTAGGCTAGTATAAATACATGGTTTTGAAAAATTAACAAATTTATCTTTAAAAGCCTGTAAATTTGTGTATCTTACTGACTGAAAAAAAAACCTGAGCAGACAAATGCTGATTCTAGACACAGACCAATATAATCTCTGCACATATAATTTGTCTGGGGAAAGAAATACCCTACAGAGGAGAGTAGTAGTGTAGTTAAATGAATGGACAAAATCCTAATTTATGTGGGAATTAGACTAATATCCAGAGCTTTAAGTTCACAGTGAATTCATTCCCATCATAGGATAACACTAAATATTTTCTTACAAAAATGTAACTGACTGCTTTAAAATGTTTATGATAATGTTAAAGGAAATAGGAGGATTTCTTCAAAGTGTGATTCCAGGGAGGAAAATGAGATATTGAAATTAGAGCACATTCTTAGTTCTAGAAAAACTAAACATTAAATAGTCATGAGTGCACTTCATGAAAGTTGGGGACAGCTTCCCAATAATGATTAGTGTAGTGGTAGAAAGCACTCAGTACTTCTAAGTAGTGTGTCATCACCTCATGAAAAACACTGCATGATGTAATTGCTTGTGAAAGCAGACCCTATGAACTTGGCAGTTCCCTCAAGCCCCAAGGCCATTTCTACTTTCTTTTAACATTTGATCTTTTCTTCTAACATTTGATCCTTTCTTTTAAGTGGACATAATTTTTTAGAGAAGGTACCATGTATCACTCCATCATATTGTGCACTAAGCAGAGGCAAAGAGAACAGAGTATAGGTACTACCTCAGGTTGTGTTAGACAATGTGAAAATGCTCCATATTTTATTCATCAGCCGTGTTTTGTCCATGTTTTGTCATGGTGTTTGTAGGAATGGATGAACAAGGTTTGCTATGGTTAAGCTTAATTGAATGCTGGGTTGTGGTAATTATCCTCTCCCACATCTGGGGAAACAGAATACACTTTATTAGCTGTGGATGTTGTTGCTACATAGAGGAATATTTGCAGATTGTTTCAATTTAAAAAGGCTGATGTTTTAGCTTTAGAAATGTTCATTCAGTTGAGAAACAAGGAATTAATGACATTATTTATCCAATATGTAACAAGCATTAAATATCTGTTATCAATACTGTTTTCAAATACAGAGTAAATATGAAAAAAAAGTGATAGATTTTGAACAATCTGGAAATAAGTGAAAAACCCAGTATCTTCTAAATAAGTCCTTCAGCTCTCAAAGCAAAATAAATGGCTCATACCTCCAAGGGCCAGTTTATTTGGTAAATCTCTATACACCACCAGGACTAACAAAAGGATGGATTGGAATTTTCTGTCAGAACAGACTGAGTATGGAATGACCAGTGAGGTCTTGCAGTATAGCAGAGCTCCTTGCTATTCTCCTCTTGTTTCAGTCTTCTGTTTTCTTACTCTCTTGAATCTTGCAGTGCAAAATTATTCAGCAGTTTGGCTGAGAATGAGAAAGAAACTTCATTGCATAATCACTAGTTTCACATAAACTACAACTTATCCCTGGGGTATTTTTTTCTAGAAAGCTGATTTTCCTTAATCTTCACAATATATACTCAGGCATCAAATGAAGAATCTGCAGCATTGACAATGAGAAGATACTATTGACTACAATTATGACTATTTTAAAAAGAATGTGCTTTCTTTTATATCATACAAAGCTCTAGCAAGCCTTTTGATCAACTTATCCAGTACTCTTACCCAGTTCTGTGACAAAAATAATTTTTCTTTACTAGTTCATCCAAATCGTAGTGACATTTGTCATTCTGTTCTTCTTTGTGCATTGCAAAGGGATAAAATAATGACGGAACTTCTGTCTGTCAAATACACTTCTTCTGTTCTCTGTTCATAGAAGTCCCAGTAATGCTAGTGAGATTTGCACCTTGTGATGGTGGGAAGCAAGAAGATATTTTAACTTTTATTTCAGTATTTAGCAGAGTATGGCTTAGAGGTCCTCATCTGCTTCCAGCTATGCTAACTGAAGGGAGTGAGACTTGAGGGTGAATTTGGTAAAAAATTAAATAGATAATTACTGAAATGTTTTTAATCTCGTAAATGTTTTTAATCTTGTAAAAATTCCATAAAAGTTGAAGCTCTGTCACAAGAGTGCCTGATAAATATGTCAATAAGCCATCTGTGCTCCCTTCCTAAAGTGAACAGCTCAGTGAGCCCAATTGCCTTCTGAATAAAGCAGTATGGTCTCCCACTGTTGACACAAAATCACCCCTTTTACTGTTGCACCCTTCTCTATTGAGTCCACTATCTCTTCCCAGTAGCTCCATCCTCTCCTGCAGTGAGGATGAGATTATCCCATTCAGTCCATCTTAATGTTTCCCTGGAGGCCTGAAGCTAAGCATACACTGGCTTGCTTTTCCCCCAGCAAGTATAAAGCATTAATGCCAGATAAGTCACCCATCAGATATTTGTTCCATGCTCACTTTCATTTAGTTTCCCAATACCTTGAAAAGATAGATAGCACTCATCTGAAACAGGCTGGTAGGTGGAAAGGTTGACATAGTTGCTACTGCCTTTTCATCTTTTAGAGTATTATAGTAGTGGATTAGATGACATCAATCATACAGAGTTATGTACAATATATGGTGTTTTCTATTTTATGCTTTCAAGTAGAAAAAGAAAACATGTATATGACTGTTTTATAAGCTCAGTGTACAGTCATACACATGGTACCTCATGAGTGTAGCAGTTAGCTGTTTGGAGTTTTCATTAGCTATGACATAATAGCTTGGAAACGTGTATTCTGAAAGATATTGATTTTATCTGAATTGCACAACTTAGTTTTTAAAATTTAGATAGACTTCTGCAGCTGCACTGATGAAATGTTCCATTTGCATAACAGGTCAGGTATTTCTTCATAAAATGCATTTTATACTATGCAGGCAACAAAAGGAAGCACCTCTCTCTCTGTATGGTTTTACTGTTAGATTCTTAAAGACTTTATATGTAAAGGTACATCCTTCTTAGAGGCAAATTATTATTTGTAAATTTGTAAATTGAATTCTATTAGAAGTCCACTGGATGCTCACACTCTCATAATGCTATTTTGATGTAAGACTCATCAAATTCTAGTGACTTTAGATAGTGATATTGTGTTTTGTTACCCCAGTGACCAAAATTGGAAAGAAATAGTTTTTTTAATATACAGGAGATATTTTACTGGAAGACCTACTGTCTACTTTGCACAGCTTCTTGCACATTTACTGTCCTTGCATAAACATGAAAGCCCACAAAAGATGTGTGATTTAGGAACGTGGTTTCTGCTGACTAGACCCCTTCTCTAAGACACTCCAAGCAATGAGCTGCATGGATCTGTGCTACTCTGTGCAGGACTGGTGTCAGAGCTCTGCACTGCTCCCCTGCTCCCAAGCAGAGATATCAAAATATCCTGGGCACAATCAGATGCATCTCAGTGGGCTTGTTATTCTTGTTTCAGTACCAATGTGGCTACAGCTGAGAGGAAGAGGTGGCAGGAGGAGGTCAGAAGCATAGCTGAGGAAACTGGGACAGAAATCCTGAGGCTTAGATAGACTCAGGAAGGATTGGTAGATTTCAGGGAAGGGGTCAGGGACTAGGCAGACCTGGATTCACATGACAACATTTTGAGCTGAGGCTTGGCTATCAAAAGGATGAGAACCCCTGAATGAGGAAATCTAGGAGTGTGAAAAGATAAATCATATACAGGCTAACTTTCCCTGTCAGTTTCTTCAGATATAAAATGATGACAGTATTTTTCGGGGATTTATAGGCACTCTGAAAAGTGTGCATCAAATGTTTGTAAATCATATTTTTCCTTAGAATGTACTTTCCAAAAGGAGATTACTTATTTCCCTATTTTGTTTAATTTTTTTTCTGATGTGGAAACAAAACCGAATATTAATATTTAATTTTTTAAATAAAATTTGCAGCTAGTTTAGAATCTAGATATCTCTGTTGTCTCATAAAGATGTTTGTCAATAAAACCAGATATGGCATATCTCAGTGTTTGGAAGGCCTCTCTCTCCTGAATCACTTAAAGTATTCATTGAGATCTCCTTTAAATTATGCAGTGGGAAGAGACTTGTAGAGCACTGATAATTATGAGGAGAATCAGCTATGAAAGGATTGCTTTAAAATGCATACTGCAGAATATATTTCTGTGCATCTGTGTGTGCCAGAACCCTCACCTGAGAAAAAACAAATTAATCCATATTTGCACTGAAGAAATTGCTTTCAGACCAAAGCAGTGGATTTATCAGGATTCACCCACCTCACCCAAATTCAGGAAGCTCTGCAAGAGTTCCTCCTCTATTCTTGTGTGGTTCTTATGGCAAGAAAGCCTGGATAATGCATAGCCACAGAAAAGGAAAACCAGTGTGTAATGAGAGTTAAAAGAAGCAGCTGCTCTCAGAACTTCTAAAACCTGCATCCCGTGAGGAGTTCACAGTCAGAGTCCAGTCCTCCAGATGTTACTCTTCAGAGATTAACACATGGGTGACCTGCATTACTTAAAATTTCTTTAGGTAATTGTCAATGCTCAAACACACATTTTTATGCAAGCTAACAGCAGACTAGCAGAAAATACATCTAATACAATATTCATGGTAAATTACTGTAGCAGTTCAACATAGCCCATAGAGTATTTTTCTATTCCAGTTTTAATGACCATATTTCATGGTGAAGCTGAAATGCTCGAGCAAGTATGAAAGAAGGAGCAGCATGAGTGCAGTGGTAAAGGGAGGGCTGAACCACCATCAAGGAAATTTTAACAAAAAGTCCTTAGTCTTGGATAAACTCATAAAGGATTAGTAGATGACAGAGGAAGGGACAAGGACAAGGCAGAACTGGATTTCTCAATCATGGGACACTGGTGGTTTTTTCAGCCTTTTATCTGAGCTGAAACAGATAATTTTAATGTTTTAGGGGTTTGGTTGTTCTTTTTCCTGAATCATTTCTTGATACTTCTCACTCCTATTCTTAGCAAAGCTCTTAACCAAGAAGATAAAGCTAATCAACCCATAGAATAAATACAGAATTCCTCTAAGTAAAATCCAAACAGTAGCATGAATTTAATTCATCTTTTTTTTTTTTTTTCTTCCTGTACATATTTGGTAACTAGCTAATAGAATATGATATTAAAAAATAAAGGCAGAGCATATAAACAAGCAGTGATGAACAATGCTATCCTATTCAACAAAATGTGGTTAATCTGTATGGCTTTAAGACTCTTAGAGATTTCTAAACCAGATAATATGTTGGGAACAGCTCTTCTTTTGAATTGCCCAGTGGTGTTCACCTGTTCATTTCAGGGCTAACTTAAAGGCTTTAGTGAGCCTTAAGTTCCAGTTGTTAGTTAGTTGTGTTGCTGCCTCATTTGCAATGAATTGTGCAGTTACTAGCTGTCCTCCTTATCACTGCTTGGGCGAACAGCATGGGATTCTGCAAATGAGAAATAGGGAAATATGTGAAAAACAAAAACATCAATGAAAAAAATCCTGTCTAGACATATGCAACTTCAGTGTTCAGGTTTTCATGGAGACAAAACCCATTCCTTTGAATGAACATGTGTGTGTATGTATGCTGTGGAGCAAGAGTTTTACTCCTGTAGCTAAGCTTGAACTGTGCTCTGTTTGGAGAGCATGGTCCCCATCTCTTGGTTTTATGTGAAGAAAATAATGTGTTACTGCATAAAACTGCTGCAAACTTTACTTTCTCTTTGAATAAGTGATTGATTCTACAAGGAAAGCTGTTCATAAGATTTACATTTCTTTTTAAAGTAGATTCTTGAAGAAACTTAACATATTTTGACAGGGTTTTTATTATTCCAATTGATTTCATTAGAAACATTCAGGCACCTTGAATATTCTAAATAATTTACATTCAGGGCAGATTAACTGTCTGTGTTGATAATTCCTGGGGGGTTTTTTCCCCCAAACTGCTGGTCTATTTTTACCAATATTCCTAACTAAAGGTACATTATGCAAAAAACCAGATAACAGTCTTTTTTCACAGTTTTATTTTTCTTTGAAGATCAAGTCCTCCATTTTATTCCTTAGCCATTGCAGTACTTCTCCCCTCAGTTAAATACATTACATATGTATCAACTCAACTGAAGTGCTGAGATGAACAAAAAATTCACAACTTATCTTCCTTAGAGCCATGAGGTCGTTATGAGATCTGGTGCAAGAAATAATGTTTGCAGTGTGCACTGGTGGACTGGCCAAATTAGCATGTATTTTGCTTTTGATTCACTTGCTTAAAATCGATATTTATATTTATTTCTAAAAGTTCATGTAGGAGGATCTGGAAATGCTTACATTGAGGTGATATTTACTGTAGGAAATACAGTAGCTATTTTGAAGCGCCATTAGATATTTGCAAGAAAGCAGAGGAATTGACTGCTGCAACAGAAATGACTGTGAGGTGGAGTTAAGCAGGCAGACAATAAATGGTCCAGACAAAGCAATTTTTAAGTACTTGAGAAAAAAGGCCACATATGATTGAAACTTGGACTAGACTGACAGGACAGAGTTATGAGACAGAATGAGATTGCATTGAAAATGTGAGAGACCATCTCAGATCATCCTGGTCTTCACCATGCAGAGTATAGGCATGAAGTGGTGATATAGAAACCTAAGGTGAAAATTGCATGACAGTCCAATCCCATCATAAGGATGCAGTCCTGAGAAACTGTTGCCTGTTGGTGGGAATTAGATAAATAAGGGGAATGCCTAGCTAGGAATTTCCTAGTATGATGAGGGTTATTAAATGCACTCTTTGGGAGTTCTGTATAATTTTCATGTTTTTGTAGTACTAGGTTATGGTACCAGATGCTCCCTCAAATCATCTACCATTGGTCATGTTGAAAAGCTTTGCAGAAGTTTATGGATTAAATATTAAAGTTTGGAACTTTGATATAAGCTGTTTTCCATTTCTCTTCTCATACAGAAATGTTCTTACTACTCAGAAAGCTTCTATTGACCTTATTTTTTGGTTAGTAAAGATAAAAACCGTTTAATAAGATAATTTAGAGCAGGGTTTTTTGGTTGTGAAAGATGTCAATGGTTTATAGATATTGATTAAGAAGTTAGGTTGTAATAATAAGTAAAATGGTAGTAAGTCTGTTGTAAGTTTTTTGACAATGATATACAAATGCATTTTAATGTGTTAGTTGATATGGTTCAGAACTATTTGCATTTTGTATCCAGCCCAGACCAAATAAAATATAAAGGGCAAAAGTGAGTGCGCTTTGCTCTGTGTGATGATCACAATGAAGTAACTCCCCATGCTCCAATAATCTGGTAAAAGGAACAGGTATTAATTAGGCCTTATAAATATATTGTTTTTTTCTAAAGATGTTCCTTATAAAAAAATTTGTGCCTGTCTCCAGTCTGCTAAAACATCAGCGATAAAGTCACATACTTTTCTTGTATTGTTCTTTAAGTGTCAGAAGGGAAAGATACATATTTTAGTGTGTACCAATGAGAAGAGGCTAGCTCTGTCTTTTTTGCAGTGTGCTTTAAAGCAGATGAAGAGAGAATTAAACCTCTACATCTTTTTTGACTCAAAAAATAGAGTATTCTCAGTCTATTTTCACAAGAACCATTTTATAGAATTCTACTTTTTGTGAGAGAACCCGGGAAATTGTTTGGGTTTTTTTTACCTTACCAAATATCACTTGCAAGACTTTTCTGCCTATTTCAGATGGTCTTAGGTAAACCAGATGCCATGTCAATCAAACATCAGAGCAAGGTTTCATGATCACAGTCTCATGCATTTCTAGTTTATGCATAAGCATCCTTGTAATTTCAGTAGACATTTAATTCTTGGTACCTTGTGAAGTTATCTTCATAAAATCCATTATAAAAAACTTCACTTACATCCAAACTGAATCTCATTCTAAACCATGTCACCTTTGAGGCAGCTAATAGAATAAATCTTTAATTGACAATTTATTTTTTGTTGTATTTAGTTACTGGGAACATGACTATGAGAAAGGGACCCTAAATTGTGGAAGTCATGATGCAGACGCACTTTTCCCCATACCTAAGACAACAAGAAAAGAAATGGTGGCTGTATTTTTCTTTAAGTGGTAGATTTCCAGTGGAATTCAGGTTAGAAGAACTGGTCATGAGGCGGCGGCGTTTCATTACCACAAAAATCTGTAGGCTCTCATCATCTCGCAAGTATACAGAGAAAATTATTCTGTATTCTAAAATCTTTTTATTTTGAAATTCAAAATAAATCATGGAATCATAGAATGGTTTGGATTGGAGGGCCTTTAAAGGTTGTGTAGTCTGACTCCCCTGAAATCTGCAGGACTTCTTCAATGGGAGCAGGCTGAGCACACAACATGACCTTGGATGTTTCTAGGTGTGGGGCATCTACCACCTCTCTGGGCAATCTGTTAGTGTTTCAATACTCTCATTGTAAAATCTTCTTCCTTATGTCTTATCTAAACCAACCTTCTTTTAGTTTTAGTTTTTACCCCTGGTCCTATCTCTGCCCTGCTAAAAAGTTAGTCCCCATCTTTCTATAAGCCCATTTTATTTATTGAAAGGCTGCATAAGGTTTCCCTGAGGATTTATTTGTATCAGTGTACAGAGCAGTGATCACTGGCACCTACTAGTCTCTAGCCTCACCAATTTCATGAAGAATCATACAAGCATCATACCTGAGCCTGAGCCCTCGAGAATCCATGAAATGTAGTATTATGAGCTGCTGCACTTTGGTAAGTAAGAAGTTGTGCGGAAATCTTATTCACATACCAATGTGTTGCCATTGCCTTCTTGCCATCTATGCAGGGTTTATTTTGTGACAGAACACCTTCCCCTGTGATTTCAGGAGTAAGCAAATGACAGATGCACCAACGTGTCAATTGGATGTGTCATGATGAAGTAGCCATCTGTCCATTGCTGGTCTAGTGAATTATGATTTTCTTCATAAATAATGACTTTTGAAAAATAGAGACTTTAATTCATCCTTCCTAAAGGATGTTACCTTACAAGAAAGTAGAGAAATCTTTTTGAATATATCATATATTAAAATGATCTCCTTAACAGAAGGTCATTTTAAGAATGGTGCTTTTGTTCCAGTAACTGTTCTTCAAGAGATGAAGAAATGTTCACTTCAGAGATTTGTGGCCTCACAATAACCTCAGGGTGATTTAGGAACTTAAGCAGTTTTCTAAATTTTTTGCCTTAGAGGAGAATAGCATTAAAGAGATTGTTCTAGAATCAGTTAGTGTTTTAATATGTCAAATTCACTTCATAAGTGTTGGTTAAATATTTATCATTGCAAAAGCTACAGATACTAAATTCAGTATTTCTTACTTGACATCTTTCTATGGATTTTGAGATGGCCATTACTAAAAATGAAAGATACAAGGGACAAATCAAATTTGAGTTAGTTTTCACTGATCTATTTATTTAGATTGTTTTATGTCTAGAGGGGTTTAATATGTTAACATTCTCTTCTCCACTCAAGTAATGAAACAGATACACACCTTTGGATTAAATTCAATCACACGAAGTCATATTTTCTCTGAAGAGCCAGATAAGCTTTTCTAAAGGGATAGTGGCATTACAATGAGAAGTACCAGCATTTGATATAGAGCACATTAAGACCAACACCCTTGAGAGCAATTTGGCAAGTGAAATTGTTGCAATTTCTTTGTTAGCTAGAGATCTGCTCACATGAAGAAAAATACATTCCAGAAGAAAAAAAAATTAGAAAGAAAATGTTAGCACAACTTGTTATATCTTGATGCCTAACTGAAGGCTCCAAAATCCATGTTTGGGAGCTGAAATATAGGATCCAACTGTCAGAGATGTGGTCTTATATGTAGGTAAATAGAAAGGCAAGTGTTTGATTTCTGTCTTAAGGTTGTACATCTGAAAATTTCTTCCAACACCTGCAGTCAGCTATTCAACCAGTTCTGTATGTGACACTAGATATTTTACAGAACTGCCAATTAAATCATGAAGGTCAGCCAAAACGCAGGCTTGAGAAGTATCTACACAATTAATCATGGCAATTTACTTAATTCAGTTCTGCCTTATGCATTTAAGCACTTTGGGAAATTAATAGCTTTGCTGATTAGTGTAATAGAAACTGAAAAAATAGGTGTCTATTTTATCTTTGATATGTCTCTGCTAACACTCATTATAGTGCTTAAAGCATCTAGATATTTAAATGTCACAGCAATAAATAGTCTTTTCTCACATGCACGCTATTTTACTGATGCTGTCTGCACACAGTTATTGAGAATAAATTATGGAATTGAGATTAATTTCTATTAGATGGTGTAATTGTATTAGGAAAATATGTTTCTTTTAGTATATACGCCTTAATTCTTCTCAGACACAATTCTGTACAGATGTATTCTTCTAAAAGACAAGATATTTGCAGGATGCATGTTAACACTTTAAGAAACCTGCTCTCTCAATTAGGTGACCTCACGTGCTTGCTTTTTCAGTGCTGCAAAGCAGAGTGATATCAGAATGAAATAGATAAACAAGAGGTGTGACTATTACTTCTCAACCCTAAGCAAAAAGCTGACACACACTTGTATTTAATTACCAGTCAGGTTGCACTTTTCAGGGCTGCCAACCCTATTGGTACATTACTCATTTTGTAGTTCCACCTGTGGTCAATTATTTTTGACTGTCCTTGAAGGTTCTTGATACCAAAGCCTCTAGAGTTGCAGGGATAAATCAGCTCCTAAAAACATTACCTGTCTGTGCTGAGTAATGCTTGGTTAATCGTGAAAAAGCAGACAGGGAACTGAAAAATCACTATCTTGACTATGAGAAGGGCAGTGATTGCCAATAAATATTAGCACTGCAAGTCAACTTTAAAGTAATGTCTACTGTCTGTTCTTCAAAACAATAATTGATGAAAGTTGGTAATTTGCTTTTGGAAGAGTTTTCACTAGATGTACTTCCAAGCTGAATTTCTCAGTTCATGGAATTTTCCTGTCTAAAGGTACATACAATTACTGTATATTTTTTGGTGTCCTTTGCCTGAAATAAAAGGACATTTTTTTAAAAAAGGAAGTTTAGGGAACTCTGACACTGTTCCATAAAGGAGGAGTGTGATTGCATGGAGTAAGTTATCATCCACATTAGAACCAACTGAATGCTGAATACTAATGAAAAAAAAGGTTGATTTTTATATTCACTTAAGCTTTTAGATTTTTCTGGGATTTCAGAAACAATATCTTAGTGGCTCTTTACTGTTAAAAAAATTGCATTTTAACAGTAGCTTGAATCTCTCAATTATTTGCTTGTAAACACTGGTTGTTTTCTGCCTTTTTCTCTCTTTTGAATATTCTCATTTTTGAAGTTTTATACCCTGTGTATATTCTATTCTATAGTTATGTCAGTTCTTACTAAAAATTATATATACTTTGACTGGACAATTTGGTAGTTTTAGGACTAAAACAGGCTTCCAGTCAGTTCTTCATTAGTGCAAAGATACAAAACTACAGAAAATCATCCTAATGAATTGTAAACATGTGCAGTCATAGTGAAAAACCAGCTTTTTAATGTCTTCCACTGTTAGCTTCTTTTGGCATTTTATCCACTGTTTGATAGTCTTGGATATTACTCTTTCCAAGTGTGCTTTTGAACACTCACATCTGAATACAAAGTGGGCAATGCCCACAAGTTTCTTCTCCACTCCTGATATCCACAGGAAGGAAAGGTGGGCATGCAGGACTCGTGGGGATGTCAGCAAACCCCAAACAGGGGAAAGATAGGGATCATCACCCCACATACCATGTTTGGTCCCAAGGGAAAGCAACACATTCAGCTTGCTCTGTTGTTTTCTTGACAGATGGCACAAATACTACCAGCTGAAAACTGCTGGCCAGTGGTGATGCCTTTTTCTCCGCCACACAGCCTTGCTCCACTTCACAGTCAAGCTGGTTCCAATTACTAATCTGAACCTAATAAAACTTGGGAAATGTAGTAGGTACTGTGAGGAAATGAAGCAAAATGTGGACAGTCTTGGTTCAAAACCTACGCAGCCATATGCTCCCTTATGACTTCAGGACCAAAGTAATAGTTTTACAAAGGTTGCAAAACCAGCATAAAAATCTAAAAGGATCAGATATTGTGAACAGTGCACTTCACAAAAGTGAAAGCCCTGATTTTTCCAGGGTAAGTTGTGATATCAACATGATAATTAGTGTCTTCCAAGGATGTTAGAGGGTGAATAGGATCAAGCATCTCTTTTAAAGTAATATTTATGTGATTGAAGTGTTCCCCTTATAATCTATACTCCTTTTTACATAGCTCTACAATCTATTTTATCACCAATCAAAATATATTATTCTGCTGTTTTATCTGCTCTGAAATAAAGCAGCATGACAAAACCTATGAATTTAATAATTTTATGTACTTATCTTCCTTCCTAATATGTATGCACATACAGTAGTATCAGTAGATCATACTGTGTCATCTTATTTTCAGTAGAACTTCTGTTTGGAATCACCAGGAAGAGTACTTAAGGGTTGCTGACATTATATCACTCAGTAAAACTAGCAAAATGCTAGACTTGCCCAAGATATGTGAACAGGATTAGTTATGTTAGTATTGCAGTTGTCAAATGTACCGTGGTAGGAATATTAACAATAAAGCAGATTATTTGAATTTCATGAGTATGTTTTGAAAAACAGCTGTGAAATTGCTATTTCCTGCCTTGATTTTAAAACTTATAAAGTGCACTAATCTGACAAAAGCCAGGAACGGAGTCTGGGATTTTGCAGTGTTATCACTGTATTCATGTTGCTCTTTTGTTCTTCAAATAAGAAAGGTCTTTCTTGGAAATGTGAATAAGCAATATGTAGTTCTACATATGTGCACATGTTTATTCATTGAATAATATAAATAAGATTGGTAGGCTATCAATATATTATCTGACCAATCCTCACCAGCCTGCCATAATCCCTGAATTATTATACAACCATTTCCAAAATGATAGTGCTTCCTTCAGGCTACTGTTTAGACCTTGGTTCTCCTATTACAAGATGTTTTCTAATGTCTGTTATAAATATTTGCTGTACTTCAAACATTATTGTAAATCATATTCAGAGAACACTTGCAGAATTTTTGTGCTCTTATTTTCGATAATACTAGGTCTTTGATAATTTTTTTAATATTTTCTCTTTTTTCTCTCCATAGAACAGATTCCATTTTCTTTCCACTATAGTCTGTAGATCATTTGGGGATGATGTTTTCTTCTCTGCAGTCTTTTCAGTTGTTCCACATCTTGTATGTATGACAATGGTTAGCAGCCTCACAACTCAGATGGGGCTCTACCAGTATTGAGCAGAGTGAAACAATTTCATTATGAGTGTTAACTGGTAATAATTGTATACAATAATTTCTTTTTCATAGCATCACATTGCTGTTGACATATGTTCAGTTTCTGCACTGCCTTATGATTCACATTCTTTTTCAAGGGAATGCTGTTTATGTGGTTTTCCTTTTTCAGAACTTTTGGAATAACATTCAGCAAATAGTGAAGGAGGAAATCGGTGGATTGTGTTACCTCAGTTCACATTGTATTTTCATTTCTGCATTGCTAACATATAGAAGAAATACTTTACTGAAGGTTAGGGTGTTAGCTTTCAAAAACACATAATCATGGGGGATTATATGCGGTGCTTTTTATTAAGAGCTCTGGGAATCGGGGTATATTCAACCCAAATCTGACTCTGACCATACATCCGAAATGATCATGTTTTATACTCTATCATTACATAACTTTCATGTTAATTATTAAACTTATATTGTTCTATTGTATACATAAATTTAGCCCCTCTCTGAATTTCCAACATAGTTTCTCACTATTCTTCTTATGGTTATATAATAATTACATTTAATTACTAAACAATCATCACATCTAACAATTATATAATTTATCATACTGCTTACGCAGGTGCAGTTGATCTGGGAAAGCACAAAGCCTAACATTTTAGATTCTATCTTTAACTTTTTCCAGGGTTCCACTATCAAGGGTGTCCATATCTTTGGATGTCTTTTGAGTATTGGCTTCTGACCTTTACTTCCTGTCCCTCTTTCTCCCCTCTTCTCAATGCTTGTTTTTTATTTTAAAGAACTTCTAGCAGTCTAGTTTCAACTTTAATACATCATTTTATTGTTGGAAATTTACCTTAAGGTCTCAGACAGAACTTTATTAAAGAGGACTTTGAATTGACAGAAAAAAAAAGATTACTTTATACTCATAGAAAAGTTATTGTTTGTTTTAGTTGTTTTCCCTGGGGAGGTTTCTAAATTGGCTGGTATGGAAACTGAGGTGTCCTTAAAGGAGAGCAAAGCACTCTCAGGAAAGTGTTTGGATCAGAATATTCCTTGCTGATTTACTCAAGGCAAACTCATGCAAACTATAAATAAAAATCAATTACTCCATGCATACAGACCTAAATTAGCTAAATTATTTACTACCACTGCAAGAGCTGATAGTTCCTAAACTACAAATTTGTTGGAAAAATAAGTATATATGATGTATTTTGGGAAGCAATAATTTAGCTGGAAAAAATTGCAGGCTATCTATTGGTTTAATTTACTGGAAAAAAGAAACAAACAAACCTCATCTTTGAAATAAATCCAGATATGTCATGCTAAAACTCAGCTCAGTAATCAGCTGAGACAATTACTTTTGTGGTTTCCAATTTGCTAACAAGAAAACACATTTCATATAGAATTTAAGAAGAAAAACAAATCACTATTGGGGAAAATAACATAGATTATATTATACGCACAAACTATGCAAAACAAGATGCAAAATCAAGCTTTTCTGAGTTGGGAATATTAGAGTAAAGATTGCCTAGGCTTATGAACAGAGAACTTGATTTCCAAGCTTTATTCCAGTAAATATCATGGCACTTTCATCTGTCTAACCTTGACACTTGTCTGACTTTGCTAATAGTGATACAATAGCTATATCTTAATATTCAGACTTAACAGAGAGTAGCAAGTCTTTTTACATTCTGACTTGCTGAATTTATTCCTTATCATGGAATTTCATAAGTCCACTTATGATCTCCTGAAATTGAGGCAGTAAGAATACTGATAATATTGCATATCACTCTCTCCTGCAGTGGCACCTGTTTACTTTTCCATCCCTGCTGGCACTGTTCTTTCCACTTTTAGATGTTATTAAGTCAGCACTCTGTACCAAACCATTTTGTGGACTGAACTGGCTCCCCTGCTATACCTGGCAGATCTTCCCTGGTGTAAAATTTTGACCAAAACAGTGTTTTTCAACTGAGCAGACAGTGAGTTGAGAAGTCTTTATCTTCCCTTATTTAGTATGCTGCATATCTATTCCCAGCAAAACGATGAGCTCCATGTAATTGAAGTGTGTTAGCTGAAGAAGGTGTTGTAGGCTTACTGAGAAGACTTTAGGGAACTCAGAACTGGAATAAATTCACTAGGAATGCATAAACAAGTACAGAAGGGAAAAAACCGGTCAGATCTTCTAAAAACAAAAGTAAATCTTTAAGATTAATTTTGAATATGATTAATGTTTTTTTTCAACATAGGCTCTTCTATTGTTTGAAGTATATTTGGAAATAAGTTTTCAATTAATCTTTTTTCTTGATTGTATCCTTCTTGAGGATGTGTTTATTTGTGCTCATGAGTTCTACATTCAGTTGCTCATAATAGCGCTTATATGTGTGGCTGACCGAACCCACATGGGCAATCTTAAAGATGCCTTCTGTTTTCCTTGGCAGTCCAAAGAAAAATAGCTAGAAATTCCTATTGTACTATCATTACATTCCATAGTGCTGCTGTCTCCAAAGCACTGTCACCTGCACAGCAGGTATAAACCACTTTCTAGCAGCATCAAAAACAAGTGGAAAAATTACTAGATACAGAAATGTAATTTTCTTATCTCTTAAACTGATGGATGACAGCACAGATATATCCACAGCATGGAGCAAGAAATTGTTATTTTCAAATGGAGCCATGCCACTCTGAACAGAACTTCTGTCATCAAGAGTATCCATTTCATTTGTACTCATTGACCTACAGATTTATTTGATATGATTCTATCTGTCTGATAGAGTTTCTGCTTGAAAATGTACAGGCAAAATCCCTCTGTTGGCATTCATCCTAGGAGCATTATTCTCTGTTACTGGTGTGTCAGGAATGCACTTTCTAATTTGAATAGTACCAAGAATAAAATAAACTTTATAGTTGCATAAACTTATGAAATTTTAGGTGACATTCTGAATAAAAATTCCATCTATCTGTATGCTCATGTTAGATATTTTCTTCCAGTCAGAAAGGCATTGCAATTGTTCTAAAGTGAAATTTGGATTCATCTCAGTTGTCCTAGCTTTTTCCAGGTCATCTCTTCTGTTCCCTAAGACTCTACCTTTTTTAATCCCACATATTTTTCCAGTGGTTTTGGCTCTATGGCAAATGCTTTCAGCAGTGACCCTTTCCCAGAGACACATTATTGAAGTCCTGTCTTCCTTGAAGAACTTGGGAAATTTTATTACAGATTTTGATAGAGATTGGCTGTTATCTCTTTAATATTTATTGAAGGGATAAAAATTATGTCAAATTCAATACTACTAAATGCTACATAAATGTTAGATTTTACATTGAAATGATTATACACTGCTGCATTGTTAATCAATTTTTAGAAGAAGGTGGGTATCTCCTGGCTACTGTTTGACTATTTTACTATCATTATTTCCTGTATCAGCAAATTTAACTGCCTAACAATGTCTGCTTTCAATTATGCCTGGGAAATTTCTGAAGATTTTTAAGTGAAATATTTTCTGAAATTTTCAGACGTGTGAGCAATATTGTTTATGCTAAGCTGCTGTTGTAAATGGATGGACTAAGATGATTTTTGAAAGTATGCTTTCTTTCAAACCTGCAGTTACCAACATCTTGTCACCATACCATCTGTCTAAATATTTTCAGAAACATGATTACAAATAGTTGCTATGTTACCATTTTTGTTTGGCAAATGAAACAATGGCTGAAATGTACTGTCAGTTTTGCCATTTTTTACAGTGAGACAAGAATAGCAAGTTTCTCACAGGAAAAAAGTCACTGAAAGGCTTCTTCCCCAGTTCTTCTCCATTTCTTTTGTAAATATCAACTTGAATGATATATACCCTGCCATGTGGAGATCACGCTGGAGTGTGAATAACAATGATGATATACTCACTATAACAAATGAGCTGCTCCAAAAAAGTGCTAGGTTTTACATCATAATATTGAACTTGGTTCAATTTCTTGTCCTCAGAAAGCCAGAATTGAAATGCTGTTTAGTTCTTTAATTACGTAGATTGGTGACAAACTCATTAATATTTAAGAGTTTCAGCTTTTATCTAACAAATGGATAATCTACAAATTCTAATGCACAGAATTAAAAATTTCAGGCTAAATAGATTTAAACTAGGAGTTTTGTCCTTAAAACTGATGAAGTTAGATAGCACAATACAACTTTTGAAGGTATGAAATTGATTGGTCATGGAAACAGGAAGGCCAAGGAACATAATCTCTTAAAACAAAAACTGTCTTAAAATTTCTTTTAAGACCAAAACTGCTCTTTGGACATATGACATGAAGTCTTTGCATTACTTAATTCATTACAATGAAAAGTGTGTTCATCTTATAGCATGAAACAGAATTTTTGTTCTACATTTTTTGTTGGTGCATTTTTTTCTGCTTTTCCCAACTTCCCCTTTTAGGCTAACTATGGGGTTTGAGTGCTTTTCTGTTGGTTAGAGAGGAATCTCTTATTCCTTGTGTAAAAAATGTTACTATTTTCAAGTTAAACCATCTTTTAATTATTAAAAATATTAAATACTTTAAGGTCAAAGCTAGCCATATGATGAAGAATATTTAAAATATGGTTTAGGATCTACTTCTCATAAAAAATTATTTACCATTACAAATGTGTTCCTGTATTATGAAGTCAAAACTATTCACCAAGGATTTCCCACCTACTTGCTGATAATATTTTAAGTTAACCTTTTTTCTTAAAATACAGTTCCTTTTGAGTTTGATTTCATCTGGTGATTTTGAAAGTAATTTTATCTACAATCACTGAAAGCTGGATGATTTTGAAAGTCATTTTACCAACAATCACTGACAGCTTCTCGGAGTATTTCTGCGACTATCTCTGAGGGGTCCTTTTCTGTTATGCATTTTTAAGTTAGTAAGAGAGGGTCTTAATCCTCAGAAAGGATAAGTCTTGCATAAGAGAAACCCATTTTTAATCCTGTTAAAACTGCATCTGTTTTCTTTTTGATCCCAGAAAAACATTCTGTGGAAAAAAATACCTGCAAAAGAGCTACATGAAATGTTTAATGCAGCTGCTATGGAGAACTCACACTGGAGAGTAATAGTGACTGAAATTAATGCTCTTTCAGTGTTTCCTGTACTGCAAAGTGTAAGCTGAAGCCATTTGGCTATTCTTTATTCATCATTGCATTAAACTGAGGAATAAATAATTAATGTGTTTTTCTCCTTAGCATGAAACCGGGTGATTACAAAGGGAAAAGGAACTCAAGGATGTAGAAAGATGATTTGAAATGCTAATGAATTTTGCAGAAAAGATTTGTCAGGAAAAAGAGCAGTGTCACAGTAGATACATATTGCTTAGAGAAAAATGTGAGGCTCTCTGTGAAAAGATCTTAAAAAAGAGATGGGGAAAATTGACAGAGTGGCACAATACAATCTTGTGTCTCTGTAGTTCCTAGAGAGATAGGCACAGATAATTCAGAGAAAATAGACCATGTGACTCAGCTCACTTTTAAAAACTGATAGGACTGGATTTTACTGCTACAAAAGCCAGTGAAAACCATAATGTAACAGACTAACACATAATTTTGCTAACTCAAAGGACAAGATATTATAAAAAGTTCTGTGTGACAGTAGTTGCTTACTTGATTATGCTCATGTTATCCTAGATGATGCTGCACTACAGCAACAGTAGAAGACAAACACACTAAACAGGATTATAACATAGATATAATTACAGATGTATATGTTATATATACACACACGCACACACCTACCTGTATACACCTACCTGTACATCATGATTGTCTACAGTGTTTCTTCAGTGAGCCAATTCTGTAGATAAATGCTGTGATTTAACAGGCAAAAACTGAATTGTGTTTTATGCCTATTGATGTTATTGCTCATGCGTATTTTTTTTAATTTAAATCTTCGTCGGTCAAATGATGTTCATTGGGGTCATTAAGTGATAATTGATTTTTCTTTGGAGTTGTTATTTTAATTTCAGTACCTCAGTGTAAAGAGTGATATTTTTTAAAAATTAGTATGACCAAATTTAAATACCTCTTCAATAAAAATATTAACCTATGAACAGAAGGGGTCTGAGTTTATTTTCAGAATAAAAGAACATTCATTCAATATTACATGGACTATTATTTCTTTTTAAATCTATGTTGAATCTAAGTACATAAAAGTGTGAATAAATGCAAATGAACATAACTACTGGAAATGTTTGGCTTTGTTCTAATAAACAGTGACTGAATTACAGAAACTACAAAATTTTTAGTTTCAGATTGTTAGCCTATTCACCATCTCTTCTTAGTGGCTGATCAATTCTTCATCCTTCAGGTTGTTTAGACTTGCCCAGTAGTCTTCACATCTTTGAAGCAGTGCATTTGAAGCTGAACACTGTCAGTTTTAGACTGAATCAATATTTTATCAGCTCAGTAGGTGTTCTTATGTATAAATACATGCCAGAGAATGTTTTGTTTTCTAGAACACTGAGTGTTAGTGCAAAACCACAATTTTTTCCCCCAAAACTATTTTTAGATAAACTGAGCTTTGGATTTTGATGCGGTAAAAAATAAACTGAGCCTTCTCCATGAAGCAATTTGTCTCTGACCCAGTTTTCATAGTAAATGAATTAATTTTTCATGCTGAAATGACAGAGAGCTTGTGATTACATAGCTCTATGCATTTGTAGTACCTTCTGACCTTGCCTTTCATTAATGCAGCTATTTCACTTATACTTACTCTGACATTCAGAAACTATGAAGTTATTCTAAATATTATTTAGGGACTTTGTTGGAAGGGTGTTTGGAGGGTATGATAAGCCTGCACAGTCAGAGCAGCTCTGGGACTTGTACACAGAAGTTTTGAGTCTGTTGGCAGGGATTCTACAACTTATTTGGGCAGCTGGGTTCAGCACACTCCTTTAGGGGAATTTTTTTCCTTCTCGTTGGAATTTCCCTTTCTGCAACTTCTGAGTGTTGCCTCTACTCCTTTTGCTGTGCACTCTCAAAAATACACTGACCTTTTCCCATGTATTTTCTCCATAGCCGTTTACTTGGTAATTGAAAACTATGATTTTATACCTCTTTAACCTCCCTCAGACTGAACAGATGCTGCTCCCTTCACTTTTTCCCATTGTCATGTACTTAAGCCCATTAGCCACCAGGATACAGATTCACTGGATTCTTTCAGCTGTTTGCATTCAAGTCTTCCTCCCAAACCAAATGAATGGTTCAAAATGAATTTCTGGTAGAAAAATTAAGTTCACTGAGAAAAATACTCCTCACAATTGTCCTTTAAACAGGAAAGTATTTCTAGGTCCGCTTTAATTTTTTTAACTTCTATGTGAAATATACTTTGTCTCTGCAGGATTATGAATGATATTAATAATTTGTCATGGTTTTTGCATTTTGATTCCCTTTGGGGCTTTAAGGCATGGTGCCTTTCCTTATTTTAGTTTATTAGCAGTATGGAAGAGTCCAATGGAACTGAGGTCTGTGAGCTAAAGCAATGTCAAACTGTCCTGTGACAGTGGTTGGGATTTCAAGCACTGAGTTGCTGATAAGCAGCTCTGAATTTGTTCCAGGTTGAATCAGGCTGCTTCGCAAATGAAGCTCTGTATCTGGCACAACTTATGGTTTTGCTATACTAATATCACTTTATATTTTATATCTTCCACACTGAAGCAAATTTCTGTCTCAGCCCAGTGCTGCAATTAACAGTACAGAAATAGGTGTGTAATACACAGACAGTGATATAAAAAAGTGTACATTTGACAGCATATATAGTCAGACCTTCCTTATTCAGGCCCCACCTTCTAAGCATGAAAAAATTAACATCAAGGAGGCCACAATCCTTCTTCTGTGCATCAACTTTTAAATTCCTTCTGCTATTTTGCTCATCTGCTATCAGCGCTTCTCTATAGCCAAAGGCTGCTTCAAGAGTGCTTCCTTTTATGGGTAGAAAATGGTCACCACTTTCACACACATCTTTTTTTGCCCTTTTTCAGGGTATCTGAGGACCTATAGATAGGAAGAAAAAGTGATGTCTAATCTTTTAACAGTTCTCTTCCCAAAGCTATGAGTGAGGCTGGGGTGAGTAACTGCAGAGATCCTCTGTGGTACTTCCAAGCATTGTCCTCGCCAGAGTTCCCACAGTCCACATACCTATAGAGATTTCTCAAAGAATCTTCACGAGTTTAGCTGTTACCGTGGCTGTTCCAATGGAAAGTTGCAGCCAACATCAGAAGATGGATTCCCAATGGGTTGCGCCCCAGTAGGTGGAGTAGAGCTTCTGGGTTTTTCAGGTGGGATCAGCTAAAGGACTTAAAAATTTTGAAGAAAGGATTGAGTTAAATTCAATTTCTACCTCATCTGTACATTGTTCCTATACATGAAAAAGGTAGTATGGAGCATTTTTTGCACTTGCTTCTGACATTAAAAAGGTATTCTTCTAGGACAGAATTTCCTCAGAGGTGGGATTTATAGGGAATATTCAATCAGCATGGTTGCATTATTTGCTAGAGCAATATTGGACTGTATGAAATTGTTTGCCTGTCTGCTGCAAGTTTCTAGAGGGTAGGTTATGTTCACCTCTAGCATTAATTTACTGGTTTTTGGCAGACTCAGCAAAGGATGAAATATTTCTAAGGTATGGAACTTAACATGACATCTCATTCCTGCACAGAGCATTAGAGCATGGAGCTTACAGGGGAAATTTGTAACACTGATGTGTTTTCTCTCTGCCCTGGATAAACAGCTGCAGCTCAAACCTGGTAGTTTTTGAATACAGCATTTCCCTGAAAATAGGTGGTTAATGAAGAGGATATTGATAACTGTAAGCTCCCAGCTGTGAACTTAAAAGTACCTTTTGGAAGATATCAGGCGTGCCACTAGATCACAAAGTCTCTAAAATATTTACAATAAGAAAAAGAACAAAAGGAAACAAACAATAAAAAGCATAAATTTATTCCCCAGCCTGAAAGCCACATAATCAGAGATAAATTTAGCTTTTTGTTTTGTATTTTTTATTTTACTACTTATTCACATTTTCACAAATTAATAGCATTTGTGAAAAAAAATCAGATTAAAGATGGTATATGGTCTATGTGGTTTGAATAGTGCTTCTTTTTTCTTGTCTGTGACATCTGAAGTCAGCTAAGTGTATTGTTTCACTAGCTACATTGATTTCTTTTAATCAATCAACCAATTAATCAAATAATAATGCTGATAAAAATGATAGCTAATATGATAAATTCCTCAGGCTGCAGTGGAATTTTCAGGAGATTATTAAATTTCTTTGGTTGTTACTCCTTTTTTTTTACTTTACTTTGATTCTTACATTTTGTTTTGAATTACATCACCTGGAGTGAAATAGAGATCTTTTGCTCAGACACCATCTCAAGGTTTGTTGACAATCTGTCCTTCAAGACAATAGCTATTGAGAATGAATTCTTCACTCCTTAAATCAAATTCATCTCCTGGGAGATGGGAGATAACATCACATTTCTGTGTCCGAGGAAAAAAACCCCACAGTTCTACAAGTTCCAGTCTGTACAGTCTTCTTTGCCCTCCCTTTGACAGCACAGAACATGTGTATTGACTTACTGCTGTTCTGACATTGGGTCTGTCCTGACAAGGCATTTGAAAATTATGCATGGTTGTACTGCAGACCAAAGGTGCAGGAGATTAGCTACCAACTGCCCAGGTTTGATAAAGGCAGAAACTGTCTTGAACCTGGCTTCTGGTTCTCCTTAAAAACATTCCTTCCTTATCACATTAGGCTAAAATGCAATGAAATTGATCTAAATGTGGGATTTACAAGCACACCTCAGATAAAAAGTAAGTAGCTATCAAAACTTCCAGATCTGTTTGGAAGTAATGGCTCAACTGGTTTTTGTTCTGTGTGAGGAGAGATTGCTATGTTTCTTTTCTTTGAACCAAGGTACCATGAGTTGTATTTATATCTCCTGCTGCATCAAATTAAGCAGAAACAAAGAAAATGTGCTCTACTTCATCAAACCTCTTGTCTGCACTTTCTCTTCAAAACTTATCACTGTCATGTCCCCTGACAGCACACTGCATACTAACAGCACTTTATCAGATTTTTTAGTATCATTCAAAGGAAAGCTGGATTTTCTTAAAGGGACCAATTTAAAATTGCCAATTTAAAAATTGATGTATTTCATTAATTAGTAAAATTGCTCTTTGTTACAAACAGTGTCTATATTGTTTCATATGCTGTATGTTTTATTTTGGGTTTGCCAGATTCTTTGCATCTTCCAAATGGTACTGGAGCCCACACAACAAAAAAGGACCCACACTCTTCCCACACTCTTTAAAGGGAAGATAGGGAAGTAGGCCCTTTTTGGAAAAGCAAGAACAGGAATATTTTCATGGTGAACTGAGGAAAAAAGAGTATAGGCAGGTGTACAAAGGTTGAGGAAAAAAGTAAATTAAGATACTGGGAGTAACTGAGTAGGGATCAAGGAACTTGTGAGATAAAAGAGTGAAGACTAGAAAAAGAGAGAAAGAGTCATTGTAATAAGGATGAAGGTATAACTTTGGTCCCTGTCCTACACCTGTGGTGGGAATTGTGGGGATGGGTTTTGTCCTTATAAGAGTATTTGAACCTCTCCAAGATTCACATGGAAGTTGAGATCTGGGGATGTCTGGCCTTTAGGATAATTTGAGGCCTTCCCTGTGCAGGGTACCTATTGAAATTACTTTCACCATAATTAGGAGAATGTGTGGGCAAGAGAAATACTCATCTCTATGTGCTCAGGAAGACACGTCAAACTATTTCAGTTTTCAGGTTTGTGGGTTTTTTGCACATCTGATGCCACTGTACTTTCTTATAACTCTGACTGGCTGGTGTTTCCAGTGTGAAACAGCATGATATGAATTCTAAATTATTACTTGCTGTGAGTATGGCATATTCTTCCATTTGAATATATGCCAGAATATAGCTAAAATATAAAACAAAATATTAAGAAGGTAGAATTTCAAGGAAAGGTTACTGAAGTAACCTGAACTTATTTTCCCCGTTAGCCAGCTTCATTGTGCATTAACGTTTCAGTGGTCCTGGTTTCTGCAGATGAGTCAAGTTGTTCTCAGCTTTGAAGAACAAAAGAGCAATTAGATTAGTCAGGTCTAAAGATCAGTTGAGAAGAAAAGGTAGATAAATTGTCAATATAATAAAAGATTAAATTAATTGCTGACAAATCCATAATAATGCAGGTTAGATGCTATTTGTAGGCACAGTTGAATTCTAAATGATGATATACTGAAGTATGGAGATAGGAATTATTGTTTCCAAACCAGGGAAGGCCTCTAGCACCTGTCCTTATTGAGGCAGAGATAAATATTAAGAATGAAAGGGAAATAATCCTGAAATTAATTAATCAGTAACTATGTTTAATAAATTGTACATGCTTTCATTGGACTATTGTATGAAATTTTGATAAATAGACAAAATATAATGAAGTTTCATTTTTGTACTTGAATATATAAGGAGCTCCTTAGAGTGGAGAAATTGCTAACAAATTAAATATATTTTAGGAATTTAAAATAGTCAACATTGTAAGACAGTATTTCATAGATAGGAAGTGAAATTTTTCATCATTTTAATGAACTTCAACAGTATTGAAAATTAAACTTGCAGTAGGAAATAATATTGATTATGAGAAATGCATGCTACTGTGTAACATGCAGAAGGGAGAAGTGAGTAAATGGATATGGAAAAGAGCTGTGGCTTGGATTCCTTTTCAAGCTGCTGTCAGTTGGACATCATGGAACACTGTTTTGGCACTAGTATTTTATGCTTTACTTGGCAATTTTGAAGGAGCCCAAGACCAAGCTAGTTTCTGACTTCATAGATAAATCTAATAAGGAAGAGATATCCTCACCTGGGCAGGAACACAAACTCTGAGGCAGTCCTTACACAGGTATGTCAGTTCTGCAACAGTCAGTGGTGAGTCAGGGGAGCAGCTTGTAGAGGAGAGAGGGGTAGAAGGAAAGGCAGATCATCAAAAGGGAAAACAACTAGAGCAAACAGCCACAAATTTTTGTACAAAATACAGCAAGTGTAATCTTCCTCTAGATGTGAGAAAGAGCCAACTTAGTGGTACGTGAACATACCTGCTTTGTTATAATGTTTTTCATGTACACAGTATCATTGAGCAAATAAATTCTTTCTGCTGTCCTTCACAAGTGCTCAAATTACTCCATAACAGTATAAAAACATGTATGAATTTTCCCCCTCCCAGTCTATTTCTGTTCTCAGAGAGAAAACAATTTCTAGTGGTGTATTGTCATTTGCCAGGGAAGAAATCAAAGATTAATTGTTGTACTATTACCAAGTACGTGTTCCCCAATTTGCCCTTCCCTGTGTCACAGCCTACCTTATGCATTCCCTCGTTTTTCAATCTATTTGTGCTGCTTGCCTGCCACTGAGAGCTGCCCCTCAACATCTTCTGTTTTTAATCTCTCCCATCCTTCCTTGTGTACTGTGGTCACTTCACCTCAGTTGTAAATATGCAAATCAAAGCAATTTGTATGCCACCAAAACAAAAGGCCTGTTTTCATGCATGCACACAGCATTGTGAAAGCCACAGAGAACTCATGGCTCCCTCACCCTACCAGCACAGTCCTTAGGACTGCATTAGATCACAGTTGATATAAAGAGATGAAATTCATGCTCAATATCACCCAATGGCCTTTCAAGAGCATCATACACATCAGCTGACTGAACCTTACTGCCCCACCAAAGTAGTCTGTTTTAACTCTTCTGCTATAATAGAGGAACAAAACAGACTTGCTGCCAGTCACAGTACATCAGTAGCACAGCTCAGCTCAGAACTCTGCTGTTTTGTCAGCAACTGACTGTAGCCACCAAGTTATAATCTCTCCTATATGCAAACCTAGACTCCAGGCAGGGCCTCAGCGGAGACCACAATCCCCCAGCCTAAGCACAGACCCTGCACTACGGAAAAAGCTCCCTCCCTTTCCACATATTCACCACACTTTGCAAACATTAACTAATTAGTTAATCTGAGGTCCCACTTAGAACTGAGATACTTTTTTTAGCATCTGATTTAAAGCTAATTAATTAAGATACTTTTTTGGCTTATTAAGCTCATCATAATAAGGACATTATTTTGATTAGTCTAACACTGAGCTCTCTCTCTTAATTTTTTTACTCTAAATTCATATCATGCTTGATGAAAGAGTAAAAATTGCTTATTGACAATTTCACAGTGAATAAGAACAGCAGGGAACAAGTTTGCACTTATAAAAGCAATTGTGTTTTCCCATACTCTGATATCCAGAATGCTTTTGCCCTGTAGTAACTATGAAGAGCGACTTGTCCTCTTATTTGCATTCAGTTCAATAGAATTCCAAAACCCTCTGGAACATTCTCTCTAAGCAGACAATGTTTCTCTATATTTCTCTCCTCAAAAGCACAGAATTACATCACAAACAATACTTGAAGGGAAACCCACAATAAATGCATCAATCCTCAGTTCTGGTGAAGAGAGAACAGCAAGGACAGACCTGCTTATCTATGTTCCCAGAAAGCTTAAATCTTTGATGCTGCTGAAAACCAAGTTCACTAAATGCCTTTTTTTTTTTTTTTTTTTTTTGTGGTCCACTCTAATTCACTGTCCATCAGGTTTTTCCATTCCTGTACTACTGATATGATAAGGTACTCACTCTGACCTCCCTTAGAATAAAGGATTAAAAAAGGATGTAAACAAGTAGTGACCTCGAGAATGCAATAGAGTGCTTAAAGCAGATTTTTCAATGTTATTTTATTGACTACTAAGGAAGAAAAAAATTTTTTGCAGCATATTTCTACTAGTCTGCATATATATTTAAATAGAAAACTTTTAAGTAAACTTTGACAAAACTTCCAGTCTTAAAAAATTAATGAACTTGCTCATTTTTTTTTTCATTGTCTCATGTAACAATGTGGTGTATTTTTGAAGCCATACGCTGCTTCACATTCCTCTACTTCTTGTTAGAAGAAAGTAATTAATGAGTGCCTGTGAGAATTTATTTTCTTAAATGTAGCTCTTCACTTTTCAAAGTCCCAGACTTACCATTAGAGTATCTTTATTATTAGTCAAGATTCATTTATAGAGCTAGAGTCTGGCTATCTCATCTTTTCCCTTTCAACTTCCTTTTTATTATTTTGTCCCTTGTGAGAAGACATAGAGACGGAGCTAAGGTTTCCTTCCCTTTTCTACTGTTCTCCAGAAGCAGGCTCCCCTCTTTCTTCACCTTCCTTCATATTTCTTTATTTCTTTACAATTATTTTTCACTCTTTGAATATGCAAAAAACTTCGTCTATCCCTTATCCAGTAGGATATTCTTGCACATATTCAAGAAAGATGTGCAAATACAGCTGCTGGAAGAGCTGTTACCATTAGCAGAACATTGACAAAACAATCACTACATCTTGGCCTTCAAGGAAAACTTTCTGAGTATCGTTAAAAGACAAGCCTAAGAATTGAAGCGCATAACTTGAATCCACAAAAAAATCATATAATGAGTTCAAGACTTTAGAATTTCCCTTGTGCCAAACATCACTCCTTCCTCATTGCTGCATAGGAGATAATTACTACTTTTTCTGTGTTCTCAAAGGAGCTACTAAACTTCTCTCCTCCTCCTTTGCTAACATATCACCTTATCTTACGACTACTAACTCCTACCTCTTCTTTTTTTCAGACTGATGATGATAATTAAACTGAGACCAATTTTCATAAGCTATTTGAAGTGCTTTGTTTCTGTTTTCTTACCTGAGAAAAGTCTGTGCAAAAACACTTTTCTATTTTTCCCATCTATATGAACTGCTCTAAAAAAATACACTTTTCCATTCAAACTATGTTCACCACATATTTTCTACTAATGGATAGGCTTTCACTGATTTTGGTGGAAATGTGATAACATTTTTTGCCTTCATGGAGTTATGACCATATAAACCAGGACAGTTCAGTAGGATGCCAGCAACATAATTCCTCTTGGTCTCTCTTTTTCCATTAATACTTGACATAACCTCTGAAGATTCATTTGCCATCTGGTCAATGAGCAAGCTATCAGAACACAACCTGGCATCCAGTTTGTAATAAACGGGGCAGTCCTGCAATACTCAGTGGATCTTAGAGCAAGACTAAGACCTAAAAAAAGCAGAGAGGTGTATTGTGGGCACAAGCATGAAGCAGCAGCATCCAGTCATTACTGCTTTCAGTTGCAGAAGAAAGCCTCAATGGAAATTGGGCTCCTGGAAAATTCAGCACTTCTTTCATCCATAGGCTACACATATATGTTTAAGCATGAACGTAGCATGGACTAACTTGGCAGAAGTGTTGAATGAAATGTCTCTCTTGAGATCAATTGTAGCTTTGAGGAGCCATAAGTGTGAGATGGTATCATCATGATGGATTAGATTATGTCTCTAAAGCACTGTGAGTCATATAAGCTGAGGTCATTCCATATGAGAACAAATAATAAAAACAATAATAAAACATACCCAAACAGTGAAAAAAAAAAAATCAGAATAATATCCTTGTCCCTGAAGCTAATTTGTGTGCATGTGCCTATGCCTACATTGCTTCTGGCTGGTTCCTTCTACAGCAGGGAAGCTGTTTACCACATGGCTTACATGGTAACCCATAGCCCTAAAACACAATTACTTTTACGCTCAAAGTGCTTGAAATATTGTGAAAAATGTTCTACATTCCACCAAAATGTTTTTATCACCTGACACTGAGGTTATGACAGGCCCAAGGGTCCTTTTGTTATAAAGGATGGGGTAGTGAAAAATTGTACAGGGTGGGGAGAGCTGACAGTGTTGCAGTCTTGTGATCACTCTTTTGCAGTGT
This sequence comes from Zonotrichia leucophrys gambelii, assembly GCF_028769735.1. Classification (NCBI taxonomy): domain Eukaryota; kingdom Metazoa; phylum Chordata; class Aves; order Passeriformes; family Passerellidae; genus Zonotrichia; species Zonotrichia leucophrys. Next base: position 74,590,343 of record NC_088172.1, read on the forward strand.
AATCCCTGATGTGAATCATCCCCAGATGAAGTGAGGATGCTTTGGAGAAAACTGGTATGAACCATCCAGGCAAAGCCTGGGGGAGAAGGAACAACTGAACATTGCACACAGCCAGGGGTCAAGCACTCAGGTTTGATTCTTTTCATTTTACCATTGCATACATCCTTGAGGTTTTGCTGCTAAGCAATTTTTCAGACTAACACTTTTGAAAACAAAAGGTCACTGTGAGAAAAATCTATTATAGTAAGGCTTTGCAAAAGAGGACAGGAAAAGGGCTGTATTAGAAAGAAAAAAGAAGAATATTTGAAGCACAGGAAGGAAAGCCCTATTCCTTTTGAAAGAGTGTAAATAGAAGGCAGAAGGAAGACAGCTGAAGAGAGAGACAAAGGTAAAGAGAGGACAAGGCCAAATAAATCGTATAGGAGAGATGTGCAAATAAGAGCACAGGGGGAAAACCAGGCAAAATTAATCAAGCTGGGAGCAAAGTGGAAGCTAGCTGTAAAAGGTCACAGCAAGGTGTGCTCATGGGATTGAATCAGGTTTTAAAGGAGGCAGGTGAGTCAGTCTGCAAAAAAAGTTGCAGATGGCTTCAGGAAGATGAGAATTTAATCCACAGGAGAACTGGGATAGAGGGAAAGCAGCATGTTTAGGAGCAGTAAGATAGAGATAGCTCCAGTGTTATTTTTTTTTAATGATAATTAATAAAAGTATTTTGGGTTTGAAGTGGGCAAAGTGAAAATGCTGGTAGTTAGCTGTAAGTAGCTATTGGCCTCATTTGATCTCAGTACTAACCAGATGTACCTGATATATACTCTGATGGCTTTCTTCCTCTCTTTTTTTTTTTTCCTCTCAAAGTTTTACTTTGTCTGTGGAATTCAAGCTATAGGTGATGTGTGAGCTCAGGCACAGCTGCACATTGATGCTGATGGTGTCCCAGTGCAAGGCCTTACTCTCAGTATGATCTCTTCAGGGAGTGCCTGAAACCCAAGCTGAGGCCACTCAAAGAACAAGGGTAGACATGAGTCTTTCATTTCAAGCACCAAACTTTCAAGTTGCAGATGAGCTCAAGTCAGAGTCCTCTGATTCACCCTGGAGATCTCCACCACTTGGATACCTCTGCTGCTCTCCAGAACTAACATCTAATCACTGCAACTGACCCTGCAGCATTTGCTAGCATCCTTGAAACTAGTCCAAAGCCTCATCTGACTCTTCAAGCAAATTAAAAGAAAATAAAGTTTCTACTAAAAAGAACTTCCAAGAAGGTGAGGGCATCAGGATGGATGGATGACTCAGTGTAAACACACCACCCTCAGAAATAATGCTGAAATCCCAAGATCATTGTAATCTTAGAGAAACACTGTTCAGCACAGGAAATTAACAGTACAACAGAAGAGGTTTGGATTAGTCATTAACTGGCTAGACAGATATATAACTTGATGAAAATCTCTTCAGTCAGAATCACAAAACATATGGTCGCTGCATTCTCTTTATTTCAACATGTCAATCACAATTGTGAAAGATCCCCATCTTCCAACCTTCTTCAAAATTAGTATTGGGAATAAGCCTAGATACTGTGCTTTGTTTGGTCATACAGGAGATCACCACCCCAATTTTGTTATTACTAGTTCATTTTGAGAACTATTATTAAAATGTGCAAGGAAGGTGAACTAAGCTATGTATAAGGACAGGACAGACATACGGATGTATTCCCAGGTAATAACAGGATTCACCCTGCCCACCCTATGACTGATTCAATGCACATGTTGCATGTTTTGCTCTTCATATGCATTAATCACACTAAACTGGATGACAGATCTCTTGCTATCTCACAATATACTCCAAACAGCCTCGTCTCCAACTCCTGGGTCAAGAGGCTGCATTCTTCATCACATCCTTTTATTAAAAAAATAATTCAGCTATGTATCCAAAGACACATAAAAATTGAAGGAAATGGATTATTGTGGCAAGCAAGAGATAGCACTTGGCTTGCTGCTGGTTGCATACAACTGCAGGTATTAGGAAGAAGTGCAATCCAGCAAGAGTGAGTGTGTAGGGAGAAGCAGTTGATGCAGGCAATGCAATGACCAGTGCTGGGGTGCATTGAAGGGCATCTTTCAGTTCAATTTCCCACAGGAAGTCTCTTGTACATAATACAGCTGCTCTATGATGTGAACCAACCCATGATACATAAAGCATGAAGAGGGGAATTATTTCAAAAGCACACTCTTGAGCCAAACTCAGATGTGAATGTAAACAGGCCCTGTGTGTGCTGAGTGACTTCACAATGCCAATGAATTGGAACAAGGACACAAGAACAAATGTGAAAATGGGATATAGGTAATTGAAGACAGGAAGAAGAGAGCAAGCAGTTGTAATTGAGACAAGGAAACACAAAAATTCTTAAAGAGAAGCTGTCTGAACTTTGCCAATGGCCACAGTTATTCCAGTTCTTACACTGCTGTTATTTTTTTTTCTTCTGCATCTTGTGAATATATATTGCAAGCAGAGAGGAGGTTCTCTGAGTCTATAACATGCATTGAGCCACTGCCTAGAATAAAAGAATCCATGCAGTGCTGGGATAAAAACTGTGTCTGGTAAGATGCCAAAGAGGAAATGGTCTATATTCTCTTTTCAAACACTTTTGCACAACTGTGAATGCCTTGACTCTGATGCAGTTTCTCCTGGCTTTCATTGTTTTAAGAAACAGAATACCCAAAAGTGTTTTCCTGTTAATGTCAACCAAATACCTACTTTCTGTCTGTGGTTTTTTTAGTTATGAGGCATTCTAAAGCAACATCTTATTTTGTTTATAGTATAAACAAACACTTCATGGAAGTTGACTTTAATTTTTAAAATATTTTGAATATGCTTCTAGCTTTTAAAATCAACTTTCCAAATTTAATAACACACAAATTTTGTGTACAAATAAATTCTTCAGCCTACGTAGAATCTGAGAATGTAATTCATGAAAGAAGGTGCCATATGGGCCAGGAGTAATTATTGGAAGTCAGCTAAAATATTATTTACCATTTATAACTGAAATCACAATAATTTCATTTAATTTTTCTATTGCTTAAGAATTTATTTAGCTCCCTTTAACATTTAATTTTGCACATGTCAAAATACTGAACACTTAGACTTCTACACATAGATGACAGCTAAATTCAAATTGCTTTTTTTGGTTTATTCTATTTCAGAGATGATAATCTTTCTTCTATATTTACATTACATACAGAGGGCACCCCAATCAATCGTTGTGAAAATATATGGACTTCTATACAAATTTTATGGCCAGAAGAAACAATTGCACTGTTTTTATGACCAGAAGAAACAGTTGCACAGCTATCCTTCGGTAAACTATTTATTACAAAGGGTATTACTTACTCATTGCCTTTTTGAATACCAAGGCACAATTTTGTGTGCTGCTGAGTAATACCTAGTGGGAACATTAACAGACAACTTTCCAGAGCTCCCGTGAAACATCTTTTATGTAACTGTAATATAATTTTGCAATTTTAATTTATTTTTGCTTTGAAGAGTAAGTATCCATGTGACTGTACTTCATCTGAAATCTTCAATGCCTGCTTTTATGCAGAATAACACATAGGAGAGGAAAAACTCTTCTTTCCAAGTACATATTTTATTTGGTCATTCTTATTTCTCATCGTCATTAATCTGAGCTTAGAGTTTTTACCAAATATATTGTTTACTTCTTGATAGTGAAAAAGCACAATAACTAGTATAAATAATATTAAAATGAAATTTAATTCAATTCTATTGATAATTCAGTTTTTTATAATACATGTCATTTCAATAGCATTGGTGATTTTCAGATTTCTTCTGAAAAATCAAAAGAATTTTTTTCTTGCTTTGACAGGTCAAAAATTCTTTGTATGAGATCAGTATTATACCAGAAGAATTCTGACAGGACTGTGTTGAATTGGCAGGAGACTGTAACAGTGAGCTGTAAGTTTTATTAATCTTCATTATCTTCTAAGAGTTTTCTAATATCAAAAGGCCCATTCTAGATGATTGAAATGAAAAGTTAGCTAATGTTTGTTAGAGGTAAGTAATCTTTTTTCAAGCTTTACTCAATCTTCTTTTCTGAGCAAAACTACAGTGCTGTCTTTGCAATGCTCAGATGGACTTTTCTAAGCCCTGCTGATGGTTATCAGTACATTCAGGGTACTAGCAGCAGTACTACTGAATGGATAAGTTATTTAATACCCAAGACACTTCTCACAGAGAGGTCAAAATTATCCTACTCAAGGTACTTTTTCCACGTATTAGATATAGCAAGCAGTAAAATGAACAGATCATTGAATCTTCCACATGTTTCAGGTAGCCTGATTACCTCCAAGTTAAAACCTAGTATTTTGTTGATGTTGGCTTTTGAGCTGTGAGTTCATTTATTTCCCTTTATCTTCCTTAGTAGTCAGCTCTGAGAATTAAATTCGACATTCTCCATTCATAGGTGGTATCCTTCTAGTTCAGTCAGAATTCTTACTTTTTTTTTTATTTGTGTCATGTTGTGAAGGTCCGCCCGACATGAACGGGTTACGAATGATTTTTGGGTGCAAAAATAACCAACAAAGGCACAGGGGTTTGCAGTAGCAAATCAACAAGATGGAATTTATTGATAATAACTACAGCTAAATATGCATTGTTTAGAGGATCCGGGGAAGAGAAGGATAGGATAAGGAAAAAGGAAGGAAAGAAGGTTAGGGAATGGGGTATAGCTACCAAGACGTGATGCCTTCGGGGTCCCGCCGCCGATGCTCGCTGGTACACGTCTTGGGGAGACTCTCGGAGAGGCAGTCGAACCGAACCCCAGATATACTGTTCTTGGTTGGGGGAAGGGTGGCCGAAATTATGTTTCCATGGAGGGGAAAAGTCCATTGTTTTCATGGCCGAATGCTCCCAGGTACGTCTGCTCTGGGCAGGTTCTCCCCCTTCCCTGAGTTGGGAGGGGGTACAGTCCCAGTCTCTGGAAGGAGGTTGCCAGGGGGGTGCCATGGGGGTGCCAATAGGGTGCCAGAGGGGTTCTTGGTTCTTTGATGAGGGGATTCGCATCTCTGTTGTTCCGTCACGGTGGTTGAAGACAGGCAAGAGGGGTCTTCTCTTGGAGCGGGGGGGAGCCACCCCAGAGCTCAGTCCATCCAGGCCTGTAGTTTGGAAGAAAGTCCAGTTCCATTGTTCAGAACAGGGCAGCATGCCCCCTTCAAGTACAGCATGGCATGTTCTGCAGACACCATCTGTAAACGCACTAAATACACATGAGACTTTCTTTCCCAACTGGCTCAACAGTTTTTAACCCTTCGGTGGTCCTTTTCTCATGACAATTGTGAGGCAAAAACTGAAGGATTTCCGGATGGACTTCCACACATGTATATGTAACTAAATACTCCAGATCCCTGGCAGTAGCTTTCCCAGTTTTCCAGCAGACAGTTTGGAATCCAATCAAAGCAGCATTTTCTTTTATAGAGCAAAGCATAATGAGCGCACTTTAAGTCCAAAGGTGAGTTGGATGCAGAGCAGCCACATGGTGCTCTGTGACTGACTGAAAGTGTGGTATTGAAGCATGATTAGGCTGATGGAATTCATTAACTGTAGTAGCAGAAATGTAATAAAACAAAAAATAATTTGCCCCAACAATAACATGTTCTCATTTGAATGATAAAAACCTAACATGCTCAGTGGTTTGTTTTGTCCTTTATGTTAACTATTTTGACAGATTAGGATGACTAAGGATAGCAAATAAACCAATGCTTACTGTTTCGAAAACTTGGGATCAACTGTTATTCTTCAATAAAACAACTTTCCAAATCTTCTCCTAAGTAATAAAAATATCATTTTCAACAGATAACATAGATCCATGTATTCTGACAGGCTTAGACTTGCTTATATTTGCCTAGAACCACACTGGTAATATTGATGTATTGACTTACCTATAAAACTAAATGAAATTCTATTCTAACATTGTTTACACTAGTGACTGTCTTTTTTCATCATCAAATATGTACTATCTGTATGAATTAAAGATCATATATAGCAAAAATTCACCTATTTTTAACTAGATACTCAGATTTCTTCTAGTTGCATCCCTCTGTTATTGCAAAGCAGGAGTCTCTTCTGCTTTTAGAGATAAAAGCTGCATGTATAGCATCATCTCACACTCGCTTTAGTTCTACTCCAAGGTTTTTCATCAGTTATGGTTTTTTGCACCAAGATAAAAATTCTGCTCTCTTTGCAGTTAATTGATTATATAAAATTTCTAGGATGTCATTAATGTGGATGAATTGTTAAAGCAAATTTAGGTGTGCTGGGTTTTTTACTTATTTCACAAATATTTATAACCATATATTACAAATACAGGGATTTACATTATGTATGTTCATATTTGTGCAGTATTTAATTTTTAAAAACTCAAACCTATCTAGATTGCATATTTTATCACATATCTGGTGACTGTTCCCAACAGTGCTATCTCTTTTCACAGAAGATCATAAATTTGTGCAGTCATTGTGTTCTTCATCATTCTGTGGTGAAATAAATCCCTCTCTTGCATTGCCCATGTTCTCTAAAAGTATGGAAAGATCCACTGGGGAGCCAGAGAACCGCTTAAAGTATGAGTCACACATAAAGATGGGTCAGTCTTTTGTCTGACTTTGGAGGAGAGTTAGAAAAGTGAAAGAGGTGGGAATTCCACTTACTTTCATTTGCAGACTTCTGCTTTTTAAAAAATAAGGAATACTGATGTGAAACAGACCATCACTGTTTCAAGTTATGCCAGGAATTTTCAAATGAAAATAATTTTAGGATTTACTTTTATAGTAAAAATAAAAGCAAAAATCTTGAAGCACAAAAGTAATGTACTTGGTCTCATAATTAATTAAATATTATTGGTTTGTACATGCTCACATATTATTATTTATATGTTTATACACATAACTGTGGGAAACATCTTAGTAACTATAGAAAGGATATAATTAAGTCTTAATTTCCTAAAATAAGTCAATATTGTTGTATCAGGGCTTGTGGAGGAAGGGAAAATCAAAGACTGCTCAGATTAATTTTTTTACCTGGTCAAGTTTGACTCCTGCAGGGTTAGCTGTGGGCCTGTCTCTGTATGATGATATTATGCTTTGACAGGCATCTTTAAAGACTGGACCTCCAAGTTAAATCCTTGGTGCAAAGTATCTAAATTTGATGTTGTTTTTCCTGAAAATATGCCAAATAAATAATGAGCCTTTATTTTTGCTGAGTGCAAAGAGTGCAATTCTAGGAAACTGGAAGTCTCAATCATATCTTTGTGTCTTCAAGTTGTATTATTAGGAATTAATCATTGATTTGCAATGAAATACCACAGCTGTGATCTTGGAATTTTTCCACATTTTTCTTTAGCTTTTTCTTGGTCCTTCCCTTTATCTCCTATACACAGAATTGTATTCTACTCTGAAGACGATGTAGAAATTCCTTAAGTGTTTCTTTTCCTACCCATATTTTCTAAGTTCTTTGGAGAACTCATGGGGTAAATATTCTGAACTCTCTCTCAGCCTTGTGATTCAGCATCACTTTGCATGCCTTCACAATTGCTTGTCCTCTCTCTTCTGTATTTCAATGGCTCCACATTCAACATATTCATTTCTACATAATACATATTAATTTCTACATAATATATATCAATGTGAACCCTAAACCATGAATTCTGAAGGAGCTCCAACCATTAATTATTTTGACTATTGAAAAGAAGTAATGTTGTGCCTAATGTTATCCAGCTTTACCTTCGAGTCTTTGTATATTCTTATTCTTTCATCTGCTAGGGTAATGAGGTCGTCTTCAAAAATACTTCTCAGAAATAAAGTTATGCATTTTATAATCATGTCATATTTTGATTGAAAATGTCAAATTCTTACAATCCCTTAGTGTCTGGGGTGCCTGCTGACTTTTGTATGCAAGTTTGCAAAGCACTTCAAAATCTACTACTGGGTAGCAATTTATTTACGATATCTTTATGTCTTATTTTACATAGTTTATGTCTTACTTGTTTTGTAAGACCAGGAAATCAAGATGCCTCTTTTATTTTTCCTTTTGTCCTCTAAAACTTAAACACAAACAAGCTCTAGTTCTGTCTGAGATATTCATTGGAGCACTGAATAACCAAATAAAACACATTCTCTATGAACACTGGTAAATATAAAGGAGATTGAGAGATTAGATTATCACATAGTCCATGCCTTCACAGAGATTTATGGAGAATTTTATTTCTATAAAGAGTGAAAATAAAAGATAAAAAAATATAATTTCAGATACATGTGCAAGTTTTTCGCATTTTACATGGTCTGAAACAACAACTTTTTCATTGTTCTCCTTACATACACAGAGAAGCATCTTGTTTGAGTGAAATGATTATGGGTGATAGAAAATAAACATTAAAGCAACCAAGTATCATATATGCATGAACTCTGGAGAGCATCATGTCTCAGTGTTATGACATTTTAATGAATTACTTAAGGTAATTGATGCAATTAGAACATTTCAGCTTGATCTTTTCCGTTCAGGTAATCTTCAGTCTAAAAGTACCTAATGCAATTGGGTCATTTTTGATGAAGGGCAAGTGTTGGATTCTGCCAGCACTTTGAGGTTAATCAGATGACCAAACTTTCCTCAAAAGAGGAACACAAGTCTTGATAATTTTTTAAAGCAGTAAGATTCTAGGCATATTTTTCTACAGATCACAGAATCATAAAAACAAAGAATGGCTTGTCATGGAAGGGATCTTAAAGATCATCTAATTCCAGATCCCCCACCATGGGCAGGGACACCTCCCACTAGTGCATGCTGCTCAGATGCTGCAAAAGAATCACAATTTAGATAATATCATGTTGCATATTTTAGAAGCTGGGTGCCTCTTCTCAGGCTTCTGTGAAATAACCTCAACCCTTTACATTACCAGGATCTTTGCTGGAATTAATTAGTCTCAAAGTCCTGTCTAATTTTTTTCTCTTTTGAGAATGTAAATACAGCCTGATTTACATAAAATACAGCAACATGCAAAGATGTTGATATGAGTGATAGAAATTGGTTTTATCCAAACTCCAATGCTCTGTGATTTTAGACTTTTTTTTAATTGTACATCTCATGTTTTAGTTGATAATATTGAACAACAAAACTGTTACTTGAAATCTTTAAATTCCCGTTGGTGCCAGAAAAGATGCTGAAGCCCTGTGAATTACATTTCCATGTTATATTTAAAAAAAAAAGTATTAATATTCTGGTAAGTTTATTATTTCCTTCACCATTCTGACAGTTATTTTTCATTGTGCAATTATGGTTTAATTATTTTCTAACAATTTAATCAATCAGTGTTTGTAAGGGTTTGAATTTAGTGAGGAGGAGGTACAGCTGTTAATGCATTCATGGCCAGTTTCAGGGAGATCATTACTTTACCAGAATAGCCTCTAATAATTTCTAAGCACTAAGTTCCCCTGGGCGTGCATGGCCTGCAACCACATGTTTAAATCCCTTGATGCACTTCTCAAGGAACTTGCAAGCAGCATTGCAATAGATTTTGCAAAAAATATTCTCAACCCCAAAATGCTATAGCTACAGAATCTTTGGGAATTTTTACTCTAAATTTGTAGCTCTTCAATATAGATCAACAAGCCTTTCATGAAGAATAAGACTTTCAAACACTAATCCAGAATTGTAAGTGCTGAATACCTTCTAACAGGTTTGCTACCAAAATCCCCTTTGTTTCTACAAGAACAATGGGACAAATTCAGCCAGAGTATAATCTAAACTTCACAAATTCAGAATCCAGACATTTTGCAGTAAGGCTGAATGTTGGTCAAAGTTGTATTTTCTCTACCTCTTCTAAGATGTTAGTTACAAAAATGTAAAGTTGTGCTGAAGCTGTGCAAGCCCTACAGGAGTTTAGGCAGGATGAAACGGCAGGTTAGCAAGGTTCACAATATAACCCACATTCTGGCTTCAGAAGTAAGCAGAACAGACTTCATTATGACACCTGAAGTTATGAAATTTGTAAAATACACATGAACATTTTTTTCAGCATTCAAAATCAAAATAAAAACCTTAAAACTTAGAAGGAGCTAGCTTTCTTTTCAGACATATTTTGTTTAAAATTTAGGTTTATTTTGTCCGTATTTAGAGGGTTTTACCTATCATCAAGATTTTTGTTTTAGCAAATTGTGCCAATACTTTGGTAATAAATATGTTTATAAACTAAAGCCTGTATAAAATACAAGTTCCATGCTTACAGTCAGCAAAAATCAAAGTCATTGCTTTTTCCATCTCTCTGTGCTCATTGATATCGCAAAGCTCAAGGAAAAGTAGGTGACAAAAATCCCAACAAACTCTCAAAGTACCGGCCTCCACACTGCAGTATGTACTTGCCATTATGAATGTTTTATACACGAGATGTTCAGCAGCATGGATGCTTCATTAGCCCTGGGTTGTGCAATCCCCAAGTATAAAGTTGGCCTCATTTTCATAGGTGCTTACAGCTCATTATCAAGTCTGTGTAATCTTACATTTGCTGTACTGCTCTGTAAATCAGGCCAGCATCTTTCAGTAGGGGTAGCAATTAAAAAGGAGATGTGATGTTCAACTTGTGTGATAAATAAAACTGAATGTAAATACAACTCATTTATCACACACAGTAGGGTATATTCATGTTGTTGAATGGTTCTAACAACTGTTGGCAAACCTAGTAAAAGAAAATTATATTCTGTAGAAAACTTAAGAAAAATATATATTCAGGGATGTACACAAATATACATACATATCCTCTAGCCCCAGTGCAGACTCCACTGGTTAATCCACTATCCCAGCTTTTTATCTTCTCTCTCTCTTTAACCATTTTCCTCCAAATTTCTACTCCATAGTCTGTAGTCACTGATAATTCCCTGTATTTCTATTGTGCATCTCTGCTTTCCTTCCCCAAAATAAGACCGGCACCTCAAGTCCTTCAGCTACTTAAGGCACATGGTATCTCTACAGTACTTGGTGCATACATCACCATTACCCTCTTTCTGTGTCTTGAAGTAAGGCATTTTCTGAGCTGCTTATATTCCTGCAGAAGCAGCACTACTAGCTCTTTAAAAGATGTGACCCAAAGCAACAGCTGCAATTGATCACTGCATTCACAGTTTTAGAATTTCCCTCCTTTACAATGACTCCAGTTTCATATCATTCTGGCAGAATATTTCTTATTCAGTGAAAGAAGCAAACAGTTTGACTTACCCACCTCCATGAGATGCGGGTTATTGCTGGGTGGGAGCTTGGTATGCAAAGTGCCTTCAGTTTTGCAGCCCTTCCAGCTCCTCGGGAAGTGCTTTGCTGCCACGGCTCCACGGGGTTTTCATTGCCAGTGCCACTAGAAGGGACAACCCCAAAAGGTGCCGTGGTGCCCATGCAGATTGCGCTCCCCCTGCTTGGAGAGCTCTGGTATGGTGGCAGTGAAGTAGCTGTAGTAGAAGTCACACTTTCATTTTCCACTTGCGCAGACACAGAGTGTGTCTTATTTCTAACTGTGCTGTCAGCTGCTTCAGGAAACATTTCCTTCAGACAGATGAAGAGTTTGTTTGCAATTGCCATTATCTTAATTGTGTGTCATTTTCTTATGTAAAATCCTAATCAGGAAAAGCTCACATTATTTTAGAAACACTGACGATTTAAGAGACATATATATATTTTTTGAGTACAGTCTTGTTTTTGAAGAGGCAGTTCTCTTAACGAGAAAATATTCTCATGATTTGTAGATCATTATAAATAGTAGAAAAAAGGAAAAAAAATCAGTGAAGAGTTTGATAATAATTATTGTCAAACAGGTGCCACCATAAGTTGCATTGGGAAACAGTGACCTCTTATTTGTAAAAACTCTTTGAAAATGTTAGAAGTATATTATTATAAGTGCATTAGAAAAATAGGTAGCTTACATTTTTTCAAACTTTTATTTCATTTTGTTCAATTTGCTGATGTCCCAGATATGCACTGGAAGGAGATTCAAGCCAAAATTTAGAGATTCTGAGCTGAGACAGAATTCGACAAGGAAAGGATGACACATTCTCTCCTAATGTCCAGGTCAGACACCTCTCTGCTTCTGGTCCTATTTTGTTCAACACCACAAGTGTCTGAGGGTCATCCAATTTCATAAATTACTGTGAAAAACTCTCTGGCAGCCGTCTCAGGCAATGTCTCCAAGGATCTCCCTTGTTTCCAGGCAAAGCAATGCATAATCACAATAGTTACACACTTTTATGAACTAGAATTTTCCTGTTGCATCCAAAAATTTGACCAGTACCCCAGAGCCAACTGTTTAGAGGGAGCAAGTGATCCTGCTGAGGGCTGGGATCATAGGGGCCTCACAAGAGGCGGCGGCTCTGCCCACACGACATTGCCAATTAAAGATTTACAACATGAATTTGGATGTCTCTCTGAAGTGGATATGGAGTGGGAGCTACAGGCCTGGAAAGAGAAGGTTGGGAGAGTTTGGGGGTCAAAAGTATCTGCTGAACTCTTTTTGCTGTCTGAAAACTAAACATGAACTGGGAGGTAACACAATAGTACACTTTTCAATACTTGAAAGTTTAATTACTGGATGGCCTGGAGCTATGCATGAAGCTGCTACCTAAATTTAATAATCTAAATTAGAAGGTTAGTGTGGAATTCATTGCGCCAACTTCTGGCATTTACAACATAAGCTGAAGGCATATGCACTTAAGAAAGTAATTTGAGGCTTCTTTTTAAGGTCAACGGGAGAAGCAGAAAGTGATTCATTACACCTATTACAGACGTGCAGTTTAAAGAAGATTTACTCCCTATTTTTCCCACTGACCTTGAAAGGAAGCCTTAAGTGACCAGCACAGCTCTTCAAGTCTGCATTTGCTTAGACAAATCTCATTTTTAGGCTCCCTGCATAGACAACCTTCAGTAAAAGAAACAAAGGAGAAGCCACCTTTAGGTACTTTGAACTGTCATCTTGCTTACTACTGACCACAAAAGAAAACCAAAGACAACTAGATTTAACATTGCAGTAACATATTTACAAATTACACATCAATAATTCCTGTGTCATCATTATCACTGTTTATGTTTGCCATTGGTGACAATCTGAGAAGTCAGAATGTATTGCATATTAATTAAGTTGGTTGAAGATGTATATGAGATTTACATTACTTACAGCTAGAAAGGACAGGATTCAAAAAGACTTAAAGAAAATAGACAAATTTGTAGTGTGACAAGCAGAATATAAGAAATGAACTCTGGAGAGTTTAAACATTACCATTTTAAAATATGGATTTTATTACAGGTACTGATAACTTTGAAAACAGCAGAACATACAGAATGGCACAAACTCCCTGTGTAACCAGTGCCATCTTCCTGTCTTTGAGGTCAGCTGAGGTTGAGCACAGCTGCTTTAGTAAGAAAACACAGGTTTGTGGGTTTTTGTGAGGATGCAAAGATTTAGGTAGAAAGGTACTCATTAGAATGTAATCTTGATGTTTAAGGATAGGTGAACTTTGGAAAGAAAATTCTTAAGATGAGAGAAGTGGTAAATGCCCAGCTTCTCTTGATGTGAAAAGGAATTTTATAAGCAGTGGAAAAATGAAATCTAAGCCTATAGTGAATACAGTAGAAAATTCCTGTAAACTGCTCTGCTTATACACATGAATATGTGCCCATGGCAAAGACACCAATTTCTGTGACTTTAGAGGTGCTCTGAGAAGGTCAAAGTCATCCTCCTGAACTTGAACCTGTCAAAGGAGATAAAAGCTCTTCAATTCATAATGAGATTGAAACTTTGATGGATGCCTGTCCTCTGGGAACAGCTCACAGGAATCATGATTTTACCGTGCTGTAGAATAATCTTTGTTACTGTCAGACAAAGGGTGGATAAAACAGAGTTATGCCCGTATTTAGTGTATTCCCTTGATGCTTCGAATTGCCTTTGTGTACTACAGGCTGTAGAGTCACCTAGACTACACAAATTGCATAAATTAGAATATAAGGAAGGACAGGGTTTTCTCCCTACTGAAAGGCCTCTGAACTGAACCAGGCTAAATCTAGGTCAGTGCCTGAAAAGAATCTGTCAGCACACCACATACTTCTAACAGTTATCAGCAAAAAGTGTAAAAGCTTGGCCTACAAAACCCCAGCCCGGCTTCCAGCTGTGACCACAGTGAAAGCACTTAGAGGTTGAAGCTCTTTTTTTTAATAGACCCATTTTGACCACGTCCTCCAGATGGAGAAGGTAATGTATGTGCTGCTTTTTCCTAAAGCTTGATCCCAAAGTGTTTTTTAAGGATCCTTACACCTCAGCAGGTGGTTTTTGTGACTTGCATTGTCTGAACAGTTCACCTGTCCCTCAGCATTTTCAAGTGAGAAGATAGCTTGAACAGATGTAATTTGATAAATTAATTTCCAATTACCTCTGCTGTTTTCTACATATATTCTAAACCAGGTGATTCAACAAGCTTATCAGACACTTTCTTTTATAACCACTAGGTCATGTTTGCTGCAATTCTTATCTGTATAGAGATTTTTAGCCTAAATATACCAATTTTACAACATTAATTACAATTGTGCTATATAATTATATATTGTTTTGTTTTCTTTTCTTTTTAGGGTCAAGTATAAAAAAAAATCTTCAGAGCAGAAGTTGATTTCATCTTTTACTCATTCATAAATGTCCTGTTACATGAGTTAGATTTTTCTGCTATATATATTAATAATATTAATGGAATTCAAAGTCAGAGAAATATTTAAATGTCCGTTTGAACTCTTAGATAATATTAATATTGAATTGCTGAGAGTCATTGCTACATCTGACTTGCAAAATCCTCATCTGAGTGAATCTTTTAGAAAGACATCAATCTGAACTGAAGGTGATGAAGAATTCATCGTCTTCCATGATATACACCCTCACCATCTCACTACTAAATGACATCATTTCTGCAGTTTGAAGTCTGCTAGCTTCTTTCAGTTGTTGATTCAAATTCTGATTATGTGTAAAATCCCTTAATCCTTTTCTTGACATCAGGGTCTTGACACTTTTTAGGTAAAAGAACAGTTGAGGGAAGCAAAAGGCCACTGAAGTCTATTTGTTATCTAACAGCTTATTTGATCCCAAGCATTCCTCCTTTGACTCCTGGACTCAGTCTAAAATGAAGCCTCTTCCTTCCCCTTATCTGGAAGTAGCAACAATGGTGTTTTTCAGTCACTATTTTGGCAAACCCAACTTTCTGTTTCCTCCAGGTATTTATTTATTCAGTTCTTTGATGCCGTGGAAAATGATTTATCTCACTACCATTTAATTGTTCTTCTCATGGGACTAGACAAAATATAGATTGAAATTCATTCTCTACCATGAAAATATTGTTTAATAGAATAAGACTAACAAAAATAGTGACAAATTCTCATGTGGGCGTACAACTGTTGAAAATCAGATCCTTAAAGTACACAGTACAAATGACTAATTTTTTTAACATCTAAACTCCATTCAAAAAGAGTATCAAAGAATATTCCATTTATGTTCACATACTCAATGTGTGGGAGATGAAATTTTATTTCAGTGTTATAAAGTATTTTAAGCCAGTCTGTTAAAAAAAACACCAACCACACAAAATCAATACAAAACCCAAAAGAATAGCAATTATGTTCTACTATTCAAAAGGGTGCCAGTTACACCACATGCACCACATTTCATCATTTGCTACAGGCCATATGATAGCAACTTTATGTTTACTGTAATAACACAGAAGGCTGATAGTTTGCTGATGAGCGTTTGTCCAACTCCTAAATTCTTTGGGAAAAAACCCATTAGTATATAAAGAAACTGCCTTACCTAAATTCCGCTATTGTTGTATATTTATGTTTTTTCTCTTCTTTCTCATTAAGATTTTATGTACCATTTACAAACACATGCATACAAATTTCACACATTCTTATTTTTTTAATTGAAATATAAATACAAAGAAACAATTATCAATGAAAATAGTACACCAGTATGTGATTTTCAGGACTGCCTTCCAGTGTGTAACAAGAGCAAGTTCATACATATGTTATCTTTTGTAATTTCCTTTTCGTTTTCTCTTCATAACTTTGGTAAAAGTGAAATGCAACAGAGCTGCTACAGGATGGAAATAAAAGAAATTGTAGACAACAACATGAAAAACAAGAGAGCCTCAGACTTCAAGAGGGGAAGCGGTCTCACAATACAGTGTCAGATATTACTCTGATTCTGTATCTGAACATAACCAAAAAACAATAAGCCAATATGCATAATATATTTTGAGCATGTCTAATGTAGTAATAAGAGAATCTTAATACACAGCTTTCTACTTGCTGTCTCTGTTTTCCAAAACTGCCTTCAAATTTCCATCTGCTTCTACACCCTCTGCAGCACCCTTTTACACTTTGATTTTCCTTGTCCTCTCTAAGAGCAATAAGAAGAAGCTCTTTCAATTACTTTTTTTGGGCAAGAGTTGCAGAAATATACTTCTTTTCTTCTTTTTGGCCTTCTGGCCATGCTCAAATTTGCAGCTGCAATATTGAATAGATCTCTTTTGAGGATTAGATACTACTGCTGAGGTGACTTCTCAGATTAAACTGCCTCCTCCTCCCCTGACAATTTTGGTCTTTGAAATAAATTGGAATATTTGGGTTTGCTCCAGTTGACATTCCATTTGTGTTATCCAATTCCAGATTAACACATACTCAGAAGTTATTGCTAGGAAGGGACTTGCTACTGATAAGAAATGAAACACACTGACTGTAAATGCAATTAAGGCCAATAGAACATTAAGGAGCAAAAGATTTTTTTAAGTCCAGTTCTGTACAGTACTGCTGGTGGTCATCTCAGAAGGGTATACAAAGCAAATTCAGATTGTCGGCCATATAAAAGAGACAGAAATACATTGCGAAAATATATCTTTTCTCAGAGTCAACCAGATTTTGTTGAGTCAGGTTACTTCTACTTATTCTATGTATGCTTAGAAGATACTGGGTAAACAATAAAAATCTATTACTTATGGAGCATTTTTAATCATGATAGAGAATATTTAATCTGTTTTAGGCAAGGAAAAATTTATTAAGAATACTCTTTAAGAAATTTATTTATGATAGCAGCATAGTATTTACAACCTAAATAATGGTGCATATATTTTTGCATCCATTTCAAAGTACTACCATTATACTATGAATAAAAACTGATGTAATATGTTTTGACCTTTATTTCTGAGAGGAATTTTATTATTAACTTTAAACAGCATCAGTCTGTCGGAACTCACATTGGTTGCTGTGATTAATATAAATTCTTTCAAGCTATTTCTCCTGACCCTAGGATCAAAGAGTAGCAATAAGAAATATTTTTACTGTATTTGTGTTGTTTTACATATTTCCTGAGTGAATTTTTAAAGAAGTATAATGTTTTTATTTATTTCATTGATAATAGTGGCAGTCTCTAAGTCTGTATTACAACATATGTGGTAAAAATTTGTTTGGCTACGCAAGAACAAAGAACTACCCAGGAAGCTTGCACAGCTTTTTGACAGTGCCCAAATGCCTCTCTCAGCTATGAAGCCTGTTGGTTTCCCTGACTTTCTTTGACAAAATAGATTTCAGGAAGACAGAGAATAATCTCGAATGGTTTCTACACTTATGCACTGATGGTATCTTCAGTCCAGAATAAGCAATTAATAGACTTGAGAATTACTAAGCTCCTTATTTCCCTTGTGTAGAGGGAAGATGTAGAGATTGTCTTGCATGAATGCAAAATCCAGCCTGTTGCAGAATTTAACAAATTAGCAGTGTCCATAGAAACAGCAAGAAACTTCCCATTTAATTCCCAGTCAGATTCTATTATCTACCTTTTTGCCCTGTATGGCATTTCTAGATTAATGTGGCTGCTGGCATTAGTATAAACAGAAGCTTGGAATTTTTTCTGAATTTACCCCATTATGACAATCCAGTATGATAAAGAATTTGTACCTCTGTGAACTTTGGAAATGTTACTAAGGTACTAAACAGATATGAAAAAGCCGCAAGGGGAGATGAACTGCAGGACCAGAACCCTGGCGCTCATTAGTTTCTATTGTTTAAATGTGGGTTTCAGGTACTGAAAGAGAGCCTTCTGTCCTAACTGATGTAATGAATAAGTGCCAATGTTGTGGCTACCACTCATCACCAAGGAGAAAACCCAGCACTAGCAGATAACAATCATATACTCTACCTTCTCTGGATAAAATTTTGAAGTGCTTTTGAAAATGTATTTCACACTATTGCTGAAATGTAGGTGTCAGTCTGTTGCTGATACTTCTGCATGCTTTTCCTGACAAAAGGCACTGTTTTTCTCATGGTAGTAGCCTGTGTCTTCCATTGTGTGGTCTCATTTTGCAGCCAGCAGCTAGAAAAGTTGGACTGTTCTTAGTGAAGAATGCAATTTAGGGCATCCATTTAGTACTTGTACAACTACAGTTCTTACAGCCTCATTTCTAGCTTGTGATAATGCCCTAAGGCTTGACTAGTGATGAAAACACCATAAGGCTTTGGGAAAATGAAGGTAGCATTACAATATGTACTGAGATGTTTTATAAACAAGGATAAGCCTCCAAACAGGAGCACTGCTGTAATTGACCATACAGGACAGAAGTAGTGAGGAAACTGGCATGTTGCCTTGATGTTCTGGGGGTGATTTGTTTATTTGTTTTGCATTCGTTTTTGTTGCTCAAAATAATAATCAGAACAGCATTGTCAGAAAAAGAATCAATGCCCTGAGATTTTTATTCAATTGTAAACAAATTTGCTCATCTGTAGCAAAAATATGGAAGCATTTGCATACAAAAGCATCAGAAAAAAAGAAGAGAAAAAGTTTTTTCTCTGACAAAAACTCTCTTCACCTCATTGTTGTTGGTTTCATTTTCAGAAAATCTGGTTTTGCATCTTTTGAAACATGCTTTTTCATCTTGGTCAAGAGAAACAAGGGGTTAATTTTACTGTGAAAGATATTTATGCGTTGATTACATCTAGCAGGCAAAGTACATTAAGAAAGCAGGCTATCACAAAATTCATAGTTAATTGGCTCAGTTCAGCATTTTGTGTAAAGTCTGTCCAAGTAAAAATGTGATATAGCTTTAGAGTTTCCTTTTTTCCCTGTGAATCTAAGAATGAGCTTCGGTATTTGCGGTGTTTCTGAGTGTCATATAAACCCACAGACAATAAAACTGAGAATCAGTTTTCTGAAGCATCTATGATGGTTGCTTTTCAGCTTGTTATGTAGATACTGTGCTCTCAGGTATGCAAAGCCAGTCAGGGAGAAATTACTGAAAATACCATAGAATTATCCATGACCTTTCTAATGTAGCTCTTCTATGGACTTAGTGAAACCAACATGCTTTTTGAGCAAGTTTTTATGAGTTTCATAATAATCATTCATGGGAAAGGATAAAATATCTAGTATTTAGCTCCAGAGGTACATGGAAAATACTCTGTACATAAGTTCTAATATGAAAGAATTTATAAAGTAACAGTTCACTAAAGAGGAGCATTAATAATATGTGCAAGTAATTACATCATGTCATAAGAATTTCATTTTCTTCTCCTTTTTTGTTGTTAATTTCTCATAAGTCTCACAAGCCAGCAATGAAATCATGTTTATTACAAACTGGTGGTAACATGCAAGCCAGTAAATAAACTGTTAAAGAACCTCAGTGCTGTCAGCATCCTAAATTATCTAATATACCTCTTTAATGAATATTTTGCTACCTTTTTTTCATCCATCAGTAAAAATGCATAAAACCCTATTGAGATATGGTATACTATGCATGAAAGAAATATCAACAGCACATGAATTGGCCTTTTAATTCAACCATGTTTATGAGGCTAGTATTACTCAATGTTGCACTTGAATGTAGTTTATTAATATTGCTTCAGCTAGTTGGATATTGAGCTTTTCCCAGTCCCTTACAGAACTGGAAAACCTAGAACCACCTTTGCAATTTACTTTCACACAATCACTTCAGTTATGGGTTTGGTTGTTTGGGTTTTTTTTTTTTGACTGTGGAACTAAAACTGTTGCCCATGCAATATTAACCACCCTTACAAAATGCATGCTCTGATGGTGATAGAGGGGGGAACATAAGGGACATAAACTTTTCAGTGACACATGACCAGAAACATATGGGACAATGATAATGTGGAGGCTGTGGACATGTCAGTAATCCCTGGTTCAATCACTTCTTCAGCACAACTTGTGTTAAGTGGGAGAAATATTTTAAATTTTTTTTTGTGGACTTAGAAATATCATTGTGAGTTAGAATTATTATTTGCCCATCATAAGAGGTGATGGAACAATTGCAGTTTTGATAGTTCCCTGAAAACAATTGCAGTTCTGATAGTTCCCAATATTCTTTGGAAAATGTCAGGAAGGAAAAAAATGGGGAAATTTAACTTTGTATATTCCCTGTTGATTAATCATGGGAGAGACAGATTTTTAATTTTTTGTATCTGTCCTTGGAATTGTATGGGTTAAATCAGGATGCTGACCAGTGATTCGAAGAAAACATAGGCATAATCTTTCAGAAAATTACAAAATGTCGTTAGCAGAATGCAAAGTAGTTCATAAAATGCTCAACTACCTTCCGTTTAAGAATGAATATTTCTTTTGATTTTTATTGCTTATGATACTTTTTGATGAAAAAATATTTGACATTCAAAAATCACATCCTCAGAGACTTTGAAGATAATACAGAAAGGCAGTAAATACCTGCTTGTACTGATCTCCATAAAAATAGGATCATGCCTCATTCTGCATAGGAATTCCTTCCCTTGTGAACTGGGAGAGAATACTATTAATCAAATATGAAAAAAAAGTCTGGTGTTTGATGCAAAGTAGGATCGCACAATTTTCTCCCATTTTTTTCCACCCAGCATAATTTATAGTCCTGTGCAGTCTCAGTGAAAGAAGGTTAAGAAAATTTGGAGTTGAAATCTCAACTGCTCTGAGTTGCGGAAAATGTAATTTTCATTTTTATGTCATGAAACAAGTGTAGACCCAGAAAAATAGATTGCTTAGAACTTAGTGATTCCAACTGACATGCAATTGCCTGACTGCATTTTAAAACTACCTAGGCATTTCTTGAAATATAGTTTAGTGTTATCATTAGTCATTGATCACCAATACTAGTTATAAAGCACCTGTTTAAAGTAATTTTTGTGGAATGTATTAAGCATAAAAAAATAATATTTCCAACAGAAAGTCTCTGAAGAAAACTGCAAGGACACATCTCCAACCTCTTTATTTCATTTTGCTTACACATTTAATTTTAAATGTGTTTATAGAGATTTCATTTACTTTAGTACAGCAATGATCACTTAGAACATTACAAGCTCTGACTATTTAAGAAGTGGACAGAAGCTCAACTTCTGCAGAAAAACCTTTCCCCTTTCTGATTGTAAACTGAATGACAATTAATAATGAGAGGAAGGGTAAAGTGTTGCCTTACTTTTGCCTTCTTTTGTCCTGTGAAGCTATGTCCTACTTCCTCTTGTGAGTCTTCAGGTCACCAAAAGGCACCAAAAATGAGACAGGAACTTAGGTATATGCAGTAAGGCCACTGCGGTAAAATTAATGGGATTCACAGAGAGGAAAAGTGCCACAGGCAGCAATGGGAATAAAAGGCCATTTGCTTTCCTTTTGCAGGAAGAAAAGCCCTGCAGCCTAAAAAAAGTGCTGCTGCTGCTTTTCTTTACATCCTTTTTTTTTCTTTTTTTTTTCTTTGTCCTTCTCCTCTGTGGGAGACCAAGTGGACACAAGGTAGAGCGTTGCTCCAAAGTACAGGAGTCAAGCCAGGAGTTCAAGGAGAATTCTTAGTCCATAGTTGTGAGCCCATCCATATTACTGTTTCTCACTGGGAGTAGGTAGAAAGATAGACAGACCTACAGTGTATAGGCCTATTTTTAGACAAGCATACAGTGCAGTGACTGCTCCTATCCTCTAGGCTATTGATTAATCCACTCTGTTCTTTGTACATGTCCAGAAATACAAATTCCCTTCCCTTCCCTTCCCTTCCCTTCCCTTCCCTTCCCTTCCCTTCCCTTCCCTTCCCTTCCCTTCCCTTCCCTTCCCTTCCCTTCCCTTCCCTTCCCTTCCCTTCCCTTCCCTTCCCTTCCCTTCCCTTCCCATAATGCCAAGCAGAAGACTGGCAAATGTTTCAGCTTTAAAACCAGGCTCTGTAACAAGCTATTAGCTGTTCTTACCCCATGATACAAAACTACAGAATCTATAGTTATGTACTGCAGCCACAAATATTGTATCTGATTTCTAAGCCCTAATGATAGGTCAATCTGTGAATTACAAAAGTAACAGTATTGTTCTTTGCTCCTAAAACAGACAGTCTGGGAAACCACAAATCACCTCAGGAGCTGCTGTCAATGGCCCAATTAGTACAAAAGCAAGCAACTGAAGTCTGTAAGGTATCCAGAAAAAAAACCCCTTGTATAACATTATTGACAAATTCAATAATTTAAAGAGGATGAAACATGATATATCCCCAAATGCCAAAATTGTTTGCAATATTGATCTTTTGTATCTGCTTTCTGTTTCTCTAAAACCGTGAGGTGCAACTGGGTCACATTTTCAGGGTTTCTTCTACAAACCTAGGTTAATCCCCTCCTCCAAATATGCTACATGAGAAATTCTCACTCATTTGCAGAAAATATTTTGCATTGGATTCTTTGTGTGGTTGTTCTTTTTTAACTGAAT
This sequence comes from Zonotrichia leucophrys gambelii, assembly GCF_028769735.1. Taxonomy (NCBI): domain Eukaryota; kingdom Metazoa; phylum Chordata; class Aves; order Passeriformes; family Passerellidae; genus Zonotrichia; species Zonotrichia leucophrys. Next base: position 74,613,126 of record NC_088172.1, read on the forward strand.
ATTTTGAATGGCATTAGATGGTCTTCCAAATTACCATGGGTCAACCAGCTCTTTGATGATAACCTCCTTTTGCTGAGTAATAAAGACATGATAAGGCTATGGGATATGCTTGTATGAGATACAGTGGCCCCTGCAGTGTGCTCTGGGGATTAAGGACAAGCCTTTCCTTTTTTTAAAATTAATTTTTAAATTTTTATATTTGAATTTCAACAGTACATAGTGAATGATGGTTCTAAATAAGAAGGCTGGGTAGAGCAGCTGTTCACAAGGTAAGGAGACTGCATTCTGCAGTTCAGGTTGAAAAGTTATGCATTAGGTCTTGGCGTTTCTGCATAATCTGCCTGAAGGTAATGGAGATCCTCCTCACTTTTTAACTGGTACCAGGATTATTTTACCCTGAATGTAAGCTGCCTCTCTGCTAAGCCCTACCTACACCAGTGTTTCTTCTTTTGTTTGTGAAAGTATCTGGAGGCACATCCCACTGCTCTTTCAGATGAGCTACATCAGATGTCTTTCCCAGCCAGTTATTTCAGTTCTTTAAAAGATATGTTTGGGAAGAACACTGGAGGACTATCAGTTCACAGCGACTGACTCTTTACTCATAAGGAGTATGTCAGTTGGTTAGTGTTTAGGGTTCAAAGAGCAATTTTTACCTTTTTTATTATGCTTTCTTGTCTCCATTTTGAACTGCTTTACAGCTTGTATTACAAGAAGAAGTTATTTAGGTTTACTACTTTACTAGATTTGGAAGACATATTTATTATTATTAATAACCTAATATTAAAAAAATATTCAGTAAAGAATTGTGCAAAATGGATTGCCTTAACATTCGTAAATATTAGTTTCCTTCCGTACATTACTAGTAGAGAAAATTAAATATAGAACTTTTACAGAATTTAGTTCTTCCTTTTGAAATGATAGTGCTAAAGTTTATTAGAAGAGTGTTGAAGGATATTTCAAAATCAATATCAATATTTCAATATCACTACTTGTAAGTAGTGATATTCTCATTTTGAATTGCGAATTCCTCACAGTGGACTGAAAAAGTTTAATTACAGTTTGAATAAAGAAACTCTGCTTAGGGAGATCATTATATCACAGGCACTAATGCTAAACTGTTAGCTAAATGCTATACTCTTTTCTCCAGCCTCTCTGTTCAATCCTCAGTCCATTTTTCTCGTAATCCAGCTAGGAGGTTCTATAATGTTGCTCAATTCTCTTCAGGCTAGGCCATGCTCTTTGTTTGCCATGCTCAGACTGGGCCCCTCTTGTCATTAACAGACTTGATAATGACTTGAGGCTCACTTCAGTCAAGACACACCCTCAAGGCAGGCAGCAAAGGAGGAAGTGCTGATCTTCTCTCTCTGGTGACCAGTATTAGGACATAAAGAGATAGAATGAAGCTGCATCAGGGTAAATTCTGACTGGGCATTAGGAAAATGTCTCACCCTCCCTGTGAGAGGGTGAATCACCAGGCTTCCCAGGGAAGCAGTGACAGCACGAAGCCTGCCAGAGTTCAAGGTGCAGCTGGATGACATTTAGCCATACTGTTCACTTTTAGGTAGTCCTGCAAGGAGCAGGGATTTGGACTTGATGAGCCTCATAGTCCCTTCCAACTCAAGATATTCTAACATTCTATATAATACTGAGATTAGTTTATTGATTTTGACATGGTGCTAGCCAGTGAGTACCACATTTGCCTAAAGTTAGAGTTATAGGAAAAGCTCTTGAAGTTGCCATGGAACCAACAGAAGGAACTTATGTTTGATCAATACTTTGATGGATGTAGCATTTATGGGATAGCCTCAAAACAGTATGTACTGAATTACAGAAAGATAAACCTGAGTCTTCTCTAAAAGCAAATTCTTGTCTCTTCTGGTGAAAACCCCCCGACTGCCTCCACTCCTAGAAAGACAGTCCTAATTAACTCCTACTTTGTAATTCCCATTATCAGAAATAATATTCGATTTCTAAACATTCTTTCCTTTTTGAATGGACTCTTCTGTCTTTTATGCCTTGATGTTAAGACACAGGTTCAAGAAGAGAGAATCTTTTCTAGTTCTGGTTCCCAACCCCCCAGAGGAAATAGACAGAAGAAGCCTGTGAAAACTCTGTTTGGTATGTGACATTTATGTGTTTTTAACCTATATAGTTCCTTAGAATTTCATGTGAGCTCTAAGAAGTACATAATGAGCAAACTGTGTGAATTAGAAGTGCAAAACGGTCAGTTATGGATGGATTTTTACAAGAAAGGAGGAAGCACATTCCTGGTACAAAATCAATCCCTTGTAAATTCTACTTCTCTACCAAAGCATGGAGCATATTAAAGCTCTTAAAAGAAGATCCCTAAAGTGGCCTTACTTTGATTTCTTATAACGTTTCAAGAATTTGAATCTGTAAATTCTAGAACACCTGATAAATTTGGTTGATGGGTTTAAGCATTTATGTAACTGCTTCAGGTTTTTCAGCTTCTAACTTTCATTACATAAGAGTAATTAAATACTTTATAGAAGGGAAGTCGAGTACTGCAAATTAACTGGAAAACAAACAGCAATAACCCAGTATACCTACTAAATACTAAGATACCTTGCACTGCATCCATCTTTTCTACCTTTTCCTCAGGACTGTCACAATTGCAAATGTTTTCTGCATGAAAAAAATCTTAGTGACGCATCTAGGGATTATCTGAATCCTTCTTGTGCAGAATAAAAAGGGATCATATGCACCACAACAATTTTCAGAAAAGGGTAATACATACTTCAACATTCAATAGCTTGAACATTTGCAGTAATTTCCAGGCTTTATAGATGATCAAAATTCGACTTTGAAAAAGTTCTAATTATTTTCAATTTTCAGTCCCCTAAAAAAATCTGGATTTTTTCCTTTCTAGAGTAGAGTGCACAAACTGTGATGACTGCAGCCCCTCCTTTGCCAGTTTTCCAACTTCACAGGGGTTTTAATATTTCATTTCAAGAAGATTTGGTTTAAGCTATTGAGAGTGTTTATGAGGAAAATGAACTCTTACCCTAGAATACATTTCCTGTTGATTTTATTAGAATGAAACACATTTTGTACCAGAAGTCAGCAAAGTTCAGCAGGAGCGCATCTCATATATCTTACATTGTGGCTGTGACAGGTTGGAGCTATGGCAATTCTGCCCGGCTCTGCATACAAGGGCCTAACCATATGATACAATGGAGGAAGCACTGCTTGCAGAGATAATATTCATGCTCCCTCATTCAGCTTTTGTCTTCCAGTATAACCTCACTCCAAGTGAGGGTACAGCCAAGTGAGGATGAGCTAAGACTGTTTCTTTGAAGCTGTGGCTCTAAAGGCAAACATATCATGTCTATTTATGCTAATCTGATCCCAGAGTTCATATAAGGGAAGACTATCCTATATGCCAAGGATCTCAGACAGCTTCGGTCCTTTCTGAACCACAGTCATCGATGATTCAGCAAAGTGTTGGTCACTTTGGTCACATTAATACAACTGCACAATCACTGCATATTCAGATGGGTAAAATTACCTATGAACCAACAGATTTTCTGGGCAGCTCCAGCATGTCCCCTTTTGAATATGTTAAATGTAGTAGAAATATATGTATGAGGAAGAAAAATAGTTTTAGGGCAGAGAAAAAGGCTACATCATTCATCCTTCCTCATTTTTCTGAAATGTGACACACTATACACATATTTGTTTCAATCTTCAAACCAACTACTGCTTATTGAGGTGAATAGTTTTTAGAGACAGTGTATTGTCAACTTTGACTCATGTACCCCATATAATCAGGAAACAAAACTAAGCCAGATGAGAACTACACCAATGAAAAACCTAACCTTGACTGTTAGTATTTGCATTTGTTGCCTCCTTTGAACTAGTTTATCTTGGTAGGAAACTCTTCTAGCCCTCTAGCTGTAAATCTTTTTGTGCTAGGAATCTGCTTCATTTTTGTTGTCTAGGTAGATGCACTTAAAAAATTTATTTTTGCCTTGTATTGTTACAATCCACAAACTAGTACATATTGCTTTCTTTTTATCACCATCTTATTACATGTGGGTTTTTTCCTGTTAGCATTTGGCACTGATAGTTATTAATTTCCACCTCCTTCAAACAACAGTTGACATATTCTGCATTTTTGTTTTTCTGTACCCTAATTCTCCTTCACTCTGTGTTACTTTGTGAAATAGCATCAGGGCTGTAAAGTAATCAGGAGTTTGTAATGCAGCTGTCAACATCACATAATGAATTTGCCAAGTCCTGTTGAGGTTGTACCTCTGTGACAACACATCTATGATATTTTCAGCACCCTTGCTGATACTTATGCTACTAAAGCCCTAGCAGAGAAACATAGTGAAATCCTTTACTGCATAACCACTGGGCTGAAATTTTGTCTGTAGTGTGCAATCACTAGCACAAAACCATGGTGCTTTATCTGGCTAAAGAGTGGAATGAATTACACAGATCTTATCTCAATCTTAGGTCTTTTACAGGCTACTTAATAACTTTTGGCATGTCTTCTTTGTATCTCAAATTTTATCTGCTAAAATGGAATAACTGCTTCCTTTCTTTCTCTGATCTCTGACTTGTTTATTCAGATAGAAAGCTCAAAAGGCAGAGACTATCACTTATATCTATGCAAAACCTTGTACAAAGAATCCCAAGATCTCTGTCACAGCAAATGTGAATGAGACAGTGTCTGTAAGTTTTTAAATTATACCTGAGCCATAATGTATGCTCGGCACCGATTAGCAATAACCTTTAGAAAACTTGTCCTGAAATGTTCATCGTGTAGGTAATCTTCTGGGCCAGTCAAGCTTTATACAAAATACACTTATTTGCAAGGACACGATTGTCTGTAACTCAAACTACTCTAAATCCAGGCTGTCATGGTCTATTCTTCTTCTCTCCTGCATCAGCCATGTGAGAACATTGTCCTCCAACTCTGCTCTTCTCTGTGTAGCTGGTCTGATTTAAACACAATGACCCCAAATGTTGTTAGATCAGCTGGGCCATGATACAAAGATAAGTTTGTAGTTAAAGAATATGTGTCATATTGCCTCGTGGGTCTTATTTTATCTTATTTTAGGGGCTGTAACACCAATAAATATCTTTCTGGTCACACAAGGAAGTCTGATATCTGATGTAACACAACATAACTCTTATGGGGAAGAAATGTCTTTTGTGACATAACTTTCTGCTTTCTCTCAGTGAAAAATATTTCAGCAAATAATGACCCTTTCACCTGTATTTCACTAGAAGCCACCATCCAAATGCTTATAAACCCTTCAGTGAAAAATGTTTTAAATCAACTGTATCTACAGGAGACAGGATGGCACAAATATAGATGAATCATTTTTTCCTCTAAGTTTTACTGCACTTAGAAAACATGTTGTGTTAAAGCTTCTAATAGTTTGCAGTTTGACATTATTTAGAAAGTCCTGAGCTAATTTCCAAAAGGCAGTTATAATTTAGGTAATTTTCCTAAGTTCAGAGTAATATCTTCAAAAATTAGGCAGCATATATTGAAAATTAATTTTCTGTGTTTAAAAAGTTTTGGATTATTTGAAAGTATACTCTTTTGTACGGTAGAAAAATATTTTTAAGTAAAAAATGTCTTATACGTAAGATTTCTTTGGATAATTTCTTTTTTAATACTTCTTGTGCTGAAAATTTTACTAAGTACAAAAATACACTACAGAGATACTCTGCTATTAAAAAAAAAGAAAAAAGTTTTTGTGCTATTTTGTTCATTTCGAAAGACACTTCTTTCTTCGCACCATATTAATCTTTGTGAGAATATACTTATGGGAGGTTTCAGAGTGCTGATTTAGAGACTGTTATTTCCTTACATTGCCCTACCAATCCATCCTCAAAACAATATTCACTAATGTTTCCTTCTCTTTGTCTTACTTCCCCCACCCCCGAATTGAATTGACTTTCTCTGCATTCTTTTTGTTTGTTTGTTTCTGTAGTAGCATACAGGCATTGGAACATACTGCTCAGGGAAGTGGCAAAATCACCATACCTGGAAGTATTCAATAGGTATGTGGATGTGACACTTGGGGATATAGTTAATTGGTGAACAAAGTGTCAAAGGTTTGATTGAATTATCTTAGAGATCTTTTCAAACCTTAATGATTCTATGATTCATGAAATGTTGTTCAATTTTTTCTCTCTTGTTCCTCTCTACACCTCAAATTCTGCAGATGTAGAGAATTTTTCCCTTGTTATCAACCAACATTTATGTATGTGTTGAAAACAGAAATGAAAAAGCATTCCTCTACCCCTGAACAACTGTAAAAAACATGTTCCTTACCGTGTTTTTTGTCTGCTGACTGCCACTTCTCTGGAACAATTTTAACAACTCACTGCAGAGCAAGACCCCTCGAGAGCTCTGATCTTGTCAGAAGTCTGCTTATTGAACTTAGCTGCAACAACCAGATAAATTCAGCATGAAAAATTCAAGCTGAGATAGATGTGAACCTCCCCAAGAAACAGACAAAAAAACAAGCCAGGACCCTTCACACAAATGTAAAGGGTCCCATTCTCACAGTAAGTGGACACCTATTACTTACTGCAGATTTATTTTAAATAAATGTAGGCCAAGTTTTGCCCCTTGGTTACAGGTTCATTATACAACTATTTTTGTTTCATGACTCCGGTGGGGACATAGAGGTGGAATAGAGGACAGAATTTGGCCCAATTAGTATGTGCCACTAATTAATATTATTTTAAGGTGCAAGATGAAATCTTGTCTGGCCAAGATTATTGAGGTTCAGAACTGAAAATGTTCTTTGGCTGTGTATGGATGGGTGTGGGGGAAGGGATGAAGGAGAGTGGAAAGAGCAAAGGCAGAATTTGGTTTGAGATGGAAGATATCATATAATATCTCACAATCCCTAGTGAAAGTGAGAGCGTCCCAGTCCCTGCTGGTATCCATGCAGCCCATGACACATCCAAGGGGCCAGTTTAGCACCCTCTTACGTCACATGGAGGTGAAAAGGAGGCCATAGGAGAAACATTCTAGGCCTGGACTTCTAGGTGAAGTGGTATTTTGATGATACTTACAGAATAACATTTTGTTTCAAATGGAAGATGGATTAATTGATGTCGCAGGTATTTTTTATTTGGTTTCTGAAGGAAACAAAGTTTATGTAATTATACTATTTTTCTGTCGATCCCAGTCTGTTCTGGAACATGCCTTATTTCAGCCAAATCTGACAGACAAGAGATATCGCAAGACTAATGATGTTGCTAACACATGGTTGTTCTGTGTTAGGGTATGTTATGTGTTTGTTTATTTGTGTTTGTGGAGGTTTTGTTGTGTTTGTTTGGGTTTTTGGATTTTTTTTGTTTGTTGCTGGTTTTTGTTTATTTTGAATCAGAGATCATGAAAAGAAGAAAAAAATTGAAAGGTTAAAATTCTATGCAAGAGACACAGAAAAGTTTGGTTAATAGTTGAATTCAGAAAGGGAGGGCTAAAGCAGGGAACATTATGAGTATTAGATGATGTTTCCATGTTATTTCTGAGTTAGGTGTCAGATGTGTTCATAAGCTGAAACCTGAAGCATCTCCAACTCCAAAATTTCCCTTTAACTTTAGATTTGACCCTCCCATTTCATACTTGTGACTGCAATTCTTGCCCAAAATTTGAAGATAAAGGTATAAAGGTTTCATATTGTGCTGCATAGGATTTGACAAAGCAACAATGCACAAATACTTTACAAATCTCCATGTAGCAGTTTAGCTTTTTCTTACTTTTTTCCTACTGCACATCTAATGACTTTTACTATTCTGACCTTGTGCTTGACAATGCAGGACATTGTACTCTAGGGAAAAAAAGATCTCTTTTTTCTTTCTTATTTTTTTTCCCTCTCTGGTCCTTCTCTATTGAAAATCCATGTTTTAAGGATCAGCAGCTGCTTCCAGGATGTAGTAGCAGATAGGCTTGGCGACATGGCCAGCATATCAGCATAGAGGAAACAGCCTGCTGCAATGGGTTTTTTCTTTGTGGGCTGATAGAATTAGGGGGGCTAGGAAGGAGCTGGTGTTTTGGTAATTCTAAAAATTGTTTGAAAGATGATTAATTTAATTTGGAACAAGCCAGTGTTATTGGGAGGTTAAAAAGATCTGCCCATTTGAGTGTTTTTGTCAATTCCTAGATGAGAAAGCAAGTTGAGCTGAGCTGGGTAAGCAGGTGACAGTTCCCTTCCCAGCTGGCTGCCAGGCCCAGCACTGCTGCTGGAGCTGGTGTCACTCACAGCCCTCTGACTGGACAGCAGCTGAAGCCTGCAAGGCAATTGCTGCCTGCTGTTCTGGTCAGGTGTAGTACATTCTAAAAAGTGGGTCAGTGCTTGTATGCAGCCCAGCTCTGCATTAGAAATTAGTATTTTGTAAGGAGGCTTTAAATCTATTACAGGAGCATACATGCAAGGATTGCTATGCAGCCAAAATAAAGTTTTATTATAGGAGTTTTTATAGTTTTAGGTATATGCCATTTGCCGATAAAAGGTCTAAGGTTCTTCTAGATATGTTGAATTGCTGGAACCCCTTCATTAAAAGAAATGTGTTTAGAAAGCTGGAGCACAGGGAAGAGGTCCTTTAAAACTTATCTAGATAAGATTTTTGGGAGAAATAGAAGCTGTCTTTTTAAAAAAGTAAATCTGTTGAAGCCCTACCTACATGTTTCCACTTATATCCTAATTTTCTTTGTATTGGCCTGAGTTAACTCTGCCCCCTACAGCATTCATCCTGTTGGTATAGAAAATGGAAAATTCTGTAGATTGCTTTAAAGGAGTTCCTCTGAGTCTTGATAAGATGGACAGCGAATTGAAGAAAATTGTAGCCTGAACCATGGTAAGGGAAAATCATATAATGATATGCATGACTTGCATCTATTGCTAATTATATAAGTGTGATGTTTGTAATTTCAGTCATCCTTGCTGCTGTAGTCATCTGCGCATGGAAGCAAAGGGCCCTGACAGGAGCAGGTGTTTGAGTAATTCTGAAAATTGAATGGAAGAGAAAGACAGCAGTTTAATCCAGCTCATAATCCAGCCAATTGGAATTGCTTATCTACTACAGAACTGATTGAATTTTAATGAGTTGAATTATCTTTGAATTAAGTTGGTTGATATGGTTGTGGTTGTTCGAACAAAACTGGGGGGGTTTGCATAGATCTAACCTGGAAATAAACTGGAACCCAAAATCTGGAAAATAGCTCTTTACTCTTTTCAAATTAGATTAATAACCATGTATTCACTAGGAACTGACATTGTATTCTTAGCTTGTTACTTTGCCTGAGTAAAATTTTTAGGAAAACACAAAGATTTATAGTCATTAGATCACATTTTCCCACTAGATATCTTTTCTGCTTGGGGTCAGCAAGCAAGATAAGCTTAGCAAGTATAGCTCATTTGCATGATTTTAACAGACTTTTTTCCAGGCTTCTTTTTTTGCCTTATCTCTCTCATTCCTAGTGAGAGTAGGACTGGGATAATAATAATGTTGGCAGTAGTAGTAGTAGTAGAAAGCAGCACACCTACATGTCAAAGAGGGTGTTTGGAAAGAGGCGCAAACTCTCTCTTTATAGCCTAGAGACTAAAAGCAACTTTAGGACTCCATTATCTGCCTGTCCTGGATAGGCAGAAAGAAGTTCCTCTGGCAGATGATAACGAAATGTAGCTAGGGAAGGTAGGATAAATGAGCCCTACCAAATAGCTAACATATGTTTTAAAAAAATCTTAATCCAGTACGGATGGGGGAATGAGACAGCCTTGTACTCAAGTTCAGTGGCATATTGATTCTGTTACTGTATTAAGGGATGGGGAGCAAAGCAGGTGGCAACTGCAGTGACACTAATAACTTTTCTTTATTAATATTTGCAAGCAGAAAAACCAAGGAAGATCAGAAGGATAAAGAAAAGGTTGAAGTGCTTCATGTACTGCTAGAGATACAATGTGAAAATTCATATGCAAAAGCAGCATAAAGCAGGCTCTCCTGATTTATAGCACATGCAGTTTTTCTAAGAACGCCATATATATGGATGTATATGTACACCTGTTGGGATATTATATATTTGAAGAAACATAGAGACTCTTTTGTTTTCTCTTCTTTTCCTTTCTTCTGACTGAATGTTTGTATTTATTCCAGTCCTTTGGGAGTAGGTCCCTCTATGAGCATATAGAATTCCTAAATGGGCATCTGCAACTAAAGTTCAGTTCAGCACATCTCTAATCAAGTTATTCTGTGTGAGCTTAAAAGTGCTGCAGCTGGGATGTGCCATAGATTAAATCTCAGTGCCTTCCAGTGTGTCCTGCATGCAGCAGGATCACATAGGTCTCATTCTTGATCCAGGTGTTTTGAGGCTGTATTGACAATTCTGGAAATATCTACATTTCCTAACTGAAGAAACTAGAAATTTATTAGAAAGAAAACTGCAAGTCCTTTATACTGGTGAGTTAAAAGTATATAATATTGACAGTTCTGGTTGTTGGTATTTTGTTACACTCTTTTTTGTAGTAGTATTTAGGTAAGGATTTTGAAATTGTCCTTCTAGGTTTAGAAGAAGATACTGTAATTTCTGCTACTGTTCAGTTTATTCTTCCAGCATTTCACAGAGATACTAGTATTATCTATTAATAATAATCCTCAATAATGAGTTGTGATGTGAGTTTTGCCTTTATCTTTGGAATTTAGACAGGAAAAAATTAATTATCTGTCTGGTTTCTGACCCATCTTTTGCAGTAATACACCTTAAGTCCAATCACAAGGATATTTTAAATTTGCCTTTTGATCAGATGGAAGCAAAGCTCACTGTAGATCAAGTGATTAGCAGAGGGCACTTCTGTAATTTTCTCAGAAATTTGTCTAGTTGAACTTCTTTACCATTTAAAGGCTATTTTCAGTTAACTGCATTCAAGTGTAGACCTCTAGTTCAGCATCCCTTTATCAGAATAGCGACATCAGTGTAGTTCTGTAGCAGGGGAAAAAAATCTGCAGATGCTGATGTATCAATTGTACATACTCACAGAGACACCTATTTCCAAAGGACTGGAATACATGCAAACACTCGTCTGATGACAAATATTGACTAGGAAACTAAAATGTTGTTCTGAGCTCCAGTAAATATTTCTTGATGCACAGTGTGAGAAAGTTTTCTTGTCTATGCCTAATATAGCTTTACAGAGTGTGTGGGCAATTAGCGAGGTGGCTTTTCATAGTGTGAAAAAGGAAAGTCCTTTTTTCTGCTGAAACACGTTTGAGCTAAATAGCAACACACATCAACTTCTACTAAAAGAGGTGGCAGCGGACTATAGAAACCACCCTAGAAGGTCTTTTTATTTTATGAGAGAAATCCTAGATACCAGGGATCGACGAATGTGGGCACCCCAGCGACCCTGTCCATCGGGACCACAGAAGAGATTCGATTTCTGAGCTCCGGTGCTGGCTGAGCCGCTGCGGCGGCGGGAGCTTCCCGGCGGGACTCGGACCTGGACCGGAGCCGAGCCGGGGCTTTCGCCGGCTGGTCAGGCGAGGTGCGCTCCTGGCTGCCCCGGCGAAAGGGCCGCCAGCTAGGTCTGCTGACGCCCGAGAGAAGCGGGAGCCCGTGCCCAGGGAGGGAGGGGACGCGGTGACGGCGAGGTGCTGCGGAGAGGCCGGCGCGGTGGCCCCGGCGGCCGCAGCCCCGCAGCCCCCGGCGGACGCGGCGGGGCCGGGCGGGGCGGGGGGCACAGCCCAGCCCGGGATGGGCCGGGCAGGGCAGCGGGCGGCGGCGCCGGGAGCCTCCGCCGTGGGCAGATCGGACAAAGGCTTCCAGGAGAGGGAGTGGCAAGCGGCCGCCCAGCCCTCGGCGGGCTGCGGGCGGGTCGGTGCCGCCGGGACGAGCGGGGAGCGGACGAGACAACTTCCCCAGGGGCACGGGGGGCCCCAGGAGGGCGGCGGCGGCTCCTGTCAAAAGGAAGGGGCTCTCCCGTGCCGCTGGCTGCTCCCCCGAAGGTGGCTGCGGGGAGGGGAGGCGGGGGAGGAGCCGGGCTCATCCCCGGGCGGGCGGCGGCCCCTCCACTGCGCCAACCTGCAGGCGGGCTGGAGGCGGCAGCCCCGCCCGGCCTCGGCTGCCGGGGCCGCGCCGCCCCTCGCCTCCGTCCCGGGCAGAGCCGCAGGCAGCCGCTTCCCGCTGCGTCGGTCCTGGACTGCAGCTTCCTGGCGGCCGGGGCAACAAGCAGCGGCATCTTGGAGCGTCTTCTTTCCCGAGTGCCCCTTCATCTCTCCCAGCCCGCTCCTCCCTCGTACCTGCAGCCTTTCTTTCTCCCTCCACTCCTACCTTATTTCTGCTTCTCTCCCCCTTTTCTTACCATTTTGTGGTTTTAAGGGTTTTTTTGATTTCCTTCTCTTTCTTCTTCCCCCATCCTGTTCCATTTTGGACCATCTTCGTTTAGTACCTCTTAATTTCTTGATTTCTTCTGATTTTTTTTCCTTTGGACTTTGCCTTGTCATGTCAAGATGGAAGTCAGGCATGACTGGCTCTCCTCATCCCCCCATGAGGGCTTCGAGCAGATGAGGCTGAAGAGCAGACCCAGGGAGCCTTCCCCAAGCCTCACCAGAGTAGGTGCGAACTTCTACAGCACTGTCAAGCAGCAGGACTACAGTGCCAGTGTCTGGCTGAGGAGGAAAGACAAACTGGAGCACGTAAGCCAGCTTCTTTTTCCCCCCCACTTTTTTTTTTCTTTAATTTCTGGACCTCTGTCTAGGTACTCTGTTAGGCTGTCTGCCAGCTGGGACTCCAGAAGAAAAGTGTTGCTCCAGTAGTTGGGCATGGCGTTTCCCAAATGATAGAGAAAGGAGCTATTTAGAGGTCCCATAGTGGTCAGATCTGAGGTAAATGGGATGCCAGTACTATTTCAAACTACATGCAAATCCCCTTCTAACTGGAAATATTTTTTAATGTTCTTGGCTGATGCCTTCTTCTACTTCAGCAAATTCAGCACTGATGTGGGAGGAGAAAGATTGGGATGGTGCAGATGGAGGTTAGAACATTTATCTCATGGTGATTATAATGTAGTTCTAGAATAGCTTAAAAATAGCTGCTGGTTGGTTTTTTATTTGTTTTGTTTTTAATTTTAGATGTAATTTTCATTCTCCCCCTCCCCCATCTTTTTCTTCTCCATGCATGGGACTTTGAACATACTCTACCTATGGGGGGTAGAGATTTCCTTCAAGACTTTTCTTGCTGCAGCAGTAGTACATGACTTAACTGTGTTTGAAGCCACAATAGGACTGAGACTGTGGATAGCTCTAGTGAATATTTTATGAGAATTTAAGGTGCTTCAAAGTGTTCCTGTCTCAGATGATGTTTGAAAGCAATCTTCATGTTACTTGTAACAGAAAGGAAATGGATTGAGATGACCTGCATGCTATGTAAGTTTCCTGAATAACTTATTAGGTGAAACCCATTGTTAGAGTGTACTGTACAATCAAGGCAGGAAAGTAGCTGCATTTACAGGGATGCAAAAGAATGTGGATGGGCTTGCATAATGCAACAGTCTGCTATTCTTTACATTAGTGAGTAATTTGCAATCACAGTCACATTGACTTCAAGAGGCACAGGAAAATATTTCTTCTGGTACAGCCACCTCAAGTCTCTTTGAATAGAAATGGTCTGATAAGAAGGATAAATTGTCTTTATTACATGAAAATCCTAGATGGCACAGTAGAGTCCTTTGAAGAGGAAACCTGAAAGAAGGTCCTTTACCAAGCAGTTCATGGACTGTAACCCCCCCTTCCCCCTAACCTGCAGAGAGTATTTTATCTCTCTTAGTGAAATCTTAAACTTGAGTTGTTTATACTTCTGGGGAAATGACAAGAACTGATGATCTTTTGGAAAGATCACATTTCAAATGTTGAAGAAGGTATTGAATTCCATCTGCCTTTTAACACAATTTTGTGATTCTTCACACTGACAACAAAGCTTCAGTAGTAAGCTTGTAAGTGTTCTCCCACTGTCAATCAAGAATAAAGGTCAGTGCCTTATCTCAGTACAGCTAAAACATTGATAGCACAGAAATCTGAGCTGTGTCTTTTGTAACAGATTTTGCTACATGTTGATATCTGTGATCAAATTAATAATTATTAATTGCAGGGGGGATTAATCTGTCAACAGTTTGGTAGCTGAATGGTCAGATACCTGTATATTAAACCTTATCACAATATTATCAGGAAGAAAGAAAATAGACATTAACTTGTTTAAAGATTGAAAGTGCAAACCCTTTATTTCATGTGTGATTTTGTTGCTGTTTTTTTTTTCCTTTGGTTGTTGTTATTCCTGTTGTTAAGTCAGTATTTTGTCACAATAGTTGTTTTCAATATCCCTGCAGCATTTGTGTGAAAAGCTCTCTGTAATGCATGTTCTTCTGGGAGTTTCCCTCTCATTTGATGCAGTTATTTTTACTCCCACAGCCTATTTGAACAATGCAAGGAGAAAAAAATTGGAGCATTGATATCCCTTCCTTGCCATAAAATATTTATTTAATTTACATTTATTGTGACTACCCCAAAGGACACTGATATGCCAACAGCAGATACATTAAAATACTTTTTTTATGGTTTAAGGCAACTGCATTACTTATGAGTGTTGTAACAGACAGGCTATTGCATAAATAGAAATAAAATGTCTGTTTATTTATAAATTCTATTTTGCTTATACAGTTTTAGAGCAAGTTTGTTATTTTTTGTTTTCAGATTAATTTTTGAGGGTTTGGAGTGTTCTCTTGCTGGAGAAGTTATTTCCTACACTCCACTCTTCCACTCCAAGAGACAAACCAATTTCTTTGAGATGCATCATTTTGAATGGGATAGTCATTGACATATGATCGCTTATGGCCAATAATGAAGATATTCATATCCTCCATCCACCTCACAAAGTTTGCACAACATTTCATTACAGCTCCCTCTGAGATAATCATGTTACTTGAAAGCTGCAAAGAAAATGAAAATCCAAGGAGTGAGCATTCATGGAGGCACTGAATTTAAGTGTATAATCCTAGGCTTGATGCTGCACAATGACAGGTTAGCCAGAAGAGGGGTGTATAGTGAGTCAAGGTATACATGAACACATTTTGAAGTCTCACATGTACTCTTTCAGCATTGTGGAGGACACTGAGTTTTGTTTCATTGAAATGATTTCTTAAATTGATTTCAGTTGTAAAAGGGATGAAACTGGGCCAGCATATTTTGTTCCTTACTCACAGTAAGACCATGTAGGCCACAGTATGTATTTTATACTGACTTTTCGTTGAAGTGAATAGCCTAACTTAATCACATGCAATCCTTACTAATGCACATACAGTTTGATGGGTTAAAAAACATATTCTGAAGCCAATTTGTATCAAATTGTTTATGTAAAAAGATTCTCAAATATAGAAACAGTTTGTTTCTAGATCTCAAAACTGTAGCAAAGTTGTGGGTTTTGCTCTTGTGGTTTTTGGTTTGTTTTAGGCATTTTTGTATACAGATGTCAATTTGAGGACTGTGGTAAGGAGGTTCAAGAGTGTGGTAAAGAGGTTCAAAATTCAAGTACTTTACCTCTTCTGAAAGCACAGAACAAGTTCAGATGCACAAATATGATCAGGCTTCTTTAAAAGTGATCAATATTTAATTATTGACTGACCATAGAGGAAGTAAAAATCTGTAACATCCTGCTGGTGTCTTGCTAATTAATTGTTCTTCGAATGGATCTTAATGTAGTGTGGCTTATTGGCTAGCTGGTTTTGTAGAGCTTTCTTTATCCCAGTACCAGCAACACCGATTGTACTATAAAATATTTGAACATAACCCACCTCTGTTCTTTTGTGAACTCAGATGCTGTATTTAAGATTAAATGAATTTGCTGTAACATGTTTGAAGGCCCAATGAGGAGTTTTTGCTGAAGTGAGGCCTCAGGGTACATGCATGCTCTACCCAGTGTGCTGAAGAGGCATACTGTTAATGGAGGAATTTGAAAGAGATGTGAGGAACTCCAACACTGTAGATGTGACTGCAGTCATGTTGCAAACATTTGCCTGAAATCCCTGCAAAGCTGAAATTTTTCAGATTCTATGTATTTGCTTCAGCTAGTTCCTTGTGCCTCTTCGTGAAATTGTTTGCCTGGTATTGGAAGTGTTGGAGAGAAAACGGATGAATGAAATATTCTTAAATTCTTCTTTGCATAGTGGTTTTCAAATTTTTTTTTCTTTCTCTTTGTCTGGTGTTGCCTTATTTAATTAAATGTGAATTCATTAAGAGAAAAAGAAGGAGGTAGGGATTGGTGAAAAGTAGCTAATGTGGTAAACTTTAGCTGTTAGGAGTTACTGGGTCTGGTTTAATTTGCAGCAGCTCTCCATCATGTCTCTGCGTCCCACAGTAATGATGGTTATTGAATAGCTGCTTTCCTGGTACCTCAGCAAAGAATTCTAGAGAACTTAATTTTAAATAATAACAGCTTCAAAACTGAACAGATTTCTTTCTAAGCTACAAGATATAAGCTTCAAGCATATATTTGTTTTTGAAAAATATAGGTATTCTTTCTCAAGGATGTAGTGGTAGTCTTTCTCTAATAACATCTAAATTTAATTATTTGCTTAATTATTAAAAGATTTAAAAAATTCTCTTTTAAGAAACTGGTTCAAAACTAACTTTTGGGGAGACCTGTCATCAGGACAGTGTTAATTCCTGGCAATCCTCAGTCTGTTATTTTTGAAGAATCATAATTAGGCGAAGTTATTGACAATTATTGCATCCTTTTTTGGGTTTTTTTTTGCTGAAGATTTGATCAGCAGCAAGGGCAATGCTGGAGATTTTCTGATTCTAAGTGCTGTTATTTGACCAGTTGATGTTGTTGCTCAGCACACTGCTGTGCCTTGGCAGCATTGCTACCCAGGGAGAAGAGTGGCCATGAGGTACAGGGATGGCAATGTCACTTGGCAGCAGAGGCAGATATCTAATATGCAACTGTTAGGCTTAAGACTGTTTACAAAAGTGCCTGACAAGCGTGACCAGAATATTTCTCAGAGCTGCATGAGCAGATCATAAATAAAATACAGCTTTAAGTCACCTGTCATAATACCTTTCTAAAAGTTGAAATTCCAAATCCCATTTTGCCAGTTCGTTTTATTATTCAAAAATTAGTAAGTCTGTTAGGCAGCTTTTGTTTTTCTCTTCTTTTTTTATGATATTGGAAATTTTTAACAAAATCATTGTTGGACAGTTTCCAAGTGCACTTCTACTCTTGCATTAAAATTAACAGTAATGTTAAAAGTCATAAGACAGATTTGTAATCTCCAGAAGGATGACAGGAAGACACCATGTGCATGGCTATAGCCTGCAACACCTAAACAAAGAAGGTGGACATAATTTGATGTAAAGCACATAGTAGGAGTAGAACCCAGTGAAGCCAAATCAGTTGCTGGACAGTGGCAATGGCTTCAGTTTAAGGAAGAATAAGGCAAGGATGTAAATCAGAAATCAAAAAACATTCCCATATTCCCAAAACAGCCCTAGTCTTGAAATAAATGCAAACAAATATCTTCTTCTGTGAGTTCACAGAATCACAGACTATCCTGATTTGGAAGAGATTCACAGGAATCATCTACAGGTCCAACTTCTGGCCCAGCATAGGACACCCTAAGGAACACACCAAGTATCTGAGAGTGTTGTCAAAACACTTCTTGAACTCTGTCAGGCTGATGCTGTGACCACTTCCCTTCCAGCCCAACCACCCTCTAGGTGAAGAGCCTTTATCTAATATCCAACCTAAACCTCCCCTGACACAATTTCAGGCCATTCCTTCAGGTCCTGTCCCTTGTCACCAGAGAAAAGAGCTTGCTCCTCTACTTTCTCTCATGAGGAAGTTGTAGATGGCTTTGGGGTCTCCCCTCAATCTTCTCCAGGCTGAATAATCCAAGTGACCTCAGCCACTTTTTTTTATGGCTTCTCCTCCAGGCCATCCACCCCTGCCTTCCCTGACCAGCGATGCTGTGTTTGCTGCACAGTTGTCAGAGTCTTCTGTACTAGGCAGGTATAAATAATTTGTCATCTGCAATAATGTTAGATACCAAAGTGAATGGCTTGTGCCATCTAGGAAGGTGCATAGATGGGGAAAATTCAGAGGGTTCTAGAGAATTAGTTTCCTATATTTCAACCTTTTTGATGGTGTAGTTGCAGATTATAATTCCAAATATCTGTCTGGTCCTGGAGATGGATCTCTACATTTAGGTTTCATCATTAAAACCGAAGGAACAAACTCAATTAAGTTAGAGGGATTTGGGCTTTTTCTCAACAGGAGACTGGTATGTGGATTGCCTGCCTGGAGCAGTGGTACTTAGCATGAGTTGTGATTCTTGCTGAAGTAGTAGCATGCAGTTTGCTTCACTGCTGACAGACTGTGTGTGGAGGGGAATTTTTATGTCGAAATGCCGATTTCCTTGCAGGTGTCTTTCTCCAATAATGTTCTGTAGACAAACATAATTAGAGAAAATAAATGTTCAGAAAAGTGGAAAAAAAGGACCAAAATAATTGAGCAATGTTGGGAAGTACTGAATAACATTTGAAAGGAAAAACATAGAAAATGTTTTCTTTTGAAAGGGATATGGGGAATTTCAAATCCTGAGTAATTTATTACTGTAGTTACCACACACAAAAGTAATTTTGTGTTGCAAAGCAGTGAAAATATGATACCTAATAGTATTTTTTCTCTTTTTAGTTGCAGTGGGTTAACCTTGGTTTTCTGCCAGCTGCCTACCAAGCCATCCTCTCTTTCCCCCTCCTCAACAAGAGGGAGAACATAGATAAAAAATTTTTTACCTTGAGATAAAGATGGAGAGATGACCAATTACTGTCACAGGCAAAACAGACTCAATTTGGGGAAAATTAATTTCATCTCTTTCCAATTAAATATAGGAAAGGATAGTGAGAAACAAGGACAAGACTAAAATCACCTTCTCTCCTCCTCCCCATTTTCCCAGGCTCAGCTTCAGTCCTTTATTCTTGAATCTTCAACCTCTTTCCCATCAATCCCCTGAGTGGCACAGGATATTGGGAAATGGGAGCTGCAGTCAGTTCATAACATTTTGTCACTCCTTCTTCTTCACAGTTCCCTGCTATGATGTGGGATCCCTGCCATGGGATATAGTCCCTGTCAAACTGTTCCAATGTGGGTCCTCCACACAAGCTGTAGCTCTCCAGAAACTGTACCAGCATGGATGCTCCCTATGGGGTGCACTCCAGGAATGGACTGCTGCAGCATGGGCCCCGCATGGGCTGCACTTCCTGCTCCTTTGTGGGCTCTCCACAGGCTACAGCTTCCTTCAGAGCTCATCCACCTGCTCTGGCATGGGCTGCAGTGTGGGTAGCTGCTCTGCCTCCTCTGGTGGGGTCCTCCATGGGCTGTGGGGGCACAACCTGCTCTCTTCATGGGCAGCAGCAGAACCTCTGCTCCAGCACCTGGAATGCCTCCTTGCTGTTCTCCTTCACTGACCTTGCTGTCTGCAGGGCTGTTTCTCTCGCATTTTTCTTGCTCCTCTTCCATAGCTCCTGGGCAGCAGAGTTTTTTTCCTTATATGTGTTATTGACAGAGGCACCAAGCAGTCCTATTGATGGGTCCAGCTTTGGCAAAGAGCAGATTTGTCGTGGAGCCAGCTGGAACTGGCAGTGTCCAGCATGGGGCAGCCACTGGTCTCACAGAGGCCACCTCTGCATTGTCTCCTTGTCCCCCCTAAAACCTAGCCATGTGAACCAAACACACTAATCCTAGGAGCAGCTCTTCATTCTGTGGTGTATGAGAAAATCATTCAACGTTGCGTTAATTTAACACATCAGTTCTGATGATTTCAGCATCAGTCACTTTCAAAGTCCAAATCTTTAAAGCTGAATTTAAAATATTTCAGATGCATTTTCACTATGGCAAGCTTAATTTATAATGTCTGACTTTATGCTGTTTCACAGGAATACAAAATAAAGTTTCAAAGTTGCTCTTAACATTAATTTTTATATGCATATCTAAATTAATTTATAATTTAATTCAGCCTATTCAAGACTTCTTAGAAATGAAGATTTCTGGTTTCTGAAAAAAGACGTGTATCTTAGTCTACCTTTCTTTCAGATGTTAATTTCAGTGTAGGTATAGGAAAAGTTCTTTCCACTGCATTTCTTGTTCTAATGCTACCAGCATTAAGGAAAATCCAAGTTAGTTTTGTGCTGCTGTCTTCCTTTATTTTAACAGCGTTTACCATCTTTGTTTAAGCATTTTGAAAAAGGAGCTGCAGAAACTTGCAACTTAATCTCCTTGTGTGTTACACAACCAAATACTCTGCAGTCTTCAGTAATTTGGTCTTGTAGCTGACCATTGACTGTGACACACCTAAGGGCAGTAGGAGTACTTAAAACTAGCATAAATTAAAACTAGGAGAGTTATGCTTCATGAATATCTCCTCACAAATGCTATCAGTTCAGTCTGTAGACAGTGCCCAAAGAAGCTAGTTGCTATGGCTGGTTGTGTGTTAAGCTTAGGGCTTCTTCCATTCCATAAGCAGGAGTGCTAAAATACTGAAGGTAAAATAACTTTACCAGACTATCAGAAGGATGGAAAAAACTGGCCAGCTCATGCCAATGATTAATAAGCCCTGCTTTATTGCCGTTCATGATGGGAAGTCATATACTGTTCATTGTTCCTGAAAAAGAAAGTCCTCTGCTGGCAGTAAACTCTCTAGATCTGTCTCCCCTGATGGAATGTTTTCTTGAGGCACAAGAGATGGGTTTCTAACAGCCCACCTCTTGCTTTGCTTTTTTTGTAACATTATTTCAGGTCTGATTTACATGCCTTTTTATGGTTTCGTTACTGAGAGGAAAAAAATAGGCACCCTGCTAATGTCTTACAAGGTCCATATATTCATATACACCAGATAGCTCCTCTGTTGTATTTCAGAGTCTGAAAAAAGATTTCTTTAAATTAAATTTGGATGAAATTTTTAAAATTTTTGCCCTCCTAGATGACAGCTGGTAGAGTGAAAAAGTGTAACATTCATTTTCCCATGCAGTGATGCTCCTTCAATGTCTGTAAGATTGTGTAGTCTGAGTGGACAATCAAGTTGTTTTCAACTTGCCCTTCATGGTTTCTGGGAACAAAAGTAGATTACTTGAGGACCTATCTGTGCTAGGCAGTAAGTGTGTGCTGGGATCCATAATTCCCTGAACAGCCAAGTCCAGGACGTGTGCTGCTGCTGCTTGAGACCTGCCTGCCCATGTGGCAGAGATGAGCTGGGTGCGTCCCTCGGTGCTCCCTAGCCTGGTGGGGATGCAGTTGATCCATTCACTGAGAAATGAGGCACTCGCAGGTTCCCTGGTCATTTGTGTTTCAAGAGAAGGCAGTTAACCCACTTGTCACCCTCGAGTGACAAACGCTGGGCTTCTTGCGGCCGCTTGTGGCAGACTGGCCACTCAGCTAAAGAAAGTGTGCAGGGAGTTGGGAGAAACTCAGAAATTCAGGAGTGGGAAGAGAGGAACTGAATAGTACATTGGTGCCTGTTAAGTGAACTGATTTAATGAGAAAATTATTTTTTATTAGATTGGAAACTGATTCCTAGGGTTTGATGGAGTGCTTATCCATCAAAACTTAGTCTAATTTTTTTTCTTAATAGGATTTGCTCCTCAGAATTCTTTAACTTTTATAAAGGCTTTCCAAATATAACATAGGATTTGAATATTTTTATAGGGATTTGTCTTCTTTTGTTTTGATCAATGCACTGTGAATTTCACTGTGTAGATAGCATCTAGCCCTGGACAAAGAAATATGAGAGTGGTATTTTTAGTAA
This sequence comes from Zonotrichia leucophrys gambelii, assembly GCF_028769735.1. NCBI lineage: Eukaryota > Metazoa > Chordata > Aves > Passeriformes > Passerellidae > Zonotrichia > Zonotrichia leucophrys. Next base: position 74,634,968 of record NC_088172.1, read on the forward strand.
TACTACTTTGGCTTGCTCTCCGAAGATGAAAAAAATTTCCCTATTTTTCCCCACTTCTGCACAACTGTAAAATCCTCTATGTGCAGTATTTGTAGATGAATAAGGTGTATTTTATTAATTTCTTATCTTAAAACCAAGATTTTTGAGAGAACTTAGTAAGTTTCATTTTTGGCTGCATGATGTCAACATAATCAGCAGCTTGTTTTGTAACTGGTAAAGTTGTTGCAACTCATAAATACCAGTTGTTCTATTTTTATTTTTGTTGCTATTCATGTATGTCTATTTACAGTTGTAATTAAATGTTTAATGGAATAAAAAAGCTCATGTATTTGGGAATTGCTGCTAATAAAACAAATAGTGATTTAGATAATTTCTGTCATTCTGATACATTAAATAGGCTGGATTTCCCCAAGGCATTTTTAACTGTTTGGAGCAGAACCAAATGTGGACCAGTGATGAGATAGTGATAGTGACCAACTTAAAATTTGTGGCCCTGTTGTTACTGCAGGAAAGGCATATGTACTTGGGGTTGTACTCTCACTTAGTTTTCTAAAAGGCAGTTTATGCTGTAAAAAACCTGCCACAATGAGCAGATTTGTATTTGTTTTGAAACACAGGAGTGTGTAAAAATTAACAAGGTCTTCAGCACTTCCAGCCACAATAAACATGCCTTACTCTGCTTTTCATGTTGCAGAAATTCTGCTGCTGTCCATTAAGTTTCATGACTGATCTTTTCTAGGCGGAGTTTTTTGCTTTTTTTTTTTTTTTTTTTAATTAATAAGGGAATATGCTTTATGGGCTGAACAAACTTCAGGCCTCAGTGGAGGCTATTTGCTTCTGAGAATGGTGTTTAAGGTGACACTATTTCCTAAATGCAGCTTGTGCACTTTTGTTTGATCTTGTTCCAAAACCACCATCCATTGACTTCATTACTATGGATTCAAGTTGTACATGAGCTCCTTGAGAGAAGACTGTAAAAATTGTACATCAACTTGGCTGTCATGGATTTGGAGCTAAAAACCAAGTTCAGTATCTCATGCTAAGCAATTGGAGGAAAAATCTGTCTTGGAATCCTTACCTTTTCCTGAGCTTTAAGTCTCTGGATCTTCAGACTGGTTGCTGTATAAATTATTTGAGAACACTTTGCACTTAGCACAGGGCTATCAGAAGAACAGAAGGCATCCTAATGTAACAGAAGGGATGTAAGAAACTGTAATATTTATGTGAATATGAAAAGATTATACAGATCCAGTTGTTCACCATTTAAGCCCACCTTAAGGTGTTTCAGAAGGGAGAATATACAAGTAAGTCAGGTGGGTGCTGGGTGCATTTGAAAATGCAACTATGTGCCAAGAGTAATGAATGGGTATCTTAAGAAAACTCAGCAAAACAAGCTACCTGGGAAATTATTTCTTTGTTCCCCAGTGGAATATTTCTGTACTTCTTTAGGAAGTGTAAGTGAAAAACAGTGCTGATCATGCTAAAAAACTAATCAAACCTAAACTGAAATATAATTTCAGATTAATGATAGCAGGTATAATCTGTTTTCATGTTTTGTGCTAATTTAAGTGGAAATGTGCACCTGCTTCAATGGTAATAATTGGAGAAAAAAAAGATAACAAAAACACTAAAACACCCTTTTGCCTCTTGTGAAAAATTTAATTAGATGAACAAATAGAAGATGTCCATTGGAGTGGCTACAATAAAGATGGGGACTCATGTCAGGTTCTGCTATTTCCCCATAGTTATTTGTTATAGAGGACCTATGAGCATCTAGAAGGGCTTTTATTCCTGGAATATTAAAAAGAAACACAAGTTATATGGGGTCTTTTAGAAATTCTTGTGGCTTTCTGGCAGCTGCTGACAGAAATTGGCGTGTTTAGTCTCTTCCTGGGCAGTGATAAAATAGCCAGCATAGAAAAGGTTGGGAAGATGAGGGACATGAAATAAGTTTGAGCTAATGCTCTGTCAGTTTGCTATAGGGCTGGAACAGCTCTAACAACCTCTGCAGTACAGTGGGTGGGGATTTCTCTCTTCTCAAATAGAAGCTGATGTGCATTTGTGACCCTGTGCTGCCCATTTGCTATTACCTCATGGAATAAAGTCTTGAAAAGGTTTCAAGGCAATGGGTTGGCAGAGAGCAGACTGTTTTCTTTCTTCCCCTGAATCAGGACATTCCATAACTTCTTCCTCCTGATTAAAGAATTGTCTCAGGCGTGCAGCCGTGTGTTTAGTCCTATAAGCTCTAATACTGAAAGCAGCTTTCTACTTTTGTCATCTTGGATGCCTTGTGGAAAAGTAATTTCTCTGAGTTTTCAACAGAATACATAGTGCTAAATTCGGGTGGGATATTGATACTTGTAGCATCATTTAGAGATGGCTTCAGTCATGGTTTAAAGTGTTTGCTAAACTGTATAAATTCTCTGTGTATCTTTTCATGGAAAACCAGTAGGTTGTGTGACATCTGACTTTTGCTGTTGACTAGGTAAAAAGTTGTTTGGAGTCATGCATGCAGTCCTGTGCATAAGTGCTACATAAAACAATATGAGGTGAAGTATATTCAATTCTGCTTCATTTTTTAGATCTTTGAGAAGATGCATCTTTTGAGTAACTCCTGTTACATCAATAAAGACTACGTAGCTCCCCTGGTTAGTACAATGGATGGGATGGTTCTAAGAAAAGATGACTAGAAAATTCATTAAAAAACAAGCAAACAAAAAGGTCACTGATGAATGAAACCCAAACAATTTTGAAGTTATTTGCAATTTTAAACTATTTTTGAGTGACTTATTTGTAGAATGTGAACCAAATCTATGATGCTGAGGACTGATTGGTGCTTATTTGGAATGTTGTGAGCATCAAAATACATCAATACACCAAATGCTGTTTTCAGGCTTTTACAGTGTAAACAATTTATTGTTTGGATAACAATTCCTTTGTGTATAGCATGAAACAAAACCCATAAGTGTTTTGGAAAACGTTACCCTTTTGAACAATGCAATTTCCTTTGCCAGTGTGAGCTGCTGTCCCTGCAGACTTTTCTTTCAATTCCCCATTGGGCTTGTGGCAGGCAGCTAACCCCTTCTGTGTTACTTTATCCCATTTTCTGCAATATTGTTCTCTCTAAGCCTTTTTGTCATGGCTTAGCTGCATCAAACTCCTGCAGTGGAAAACTAGAATGTGCCCCACTGTATTCTCTGGCTCTGTGTATGTGGTCTTAATGCACATCAGCCTAAATCAATTTGTTTCTGCTACCATATGACAACTGAGACCTTAGTCTGCTGGAAATTTCAATTTTTAAAAAATACTTTTTTTTTCAGTTTGTGCACTTTGTTCCTCTAGTGTCTGTCTCTGCTAGGGCTCTTCCAGGCATTCTGTTTGTCTTTAAATAACTGTTGCTCATATCCATTTTTTACAAGACACTGTGTTGCACAACTGTTTCCCTTTTTACTTCTCCAAGGTTCAGTTTACCTCCCCAGGGCCCTTGGTTTTTAATTTTTTTCCTATTTATGTAATCACATCAATTCTTTCATGATGCTTATTTTTAAATTACTTTTCTTTATTCCCTTGTCCCCATGCTCTTGCTCTGTCATCTCAAACTCCTCTAACAAATCCACAGCCTTGTTTTGTTATCGCATGCCATGTTCTGCAATGCACATTGTGTGAAACACTCAAGGAAAATATGATGTGCAAAATATATGTAGGATTTGCAAGAATGCACTTCTCTTATAAGGTTTATACATAATTTTTATTCTGGCAGGGCAACACTTTCTGAAGTTCTCAAGTGATTTAAACTCATAAATCCCATATATGCACTTCTGAAAACCCTGAAATTGCAAGGAAGGTGGAAGTTTCTGAGTTGTGAGTGTGAGCTGGCTGAGAGCCCTGCAAGTGTGGTCTATGGATCTTATATGGATAATATAAAAGGAAATGATTACATGAAGAGCAATAAAACTTGTCACCACCAGTGTGACTTCGTTGTGTCAGCCAACAGCACGTTCTTTCAGAATGTCTTTTCTTTAAGTAAATAAGGACTCTAAAATTTTTTTGTGTGCAGAGAAATACAAGCAATTGTACCTTTGTGTCTTGAAAGGGATGAAGTTGTTGTTTCTTGTTCGTATGGAATCTGTTTTTCAAGTGATTGTACATTTATTTCTGTTTTTCAGGAATAGAAAACTGAGAGTGCACCTTTTCAAGTTAGTTTGTGCAGGTAGTAATCAGGATTTTCTCTGATCAAGTGAGAAATTTGTAGCAGATGTAGAAATACCTGTTTATTATAGAAGTACTACTGTATAGTAATACCTTCTGATTTACAGGCCACAGTACCTAAGACACACATGAAGTACTTAAAATTTTTGTACATTTTAGCTCTCAGGTTACCACTGCATGTTGAATTTTTGTTGTTTTGGTGTTTTTTTAATACATTACCTAAATAAAGGAGGGTGAGGAGTATGGTTTTTTTGAAAGGCTGTAAAATCCCTTCTTGTTTGGACTAAATCTGGTTGTTGTATTTAAGCTGATGCTTTCTATGATTTCATTTTTTTGCTAAAAGTCTCTCCCTAACAGCTGTTTGCATTTTGGGTTTTTAAAACGTGTGTTTCTCCAGCATTTGCAAGATTAAAAATATTTTATAAGAACCTTTGGGAATTTACTTTGCTTTGTTTATTTACTTAATGATTTTGTGTGGCATCAGATGTTCTTGGTTTATTTCTGGGCATTATTAATTTTTGATAACATATCTGGCTAATTTATTCAGGCTCATAGTGTGGAACTCCTGACTTGAGTAGAACAGCTTGATGAGGAACCAGTTACTGATGGGTGTTCAATTGATACCACCATGAAGGAAACAGCTTCCCAAAACACCATTCAAGATAATAATTGTGCGTCTAATTTGAGATATGATAATGGAGATGTAGTCTGAAAACAGCAAAGCTCCTGGTAGTGGCCTCTCTTCTGTGAGTTACTTTGGTTTTACAGTACCTTGTTCTAGCTCTGCTTAATTAACTTAAATTTCTATATATGTGCATACTTTTAACTATTGAGCATGATATTGTAACAGTTAGCTTTGTTTAGTTGTATTTATTGCCCATTTACTATTCATCGTGTTGCTTTCTTCCTTTAAAAAAAAAAACCAAAACGGCGGCTTGGCAGCAGAAGAAAGGTTCTCTTGTTATGTTGTCCTGGCTGCTCTGCTGTGAAGGGGGAGATAAGTGATTTTTGAAAGCAACTGAGCCATGAGGCCCAGAGAAACTTTTAAGGTGCAGGTGGGGCAAGCAGAGAGGGAGAGGAACAATGAAGCTTGAAGAAAGCAAGGGAAAACCATAGGCTGGAAGATTACTGAAAGGAGCAGAGAACTTGGTTGTAGGAGTACACAGAAAGATGGAAGCTCTTTTAGGATTCTGGAGTGGAAAACATGATTGTTCAACTCAGCCTTTGAAAGCTTTTGACTTGGGTAGCCAAATCAGACGAAAAGACCTGCCATGCAAGATGAGAGGGCAAAAATCTGTTTTTTTCAGATCTTTCTATGCAGTAGAGTGAGTTCTGGGTTCTGTATTAGCTTAGTACTTTTGTGCAAGCAATCACAAATAGAGTTCTGTAGGTTTGTTTTTTTCCTTCTTGCTGTTTGGTTTTGTTTCTTCTTTTGCTATACTCACAATGGCAGACACACTGATTTCCCCTGAAGTCTCTGCCTGAAATGAAGCTCCGCCATGAATCTCCACATTAAAACTGGCCAAATATTGCAACAAGACAAAAACAGCAAAAGCAACTTTTGTGGTTGAGTCCTTGGAATAGTGGGCTCTAAAAACATACATAGATGTTGATGCAGAGATTGATTTTCTTTTTTCAATGTAATTGGTATCATGGACACTAGTATTTTCCTGAAACATTTGGAGTAATTGGCTCATTGAACTAGCTTCTGTTGTATATCTTTAAGTGAGGGATGTAGAAGCTACAGAAACCACCAAAAAGGGAAATATTAAGTATTTAGAGTGAATAGGGGTCACTCTTACTTTCTACAAGCTGGGGATATTCTAATTGTGAGTAAATTTTATCAAAGTTGTAATGCATCTGACAAGTTCTTTAGGATTTTCTGTTGGTTAAAATTATTTATTTGCAATTTGCTGTGTATGATTGGACACAAATATGCTGTCTTCACCTTGCTCTCCATTTTTTTTTATATTTTCTGTTTGTAGAGAAGGCAAGTGAGTAATTTCTAGATGGCCATATGAACCCTTTAGACAAAAGTCTTTCCAATTGTACATTTGCACAAACATTTCTGAGGTGAGGTTTTTTTCAACCCTAAAAAAAAACTCATTCCAAAGCTTGTATTTATGGATGTCACCTGAAAACAGAGTTAAAACATAATGGTCTCACCTTATTTGTTTAAACATACTTATTCTGAGATACAGGATTTTTGGTTTCTTGCTGTGGTCTTCATGTCAGGCAGGTTGCCATTTATTTATGTAAAGATTCAAGCAGTTTTCATACCACTTTGCAAAGAAAAACTACATTAAAAGTAGAATTCCTTCCTGAGGACTCTAAAGCAAAGATTACAGAAATTAACAATAGTTTTTCTTTGTTATTCCCTACCATGTTGTCTGTAAGGTTGCTGTTCTACTTGAAGCATATAGGAAGAACAATGCAGTCACTTCAGTCATGATTTTTTTCATGTCAATAACCCATTACATGCTATGACCAGTCTCCATTTGTCATTTGAGTGACAACGTTGTTTTTCTGAGAGCTGAAATGCCTCCCTTTCTATTGTGTTTCATGAGCACTTTCACTTGATAAGGGAAACAGGAGTTGATGTTGATATTTCAGATAATCAGGAAGCTTTTATTTTCTTCCTTCTTCTATATGTTACGGGACAGGAATATATAAAGAGTACAGATAAGAACATCAGGTCTGATGGGGAAATGTTTTATGACCTGGAGCTGCCTCCAAATACAGTATCAATGCCACATATGGCAATAGTAAGAGTTTCAATTCTTACATTACTTTCACTAAGTTTGAATTTTCAATAAAATTAATTGTTGGTTGCAGATAAAAAGCATTGGATTTTTGGGAACTTGAAATAATACCAGTTCTTTCATTTTCTCTCAATCCTGAATTCCTGACTATGTATGCATCCTAATGGACTAATTTCAGAGGGAGGGGAAGGTATTATTTAAAGTCCAACCTGTTTGCAAAAAGTTCTTCAACACTCTTAGGAAGCTGCATTTTCCCCCGTGTAGGTGTGGATTTTAAACTGGCCTTTTCCTTTTGTCTCATCTTTTGGGATCTTAAACATAAGACTAGTTTATTTTCTTTAACATTCTTGAGGCAGTGGCTGATATCTTATTCTTGCAGACCTCAAGAGAAGTTATATACCACTTAGAAAACCTGTTCCTGAGCTTTTTAAAAGTTTTTGTTAAGTGATTTAATTTGGTGTGACTTCTAGAGTCTGTGGTGTTGTTACACCACCACAACCTTTTATACTCATAGGATGATATGGGAGACTGCCAGAAGCCTTGCCAATGCCCAGCTATGCAATATGATTGCTTTCCTCTTGTCCACGGAGTTCACAGTCATACTGCACAGAAGGCATTCAGGTTAGCTGAATACAATTTACTCTTGGTAAATCCAGGTGATATCCACATCATCTTCCTCACTTGTTGCCTTCTCTCTTCAAGTATGAAAAGTCTGGCCAATTCCTGAGCTTGACCTCACTTTGAATGTGGGAAATGTTTGCCCATTTCCAACTCTAATAAAGAAGTGGGTGTAGTTTCTCCCCTGCACCTGCTCTTGAGTGCACCTGGCTATTATCTTTCTGGGATTACTCCCAAGGCAAGCTGTCTGCAGTTAGGCTGACTGTAACTTTCCTTGAGAGATTTCAGAACATATTTGTGACTAATTCTTTTGTAGTAGAGAAAAAAGTATCTAACAATAGAAGTACTTCTTTGAGAATCAAAATTTTGACCCAGTTTCCTCATATGCCAGAAGTTTCTTCTGTTGCAAAGTTAGCTTTGCTTAGCTTCCCTGAATTTTCCAGGAAAATGGCTAATCTTTGAAAGAGTGATGGAAATGAGCAGAGAAAGTTTTACTCAATTTTCACTTTATTATGCTTTTGTATTCAGTTTCTAGATTCAGTCTCTTGAAGCTGGCCTAGTGTAAAGAAATGTTTTGAGCATAGGGTATAAAATCTCAGGACAGGATCTCAGGACTACTCCTTTTAAAGACAGAGTGGAAACAGGTTTTGTGTTTTTCTTGTGACCTTGGACAAGGTACCATACTCTTAGTGAAACTTGTTTCTCTCTATGTATAATGGACTAATAGCATTACTCAGCTTTCTGTAAGGGTTCTGGGGATGTATCCAGTAAAGATGATAAAAGATACTTTTAGACAAGTTGTAAACCATGTGAAAAGTCACCAGCTCACCAGAATAGATGGTACCCTGGAAATTTTAGATGCAGTTTTAAGCATGTGTCCTCTGCAGGTTGATAATGAAATGGAGTTAGCCACATTCCTTGTGTTGCTGCTGGTGATCTTGTGACCAGAGGCTGAGAGAACCAACTTGCTGACTTTTGTCGAAAGTTTAATTAGTTTTCTTGCCAAATGGAATTGCTTACTTCCTTTCAGATAGGTGAAATGGTCTAGCATTCATGTTGCTGAAGAGTGAGCAAATTTGATGAAAAGAAGGGAGCAGGAATGTGAGAAGAGGAGAGGAAATGATCATAAACATCCCTTTTGATGGTCGTTTGAAATGCAAAGCAATTTGGCATCTTTAGAGATGTGTTTGACTTTGTCTTGGCCTCACACAGAGTATGCTTTTTGGTCTCTTTTTTTTTCAGAGTTGGAACCTGGATGGATGGCTGTGGCAGGCTATTGCAATGCACAATGGTATTTGAGGACAAATTACTTCAATTACTTGTTTGTTCCAAGTCAATATCAACGTTAACCATTAAGCAATTAGCTTTTGTAAAGTGAAATTTGACTTGCCCTAATCTAAAAGATAAAATATTTACCAAAATAACAGGACTACGTGATTTTTGTAGACCTGCGTTCTGACTTTTGAGGTAGGGCTCTGATGTGCTTGGCACTTTTTGAATTTACAACATGTGACCTCACTGCATTGTGGAACTTGGGGCTAAGAGCAAATTGAAGCATATAATTGTGTTCTGACAGGTGGAAACTTAAATGCTATCATAGCCATTTTTAGCATTTTGCTAGGGCTCCTTCTTAGGCTTATTTATCTGAACAAGAGCTTTTGTTTGGCTTTAGGGTAAAGGACAGTCTAGGTCCTAGTTTTGAAAGGCAATATTAATATGAACAATTCTTAATAACAGCTGCTTCAGAGAGCCTTAATGTGATGTTATGCAAGTTCAGATTTCTTGTCTTCTATCATAATGATTTAGCTATTGTTTCCTTCCAGGAAGGGTGAAACTTTGAGGCATGTGTTATTAGACTTTTTGATTAAACTTGCGTTGCTAGTACAAATTCATATTACTTACCAATCACTTCATTTCCCACATAAAGTGCTTCTTATCTGTCTCCTTTGAGGAGTGCACTTATTAAAGCACAGGCACACAGGACACACACGCTCCAATAACTTTTATAGCATTTATTAGTATTTGCATATTCTGTGTGGCCATAGCTTCACACAGGTGGGAGAGCTTATCCTCAAATACTTGGATAAACAGTGCAAGATGTCACTGGACACCACTGATAACTCTGTGTCCACTGTCTTTACATCTGCTTCTCTTCAGACCTTTTTACATACTGATAAATTCCCTTAACTGTCTTCTTCATGGCTCTTTGCTTGACTCTCTCCAGTATTTCTGTTGTACTGGGGAGCCCAGGATTGGACACAGCACTGCAGCTGTGGCCTCACCAGGGCTGAGTGAGGGGGAAAGATCCCCTCTCTTGATGTGCCAGCAATGCTCCTTCTGATGTAGCCCAGGATGCTGCTGGTCCTGCTGGCCACAAGGGCATCTTGGTGTCTGTCAGCATCCCCAGGGCCTCTTCTGCAAATCGGCTTTCCAGCCGACTGCCCCCAGGACACACTGACACAGGAACTGCTGAGGTTGTCCCTCTTCAGGCACAGGAATTTGCAGTTCCTTTTGTTGCACTTCTTAAGGTTCCTCCAGGCTGTCAGTGTTCCTCTGGATGGCAGCACAACCCTCAGGCATGTCAGCCACTGCTCCCAGTTCTGTATCATCTGCAGACTTGCTGAGGCATTCTCTGCTCTGCTATCGACCACCACTCTCTGGGCTTGACCCTTCAGCCTCTTTTCAGTCCTCACTGTCTCTGCTCATCCAGCTCATATTTAATCAGATTCCCTATGAGGATCTTGCAGGGGACTGTGAAAGATCAAGCACCAAACCATGTTTATTCTTGAACAGATCTGTGAAATGGAAACAAATTGCCAGCTCATTTCATTTTTCTCAAGTCATTTGAGCAATTTAAACCAACAGGTGGTCTTTAAGAGATAGTTATTTTAAAATATTTAATTACATTTCTTTGTAATTTTACAAAATACATTTTTTTCATTAAATTGTAAGCTACATTTGCAAAAAGTGTGGCACGGAAAACTATTTACTATTAAGCTGTTGCACTGATGGAAGATCAGTGCAACAGCTGATCAAACTCAACAAAAATAGATGTAATAGGTGTATTTTCTGAGAATATAAAGGTTGCTTTGCTTGGAAATAGAAAAGAAGAAAAATTGCGTGATAAGATAATCTATATACTTTCTGTCAACTTTTCAGTTGTGTATGTTTTCCAGTTGGATCACTGCAAGCATGCCCATGAAATATGTCCCTCTTTTAAGTAAATCATAAAAAATAAGACTGAAAGGAAGGTTGGGAGTCACATAGTCCATGCTTATACCTCTGGAATGCATTAGCTATAACTAAGTGTAATACTAAATGATGGATAAAATTATGTTTTGTCATCAATGTAAAGACCTAATCATCAGGTTAAAATAGTGGTTTCTTGTACAAAAATACTTAGAACTTGGTATTCTTGCATTTTTGCCAGAGTTATGAGTAATGTATCTAATCTTTTTCATTACAGTTCATATAAAATTGTGATATTTTGTTCTTTGCTTACAAAATTACCAAGTCCCTGTAGGTTATAATACATTTATTATTAATTTTTATGTTTGCTTTTATTGTTTTATCTTGAAATAAGCCGAAGATCTGCAGTTCAAAGAAACTTGCACGCAAATGTAGCCTGCAGTGTAATTGTATTAGGAGTTTGAAATAAAGCAGGTGTGCAAATTGTTTCTCAGGAAATAAAGTAAGCTCATTCTTACTGTTAATGTGTTTTTCTGTTACCTTGTCTTATATTCCAGTCTGCCTGTGCCTGCTTATTTCTTTAGGACATAATCCAAAGCCATTGAAAACTGCTAATTCCAATGAACTTGAGATCAAGGCCTTAAAATTCTCAATTTTAAACTTTGTGGGAAGAAATGTTGATGGCTTATGTAGTGCTGATTACTGTGGAGTCCTTATCTTGAGGGCTTTAGGCTGTGTTTCATTTCTAAGGTTATATTCAGCACAGACACTGACTTGGTCTTTAATTTGTCATAGTTTGAAATGGAGTCCTTCTCTTAGTAAGTGTGTTGCATTACAGTTGGGGTTGGGGCTTTGGTAGTGGTGTGCTTTTTGCTTTTGTTTGTTGGTTTGTTTTCTTGTTATTTGAACATGAATGAGTAACCCTGTTCTTAAATTATTCCTTTGCCCCCTCTATTAAAACACTTTAATAATAACAGAAAGCCACAGAAACACTTTGATAATAACAGAAAGTCATGTTTTACCTGAGGCTGTAAACCAGAAACCTGACATAATTACATTACCTTTTTTTTTTTTAGAAAATGAAGGTTACCTTTATTTCATTAAACAAAGGATGCTAGGGCATATAGTTTTAAGTATTTTTACACTTCTGTGAGTCTGTATGCTAAAGCAGCAAGTACTAGTTTGTGATTTTAAAAAATAAAATTTAAAAATATAACAAGATTACCTGTCCTGCCTGCCTAACACCTACCTTGAGCTCTTCAGGTGATTTATAACCTGTTTACATTCTGCACTGCTTCCCATCTGGAGTCTCAGTGTTTCCAGTTCCTATAGGTTTGGATTACTACAGAGTAGGGGATCATGATGCAGTAGGTGGAGGACGGTATAAATCAGGCAGTATTCAAAGAATCTTTGTAGTGGCTGCCCTCCTGTTCTTCAGAGAGATAATTCTGTTTATTCAATTTTTCAGAAAACTGATTCATTCAGTCATTTTTAGTAAGACGGAATTTGAAAAAGCAGCTTGGTAAAAATGTATTGTTATCAATCAGCAACTGTAGTTTTTGTCTAAGTAAAAAAAGGTAGAAACTAGGTAAAAATGCATGAGTACAGTAATTCAAAGAATGATTGACTGTCTTGGGTTACCGACTGCAACAAATATGCTTTGCTTCCAAAGTGTATCAGACAATACCTGTTTTATGTTCATTCTTATCAAACTTCTATTACAGAAAGGGTGGTTTTTCACTTTTGTTGTTGGGATTTTTTCATTGAAGACTAGGGTTTTGTTTTACATCACTGTGCAGGCACATATGCCAATTAGAACAAAAACCAACCATTCTTGTCTCATTTGATAATGCTGTCAGACTCCTTCAGGTTACAGGCTTCCTTATTCTTCCCTGTTTTTAAGGCTACATTTTCACTTTTTTCTTTATAATTTTTTTTTTTAGAGCCTGTTAAAGATATCTGTGCAGTAACACAGAGTTTGACAGTTTTTTATATTACTGCAGATTTGACCATGTTGTGGTAGATGTCCAAAGCATAATGTCACAAATAAAGGCAGAAAAGTATGAAAACCATGCCTTTATTTTGGAAAGAAGGAGAATCTGAACAATTTCAGATGATTCACTTTATCCTCACATTGAGAAAAGCCCCTTAGCTCAGGAGGCTGTGATAGCTGCTTCATATAATATTTACTATGTATGCAGCGGTGGGAAAATGTGAAGGTTACCATTGAAGCACCTGCCTGTTCTGTGAAATTTTTTCTGTTTTTTTATTCAACTGGAAAAGTTGCTTTGGTTCAAACTGAGTGGTAAACTTGCGTTTAACTCTACAAATTTGAAGGTTTTTGAAAGCAGACATCTATCATCAGTTTTGCCGTTCTAGTGAAGATGGAGGAACTTGGCTCTGGGATTATTTTTTGAACACATTCAGAGATTTGGACTAGTTTCACAGGTCATAGCAACAAAGTTGTAGTTTGACCCATGTGATCCATGCTCACTGAATGACACAATCTTAATTTATGAATGTATGTATCCTAATCCCACAGAAATTGGAGTTGTCTGAAAGCATGTAGAGAAAGTTGGAGATCACCTTTATATTTTTAACAGCATACTGTATAATGTGGATTAATATTCTGTACTGAGATTTGGTCCTTTGATGCAGTGTGCTGTGCAAATGCCATGAGAGGCCTTGTCAGGAAGGTTGGGGAGGTGAAATAAAGGCAGAGAATGGCAATTTGTCTCAGTTTGTTTGGTTTGGATTTAAATTAGCTCACTGACTCCTAGATTAATGTCCTAGCCACTATATTTCACTTTTGGGCTTGTCTTTCTTTATTGCAAGTGTCTGTGAGAAGAGGCACGCTGCCCTCACTTTTCATCTGGCCCTGGCACTTGCACAGACTTATGTCTACAGTCACAAATAGTATAGAAGCAATATAAAATTCTAATTAAAGTACACTCATCATTTAGCTAAAAATAAATTCTTCAAGAAAACAAAGAATGGTTTGCATTTGCATAACATATCTTACAATTTCAGTTCATAGAATTGAAGCTCTGGTCCTTGGATTGGGGAGGATATGGTTTTGGTTTTTTCCACAGAAACATATTCTGTTTTCATCTTAAATCAGGACTGAGTTAGCTGGAGATTCTCCTGTGTTCAGAGGGCTCAATAAAGTTTTGAAAGCAGCCTACTGAAAAGTGGGCAGAAGAGATTTCCAATGGGAGTATGTCCAAGTATAACTTTCTTTTCTGAGAGACTGGTTTTCATGAAGTAATGAACTGCCTTGTTTTGAGAGAAAGAGATAGAATGTAAAACTGGTGTCAACAATTCCCTTCAGATTATGAGAGATCAGAATATAATCCAAATGTAGTTAGTTTAATTGTAAAGACATGGCAAAGGAAAAATTCAAATATTTAGATCTGTGGGAAGAAATTTGTAACTCAGACTAGTTTGATTTGTGTTTTTTAATAGTTCCTGTAAACTATGTGTTCATGCTGGGGCTTTTTCTCCAATTAGTGGTCAAATCATTTGTAGCAGATTCAAAGGCTGATACTCTCTTAAGGAAATTTATATATACAGGAAGCTTTATTTTGTTGGCTACATAAACATTACATGTAATTCTTGTAAATAATGAAAATTATTACATTTCCCTCTCTCTCTCCTGCTTAAAAAGACTTAGCAAGATAGGAAGTATTATATGTATCATACAGAGAGTTTTCATTGATTTTAAAATTAAGTCTGAGCATTAGATCTTTGAAGTTCTTTTTTCAAGAAGATGCCTTTAGGGACAGGCTTCTCTCTGCTGTAAAGCAATGTGTGCAGCAAGCAGGTGGAATGAGGATGTATTTCCCATCACGTTTTTGCTATTCAGATGTCTGACTTGTGGGTTCTTCAACCCCTTGTTTGAGGTATTTGGGTCTGTTCCCACTGAAGCTTATCCAGCAGAGGCTGAAAAGACAACGTTAAACAAATGCAATACGGAGAGCTCTGCTGGATGCTGCTTTAATATGCTGTTAAATTTAGTAGTTGTAGTTTTTGCATGTCATCAGGGCAGAATCTTCCAATACTTTGGAAGTAGTGGTGGTATTGCTCTTGCAATGTGTGGCATTTTCTCTGTATATTTCTCAGCCCTTATTTTTTCAAAGGTTTTTTTTTTTTTTTCCTGGCAGGTCACTCTTGATCTCACCAACACCATATTTTTCAGCTGAGTAAACAATTGGAACATAGCAACAAGTGAAACACAGCCAAAACTACTGAGACTGTATATGCACTATGGCAGCAAAGAATTGGACCAGGAAGAATACCTAGGCCCTAATTACCTCTGGATACCTTAAAATCATTAGATGATTAAGCTATTAATGAACTTAAGCTGTACCTTTGATTCAGTTTGACCAGCAATAAGTTCATTAAGTTACTCATCACCCAACATTAAATTTCAGCTACACTGTTGAAATGTGGGTATTAATTTACATTACTATTAATGCATATTATTCCTTTATTCCTCTGCCAGTACAGTGTAATGACTGTATGCACCAGGCACAGTAGATTCTTGTTTTTGTATATTCTTTATTTGTCTCTTGCTGCAGTGCAAATTTTTTTTTTACTTTGCTACTCAACCACTATTCCACTGTCCAGCCACTTCCTGCTAGCCTGAAAAACACAGCCTTGCAAGCAGCGATTGCTTTCATCTGGAAGATGTGTCCAGAGAAGTCAAGCAGCCTTGATTCTGTCTGTGTTTTTGCTACCTTATTGATCACTTTTCTTTCTCATTTTCTTTCCTAAATGAAGCTCTTACGTCATCCTACCAGCTGACTCCAGAGAACCACTAGAAACATTTCATTTGAGAAGTAAGCAATGCTTTGGCAACAAAGAGCAAGACTGAGAATGTTCATGTATGAAGTTATATCTGATTTAATAATTTATTTCTCCATGGACTCTTTTGAGCTGAACACCAACTCCATCTATGGTGGCTTCAGGCAGGTTGCGACATTCTCTCTTGCGTTAAGTCCATTTTATCCAGATCACCCTCTTTTTCTGGTTGCCTGTCCTGAGAGTCAACTCTCTTGCAAAAAGTTGTACTGTGTCCAGCTGGGATGTAATTAATTTTTTCACAGTGCTGTGTGGTACTGTGTTTTGGATACATGGCTAAAACAGTGTTGATGATGCACTAATTGACTGCTGCTGAAGAGTGCTTGCACAGCACAGAGGTCTTTGTTTCTCCATCTCCCCTCAAATTCAGTAGGAAAGTCGGTGGGGAAGAGGTTGGGGTGGGATACAGCTATGACTGCTTACTTGGCAATAGAAACTGGGGGTAAAATGAGGAGGGTGTGGGGGTGTGAGAGTGTTTTCTATGGTGGTTGTTGCTTGAAGGGTATCCACACTTGTGGGAGGCAGTGAGTGACTTCAAGTCACTTGCTGCTTTGGAGATGGTGTGTCCCCTCTTTCCCTAACCTGTTAAGCTGTCTTTATTTGATCCACAGGTTTCCTTCCTCTGTTCTTGGTTTTGTCTCCTGTGTGCCACAGAGAGGGGGAAAGTGAGTGAGCGGCAGTATGGGTGTTGACCTTCTGGCCAGGGTCATCTCCCCACAATAGTTTGTGTAAGCATAAACCATTTGCAGACCTGTGGTTGGAGTAGTGTTGCTCCACAGGCACCTGTCTCTTGTGCCTGTTAGGTCAAGAGTATCTGTGTATTAGCAGATTGTCACTCTGATTTGTGTGTGTCTGTACTTCAAAGCTCTTGGCTGTTGGACTGGCAGCTCTGTGCATCAGTCTCCAGGGTGAGATAACCTATTCTTTCTCAGCAACTTCTTTTGTTTTAAAAACCATAGAATTACCGAATTTATTGTAAGACTCTTGACTTTACTTTTTCATAGGTTGGAGCCTCTTCCTTCTCAGGACACGGAATAATTCATCTTGTGATCCTATGTGAAATGGACAGGTTGTAAGCTTGGTCAAATGAGTGAAAGATTTAGTCCGTTGATCTCAACTGTATTTCACCCTAATTAGTTTAGGGTAAAGCCATAACTCACTGTTCCTCCATCTTTTAAGCTAGCAGTCCATCCCTTAAATCAGTTTTCTCGTTTTTGCAATATGGATAATACTTTGGTTAAAGAATTTAGTTCAGAAGCTTGTGCACAGTTTTTAGAATCTTTTCAAAGACCTTGCCACTAAAATCAGCTCTTCCCTATTCTTCCTTGTATTCTTAGCACAAGTGAGCCAGATTGTCATCCACTGCTATGATCAGTTTTTCAAATGATCTGTCATTTCCAGAGATTGTTTCTGTTTAGCTGTCTGACCACTTGCTGTGTCTTTTCACAAAATGCTGTCAGGTAAGGGGGATATTGAGCTTGCATATGTCTTTCAGCACTGTGCAGGTCCATTTTTTGCTCAGCCTGTGCTGGAGATGCATATTGTGTACACCTACACTTCTCAAGTTTTCACAAATCTGTAGCAGTCATTTGCCTGCTTGATTTCTTGCTCATGATTCTTCATTTGGAAGTGGGTTTAAATCAGCATCACCTGATTCGTAGTGTCTGGTACCTGAGCAAGTGGTGGTGCTGTTCAAATTCTTTTCATTTCTTTTTTAAGATTGGTTCCTTCCCTGAGAACCATTTGTGCAGACTCACGTGTTGTTTTTCAAAGTTAGGTTTTATCTGTCACTGAGCTTTTTACACTGGAATAGTTTGGCCCTGTTGCTTGGGATTTGTCATGTCTGACAGGCACTGTGTCACGCAGGAATATGAGCCTGAGACATCCAGTGCCTTTCTGAGCAGTTTCTCATCCATATGACTTTGCAGTAGTGTTCTGCTGTACCTCCCATTTCATCTGAGGTGTTCCAGAGCCGCCCATCCCTAGCATGCGTGCCAGGCATTTGCCTTTTCAGGACAGTTTTGGAGAGGTATCATAATCAAGAAAGTCCAACAGAAATAAGTCGCCTTTATCTATAGTAACCCTGAGGTCACAAAAAGCCCTGAAAATCTCCTTGGAGGTTGCTCCATTTTCTCCACTTCTGTATTTGACTGTTTTCAACTTAGTGGTAGCAACTTTTCTCTTTCTGCTATTTCATCCCTCTTCTACCAAAGTTTGAGACTGGCATTAGGCAGAGTATTGCAGCAGAATGAAATGTCTTTTATGATCCAGTAAAATCATATTAAGTGTAATTTCACATGGAAACAAAAGGTAATTACATCAACACAGCTAATGTTGTTACACGGGAGGCCAAATACTAATTGGCTATTTTTAGTGTCTGCGTTACGTAGGCTCTTTCCATAAAAACGCTGCCTCGTTAAGCACTCTGGGCAGCCTGTGTGGGGCCGCTCTTGCCCCGGCTGGGGGCGACAATCCGGGTGCCGCTGGGGCCGGTCCCGCCGCGGTCCCGCCTCTCCCCGCCCACCGCCGGCCGCGCCCGCGGTGCTGCACCGCCCCCCGGCGGCCGCGGGCCGAGCCGACCGCCGCCGCTCCCGAGCTTCCCGCCTGGAATTCGGGCACGGGCTCCTGCGCCCCTGGAAGTTCGTAAAGGGAAATGCTGGCCTGGCAACCGCATTTCTCAGTGACCGAAAGGAGTTGTTTGCTGAGTTACGCTGATTGTGCTCTCAGTATTTAAAGGCTGTGTCCGATCTTCACTAATGATGAAAAAAAAAGCAAAATTTTGTTTCCTTTTGCCTAAAATAAGAGGCTCTTTGCACTTGGCTTTTCTGGTAGAAACACCTCTTGAGCTACTTTGTGATGGAAGGATTGCTGCAAACTGGCAAAATAGTGATCTCTGATTAGTGCTCAAAACACCATAAACTTCTTTAAATGGAACTCCTTCAACATCTGCTTTTGGCTTTAAAATATGATTACAGTGTGTGCTAATTTCAGTGGTTAGATCAACAAATGCTGTGCTGCTCTGAGTGGTTTGGCTGCAGCCTGCAGAGAGACAGTAGCATCCCTCTGTTGACATTGATGTCAGGAAGTGGAAGCTGCCCAGCCTCTCAGAGCAGCTCTGCATCTCACTCTGTGCCCCACCTCCCCCAGCCAGCTCCCTGGAGTGAAGTGGCTCTTGTCACCCACCTGGCTGCTCCAGGTGGAGCAGTGCTGGGAGACCGAGTCTCTATGCAGCATTCTCAGGACCTGTGCAGAGAGAGGGTCTATTAACTCTGTTTTCCTTTATGAGATGTTGAGGACAGGGATTCAGGTGCATGTGAGAGAGAGAAATGAATTCAGCTCTGTTTTGAAGCTGATACCTGTCTCTGCTGTTTAGGCAATACACATGCTCAAATCTATTGGAAACCTGAACTGGGGTGGTGTGACCCCCCTCAGAACAGTGGCAGAAAGAGAATGTAATTGTTGTTTCTCGGCCCTTAGAGATTTTCTTGGCCACTGAATCACTGTAAAAATAGAAAGACTTGTTCCAGGCAGCTGGACTCTGGGAGGCAGCACTCATATGTTTTTTCAGCTGCATCAGATAGATAAGGAGGCTTTCTATTTCTCTGTCCTTTTTTTTTTTTTTTTTTAACACAATGGACTTTATTTTTCAACTGTTCTTGCCTTTAACGCACACCTTCAGCTCCCCAAAAATAAAGGGAAAATATTTCTTTGAAACGTGTAAACACTGTTTGTGCCTGATGGCAATGACAGCCCATCATCCTCTGTGTATTGATACTGCCCATTGAAGTAGCTGCCACCTGCTCCAGTTACAGTCTATGAGCTGGCACATCAGTTTAGGGCTGGGTAATGTTAAACATCCAGGGCCATGTTTTAATCTTTGGTTACTGCTTGAGCAGAGTTGAATTGGTAAGGAGCCTCTTCTATTCTGTAGATGCTGTACCAATTTCATAAAATGTGAATGTATTCTTGCTGCGTGAGGTCCAAACCTCTACAAGCAGAATTTTGCATAAAAGTTTTCTTTTCTGCAAGGCCAGTAGAACATCTTAATCTTTTTTCTGCTTCAAAACATTATTTGAAGTATTTGAGGCTGTGCTTTTATAAGTCCTCTTGAAGAATAGGATTTTACACTGGAAAGTTGCATGGATATTAATATATGAATTGTGAATGAGTGATTTCAGGATGTAACTTATATCTGAGATTTTGGTAAAGTTTCTTGCAAGGTGAAATACTGCTGTGTTTGTGGAAGAGTAACAGACTAGGTGGGGATATCAGGCTTTGATTTTTAGTGTTGTTGGTTGCTTTTTGAGCTAGCTATTTATTTGTAGATCCACCAAGTCTTGAAGATGGACCAGACTGAGATACGTGTTCTGCCCCTCTCTGCACCCTACTCTGCCTCTGCTAGCTCTCTTCCATCTTTCTGCTTTCTCTCTCTTTCTTTCCTACAACTTATTTTTTTCCTGCAAATCCTGTTGCTTTTCCATGTTGCTAATGAAACTGCTGAACAATGAAGAGCTGATACTGGCATTTATAGTTGTGTCATTTGGTTTTGGAGTTCCTGTTCTAGTTAGATTTTTGAAGGAATGGAGAATTTTTGTTTTCAGTTGACTTTTTTAGCCCATAGAATTGCAACGTTTTACCAATTTACACTTAGAGTGCACTTTGGACATATTTCTTCACAGCAAAAAAAAAATCAAAGTCTTTTATTGATAAATTTCATGCTTTGTCTAGGTGCCTTTGAAGTTTTCTATGTTTTGTTTTGCTGACTGTGGGAACTCAGCACATCCCTCCGGATGTCCAGAGTTGCTGAGGACCCCGTCGGGGGGCTTGGAGACCCTGGCATTCTGCCCGGAACACCTGGTGGCCTCATTTTGATCCTTCCAACGAATTGCCAGCTTGGCATGGGGATGTGAAAGCCACACAGGTTTGAATGGTGTAAAAACAAGGTGTTCAAAGGGTGAAAATGTAAGTTTTTGGTTTTTTGGTAGGGGGGTTATAGGGACAAGATGGAGGAATAAAGGTGTGTCTAGTCCTTCTTTCTTCTTCTTGTTCTCCATTTTCTGCTGTGATGTTGGCACTTGGGGATTGGCTTAGAATAGAAGTGCACTGTCTAACATCGGTGATAGGTAATGGGAATTAAAAGTAAATATGATATACGTAGTTTGTGGTATAAAAGGACGACACCGCCTCGGGGATTGTCAGAGTGCCTGTGGCTGCCTTGCTGTGCAGACCTCGGCTGGGCAGAAGGAAAATTTTGTAGATAAGAAATAATAAACAACCTGATGACCAAAAAAGCAAAGAGTCCAGACTCATTCTTCGAAAGCGCAGGCTGCCGCAGAACCATCCCACACATCTCGGGGCAGAGACAGAGAGCCGACCCTAGAGCTGACTTTTAGAATTCCTGCAGACATACATAATCTTGTTTGTCTTCATTCTGTAATGCCAAATAATATTGCATGTTTTTGTCTCATCACTTATCAAGCTGTGGTTTATTTTTATCTATTTACGACAAATTGTTTCTAGATACTTCTATTATTTTTTACACCTTATGGGGAGAGAAGATGCCTCATAACTCTAGGGACAATTTGGACAGACTTACAGAGTGTCCCAAGAGAGCCATAATTGCGTGTCCCTGAGGCTTTGTGACATCTCAGGCAAACCCGAAACAACTCAACAATTCTTTATTTTAATTTATTAGGATTTTTCATTTAATGAAGCCAGATGTTTTTTTTAAACTCTTCTCTCCAGTCAACAATCAAATGCCAAAATAAAAGAAATTCTGTCAGGACAAAAATTCAGTTCTTTGATCAGTTGCTTTATGTTTGGTACCAGTTAATACAACCATTCAGTTGTTGCAGATTGAGGGGTCTAGTCTGAATGGTTACATGTTGCAAAGAGCACTTGTGAAATAACTTGTATTGCCATATCTAACCTATTTTCATTGCAAAAGATAGATTACTTTTAATCCAGTTTAAGTTTTTATAGCTTTATTATCCATTCCTTGATCATTTAGATTATTCAAAGGCATCTCTATGTCGTCTAAATAAGTGTTTAAATTATGTAGCCTGCTAACTACATTTCTACAGGGATCTAAAAAATGTATCAGGTACCTTGCAGAGCTTTATTTTTATTTTTGAAATAGCCTCTGAAGCAAGGAGCTCATGTTGGCAGTTAATATGCTGAGAGGGGTAAAGTCTGGCGATAGGATTGTAACCAGTCAGCAAGGATTAAATTACAGGTTTTTAACTCAAATTTGGGAAGGAATTGGTTTCCTCTTAAAAAGGAGAAATTCTGGACCTGTCTGGAAGATTTAGGTTCCCATTGCTTGTGGATTCTTCAAGAATTCAAGGGAGAAAAAAATTTATCTTTAAGGGTTATAGATGTCGAAGTTGGGGTTCACATATAAACTTTTGCAGTTATATCAGTACTGCAAAAGTACTGATATAAATACTGATATAAATACTATAAATACCATAAATACTATAAATACTGATATAAATACTGATAAAAATAACTCTTTCCCTTGGTGGTCACTTCTTTTTCTGTGTTAGTAGGAGTTCAAAGTAAATGGAAAAGGGGGCTTTGTTTTGAAGTATGTGTGCTCATGCTGAAGTAAGTTAGTCAAACTTAATTGTTTTTTTCTGCCTGTATAGGTACATGACAGCATTTTTTCTGTAAAGAAATATCTTGTGGTTGAATTTAGGAGGCAATATTTGTGCTTGAATTTGGGAGGTGCATGTTTTAATTGTGAGATGACTGTGACAGAATTCATTCTGAAATGTGTATGCATTCAATAATTGAATTACTTTTCAGTAAAAAATTGAAGCATTCTGCCTTCATTGACTGAAAGGCAGAGTTTAAGATTGTTTGTGCATATGAATAGGGCCATGCTGTCCTGTCCCATACACATTTTGTGTAGAAATATGCAGGAACACAACTTGGCTGCATGTACTTCTTCATATTTGGCATCTGATCACTATCCCAGCAGACATCTTTGTGAGCATAAGGGTTTCATAAATTTCAAGGATTTCAGGAAAGGTTTGTGTAGACTATTAAGATGGCCAAAAACTTTGTGATGGAAAAGTTTTTACATCTAAAAAGAGCAAGACCTCTGTAGCCAGATTGATTGCAATTGAATTGTTTCACAGAATTCTCTGCTGGGTCTCAGTGATATTAAATGTGGAACCTCTCTGATGGGAATCCCATTAGCAGTGTGAGTTGTTTATGGACACTACCCAGGTTCTGGTGTGGCACTGGGCACTGACCAATTCGTGCATCTTCTGCTCCTTCCATGCTGCTGATGTTGCTCATGACAAGGTATGTGTAGACAGCTTTCTGGTCAAACAATGAAACTAGGGCTGTCTACTGATTTTCTTTGTCCTGTAAGCTATCTTGAATACTGCTGCCCATTTTGCTGCCTGAAATTTTGTCTCTCTTGGTTTCATAGAACCTGATTGGCTTGTTTTTTTACCCTTCTATCTTCTTAATCAGTCTTTCAGTACCTCTTTCGACTTCATCTTGCTATTTTTCTTAGGGATTGAACTGTGATCCTTTTATTTGCATCAGGCAAGCTCATCTGTAAATACAAGTCAAATTCGTCTTTGCCATGA
Source organism: Zonotrichia leucophrys gambelii (assembly GCF_028769735.1). Lineage (NCBI taxonomy): Eukaryota > Metazoa > Chordata > Aves > Passeriformes > Passerellidae > Zonotrichia > Zonotrichia leucophrys. The sequence goes on from NC_088172.1 coordinate 74,658,216, forward strand.
TGCCTTGCAAATGAATTTTTGTAGCTCTGGCTGAAGAAGAAGGGTCTGGAGTAAAGAGAGCTTCTTGTGGCTGTTCAGCTAGATGTCAACAGCTCAACATGGCTAAAACAGGCCTCCGGCAGACTCCCCTCCTGCTGCGTCCTTGTCACTCTAGAAAACAACCTAATCTTGCCATGGTGTTCATAACACGTGTCATTTATTACTTTGGTCTTTCTCTAAGTTCAGAAATGACACTGTCAGTGTTATTGATTAAATCTTATTTTTTAATGTAATTTCTTAAAGTAAGTTCATTGCAGTTTCAACAAACATTTGAATATTCCATCCAGCTCTTCTTCCCTATTAAACAGGCTTGCCAATTAGTCCAGCATCCTTTTCCTTGTGTTCTTCAGGTCAGTCCTGCACTTTCATACCCATTCAGATTCAGTGAAAGTTATTATTCCTTCAGATTCAGTAAAAATTATTATTCTTTCAGATTCAGTGAAAATCATTATTGTTTCCTTGGCAAACAGAATAAAAAAAAAAAACCCACAGGCATCTCTTCTGAATTTATTTTCCCTCCTTGCACAGAACATGTTCTTCACTTTTCTAGACCTTCATAAATTCTTAGTTGTTGCAGAAGTATCACTCCATCCTCTGTCATTATTCATTAAAATTTCAGGCTCATTCTTATGGTCTCTTAGTACAATAATGTGCTTTTTTTTGAGAGCATCTCCATGGTAGTCTCCATAGCCTTTTGATACTCCTTTCTTTAAAACCCCTTTACTGTGAGGCCCAAAAAGCTTGGGAATTATTCTAAGTGCTTGTTAAACTAGCCAGTAATCTGACTTGGTTCCTTTTGCCTCCCTCTTTGTCGCCTCTTACTGTGAGGTGTTTTTTGATAACACCATGGAGTCAGGACTGCTTGTTTAGTTAACTTTTGGGTTTGTGGGTTTTTGTGGGCTTTTTTTTTGTTTGCTTTGTTTTTGTTTTGTTTGGACTTTTAAAAAATTTTCTTTTATCACACAAAACACAGAAGCATCCTGAGCTACCATTGGAAACATTAAGATGGTTATAATGTTAACTGAGAAATTAATCATAATTGTAGCATTGCAGGGAAATTTGCTGTGTGAAATTTGTTCTTGAGAAGAGTGGCAGTAGAAGTGCCAGTTGATCATTTCATCCCTTTGGAACTTACCACCTTGTCTTCCCTAGGGAAAAAAGTGTTAAAAAAAAAAAAGAAAAGCCGACAAAGAGCAACCACATTGCAAACAAAAGATGCTCTTAGCTAATCTGAAGGGGCATTTGGCTGCCTCACAAAAACACTGTGTATTTTGGCAGTTAGGAGCTTTGGCTTAGGAAGATCCATGTTTGGAATAACAGGGTGTGTTGCAAGTCAAAATTCAGGTATCTTGGCTGAGATGTATGAGTAATCTGGCATGATGCCTTTCTGCACTGTGCCTAGCTATAGCAAATGCCAAAGTCCCTTGTGAACAATATATGAATCTCATTTTAGGGAAAAAAAAAAAAAGAGAAGGAGGGGAAAGGGAGCCAGGATTTATTTTAACATTTAGTGGATATAAAAAATCAAGTATCAAGAAGCAAAACATTTCTGTGAAGCATTCACTGTGGAAATTCTGCAACTTCTTGTTGCAAACCTCTTTATCACTTGGATTGGCTGATTTCCAGAGCATCAAGGCTAGGAATTGAGGGACTGAAATATAATCAGTGGTGATACATTTTAACCACATAAAACATTCTCTGCTTCCAAAGCCTCCAGTGTCTCTAGTAAGCAGTGCAACAGCAACAGCTCCTTGCTGCTGAACTCCAGAGACGTGGAAAATACTGGATCAGGATGGTAAGAAGCTCTTTATTTTTTTCATCAGATCAAGGTTATTACCCTGTAAAAAATGTTTAAAAGATGATGAAATTAGTAAAGGTCAGTATTTAAAACAAAAAAACAGTGTGTAAGATGCAAAGGAATTACGATTTTTTTTTGCAAGAGAACAGCAATGCAAGTTGGTGACAAATATATCTGGCACTGAACATGTTGTGCAGCTTATATAAAATCTTTTAAAACTGGGAAAGATTGCTGATGAGTATTTGATATAAATTGTAAGTCTGTCAACTTGGTTTATTTCAGAAGGACAGCTGTATGGGCTTTTAAAATTATTTTGGATTAATAATCTCTGACACAGACTTTATACATAAAAATATAAATAAACCTATGCCAATCACTCATGCAGGCTGCATGTTTATATGGTTACTTTTGTAGCAGTTTGGGATTTTGCTTTTTAGAAAGAAGCAGATCTACTCAGTACATGCCTTTGACTTTAAGGGAGCTATGAAGTTTTTATTTTTCTGGGTTTTCAGTCCATGAAAATCTGTAAATTACATTGTTTCTCTAGTGCATTTATTTGGTGGGAAAAATAACCAGGGAAAGTTTTAGTATAATGATTTTATTCTTTGTACCAATTTAAATATTCTGATCTAAGCATTAAAACAATAGAAGTAGAGTATAAAGCATATAAATGTGGGATCTAAATATAGTGTAAATTGATACCAAAGCTATTAATGGTTTAAAAAATGCCTGATAATAGGCTAAAAATATGCATAATAGCATTTTTCTATTTTCATATAGCATTTTCTATCTTTTCTATTAAAGAATTGGAGGGAGGAAATGTATCTTGGGAGTGTTTACTCCCAAGACTTATTGTCAAGACTGTTTTGTTGGGGTTTTTTGGGGGTTGGGGGTGGGTGTTGATTGAAATAAACATCAAGCCCAATCTCCTGTGTGGAAACTCAGGCATTCATTTTAAGGGCATTCTACGTCCAGGAATTTATTGATTAGGACATTACAGTACGTCAAAGTGAGAGGAAAATAAATTGCTAAATAAGTCTGAGGGGCACTGAAATACATTTACTTGATAGTGCAGCTTGATGTGTAGGGAATTATTCTCTTTGTGATTCAAATGGAAGAGGAAATTTTTAACAGAATAACTATGAGACTTTGAAAAGTGTACAACAAATGTGAAACAGCATTTGATTTATATTTTCTATCTTTGTTGTGTATTTGTTCTTTCTCAGCACTACAAAAATTAAAAAACCCCAAAACTATCACTAAATTCTTTCTGATCTTTTCCTTTTCTAAGTGGTTTCACTGAAATAAAAGTCATTAAGCTAATCATGTTATCGTAGCCTATATGTTTCATGTTAGACATTGCGCCTTGATGTGTTAAAAATTTATGATTTTCTTCCTCAGCATGCAGAATAGATTGCAAAATCAATAATTGAATGGCAACCAGGCTGTAAGGTTCTTGGAAAGATGATTAGTATGAATCTATGTGTGGTGGTGGTTGTTGTTGTTATTATTAATATTTGTTGTTGTTATTAATATTGTTATTGCTTTTTTATGGACAAAAATATCGTATGTTGAGTAACCATTAAACAGTACTGTTGTACTGAAGAGACTTGAATACGTTGTTGTTTCTTGTCAGAGAAGACTGTGCCCATAGTTACTTTTATCTTACATCTAAATTTTCTTTCAGGAAAATGCTGGAGGTAGGACATCAGGCTGCATTTGCCTATTGTGGTCACAAAACATAATTAATAACAAATGGTGTTACATATATTTCCACTTTTGTGGTTCTCTAGTTCCTATACAAGTCAAATGCAGATTATGCTTCTGTACAAGCAAGTTAAAAACATTTCCTTCTAGAAAAATAACATTCATGTACTTCCACATACTTGCTGTTTATAAAGTTTTAGTAAAGTAAACTTACTTTGTGGCTTGCTTGACATGGATTAGTTCAGTAACTAAAGCAGTGAGTTCACAAGGGATCTATTTCTTTCAGTTTGGATGGCCTGGGCAAGGATCTTGCATAAGTTACTGAGGGGGAAAAAAAAAAAAAAGAAACGTACACCACACACATCCCCCAAAGATGTACCCTTAATAGTAGTCAGCAATGGAATAAATTACATTAATAGTCCAGAGGGAACAGCCTCTTACTTAAAATTTTTAGATGATATGATGTCTTGTAGAATGTAAATAGTAAATGGTCTTAAAGAAGCCCAAATTGCAAGCTGTCAAATGCATTAGAAATCAGCTTTAATTATTTAAAGTGTTTTTTCTAGTAAGTCTAAAGAACAAAAGTAAAATTATAAATAATGTACTGGCTTTACCAGAAAAGCTAAAAAGATATAGACATGACTATCACAGTGCTAAATTCTAATAAAGTATAATTAGTGAAAGGGATATGTTTGGTATGGCAAAGTTCATTTGCAGTGTCTTCCTGGTGCAGAATTTAAAAAAGCTTATTGGACAATTGGATGTATTATACCTCTAGATGAATTTAGGCTAAACATTTTTCTTAATTTCAGTAACTAAATTGAAGTCTGATAATCTGCCTGAAAATGTAATCCTTATTTAAAGAAGTATATTATAAATATGTAAGCTGTGGACTTTATATGTAATATGAAACAAGTTTAAGGAAAGCAAATGTAGCTTTACATCTGCTATGAACTTGATTCAAGATTTAATAATATTCTCAGGTTTTATTCTTTTATGTTATTCTGCCAGTTTTCTGATAAAAAAGAAGTTTGTTCATTCAGAAGTACTCATGCTGACAGTGGTAAGAAGGAATTTGCTGCAGTATAGCTTTGTGCATGTGTTTGGTATTAACTTATGTGTCCCAACTAACTTTTGGCACATTTTGCTTTAGGTTAAAAAACTGCATTTTAGGCTGATTACCATGCCAGTAAGTCTGGCACTCTTCTAGAGTGAAATACACTCTTGCATGCTCCATAAATATTGTTTGTGAAGGATGAAAATAAATCACATTGAAATTTCACTGAAATGTAATGTTGAAATATTTCCATATGTATATATGTATATATATGTATTAGCATTTACTTGTAATGAAGTAAGTTTGTATTTTAAAATCTCATCATCTATGTTTATGGAGCCTGAATACTTTCAGTGAATAAAATATGTCTCCAGGCAAGGTTTATGCAAAAGTAGTTCTTTAGGTGATGGAGGATTATGTTTTTAAGCCATTTGGCCTTTGATTCTACAATTAACCTACTATGCAGATCAGGTTTTGCTCACTGAAATCCATCTTTTAAGCTGTGCCATTACTGGTAGTATAACTTAAAATGAGTTGCTCTCAGGAAGTTATAAATTATTTGCTGTGTTTTACATAATGTATTGGCATGCCTGCTGCATCTGTGTTCAAGACAGGGTTTTATTCCTTCTGCCATGGGATATATGAAGAAACTATGAAAACGGATGCTTTTAGCATTAGTCTATCCTTTTGGCTTTTTTCCTGTCATGCCATCAGAAATGAAGTTGATGAAAATGAAGGCAGGGAAAAAGGTCAGTCTGGTCTCTAGGTGAAATAATTGATGGGAGCAGCTTCCAGAGGAATACAGCTTTTGTGAGAAGGTGGCTGGATAATACATATTTTTCTACATTTGCTTAATGTTTGCATCATGGCATTTGCAGTGTTTTGAAATATCAGGACAAAATTGTGTTTCCCACATATCTTAGGACCCTTGTAGCAACATGGTATTTTGCCTCACATAATTGTTCTTGTGCTTCATGACTATACTGAGAATACTGAAAACAATTAAGGTTGAGACTTACCATGGACTTTTTATAAAAGAACTCTAGAGAAGATAAAAAGGTACTGACAACTTTATACTCACCTGATACTGTGCAGATGCAAGAAGAGCAAGTTATAGAACTGTGCCCTGAAGGATAAGTTTCCAGTGCTTATATAAGGAATGAGCTCTAACCAGAGCTGAGGATGGGTAATATGTAGTGATGGCTAATATGTAATGTTGGGAGATGAGGTGCAGTTTGGGTAGATTTCCTGGTTTGCTTCCCTACACGGAGTGCTGATGAGAGGCTGCCATTCCTAAAGGAATTCTCTAGACGTTGCACTAGAGGTTTTAGTCTACTGTAAATCTGCTGTTATGAATATTTCATTTAGGTGTTTTCAGTGTTGTGGTGTGACCTGGGGATACACAGCCCATAGGCAGCCCTATTGTATCTTTGATAATGAAGTTTCAGCTTGGAGGCGAGAGCTGTCTACTCTCCAGCCCTGTGTTGGGGCACCACTTCATTCTTCTCACCAATATACACCTTGCATATCTGACTAGAGGTTTTGGATGCAGAAAGATTTTTGGAACCCACAGCAGAAGGTTGGTAATCTCGGGTGTTGATCCTTACTCAGTCAAAGATGGTACCTATCTGGTGGTGAAACCCTTAACCATTAAATCTGGTGGTTAAACCTTAACCCTGACCTTTTGAATAGCTCAGAGAATTTGAGATCTTGTGTTGCAGCCTTTTTTCCCCTTATGTGATGTGGCTTTCATGACAGGATTTTTGTGATAATTTTCCCTGTCATAGGACAGGAGGTGGTGCATGTGTGTCAGGCTACCAGACTAAAGGCTCTGGAGACTACTGCCATGTTCTTCCTGTTAACTGAACATGCACATGCCTGGTAAGAGGGAGAACTCTCTCTTAGCCATATAATGGGGATTTATTTGGTCAGGTGATGACTGAGACTACATAGTCATTTGGAAGAAATGTCAAGAAAGAGGATGTTATAAGGCTACACCTCTGATTTAGCTTCTTTTCCTGTAAATACCTACTTTTAGCACTTTTTGTTGTGGTTTTTTCTTTTCAGAAAGAAAAAAATCTGTCTAATGTAGTAGAGATTTTACCAGCAATAATTCTGGAGATTAAGTTTTGAAAAAATGTATACTTGATTTTACAGCATGCTGTAAAACATGCTGTCTGGGCCATTTGGTCTTGACTAACTAAAGAGCTACTGCTGACCTCTATATCATTCACATAAAAATGATCTTTCAGCAACTCAACTGGCCTACAAAATTTATGTCAGAAAAAGAAATGTTCCTCATGCATTTTTTTTCTTTGCATTGAAGAAATAGAAGGAACTAATTTTAGAGAGTGCTTGATAACTTAAGGTCTTTTAAGTCAAACAAACTTTTAGATTATCTTCTGACTAAACTTGTATGCACTAATGTTAATTTTCTTATTTTTCTTTTTGAAGGACTGTCAAAACTCTGTTAGGCATGTTTAAAAATACATTTTTTTGTCCTACTCCTCATTCCACTATTACAGAGGATCAATCACACAATCAGCACTTTCATATAATAATTCCTGTGCTGTGGCACAGGTAGAAGAAAAATGGTTTCCTTGTACATGGAAAGTATGAAAAAGTGAGTTCTGTGTGAAGGATGAATACAACACACCTAGGGATATTTTAGGCAGAATATATTAAGGTATTTACTGGCATTTGTTTGCTGCAGAGATTGTCACGAAATGATGCTTGTAGCTGGCTGGCTGTACCTCTTTGTGCATTGGGGCTGCTCATGGACTGCATTTCCTCTGCCCATCAGGTTTAACCCAGGACTTAAACCAGGCTTTAAGTGTGTTAAAACAAACTAAAAACTTCTAGGAAGCTGTTATTGTGGGATAGCTTTGTAGGGATTGAGAACAATGCTGTAGGATGGCAGCAGTTTAACCCTTTGGTGCTTGCAATTAACAGCGTTTGTTGAGTGCCATAGAACAAATGCGTTGCTTGTTCTTTCCTTTTGAAGAAAAGAAAAACCAAACACCTCCACAAGTTTAATATTTGTAACATTCACCAAATGTGTATTTAGATATTTTACTTCAGATAGGAATTAGTTCCGCGGCCTAATAAGACACATTCATTTAGAGTGAGTAGCTTGGAAAAACATAGATTGAAGAGTGTACCAGCATAAACATGAATCCGTCTACTGCATCATTTTCAGAACTCCTTGAAGCCATGGCAAATGCAAGCCAACTGAACAAAACAGTTTTGGTGTAGTGCATCATAACACAGAACATGCAATTTATAAACTGTTATAGAAAGAATTTTATTATACAATATTTTAAAATTTTATATGACTTTGTGAAACATTAGTTTTTGTAGCAGATTTGGGGTTGTCAGCATATCACAAGTCCCCAAAATGCTGTATCTCTTTTATAAATTTACTAATGGAGTTGGCTTCACTATAAAAAGAAATGTAAAAATATTTGTGGGAGGATCTAGAAGGTGAAAAAAGGCTAAAATACTTTAAATTTATATTCATGTAGAGTGAAACTTAATAGTTTTACTGGTTGTTTCAGCCTCATAGATTTTCTAGTCCAGATTCATTGAAGTCATGCGTTTGCTGTGGATCATTTTAATGCTCCAGTGAAATATTCTCTCTGATCTGTGTCAGTGGGGGTAGGGAAGCACATAAAATATATGCTTCCAGTCAGTGATGAGAGAGTAGGAGGATTTTTCATGAACAATATAATTAAATTCATGCATGTAAAAGATACCTGCAAGATGCTGCTTGAGAAAGTACTTTATAGCAATAGATAATTATAGGGAAAAAATTACTTTCCTGGAATGATAGTACATAATACTAATTTATCAGTGGTATAAAGGTTTTCTAAGCAGTTTGTTTCCCATATGTAACACAGCATTTTTTTTTCTAATAATCTTTGTCTTCAAAAGAATTTTTGATCAACATTTTTGATGAACATATTACACTGGAATTTTAATACAGCCCTAATATAGACCACTGTTGTAAACATTTATTTAATAGCTTAAAAGTTATTTGCTCTTCCAGAAGTATGAGAGCCATGGAAATTCTCCAAAGTTTAGGTTTTCCTGTCTGTTTAATACAGTTCTAATTACGTGCATAGTTGCCACTGCTGTGGATCATACCCATGTTTGTTTAAAGGTATCCAGAAGAGGTGATGATATTAATTCACCTGCTGCTAAATACTCTCCTACTTACAAAGTAGTGTATGTAGTCTCAGCAGTGACTCAGACAAGAAATGAAAACAGAGTCAGTCGCTTAGGTCAAGTGATTACTGCTGGGTATGGTGTGTTGAGAGTTTTCTGGGATTAATCTCATCCTAAGCCAACAAAAAAAATAGTGTTCAGTTCCCCTTCCTCCTCCCCACTTCTTCTTCACTTTCTGTAGGAAGAAAAAGGCTTCAGTGGATTTTGTTTTTGCTGTCTCCAAACAAAGCTGTAGGCAATGTGTGTGGTAAAATTTTTATAAGAATGGACAGCTTAGATACACCTGGAAATTCTTGGTCAAAAATACATGTTGTGGGCTGTGCTCTTAGTGTTGCCCAAGAAATCCTTGTTGTGAGGAGCTGGACTCTCCTGGGGGTGCTCTCTGATGCACTGACCCTCAGTTAGGAGCTCTGACAGGATATCAGGGGCCAAGGCTGCCACTCTCTGCCCTGACCCTGCCTGGACCCGTGGCTGGGGCATCTTCACTAAGAGTTCACTGTGGAACGTTTTGGTTCTAGGCCTGATTGAAGAAGTCCTGTGGAGAGTATATGGTGAAAAGTAATTGGCACAGCAGTTAACCTTTGGGGAAGGTTCACTGAGAGATGTTACATTGAATCAGCATTAATTTCAAGGAGGAATCCTCACCAAAACCGTGAAGCTGATTTTTTTTCAGGTATTAAGAGGTTTTAAAACCTAAACCTATGTAGCCATCTCATATTAAAAGAAGTCAGTGCTGTTGGTTTTAACGGTCAAAGTGAGACCCACAGCTGAATATGGCAAACTTGCAGAATCTCTTCTTTTTTCAGTAGTGACTTGTATATTTTCTCCTGAGTCACTGATCTTAGACTATGTTGTGTAAATGCAAATGTATTTTTTTTAAAATCAAAAGCACAATTTCTGAATGGACAGTGTAGTCTAAGGAAATAGATATAGCAGAAGACCATGCTTAGCTTAAGATTTTTACTATCTTTAGGGCCTGGCACTCACTAGGCTTCAGAGAGAAGCATATTATTTTTTGTTATAAACAGCCTTCTATGTTAAATTCTAAAATAGTTGTTTCCCGGAGGAGGTTTGGAATAGAAACTGATGTACCTGATAGTTAATTAAAATTCAGTGTTGTTTGTTCTTGCTTAAATTAGTGAAAAAACCCCCAAACCTTACAGGAAACACCACAGAGAATAACATTCTGAACATTTCAATTTATTTTTAAAGATGAGAATTCCCATGGCTTAATTCTTTAAAGAGTTGGAACATAATTCAAATGCTTCTTTGCCACCTGTCACTTTTTTTTTTCATTTTTAGCATGTGTATTTTCTTTCATAGAGAAATAAAGGGAATGAACACCTCATTTCCCTTTTTACACAGGTTTTTTCTGAATCCTAGTTACTGAACTACATGCACACATTACTTCTATTATAAAACTGTAAACCACTTGCACAAATGCATACCTAGCATTTGTTTCATTAGGTTACACCAGAATCTGGCTGATATTGTTGTACAAACCAAAGAAAACCATGTGTAACTGGCTTTGTTTGTAATGCAAAGTTACTGATTAGCCAGCTAATATTTTCTTTCCCATGCTCACAATCTCCCACACACAGAAAGATGCAAAAAACTAGTATAAAAATAAGGTTTTAAGCTACAACAATGAGATCTCCAGATGTCTGATTCCTTGGTTTAGAAAACTGCACAAGAGCTTATCTATTCCTGAAATAAAAATGATTTAGATAGTCCAAACCGTCTTTCACAATCTCCCATCTGCTAGGATGTGCATTTCATTTTCATGTAAATAAAATTTCTAAGTAATTCTTCAAATCCTTGCTGTACAGTTCATTACAGACATCTCATGCTTGCTAACACTTACTGCCAGAAGGCAAAAGGACTGATAAAGTATGTGGGGCACTCATAGGAGGCTTACAAGGCAGGAACTCCCTCATGGAGAGGGGAATATTTCAGTGGATTTATGTACAACATTAACCACTTCACCTGTATTATTTCCCTGTTCTTCCTTTCAAGAAATGCAGATACCTAATGAGGGGGATGGTAAAGGAAATTTTCCAAGCTTCATTTTTGGATTTCTACCATGCTAAATCAGATAATTGGATTTTAAGCTGTGCTTTCATGTCATGTACTCTCTCACAGTGGACTGGATTCCTACCTGTGTTTAGGTAGGCAGGCCTCTCGTCTTAAAGCTTAAATTGAGAGTCTTACATTGTTCCAATTTTTGAAAGGTCCCTTTAGCTTCGGTCTGACAGTTAATGGGTGCTGGCATGTTGGCAAATTGAGCCCTATTTTTACTTTATACTGAAGTCACAACTGGAGAAGAGGAAGAATCGTACTGACTTATTTTTCCAAAACTGGACTGACTTGCTTACTTTGCTAGAGGTGCAGTTACTCAAAACAGCTGCAACTCAGAACACCTGGACGTTGTGCAACTCTTAAATGTCTAAATGTAGATTTTAAGAATCTAATTTTAAGCAGGCAGATTTGATCAGTTTGCCCCATGGTTACCCAGGAAACCACTTAATTACTATGCCTTTGCTTCAGCCCTCTGCATGTAGCTTTTAAAACATTTTGTTATAATTTTTCTTTTCTTTTGTCTTAAGCTAGTGTTTGTAGAAAGGGCTGGCTTGACAGCTCTGGCAAATGAAATAGTCTGCCTGCCCACGGAATATGTGCTCCCTAGACAGTGGCAGTCCAAACTTCCACATGCTGTTTTTTCAGTGTGCTACAACTTTTCTTGGGGGAGTGGAGACAGGAGGGAGGAAAGAGGGTCCTTTTACATTCGGGTCTTTGCCACCAAAATGTGCAAGTGTCGTCAGGAAAAGTGGCCTGTATTTTCCTTCTAGCACAGAAGACAGGCAACTAAAAAAATGGATGAGCTCAAGCTTTGGAAAACCCATATGTATTCTGTAAACTGTCGTCAAGATCACCAATTCAATCCTGCTGTGTTGCAGTTAGTGCTGATGACCAATGATCTCGTGAACTCAACAGAGTTTTCCTTGCTCAGTGCCTAGACAAAAGGATTTTTAAAGAGTTTTGAGTTCTGCTGAGCCTTCAAGAAAATCTCCTGGAATGATATTTGCATGGAAGTGGGAAATAGAGTAATTTGAAATCTCAAGACTGGGTCTTCTTGTGTTTCCCTTTAAGAATGCTAGTCTGAGCACATACAGTTCATTACTTCAGTTTGTGTTGGTGATGGCTTCTTTTGAGATACATTTATTAGATGAATTGTGATAGCTGTGAATCACCTAGGTTCCTGGAAAAATCACCCAAGACAGTCAGTCTTTTCAGCACAGGACTGTGTATTTGATTTCCCGATGGTTTACAGGCCTCCTGTAAACCACTTAGCTAGTGTAACCTCATTTAACTAGTAGCCTGAAAATCGTGGAAGATCACTGACAGAATCATACAGGTGCTCTTGAGTGAGCAATGTGAATTCACAAATGTTTCAACAAAAATAGCAAGGCATTATGAATTTAACATATCCATGACATCCTCTAATTTCAGAAATCTTTGCTCTACTATGACCTAAAATGGAAATACAGAAGGACCATTTATATAATCCAAAATAAAGCATCTGGGTTAAATAGCTGCAATGCTTCATAAATACTTTTGTTCTCTCTAGTTACACAAGAGGTTATCCAGGAATTTGTCATCTCTACTCAAAGCAGCTGAAATGATCCAGTCCAGGCTCATGTTGCTGCCACCCCCCAAGCCATGCAACCCCATCCTTTTCCTCCAGGCAGTGCCATCACTTGTAATGAGCCAATTCCAAGAGCTGCTTGCTTGAAAGCTGAATGTGGGGTTTGGACTTTTGGGGTGAAAGACATTGTTGTGAGGATTAGTTTTGCAGACTTTGATTTGGCAAGGAATCTGTGATTGGGCTTGTAAAGGTGAGAGTATTGCTAAGCAGAAATTAAAATGGCAGTATGTTAAGACTGTGAAAGCACAAAAGAAAACACTGGAATTTACTCTCTGGTCATGAAAGTTACTTGGGGTACTTTTGTTCTCTGAATGCTGTTTGGACTTACAGAATCATTTCTCATAGCTTTTTGTGTCAGACTATGCTAGCAGTCTGAGAAACAGATGAAAATTCTACTGGTTTTCCTTCTGCAGACTGTAAAACAAAGCTGCTTAAATTACTGGTGCTCAAAACTAATGAACCCTTTCAGCATCTAAGTCCAAGATTCATTGCTACTTTTAATGTTACTCTAAGAAATTAATGGTTCATTTATATAACTCTAACTGTGCTGTCAGCATTGGTCTTGTACATGCTGCTCTCCTTTAAATGAAGAGAAGTAGGGACAGTGCATAGGAGAAAATGGAACACATCTCACTCATCATCTAGATTAGAATATATAATTCCTACCTGAAGAATCAATATTTTAGAAGGCAAAGAGCACTATGCTTTGCTGTCTTGATGCCTACGTATCATTCTTAAGTTTTAGAAACCGGTAATCCAGAAAAAAACTACAGAGTGAGTTTGCATTTGAAGGTATAAAGAATATGGTTCTGTTGTGGACACATTAGAATGTATGTATAAATTAGAATTGAGATCCTGCTTCATAACACTAAAATTTTTCATTTTTGAAACGTAGTAAACCCTTTTTTTGTGTGTATGAAACTGATTTTTAAATTTAAATTTGTTACATTTTTCCTGTTTTTAAATAGTTTCATTTTTTACCTAGTTGGTTCTCTGATTCTAAAACTGTGGCCAAGTAAACTCTGAATTATTCACAGAAGTGGTGTAGATTGTGTGTTTTTACTGCTGGCTGGTTTGCCTACTCTAAATACTCCTCATACCTGAACGAGGAAGAAAGAGACTAGATTTAGAGCATGGGAGTGCTGAAGAATGCAGAATAGTCTAGAATATCTTCTTTGCTTTGTTGAGATTGGCTTTAAGAAATAGCCAGAAATTGCCCATCTGCAATGGATTTCCTGTATTTATTTCTCCTGTGCGTTGGTAAACCATCAACAGACACATTTTACAGAGCCATAAGATGGTGATGACAGTTTTCTTCCCTAGGCAGTTTATTAGTTGCTAATTCTGTTTAGTAGGAACTTGGATCAATTACAGCCTTGTCAAGTTTCCAGTGGGACTAGCAGATCTTTTTCATTCACTTTAGTGATATTGACATAGTGAATTTTGTGCCAGTTCCATTAATTTCAGTAAAACTTGCTTTGCCCACTGACATTGAGTGCATGTTTTGTCCTATTTGCTGGGACATTTACAAGCCTTTCATAATTATACCAACTTAAGGAGCTTAAACCCTATCCTTTTAACTTTTCTTTCCCAGTAGAGATGAGTATCTCTTCCTTTTGTTGTAATCAGAATCTATTCAAAATGAGCAAAAACTGAGTTTGTAAAATGTGTATTATAGGCAAAATAGAGATAATCGAGAGTTCTCAGGTGGCTGTGGGTAGGTACTGCCACGATTAATTTATCTTCTGTTATTATTTGGGAAAGAGGAGCAGGCCATATAGCCAAAGTACACAGTACCTTTGTGCATGCAGTTATTGAGACTCATTTGCATTGCTGCTTGTGTTTATATGAAAGGTTTATATATGAAATCACATAAATCCATAGACATAAGAGCTGTTCTTATGGTGACAAGCACTACTTTTTCTCAATAAACTTAATTTTTAAAGTAGAAAGCAAGGAGAAAATCAGTCTGCTGTCCTCATGAATCTAATGTATTTGCTATCTGGAAGCTGAGTTTTGGCACAGAACACGTGGCAGTGTGTGGCACTGGGGAGCTCCAAGGTCTTGTACAATAATAAAGAAAAAGTGTCCTCCTCTGAAAGCTAGGACTAATACATTAATAGCTCAATTTAGATTGATAACATTTCTTCTTTGATATATAATATCAGATGTTGTTTGCATTACATCAGACAGTGTTAACTCTAGCTTTATTTTTTAACATTTAAACCAGTTTGTTAAACTCATGTTGGTGCTGTTTGTATGTGGTAATCGATGTTGTTTTTATTGAAGTCATAAACTTTAATGAACCCATACAACTCTTGGCATAAATGAAATACAAATGGTGTTAAATTTTGACAGATTTATGTAAAGGAGTTTCTCTGTCTTCCTTCTCTCTTCCTATGTCACGAATAAAATTTAGTGATCAGGCCTCAGTTTTAACTTTTTATGCAAGTATTACATCTCCTTTGTAATGGTGACTGGATAAAGCTGACAAGTTAATGTTCACTTTACAATGATGTGCAGGAAGAAAGTAATCTTGAAAATGCTCTTCAGAATAGGTATGCTGGAGGCTAGGAGAAGATATTTCCATGAAAGCTTCCTGGACAGTGACACTTCAGGCTGACAAAAAGCTTAGCACACTGATACCTAATGAACACTCTGAAATCATGAGAAATGCAAGACAGTTCAACTGAACATATTTTGCCATTTATTGCAATCTCAAGGCATAGAAAGAGTATGACTTCATTGATGTGCTTAGGGCAAATAATTACAGAATTAGATTGTGTGGTCATTCTTCACTAAAAACATTAGGGCAGCTTAGATGTCATCACTCAGCAGTGAGATCTCTGGGTCCCTAAAGCAGGAGCAGCTGAAAGCTCACTGTCACCCATGACAGTGTGCAGTGCAGTAACCTCTCCCTCGTGCCTGCAACAACGTCTCCTCTGGTGCAGATTTTGAGGGATTAATGACTGCATTGCCTTGCTGTGGGGGTGTAGGCTGCTTTGTGCAGCGGGCCCCACTGGCCAGGGTGCCACATGTGCCAGGGGCAGCCCTGGGAAGCAGAGTCCAGCAGGAATGGGGCTCTTACTGGTGGGGGTCTGTCAGGGCAGGGCTGATGACCAGAGCCCGTCCCAGCAGCCCATCCAGGGAGGAGGGCTCCTGGGGGGCAGCCCTGGTGCTCCCATCGTGCTGCAGGCAGCCCTGGCCCAGCAGTGCCCAGGGCAGGGCTGTGGGGAGCTGCAGCCCAGCCCTGCTGGGGCAGGGACCAACATCTCTGGTAGCTGAGATGGGCTGCTGGAATGTGGGCTGGTAGGAGGAGCTGTGAGGTCTGGCTGGGACCTGTAATGTTCTGTTACATTCCTTGAAAGTCTTGAATGCAAATTCTAGAAAATTCAGTGTTTGTATTTTTTGTCATAAGTGACTGTGTTACTAATATTGAGTGGGCAGTGTGTCTTACAACAATACTGCCCTGAAGTACAGTCTTGGAGTGTTTAGCCAGAGTTGTTCTCCAGGGAAGGAGTACCAAGGACCTCAAGAGTAGCTGAATTGTTCAGGCTAAACATCTGGCCAGCCTTGCATCCTATCTTTGATGGGACCTTGGCACACTGGGGAGAATATAGACTCAGTCACGTAATTTCCAGTTCCTGGAGTTGGCATTCCTCTTTACTAGCTCCCAGGGCTTTATTCCTGAAGATGAATGAAAAAAATCCAAAGATACTCACTTTCAAATCTATGTAAGCTTCTATCACCTATGTGTCTCATGGCATGGAGTTCTACAGCTTAACAATGCCTTGAGTACCCTTTTTTGTTTGTTCATTCAAGGTTGCCAACAAAATTAATTTAATGCCCTCTAATGTGTTTATTGGAAGAGACAGTGAAACTGTTTCATAGTCATCTTTTCCATGCTGCTCATGAATTCATAGTTCTGTCGCATTTCCCTGTTAGTTGTGTCTTTTTCCAAGATGAAGATTACCAGTTTATTTAATCTTTCTTTATCTAGAAACATTCTATGTTTTGATTGTCTTTTTTACCTATTTCTATACCTCTTTGAGTTGTTCTGTGATTTTTGAAATGAGTGAACCAGAACTTCGTGACCTTCAGGGTTTGGGTCCACAAATGTAAAAAAATTCACAATGTGAAGAAATGTTCTTTGGTGTTCTGCTCTTTTCCTAGTAAATTCAGCTTGCCTTTTTTACCTCCAGACACTAAGTTGATGTTTCCATAAGTTTACATGCTAAATCTGTCATCTTGCTCATAGATGGTTATAGTTTAAAAATAATTTTGAGGCAAATAAATTCAGAAATGTTGTGTGCATTTTTCTGCATGATAAGTAGCATAGAGTGTTTTGATGTTGGACTGGTATTTTGGAATTAGGTGTCACTGCTGCATAGGTTTTTATATGTTGTTATAGTCTTAATAAGAGCCATAAGAGCTGTGGTCATGGGCTGGGTCATGCTGAAACTATTGGAAGTTTCCAGGTGTTTATTGAAAATGACAGTCTAAAATGGTAGATGGAAATTGCTTATGCTACTCCTCCTGTTTTGACGCTGTCCTGTATTCTTAGGGGGCTTTGATGTTGTTTTCTGACACTTCTGACAGCAGTCAAAAAATTTTTGTAGAACATACTGAAGCCTTCCAGGCTATTTGAGTGAAGGTGTTGAGGCATGGTACAAAGCCTCAATGTATCTTTATTCTCCTGTGCAAAGATATCTTTTCAGAGATGAGACAGGGAACTTGCTGGAATTGAGGGAGAATCAGTGAATGGTAGCAAAAAGATAATAACATTGCAGAAGAAATAGCAAAATATACTGTGATTGTTAAATGAAAAGATTGGAATTTATTCCTTGGGTGTGCCAGACGCTTATGAAGGGATATTTTCTGAAGATATATTTATAGAGGTATACTACACACTGATAAACAGGGGAAAATAGATAAAAGAAATTTGAGCATAGCTTCTTTATGGAAGAATTCTTTGAATATTAGATGTACCACAACAGCATTTTTTTCCTTCATATGCTCTATGGTCCAACATCAAGGCCATGGAGAGTGAGCACAGGTTCAGTAGTTCCTGTGATAGTGCTGAATGCTCATCTTGGGCATCCTTGGGGATACAAGCATGTGGCTTTAGATATTTTGCTAGATTTGCCTGAAAGTCAATGTATCATTTTCAGGGAAATTCAGCAACAAATACCACTAATATTTTTGTAGTGTTCATCTTTTCACTTTATTAAAACTAGTTCTTTAAATTGCTTGTCTTATCTCTGTAGTTAGTGAGCTCCAGTTTTTGTCTTCCTTTTCTTTTCTCCTCAATCCCATAGACCTGTCTCATTCTAATCCACAGAACATGGTTCTGTCAGAAAGTCTGAAAAGGATGGTTTGGGGACCTTTAATTTTACATACAGGAACCACATTCTTGATTTTTCTCGCTCTGTGTGTACCTTGGAGAAATAAGTAATAAAGATTTTTCAATTTTTTTTTCTTATCAGCACTGCCTGTTACAGACAGCCCACTACTTCCCATCTCAGTTTTAATCACCTTGTACAATAAGCCAAAATTACTGTTCAGAAAGATGACCTTAAATGACTTCATTATCCTAAACTGCCTTTGGAATGCCATCATCCTGGTGAACATTAATTCACTTTGATGACTTTTTGGTGTTGCCCCAAAGACATTCCAGCTCTTTGAATAATGATGGGGCAGGGCTGTTCTCTTCCCCTGTCTTACCACAGCAGAGTGGCTCAATCTGTCTGCACATTAGGTACCCTCCTTGGAGTAGCCCTGTGAGCTTTATGGCAGCTCAGCATAGAGGCTGGAGAGGAGACAGGGCTTGCTTTTCAGAAAGGGTGCCATCCAAATCATTAGTTAAATTTTTAAACAACAGTTGGACCACATGCTGTGTTCAGTCCTGTGATTAACTAAAGTAAGAAGCAATTTTTTTCAAACGGTTTCTTGGGTTTTTTGTTTGTTTTTTTTTTAATATTGTTAAAGTTTTTTTTAACCTTCAGACTGTTTCTTTTCTCTCTCAAATGTGTAGATCTTCATTTCTGTCAAGAAGGTTACCCCGGTGCTTTCTTTCAGCTTGTGATTCTTCAGAGTCGAACAGAGAACAGAGTACTGGAAAATTCTTGCATCAAGCCAAAAAACTTGAGATGCTTTTAGTCAAGTAATCATTTATAGTCTCTGAGCCCGTTCTTACATAGCAAAGAGATAAATTGCCAGTCTTGCCATCTACAAAGCAATTTTCACAGCTACAAAACATCATAAAGGGAATATATTAATTTCTGCAGATACAGCAAATAGATGCAATGTCCTTGGAGGGATCTCTGGATAAGCATGAGCATATTTATTGAATTTATAAATTGCTAGGTAATTTCCTTTAGTTTGAATTATTGTGGCTTTGATAGAAACTAATTATTTTTTCCCCTCATGTTTAATAAAATAGTTTATATGCTTCTCAGGCAGGACTGCTAAGCTTTATAATAACCTTTTGCAAACTACTTAAGTTTATTACTAATATGTAGTTGAGATAGCATGTGCATGAGATAGCAAGCTTAGTTAACTTCCAGTTTACCCATTGTTTGTTTTTTTTTAATGTAAGAATTGAGCTGAAAGCCGTGCAAGAACCAGATAGATCAGAATGACATGAATTAAAATATTTTTCTTCTTTACTAAATAACTGTAGAGAAGTTGCAGCCATGAAGGAGCTAAGAACAAGGGCCGAATTCTGTTCATGTTTATATTAGCACAAATTTTGAAGTAAGTCCATGAACTTTGTAAGGTTAATATAGCAGTACCTATAGGATAGCAGTACACAGTTGCAAACAGAAAAAGGAGTTACTGTAACACTTTATTGTTCAGGTTGTTCTCAGCAGCTGAGTGCAAAGCTGATGTTTATAAAGAAATTGAGCTCGCAGTCCTAGCAGACAAAGGGAGTTGTTTTGCCATTTGGTGTTTCCCCAAGAGGAGAAACTTGTCATATGAAAAACAAAATTTAGAACTTTTGCATGTTGTGGAAAGTTCCCTAAAGAGTATAGAGAAGAAAGGAACAAAGAAAACTGTAAACATGTTAGTAAGTCTTAGCAGCAAAGGAAAATGAAATTGCAACCTATGCTTGGTAATAGGTTATAGGGTAAATATGTAATAGGATAAAATCTAAATATTCCATGAAATACCAGATGCTTTGAAGCATCAATTAAATTTTGATCAAGTCTTTTGTATCCAAAGTATAAATCAAACTGATGAATTTACACCATATCTAATAGCGTTTCTTTATATATTTAGTGCAATCTCAAATTGGGATCAAGAGGTTTGTCTAGCAGAGAGTCACGTTAAACAGAAATGCTTGAGCTATGAGTGTGCTACCTGCCTGTAGGATATGACTGTGGCAAAATAAATGTGGTAGGTCATAGCCACAGTTTTATGTCCTTGGCAAAATCTGAATTTGAGCTCAGTGGCATGGATGAGTTTTAGCTTGGGCATCTATCTAATTGTACATTTAGGGTCATAGGGAACACTGGGGTTTTCATAGACAGAGTAGACAGGAGAAAAGGCAAAGAATTTAAACAATGAATTGCATATTACCCCTGAAAGGGTTGTTTTGAATGAGTGACTTTTATGTGATCGTAGTCTGCATTTTAATGCCCCTGAAAAAGAAAGGCTACAGTTTTATTATTTGAAGGAAATTTATCACGTTTTTATAGTGTATTTATGGCTTTTGCAATATAAATCCAACTGTATTCTTTCTGAAGGTTGATCTAAGTCTTGCTCCTTTTAAAGACAGTGGCAAAATTTTATTATACACAGAGGCATTTTCAAAGCCAATAGCAAATTCAATACCAAAGAAAGGTGGGTAGCCAAGAAAGGCAGGAGCAGATGGGCAGTTTGCCATCAGAATAAAAACAGAGAACGTGAGAAATGTCATAGATCATGGCTCATACTGTGACTTAAATCTGCTTTGGGGAGTGCTAGCAAACGTGGTGGCTGTTTAGTAGGTAAAGACAGCCCTTCAGAGCAACCCTCTCCCCAGTGACTCCTTACTGAATGTAACAAGTGTGGTGAGCTTACTGCAAAGCAAGTGTCATTTTTACTGACAGAATATTATGGTGTGTTTGTGGACATTTCTGTCCGTAATGCATGCACATGCACATCTTTAGGTCAAAGCTGCTACAAAATTTTGTCCTTCGCTGTTTATTTAGAATACCTATTCCAAGCATCTCTGCTGTATGTTTGGGGGGTTAGGTTGTAGTGAGGTCTGTGCATCTTCCCTATATCTCTCCATAGATACAAGAAAAGGGAATTTTGACCCTAGATCATTAGGCTCTCTCTGTGAAATTTGTTTGGATGTGGTCTGGACAGCACTGATGACTTACAAAAATTATGTTAAGTGTTTTGTAGCTGACTCTCTGAACTGTATTATGTATTATTCTTACTTGACTTTCATTGCAATTGCAATTTTGAAATAAAAAAAAATAGTTGTGGGTTTCCATTGTAGCTCTTGATGTCTGGCAAGGTTTCAGTGACCAAGAAAGTTTGGGAACTCTTACATGCTTTTAATATACAATGACATTTGCCCAGAAATAAGCTGGTTGATTTTCATGGCTACCAGTAGTTCATTCAGTGCATGTTGGTCAACAAAATGTAACTTTTTTTTAGGTTATGGGGCAAGGCTTTCTGTGTAACTGTTTTTGTGCAAATCTCTTAATAGATTAATATGGGAATACATTCCTGTAATTAAAAAGTAACCTCTACATAGATATGAACATAGAGTATCAATCAGCTGATAATATGAGCAGATGTGACCTTTCATATAGCTTCTGCAGTAAGTCTGTTTTGTCCTGTTCAAATGTTGTCTGTTATCCCAGAAAAAAATAAGAATAATTTATTTTGAATGTGCCCTGGAAGAAGCACATACCTAGTGTGTCTATACCACTGGAGATTTTATTATTTTTTTTATAAATAGCTAGGAAACCAAGAAAAGCAATTAGAGTTGCATTTCCTATACCAAGGGAATCTGGATGTGAGGAATTATGGGAATCACTGTTGTCTCAACAAGTGTGTACAGGGACACATGGTGACACAGAGTAATCTGAAAATGTTACCAGTTTATACTATCTGAATTTGCTATTTTTGAGAAGTAGAGTATCTATGTACATTGCTTAAAATTATACTTGTTAAAATATTACACATTCAGAAAACAAATATGGACCCAATTTTGCTTGAATTTCATAGGTTTTTTTACCAGAATACACAGTAAACACTGTATTGATTTCTATTCATATGGAATATATTTAAGCCTTAATCAACAAATGCAAAAATTATTAAGACTAACCTTTTTTTTGTAAGTACAATGTGCATGTGTTACACAGCTACTGCTTTCAGGAAATAACTTAAAATGCAAATTAATATAACATTGTAAGATCTGCATATCTCCAATTGCTTCCAAAATGCTAAAAATTAGTTACCATTTTGCTGCTCTCTGAGAAATGAGGAAACTTCCATATTTTAAGACCTCTTTGAACATTATTCTATTAACATTTCTGATAGTGTGGCAAAATAAATGCAGAAGTCTGTGTAAATTTTAGAGAACATGACAAAATGGCTGCTTTCTTCAGTGAAAGCTTCTAATAAATTGTTGCTACTACTTCTAGACTGGGAATGAGTCTGTCACCCTGAGACTGAAATTTCAGAGATAAATCTCTACCTTTCTCTGGATGCTTTCTGTGTTAAGGCCTGATACTGTATTGAAAACTTAAGCTGCACTTTATTTTTCAGTTTAGAAAGGGCTTGTAAAGTACTTTAAGACAAACCTGTGCCCGTAACAATTTTCATCAGTTGATAGCCTGCCATAAGAGGCTTTTTCCCAGAAAATTTAGTTTCTTTTCCTCCTGAGAAGGTATTCCCAAAAAAGTTCATTGTCAAAAAAGAAAGGGAGGAGATGAAACACCTGCACCAAAAAAATATTGGACTTCAGAGTAGGATGAGAGGCGATAATGGTTTGTGGCACTCTTTGGCATGAAGTCATTCTTTCTTGGAACTCTGTCTGGTCCATCAACATCTCTGTGGTGAGGTGCAATACACCTCCTCTGCTTTCAGGAGCATTCTACCACCACCATGTCAAATTGCAGTGGTGGCTGTTTTATATTCAAGGTTTGTCTTCATCTCTCTCACTATTTTTACTTTTCTGAGATTATCTGCTACAGAACTGAGAATAAGAGGACAGAATTTCACTGTACCTTCATTCCATGTTTTATTTTACAGAATAATTAAAATTCCAAATTGGCAAGTCTTGAAAAAAATCTGTAGTGCTTGCCTACTTTAAAACAATAATAAAACTAGACACACATTCAGCTAGACCAGAATGTTTTATGGTTTTCATGGAAACAGCCATCTCCCTGGATAGATATTTTAATTAATTTATTTTTAACCAGTAATGTATGTTGGATATCATATTTAATCTCTAAGGTTGTCTTCCTATTGAACTGAGAATTTTGTGCTAATGGCTGCGCATGTAAATATGTATATTCATGTGCATTCATAGTTTTCCTTCTAAATAGCTTCTAAATTCATAGGTTGACTTAAACATTATGTAATACAAAGGAAGAGTTCTTCCAGACATTTTCAAGTCAGATGTCATGATATTTGAAGGTGAGATGAGGGAAAGATATTCTCTGCCACCTAGTAATGGGAAATGTTTTACATAACTGGGCTGTGTTTTACCTAGTTTTTCAATTACTTAAATGCAAAAAAACATTGAAGGACAAATAGAAAATGAAGGAAGCCAAGTTAACATTTTTTATGTCTGCCCAGTCAGTTAAAATGTTGATAGATTGTCCTTATATATCTTCTTGAGGAGATTTTTATTTGTAAAAATGGTTTTATTTATCCTATAAACAGTCTAAGAAAATAAAAATAAATATTTTGACTCCGTAGTAGAACAATAGGCAATGAGCCCAATTCAGTGGAATGCTATAGTAATATATTAAACAAAGGAAAGAGAAGGACAAAGCCTTTTCCGCAAAGGTAGCAAATGAGAAAAACAAGCTGTGAAATAAAACCTGACAAAGTGCTGTAAATCGGGACACCTTGATATCTCAACATACCAGGAGGAGTCTGACCTTATTAATATGGAGATAAGGGAGCACAGGAAGGGCAGACAGTGGGGAGCATTGCTGCTGATAGAAGAGGTATCTGGTAATTCCAGTGAGAGGTGAAAAGTTAATCAGAGTACAGTAGTTTTCACTCTGCTGCAGGGACCTGGTTACAGCTCTCTCTAGAAAAATAATCTCTTTGATCCTTCAAAACTAGATCCTGCTGGTGCTGATTTTTTTGTTCTGCCCTCAAGATACCTATTATCTTCTGCTGGTTCTGAAACCTGGTGTCCATGTTGTGCAGCTTTTGTCTGCACCGTATGAAGGCAGAAACGTGTAAGGTGGCAGAACAGAGTGGGGGTTGTGAGCTGGAGTGAGACAGTGACAGCGATGAATTGTTTTTTGCTGTTTGGTGAAACAGGGAAAGGGGAAAAGATGAATATAGCTGAAATAGTGAAAAAATAAAACATCCAGGAACAATTTACTTTGCCCAGTTAACTTGATTCTCTTACCTTTATCTCCTCAACCCATAATGGTGTGTGTCAACTCCACTAGGAGTAGAAAAAATACTTCTACAACAATGAGCATGGATCTGGAACAGATATCACACAGAAAGAGATTGTGGTAGAGGGAAGTAAAAGATGGAGGTCTTAAATGCCTGCTGCTGTTTATTTCTTGTCTTTATTTCTCTTGGTGCTCTTTTTTGTTTGCTTGCTTGGTATATATTTGTGTGCTTATGTACATATATATGTGTATATATATATGTATATATGTGTGCTTATAAATTTATTGTATTTTTAATGATTCAAATATTTGTTCATTTCTTGAGATTCAGGGAAGCTGAAGTCAATATGGCAGTCCCATCTTTACTCATAATATTACATATTACTCAGCCAGTAAAGGAAATTTCAGTCAAGTGGAGTTACTTAAAATATAGTAAGAACACTGTCATTTAATTCAAGTACAGAATTCTGTAGGATAAAAACCATGGTACCTAAATTACCTCTTGAGTCTTTCACAGGAAAGAAAGCATAGATCGGATACACTTAATCACTATAATTAACTAGTTTACCTTTATATCTCTGATTAGCTGGAGATCATAAGCCTCTGTTTTCCTTTATATCTCTTTACAGTAGAATATATATATATTCCTATTGTGAATGTCACACTGGTTGTGCTCTTTGTGACAATGGAATTAACTTCTTGGCCAGATGGCAAATCTATTAGTTCAATATGTTCTTGCAGTGTAGTTAAAAATTCAGAATGAGCTAAAATTAAATGCTTCCCATATGAGATAATTTCTTTTCCTGAACTTGTGTTAATTTATAACAGAGTTAATAGAACTTTTCTTTAAGTGAATCTTGTCAGAATGAGTGAAAGCAAACTTTAAAAAAAAACTAATTTGAATTATTCTCAATTTGCGGTTTATGCTTTATGGAAGAGAAACCAGTAATTTGTGATTTATACAACAAAATTTGTTAGTACGTCCAGGTTCAGTTGCACCACCTGCCCTTGACTGTAGAATTATTGCTTTGTAGGAACTTAATGTGATAATGCTGTAATTGATGGTAGATACATTCTTAGCCTGTTCCGATCACGGGATTAAATGCTAAAGTCTCATTGAAAAGCTTTAACTTAATGTATTTTGCCTTGTTAATTTGGATAAGATGACACATACTCCAGGTAGAGTGATGAATTTGTAATTCTACAGAACTGCACTTGAGCTCAAATTTGTGTCTAACATGCTCCCTGATGGAATATATGTGCCAGTAGCCACAACTTTTTATTTTTAGTCTTTTTTTTTAGGTCTTGTCTCATTTTGAAAGTATCTTAGCAAAACAAAGCTGTGTGCATGAAGCTTGAGCAGACTGTACATATGATCAGTTAATGTGCCAAAAAGGACGTATGCAAACACTGTGAATAAACTTTCTTCATTGCTTTAAAATTTCACTTAGTTTCTCTTAAAGCTTTATTAGTAACACTGTTATATAAAACTTTCTTGAAAGAAAGTGACTTGTAGTTGAAGCTGTGCTGTCAGCATCTTGCATTACTTAACTGAGTACATTACTAGAATTTTCTTCTGCAGTTACTGATCATAGAAAAGTCAATTGTAGTTAACTTTGAACATAACAGAGGCATTTCCATTTGTAATTTAGAATATTGTAATGTAATGTAATTGTAATGTAAATTAGTGTAAATCAGTGTATTCATCTGCATAGAGTCTGGTCTGCCTTCATGCTGCTACTTCGCACTGCCTACTTCTAGTTTCTCCTTGTGATTTAGAGACAATTTATGTTAGGTGTTAATGGTCATCATTACATGTCTGTTTGTGTGTATAAATATATATATTTAAGAATATAGATATATATACAGACACACACACAAAAGTTAATAACTGTTCTGGAACAGGATTCTACATTACAAATGCTCTCTGATTTCAGGAAACTTGGCAACATGTGGGTAAGACACACAGAGATGTTTTGGTGCTTTTTGGCTGCCTCAGTGATATGGAGTGATCTGTCACAGATATGCTTCCACTGATATTGTTAGGTTTACTGTATTTTCTTTCCTTAGCACATAAAAATTTATTTATCATGTGCTCAGAAAATAGCTGCCCAACATTTTGCTGATCTCCTTTGTCAGGGAGTCTGAAACTCTTTGATGTTGCATTGGTAAATGCCATGGTTTGCCAGAGCACACTGTCCCGTCCTCTGTTCTCAAATGCTTCCTGTCCTGTATTCAATCTGTTAAAATATACTGAATATCTGGATGTTAACATCTAAACAGGTTGTCTCTAGGCTGGAATGTGCCTCAATACCATGGTAGGGTTATAGTTAAAATTTAGAATATTTATAGCTGTTATACCAGCTATGTTCTAAATGTTTAGAACATTTATAACTCCTTTAGGAGCCTTACCTGAAAAGCTAAAGCTGTCTTAGTTATTGCAGTCCTGCCCAGTCTGGTGCAGAATTATGCTGCCAGAACAATATGTATTAGACTGATCGAGAGGAATTGGGATGAAGTCACTCTGGAATCGTTGTAGCTAGTGGACACTTCTGTGTTCTAGCTCACTTTTGTATTCAAAAGTGACCGGATGAAAATAAAATAAATAAAATATTGAAATAAAAGCATGACTTCAAATACTTCAAATGTAGGATGTCCTCCCTTTTCTGGTGAGACATTTAAAATTAGTCTGAAGTATCTAAGAGGAAAAGTTTTGATCATGTTTAATCAGCAACTAAGAAAAAACAATTTCCCCCTTCTTTTTGACTTAGAATGTTCTGTTTAATTTTCATAGAAATATAGTTAATCTTTAGATTAAAAGTTGAACATGTGCAATAAACAATTCATTCCACGAGAGATTTATAAAAATTCTTGAGTCAGAGTTAGAACAAAAATGTGATTTTGATGAATGCAAGCAAAGTATGGAAAAGACAGCATTATTGTAGTCTATTTTTTTTTCTGCCTGTTGATTTTGAAAACAAGAGAATTGTTGGCTAGGGACAGATGCAATATGGCAAGTTACTGCAACTACTTATTTTGTGTCCATGGAAAATTCTGATTTTTATAGATTCTGGTATTTCCATCTAGTTTTTCATTAGAAGTTAAGACTGTCAACATCAAAATTAAACTAGGTGTTGAGAGAAGTAGGCCTACAATTCAGAGTACGGCTTTCTAACTGCTTGGTTTGCATGCTGTAGAATCCAGAAAGGTACATAGAGGGTGTAAAATTTGAAAGAGCATTTTCTGCAAGAAATTTGCCTTCTACACTCTAGGCCAGTCTTTTTATCATCTGCTATATACCCCTCAGCCAGCTGTCCTCTGATGATTGTAATTGATTTTAAATGGACTGTTCTGCAATATATTAATGATTTGCATCTTCATGTAGTTATTAATTTCATTCTTCCTCAAAATGCTGCCTTATGGGATCCAGTTCTTGATGGGAAATAATAGACCAAATGTTTGTTTTCTCAGTTATTAGTTGCTGAGTTTCACCTGATTTCTGAAGAGTTCCATTTTTAATTATATTTGTAAAATAAAATTATACATAGAAATGTCTGTACGTAAAAGATATTATATATTAAAGTAATGTATGTGTAACACAATTTTTTGGTTCTAATTTTTTTAATATTTTGTCGTGGTAAAGTAATGGCTGTAATGCTAGCTGTGGTAGGAGTCCTTACTTAGCAGGTTCAGGTTTAAAAATGCACAAAGAGATACTGGAATATAGAAATCTTATGCTGTTTTTTCATACTAATGAAGTATTAATAATCTTCCGAATTGGCTGTTCAGGCCAGATTCAGATTGTTCAATACCTTATTTCTTTTTCTCTTTTCAAGAGACAATGGATTTGAGTAGAGTGTTACTTTTAGGGTAGACAATGGCCTTTTTTTGACGTTGCCAAATGATAATACTGCCATACATTATGCTGAAGGCTGAGTCGATATATCATGATGAGAAGTCGGGGCCCAATTTCGGGAAAATGGCACATGAACACTTCAATGTATTCAGGCTTTTCATCCCTTCTCTTATGCCAGTTTTGGTTGACAAATTGCATCAGAGGTTAGTTGGTTATGTGCTGGAAACCTTTTTTTCTTGCAGACGTCACATTCTGAATGCTAATATCTTTCTGCAGTATAGAACCCTGCGTGGAGGAGGTCCAGATAAGTAACCTCTAAAGCCCTGGATTTCTTCCAAAGTAGTTTATTGCTTTTCTATTTATAGCCTTGTGCCTGTCCATGTGTTATGTGCCTGGGCTGTTGGATCAAAGGTTTTTTCAGACAGCAGTGAAGCCAAGGCAGCTGCTTCACTGTGCCCCCCGCCCAGGGCAGGGATTCCTCCCACCCCTGTTCCATGAGGCTGCTTGCTCCTGAGCCCTGGGTGTGGAGGAAAGCAAAACTTTGGACTGTCTTTCCCTTGGTAGAGGCACTTATTTGTGTCTTTCTCAGCCAAGTCTATCTGCATATGGATCTTCTAAAATTTCAGATTATTATATTCATCTTTCTCTATAAATCAAATACAGATTCAAAAGACACTGGGCAGACAGGGATACTGCTGGACAGTTTGTCTTCTTGTTTGCTTGGAAACCACATTAAAGGATGTGTTCTTTGGAGTATTAGTTGGTGATTCTCTTGTTTTGGTGGATAACTATGGGACTAAATATTTACTGTTGATTCTGCATTTAGTCTTGAAAGGTAAACAAAATACGCCAACTTCAAGTAGAGGCTAAGGATTATTTTTGCCTTGCATGCAGTTCAGGCATTATAGCAGGATGTAGAGATCTAAGTCAACACAATGATCAAGTTGTTCTCTGCTATAACTCTTGATTCCTTCTGTGGAAAAATTGAACTATTTAAGAATGTAGAAAATACATTCTGCAGCTCAGACTCATGGTGTGTCTAGTCCTGTACTGTGTGCCTACCAGCGGGCACTGGCATGTTTCCCATCATCTCTAGCAGAGGGCACATCCCAGCCTTTTTCTCTAACATCAGATGAGGATATATTTTTGAAAGCGTTGTCTAATCTCTTTTTAAACCTCCTGCTGCTGTTTGCTTTCATGGCCTCCTGTGGCAACAAATTCCAGATGCTTAATATCATCTTCATAAAAAAATACATTACCTTTTGGGAACTTAACTCCTGAAGTTTCAATAAACATCCACTATTTCTGGAATTGTAGTACTTGGTGGATAATTCTGCCTTCACTATACCTGATGTTCATGTGTAGGTATTGTACCCCTTGGTCATATTTCTTCTTCTCTCCAAACTACGGACTCCTGCCATTTTTTGTTTTGTCTTCCTAAAACATCTGTTCCAGCCTGTTAATAGTTTTGGTTATTCTTTTTCCTAGTGGTTTCTCAGTTCCTGTATATGTGCAACTACTTGGTCCTACCTGCTTGTAGCTCTTTTCCTTTATTGAAATTTATCTTGTTTTTGTTGACATACTCTCCAAAGAGTCAAGAACATTTTTAAATTTTAACCTGGTCTTCAATTTGTACTGCTTTGGTTTTGATTGAAAACTTAATAAGAACTTTTTATTTCTATTCCAGAATTTAGATTGTTAATGGAGACATGAGCAAAACCAGATACAAAGCAGAATCCTCTGAATCCATTCTAAATGCAGAATCCATTCTGCAAAACGTCCTCCCATTTTTTCAATGAGCTTGATTTTTCAATCAGCTTTACACCTTTCCTGTGATAATCTGGACATGGTTGCTGTGGTTTGTAGGAAATTTTTTCACAGAGGTGAGAGTATACATTATTTTCAGCTTCTCCAGAAGGACAATAGGGCTTGTAACTAGGAAAGATAGAAATCAGACTTGATCAATGTGACTTTTGCATGAAAAAGCTTCTTACCTTCTACATATCTACATATTTTCTAGAGACTGAAGCTAGAATAACTAGCTCATTGTTTCCCAACCTCTACTGTCCGATCACCATTTTTTCTTGAATATGGGTAGCACTTTTGCTTTTTCCAGGCTTCTGATACTTCACTCAAGCTTGTGAGTTTTCAGAGCTGAGTCCTAAAAGTTCTCTGTTAGTTTCAGCCACTACCTTAAATATCCAAGGATGAAACTAACTAGTTCAGCCAATTTTAAAATATTTAACTTACTTTAGCGATCTGTTCCTTTTAAAGAAGATTTGAAGTGTTTATTGGCATTAATCATACCAACTGGGCGATTCAAGGCTGCAATGAAGATTATTAGTGTATGCAGATTGCAGATTAAGAGGAAATAGTATTTATAGTAATGTTTTTCTCTAGTAAACACATGACTGAGGATAATCCAGGAATGATTGCCAATTCTTGAAGTCCAGTTCCTTGCTCTCTTTGGCAGGTGTATTGCAGCACCCCATAGAACCTGACTCACAAACAGCTCTGTAAGGGCTGTCCAACAGTTACAGGTGTTGCAGACGAGTGCTTCTGTTGTCACATTTGTGTTCACGGGTGTTGCAGGAAAGGGCAGACTAATGAAATGACCAAAGATGCAAAAGCCTGCCTCTCAGAGCCTATATTAGTGTGGTGTACAAGTATTGCCTTCTTCTGTCTGTAAATAGGTACAAAAAAATGAAGCACAAGTTCAAAGCCATGACGTGTTTTGTTATGTAGTCAGTTTTATCAGTAGATGCAGCAATAGCATTGCAATTTCATGGCTCCTTTTTTGGGAGAAGACATTCTTGTACTGCATTGGAGAAAGAATAAATTCCTGATTAAAATCTCAGTCTCAAAGAAATGACTGTTGTTTGTGAAGAAACTGAAAGCTTCAGGAGCCAGTGAAGTGTTGTTAACAGCTTTTGAGCAATGTGAGTGCAGTAAAGATGAAGGCCTTTTTCTTGCTCTTGTTCTCAATTCTGCATGGGTATCACAGGCTCTGATAAGCTTAATTGGCATAGGCTATCCTTTTTCTTAATAATGAACAAGCAGCTCCTTCCCAGATTAAACTTTAGTCTGAATAGTACTGTACTGAATAACCATTGTGCAGCTTTTGGCTTTTCTTCTCACTCTCTCCCTAGAGGTATAACAAAATGAATAAATTCCCATGCTTTGTTTTAGTAATGCAGTGTTTTGATGGATTTATTTTAACTTAGGTATTGTTTAAGATAATTGACCAGGTGAAAGAAACACATTTCACTTACAGTATTTTTCATAGTCTTTGTTCCTGCAGGAGTTTCTTTTCCAATCTTCCTTAAACCCTGAACAAATCTTTCTCTCATGCAAGAGAATTTCTGGACTTGCCTGTCAGTACAGTCAAACTTGTAGGGGTCTGGTCCTGGGCCTCTTAGCATCTATAGCAGCCTTTAAATATGTAAAAGAGAGAGAATGAAATGCTCTGTTCACTGTTTTCCATGAGTACAGGAAAGAAAAAAAGAGTTGTTGCAGCATAAGAGACTTAAGTTAGGCATCAATCAGGTGCTTAGATATGGGATGGAGTTGCCTGAAAAAACTACAGGCTCTCTTTCAACTCTGGATTTTTGAGGACAGGCTAAACAAATATCTGTTGGAATTAATATTTGTACAAATTAACTCTGTATATGGACAGATGGACTGTATAAGTTTTAGAGACCCATGTATTCTATGATTAAGGGTTGAAGACTGAAAGCCTGAACGCTGAGGCGTTTTCTGGAGGAAACAGAAGGATAGGTCTGAAAAGCTCGGAGGGATCCCAGCTGCCAAGGGGGTGTGCAACAAGACAGCATCAAACAAGCAGTCTGCCCAAGGCCACTGACACAGGGGTCTGAGGAGCAGCCCAGCAGGTCCCTTCTGTCTGCCAGTGGTGTGAGCTCATTGATTTTGGATTCTTTCACGGTGCCTGCTATTCCTTGCACATAGATGCACGCAGAGGCATGCACGGATGGTATAATAGAGCAGGGATAGGGTCTATCCTAATCTGTTTCAGTTAGGAAAAGGTTATTTGAAAATAGTCAGTTTTATGGCAAATTGTGTGAAAAGAAAGATTTATTACTGTTGTGAAAAGACTTGTTTGATGCAAGTAGCTGTTTTTATTCTTTCTTTTCTAGTATAAATACGAATTTTAATGTGAACATTTTCCAAACATTAATTTAAAATGTAATATATAGATTGAAAAGCAATGAAAAAACCTGCCACAGCAGGAATAAGTTCAACATGAACTGTGAAACTTTTTAAAATCTTCTTTACTCTCTTTAGTTTTTTTTTTCTGCTCTTTACTTGACCCTTCAGACCTGTGACTGAAAATGTAGAGTTGGGAGAATCACAAACTTGGAATTTTTGCTTTATTTTATTTACTATTTTGTGCTATACTTAGTTCAAAGAAAAACTACTGTAGTCACAGGAGGGTTTTTAAATGTTGATTTAAAAGGTTCCCTATGCTATTTGTAACCATACTGTTAAGCTGGTACTTAGGGAAAAGTGAAATAATTAATCCATTATACTTGTCAAAGACAACTGCATATTATAAAGGATCTGTGAAATAAGAGCAGTAAAATAGGTTTGTGTGGTTCTGTCTTTATTTTTGCGCTTGTAGAATAGCAGTATTCTTACTAATGGTACTAAACTTGTGCTGCTCACAGTGAGCAGTACTCACAAACTGCAGAGTTTGACAAGCTGTATCCATGAAAGAATAGTGATTTAAACTTCATACAATTTTCAACTACAACACAGGGGTCAAGAAACCTTGAATATATTCCCCAAAATTATGTGGAGTGGAAATTAATGTTCGATTAGGAGGATCCATTCAGAATTATTTTGACCTCCTAGAAATTGCTGCCGTAAGATTTCCTGGTATTTAACTTTAAGCATTTGTTCCTTCTGCCCTTTTTCCCCCACATCCCCTCCTCCTTGTGATTTTTGGTACTCTGTAGATTTTATATTGATTTGGCCTTCAAGCTTTAAGCAGGCTGAGAGGTTTCCAGAGGTGTGTTATGACTTACAACTCTGTGGCCACCTTTCAGTGAAGCATTGCCTGTTGTCTCTGTGAGTACTGGCCCAGCCTCGAAGGCTGATGTGGTCCCTGCTGGCCCAGTGGTCCCACTGCTCTCTGTGGTTGTTGTGCAGCTCACATGGCAGCCTGACAAGAAGATGGGAGTTACTCCCTGGAGCAATAGCATGAAGTCTTTCACACCATGTGGCAGCTAGCATGCCTGTGCTTCGAATTTATCCAGAGTAACTCAGAATTAGTCCCAGTGTGTAGAATAGTGGCAGTTAGCCTGATTTTGGGAGGAAAAAGAGCCCTATGGTTGTGAGCCCTGCTGCATCACATCCCCTACTCCTAGGGACTAGAACACAAGCCCAGGCTCTTTTTGGTTTGCTGGTTATGGGAATTGCTTTGCTGCCTTGCTGCCATGGTGATACATTCAGTGCATGGAGGAACCTGCATCAAAGCGTTTCTGGGAGTGCGCTTGCAGTACTGCAAAAAACATTGGTCATTCTAAAAGCAGCCTGAAGTGTCCTGAAGAAGAAATGGCATACAGCAGTGTCCCAGACCTGAATGCCTACTTTTCTTTGTCAGTTCTTAGTTTTTCTTGCTAGTAGTATGAGGCAATGAGAGTGTTGAACAATTTTCTCTTATGTCCCACTGTGCAGCCTTAGTTCTGGACACCCAGGTGCAGTAATTTACAACTCTTTTCAAATGTTGCCATGATTCCACCTAGCAGCAGGGAAAAAAAAACTTTCCAAATGTATTTCTTTAATGAGTTAGCTTTGTTATGGCTGAAGAGCATTTTCTTATGCTGCATTCTGGTAAGATTTTAGTTACTATAATAGAAATACAGATTTAAACATATATGTGAAATGTAAAAAAGTGTATAATATGCATTTTATTTAAAATATGCTTATAACCTGAACCACACATTTGGTGTTACTGTTAAAGGCTACATTTGTCACTAAATTTCAGATTAGTTTTTCCTGTTTGTCTGAAGAAATTGTTTGCTGTGTTTTGTTTTTCATTGACTGAAATAAAGTGTTTAAATCTGATTTATTCTGAAATGAAATATGAGCATATTTCTCCTGAGTATTACACTAGCTGGGAAGTATTGGATTTTTTTTTTTTTTAAAAAAAGAGTTAGACCTTTTCTTTAGGTGTATGGGAAAATGTTCTTATTACTCTGAAACTTGTTGCTTCTTATACAAAATATTGGGAACAGTGGAAATGCTGTGAAATTGGTTATCAGCTGCAAGTGTGATGTTGTTTCCTTTCCCTTACATTTTTCATGCTTTCCCACTTTCCCATTCCTTTATGAGGGCTTTTCCTACATGTGGCACTTTAATTATGGAGCAATAATGAAAATTAATAAAATTACTATTGCACAGAAGTTAGACATTGATGTTTTTATATTTGGGTGTGGTCTTGCTTAAATTTACTTCAGTAGGAAATTGCATGTTATATTTATTTGAACATTTGGTTTCAGAATGGAATATACTTTATGTAGCTATGTAAATTCCATGTCAAGAGACTGTCTTTAGGAGATTTCACATTTATCTAGGGGGCTACCAGCTGCATCTGATTTATTACTGCAAGATTTCATAAGGTAGTGCTATGCCATGTTTAATATTTAATATGAGATGTGGAGGGCATTGTCTATTGTACTGAGCAGCAGTTTCCCATTGTTTCCTTGAATCCCATTTATCATCTGTGAATTTGTGTTCATTATATTATAGATATTGTGGGGCAAGGACTTCCCAAGTGTCTGAGTGGCTGTGATAGTCATAGTGACAATGTCAGGTACTTTTTGTAGCAATAGAAAAAAAAGACTTTGCTCTTCAGTCTTCTTGCAATGACATGTTTTATTTCAACCAAACACAACAAAACTTTTAAGTGCCATCCCAAGTGTGTACTTTATCTGTGAGCCGCAATCAGAAAATACTTAGTTAATGTAGGAGTCATTATTTTAATGCATAATGCTTTCCTTGTGGTACAAACAGAAAGCAGTTTGAATTATGAATATTATTTGTGACATGAATTATTAAACAGTGTCTGAGAGATTTAAAATACATCTCAAGGTGATACATGAAGGACAGTTTTGAGAGTGTTTTCATCTTGAGGTGTGTTTCATGTTGACAGCTATTGCAGTAAGGTCTTCAAAGAAATTCAGATCTTATGTAAAAGTTTCAGAGTCTCAAGTCGTTGACTAGAATGTGCTCATGCCATTAAAACTTTTTTAATCTTAATCTCTTTCAGTCCCAGCAAAGATGCATTGTGATCTTTGCACTGGTATGCTGCTTTGCAATTCTGGTTGCACTGATATTTTCGGCAGTGGATATTATGGGAGAAGATGAGGATGGACTCTCAGAAAAGAACTGTCAAAATAACTGTCGGTAAGAGGTAACAAACAAAACTTCTCTTTTGGGGTGGAAAGGAGCATATGTGTGTTACATAAGGGCATGAAGTAATTGCCTTGGTCCTGTGGTATTATTGGGAAGAGTAGAGGAAGAAAATGGTTTCTCATTTTAAATTGCTGGTTTTGGAAGTTAGTTTAACAAAATTAAAGCACACTTTTTGAAGTTATTTTTGGGTGTGTGTTTTAAGCAAGACCCTTGTGTTAGATCAATTATTTTGTAAGCCTGAGCCAAAGCCCATTAAGTTTCAGTAATGAGTACAGAGGTGGATCACATAGTTCCCAATTCTTTCGTGTCTATTTCTCATCAAGACCGCTTCTTTCTTTCTTTCTCCAGAAAGGTCACTGATGCCTTTTGACCTAAGATTGCTGTCCCTTCTATGTAGGGGGAGCTTTTCTGATTCCTGTTTGATGCATTCCTGTTATAGACACAGTGGCTTACCTGTGAACTGTAAAGGAAATTAATGATATGATCAGAAAGATGAGTGTTGACAGTGTTGAATTAAGATTTGCCTCAGACACCTGCCATAGCTGTGTATATCTTTTAACTTTTGGTTCTGTTAGTTTTAAGTAAGTGATTAGTTTTTTGAGCCTTTCATTTCCTGACTGTGAATCTCATTTTGCTGCTCCTCGCTGTCAGCTTCCTCCATTAATCGGTTCATTAGTGAAGACCAGTACTTTTCCTGGGTCGTCTTCTGGGCCTCTTCAGTCCACCAAGCTGATGTAAAAATCATTTGTAGGCAATGGCTGAGTATACATTGGGTAGGAGCTAATTGACATTTGCATTTTAGAATAATTTATGAAAGATTAATGTTTCTTTGAGCTTTTGATCCTTATTTCTGTTACTCTTTGTTCATTTTGTGTGCAGACTCTTTAGGGACAGTACCTTTTTATGCTGCACCTGTTACATTACAGACAGCACTAATTCAGAATCCAGAAATTTTTGTAATGTCTTTTCAATTATAATGGAGTCTTTAAAATATTGTTTGCATGCTGCTTAAGAAACAAACAAAAAAAAATCCCAAAAAAATAACACAAGAGGATTCTTTAAGTCTGTATCTCCTTCCAAATATATACTTGCAGCACCAGGTGGCTTTGTCCTGAAACCGACTGTCCATCTGGCACTTTTTGCCATAATTGTTTTTAGGTTTTGTTTTGTTCACTTCATTGTACTCCTACAGGTCTGGGCAGGCTTCTGATATCTTGTCTGAATTTTCTAGAGTTGAGCCAGCTTCCTTTCCCCATCAAGGTTTTACTGTGAGATGTTGCCTTCCAAAATTTTTGAAGATACTGCATGTGTCACCTCTACACCCACTGTCTTCATGTGTGAATCTTTGACAGAACTAGGTCAGATGAGGGGAAAGTCTTTCTGCTCATTGGCTTCAGTGCACTGCACACGACTTCAACACAGTCAGAAACTACTGCACCATGTTTCCTCTTAGTTGTATCAAGTCATGGTTCCCATTCTGTTCTGGGTAGCTGTGTAGGCCTAGCCAAGGAAGGACTTCACCTTCTTCACTTTTAATTCTTCAAAGGAGAAAAAAAATCAGAGTAGAAGTGATACACAGTACTAAGAAAAATGGGGATATTAATTTTTTTCCGAGAGATTGATTTCTTCTGTCTGTTTGTATGGGTTACAGCAATCTGTGTTTCCAAAGAATACTTGCCTTTGCTCAGTGTTCTGTTGGTTCACATGTGTCATTCTTGTCCCCTCCTGGATTGTTAGAGGAGCCTGAGACTAAATTCAGCCTCTTGACTTTAAACATAAGAGTCAATTAAACTGCTGTGTGTTTACAGGGCTAGGAGTGAGCCCAGAGCCCAGCTCTATT
Source organism: Zonotrichia leucophrys gambelii (assembly GCF_028769735.1). Lineage (NCBI taxonomy): Eukaryota > Metazoa > Chordata > Aves > Passeriformes > Passerellidae > Zonotrichia > Zonotrichia leucophrys. The sequence continues at coordinate 74,695,474 of NC_088172.1, forward strand.
TTAAGGTGCCTTTCACAGAGTGATCAAGTGCGTGATCTAGCTACTAATGCCTGAACCAGAAGGCACACGAATGCTGTGTGTACAAACTGCCGAAACCAGTGCTAATAACAGTATCCAAGTGCTGGCAGCTGCTACCTGCTAACATTGAGTCCTTCTCTACACCATGAAACTGGGGTCCTTTATGTGTTAAATACATCACAGAAGTGTCACATTCGCTGAAGTGTCACAAATCAATGTCTGCCAATGGCATATATTTAGTACTTGGGCTAAGCACTTTTAATAAGACAAGAGTTACTGAATTCTTACATTTGTGCTGCGTGAGTGCTTTCCCTGGCATTCAGGAAGAGGTGCTTACATTTGCAGGATGTGCTGAGACAGAATGGTAATAGATGATTTTTAAACTTTTTTTATAATGAAATGTTTGTCAAATATAAGTTTATATGCCTGAGCCTATAACTCTTTTTTTGGTTTTAACTGATTGAATTTATGAAGAATGTCGATGGGAAAGGATGCTGTGGATTTGAGAAGAACTATGCTGATGGTTTTTAGTGGCTGTTTTCTTTGGAAAATTTAATTTCTGTGTTTTTTGTTTTAAAGGAAAATACACCTGAAATAGAACTGTGGTCTAGAAAATTTCTCTGGCTAGAAAGTTTTGGAGCTTGTGTGAAAAAATAGAATTTTAAAGAGAACGTAAGAAGACTTTTTAGAATCTAGAGCTTTTGCAAGTGGTGTTTTCCAGTAAAGCTTACATCTCTCTTTGTTGTTGTGATTGGATTGTTCAGGAACACAAATGCAGCTTTTCTGATCTGCTTGTAATTCATCATGAGGCTCCTCTTCTATAAACCATTCCTTAATTACATGGGGAATACTTCCTGCATATGTTCCCAAAATGACCTTACTCTTTATTGATGTGTTTATTTCTCTTGGGGGCTTTGTAACAAAAATAAGTCAGGGAATAGGAAATCAAGCTTTTTGGCATATCTTTTCTGATTGCTGGAGAGATAGATGCTACCCATCCTATTAAAAGGAATGTCAATGGATTGAAATTAAAGGAAAAAAAGTAGCAGTGACTATGAAAAGTTGAGGCTTTGCAGTTTGTGCTCGGTATGTGATGGAAATTATTCTCTTGAGACATCCGCAGTAATGTTGTTTGGCAGCCCTGATGGATGAGACTGGTAAAGAGGATATGCTTAGCAGTCTGGGAATGTTGCCTGTCTTGCTGTGGGTCCATTAGACACCGAATCTATAAAATTAGATTATTGTAATTTGAAAATAGTACATTTTAATGGCTGATCTATTGTGAATAAATCTTTGCTTGCCTCTGATATAACTCTGTGCCAGTTAAAACTTACTTTGTTGGAATTGACTAATAAACTCTAAAAATTGCAATTTGGAAAACAGAAGAAATTACAACTATCAAGAGGTTGTCTCTGCTATCCAAACTATTTGAACCAAGGTTGTTTTGATTTATTAATGGTAACTTGAGCTGTTCAAGGCTCAACTTGAGCCTCTTCTCCTGCTTACTGGCGCTGGTAGGCGTACTAGGGGTCCTACAAAGTTTGCACATGCCCTTAGTTATCCTTGTCTCACTGGCCTTGCCAATATCCATTGGAGCAGTGGTAGCAGCTGGCACAGCTCCTACCTCTGGCTGTGGGTTTGGCCCTGCCTCTTGAGAGGGACTACAGAACAAGGAAAAAAGGGAAACAATGGTAGCTGCTTTCCATGCTTACCAAGCTAAAACTAAAACTGTTGTAATGATTTCTTTTTCAATATTGCCTTACTCTGATGATAATTGGAAGGATTTTCTTGCTTTCTGTTTGTGTGTGTTTTCAAGGCAGATTCTGTCTTGCATTCTGTTCCAGTGATGCTTGTTTGGTAATTTCTCTTCTCCTCAGAGTCATACATAATGAAGGCACTTGCTCTTTTGTGTTTGGATTTATGTTGGAAGAATTTACTGTTGTTTATGACAGGAGTGGCAAAGCCTATTTAGTTCACTTCTTGATTGTAGGAAGGCTTTGACCAGTGCTGCCCTATAACAAGTAGGCCATGATACCTGAGCAGTGTTTGTGATTTCTTTAGGTATTGTTTGGATTGTTTTGGATAAGGATTGGTGTCCTGGAAAGGAGCTGAATCTTCCTGCTGAAGTGCAAAGCTTTAGAATTCAACAGTACCCTGCAAAACTGAATTTTAGAGATTAGATCTAGTTGCATACAATAATTACTTATATTGAACAATTACTGTGTGTTGCATGCATTGCTTTCAATTTCATTAGATGATTATTCTCTGGTTGTGAAAGAGGGCCCACAATTGATTTTTTTCTGTTGCTTTATAAATCATTCTTTCAACTACTCTGCTATTTCACTAAGTAGGGTTTTGCAGCACTGTTAAATAAGCATACTGCAGCACATGCTTACAGTCATTTACCTTGGAAGTGCTTTGCCCCTGGCTTATTGTGGAGGAGATTTTCTGTGTGCTGCGTGGGTTCTGCACATAGCAAGGTTTATATTGACTGGTTTCTATTTAATAAACAAACTATGACAAGCATAATAGTTAAGTGTCTAAACAGAACAAGATGCTCAGATTTTGAAAAGCCTGTTAAAGAGCAACTGAAGATTTCTATTTACAAAACAACTACTCCGCTTGGCATAAAAATGCTTTCTGTCAACATGATGGACTGGAGCATCAAGTCTACCCTCAATCAGTTTGCACATACACACTGATTATTGAGCAGGAGTGTTGATCTTCTGGAGGCTCTGCAGAGGAATCTGGAGAGGCTGGATCAATGGGCCAAGGCCCAAAGGTATGAAGCTCACTAAGGCAAAATGCTGGATCCTGCCCTTGGGTGACAGCAACCCCTTGTAGCACTGCAGGATGAAGCAGAGTGGCTGGAAAGCTGCCCAGCAGAAAAGGACCTGGGAGTGCTGGTTTACAGCAGCTGAACACGGGCCAGAGTGTGCCCAGGGGGCCAAGGAGGCCGATGGCATCCCGGCCTGTGCCAGCAATAGCGTGGCCAGCAGGACCAGGGCAGGGATGGTCCCCCTGCACTGGTGAGGCCTCACCTCGAGTGCTGTGTCCAGTTCTGGGCCCCTCCCTGCAAGAAGGACATTGAGGTGTTGGAAAGGGTCCAGAGGAGGGCAATGGAGCTGATGAAGGGTTTGGAGCACCAAGTCATGGCTGAGGGAGCTGGGGTTGCTTAGTCTGGAGAACAGGAGGTTCAGGGCTGACCTTATTGCTCTCTTCAGCCACCTGAAACAGGCTATAGCCGGGTGAGGGTCAGTCTCTGCTTCCATATGGCAAGTGGTAGAGGAAATGGCTTCAGGTTGTGTTAGAGGAGGTTCAGGTGGGATATTAAAAACTATTTCTTCACTGAATGCGTTAAGAACCATTGAAACAAGTTGCTCAGGAAAGTGGTAGAATTATCATCCCTGCAGGTATCTAAAAGAGATATAAATACACAGCTCAGGGATGTGGTTTAGTGGTAAACAGGGTTAACAATGGTGATGGGTTAATGGCTGGACTTTGTGATTTTAAGATCTTTTCCAACCTTAACAATTCTAACTGTTTTCTTCTTGGTTTTGGGTGATACAGAGAATGAGCTATAAAACCTCCTAATTTTTAAGATGATCTCTACTTGTAATCATTTTTAATTTTGCATCTAAAGAAGGAATACTCTTTCAATTGAAGTTTCTTGGCTGGGCAAGAAACTTCAGGTGTACCTCCTGCAAGTTCATTCAACGTCTGAAGCCGGGGAAGGAAATCAAAAACTTGCACAAGAAGTTCTATTTATCCTACCTTTTATTTTTCATTTTTTGAAATGCATTTCAGTGGAAAAGATAGTGTATTAACAGTTCAGTACCTGTACAGAGTGCAATTTTCCTCCTGTGTTTCAGCACAAAATACAAAAACAAAGAATTTTTTTTGTTTGGTTTGCATTTATTTTCAGCTATAGAGAGTGTCTTCACAGATAAAAAAATGAGTAACAAAACTCATGATTGTGTAGATCTTTTTCTGTCTGTATTACTCCCAGTAGATAGTTCATGGTTAGTTACTTTATAAGGGCTTTCACTCATTTTATTCAAGCACACAAACCTATTATTTTTCCTACTCTTAGTTCTGTCAAATCAAATTATTTTCTGTGGAGTTTAGGTCAGAGGGCTTTAGAGTCTCCTTAGGGCAGCTTTTCCTGCCATGATTCGTGCTTTTTAGGATGTAAAACAGAGATTAACATGTTTTGTGTTCTTGGAAGTTACCTTTTAAACTTTGTGTTTATTTCTCCTTTTATGACTTACAATTTGTGAATTGATATCAGAGAAAATGTTCCAAGCTAATAGAAATCAAATTCCAATTACTTTAAGGTTCCTAGATAATGCAGGTGAGATAAAGGAGCAATTTATATATTTAGAGTATCCTATCTCCTGTGTAGTTTGCTGAAGCTTCTCTGTGATTAAATCTTTTTATTTTCTCTTTTTTTTTCCTCTCTTTTTCCCTTCTGAGCTTAATTTGTTCTTTTCTCTTTTCACCTTAATGTCTTCAGAAGACTGAAATTACTTCATCCGAGCAGAACTCAAAAGATTTCTGAGGTCATTTTCTATACCAGATTGTAAGGCTATACTAAACAGAGTCATTAAATCTAAAATTACTGGTCATTCTCTTGATCTTGAAAACCGATTTATGACATTTCAGTTTTTATGCTGCCTGGTGAGAATAGCCACCCAGCTTAACAAAGCTCCCTGATAAGTCGTTCTTCCTTTTGCTTGTGGGAAAGGCATTAAAAATAGCTAAAAATTGTAGTAGAGTCTGTCTGAATTCATGCTCCATTTCAGGGTGACTTGTTCATTCAGCCAGAGCTGACTTTGCATCAGATCCTAGCAAGCACCTGTTCCAGTGACACCATTTATTTTTAATTGCTTCTCCACCCTCAGAGCAGTATATGAAAAAGATACTTATTATCCTGTCAGGTTACATTAGATGTATTGGGTTCTGCAGCTAATCCTAGGACAGCAGTGTGAGTGTCCTCTGGGCTAGCATGATTTGATACTCATCAGGGGTGCAAGTGTACCGTGCAGGATGATTTCTGTGACCGGCTGAGTAGGAGGCTGAGCCTGCCTTTCCGAGCACCACGGCGGTGCTGCGTTCAAATGGAAGCAGGTGTGGTGCCTGCTGAAGCCCAAAGCCTTGTGCAGAGCTGGTGGGCCTGGTGGGCTTGAGCTGGCTCTGCTGTTCAGCCACGTGCAGCTCACTTTGCTGTGGTGCCCGAGGCTGCACACCGAGGGCAGCAGCTCCTGGCATTAATGCCCAGCTGGGAGGTGTCAGGGAGAGCTGCTGGCTGCAGTTTGCTAGGGCTGGTTTATCCAGATGCTCTTTACATGTACAGGAAGACAGCTTTTGGGGAAACATTTGGAGGTTTTTCTTTGTTAGTCTGAAGATTTTCTTCCTGGTTTGTTTTCCTCTGAACACATGGGTGAAGTCTAGGTGAAGCCAGAGTCACCTCTCAGTGGTCTCTGGTATGGTGTCCATATGTCAAGGTCTCTCTAGTTAGTCGGAGCATTGTTGTGAGTAACACTTCAGATACAGATTGCTCTTGAATGTTGCAAGGCTACAAGATGTCAATCACCCGTGTTAGGTACGAAGGTATGAGTTTGCTTCCTTTATTCAATTTACCCACATCCAATTGCCTTGACCAAGGGTAAAAAATGCACTGGAGAAATGTTTCATTACCATTTGTATTTTTTCATTTTATGTTTTAGGGTTTGGTTTGATTTTTTTTTTTTTCCCATAATTAATTTGCTTCCTCTCAACCAGACTGAAAAATAAAATAAGGCACAAAACCAGCTTTGGCATGTGCCAGATGCAGATCTGTCATTTGTTCTCTATTTAATGACCAGTCCTTTCCAAATAAGATTATTTCAAAATTATTATACAGCTGAGAGTTCTTATGACTGACAGCATCACAATGTGGTATGTTTAAAGCTGCTTTCTTTACATACTAAGTGTTGAAATGGCTCTTCTGAGCAGCATCAGTGATTTGCATGCCTTCTGACATGAGGGGGAGGATTCATCTTGCCTCAGACTAAACTTTTGATGGATATTTGATAGCACATTGGAAGCGTTGGCTTTGACTTTTTACTCTAGATCTGATTGTAACTCTTGGAATTAGTATGTGACACTCATATATATGGCCAAATATGTTATCTGATATCTTTTGTCAGTTTTGGCAAGTATAGAGTTAATTGATTTTCACTGATTTATCAAAATATTTCTTTAAAGAACCTCTTGAGAAAATGAAGTGATTTTAAAAAATTTCCTTTGTTGTCATTTATGAAATAGCTCCTCAAGTTAGCTGGGCTTGAATAAGAATAATTTTTAGAACTTTTCTACTGGCTGAGTATTGGAGAAAATGCACTGTTACCAGTATTTTAGCAAAATATGAATATGCATAAGCTTCACTACTGATCACGACACTTTAAGGCAAGATGAATGTGTCACCATCATCAGGCAGGCAGCCGTGATTTGGATTTTGTTCAAACACTGTCAGAAACCCTAGTCCTTTTCTCAGCCAGTTTTGGGTCACTTGTATCAGCTTGGCAGTGCATGTTTTACAGTTCATTGCAGATGCTGGTGGAGAGTATGGTTCAATAAATGCATTAGAGGATACTTGAGGGGATGTATTTGGGCCAGTGGGGACTGAAGTGCAGGACTAGTGGAAGTGTCTCCTGAAAGATGCAGCCAGTGCCAGTGGGACAGTGACAGACTGCAAGAGCTGCCCCATCTGCTGTGTTTCATAAATCCATGTGAGCCACCTCAAAGATATCCCCATAGACCTTCCAGTTTTGGGCCAAGACAGGCTGCCAAAACTGGAGGCAATCCATCACTACAGCAGCTTTGGGGCATGATGTGGGAAAGCAGAGATGTAACCTCTGTATGACAACAGGCAATCTATTAATTTCCCTAGTGGCACATCTGTTTGCATGTGAAAAGACTTCTTCAGGACTGACTAGAGAGGAGACAAGAGTGAATTTTTCAATTTGCTCTTGAGAAGAGTCATGCAAATACCTAAAATGGGCAGCCAACTGATCCTGTGTCAGAGGTACTGCTCTGGCCATGTACACATGGTAGAATTTCCAGAGAAAAAATGTGCTTCTGATATTTGAGGGGGGTTTTATGTTTTCAGGCCTTTTCTGAGAGTCAGGATTTTGCTGTTAAAATGTGTTCCATAGGGTAAATAACTGACCAATAAGTCAGTTAATGCTTTCTATTAAGACCTGAAGAGGTGTTTGGTTGTTTGGTAGTTTTTTGGGGTTTTTTTCCTTTGGTGTTTTAAAATGCTGCTTTATCAATCTAGATATCTTGTGTCTCTTAGGGAAAGAGGTTCATGACTTTGTTCACCTTGGCCAGAAATGTACTCATCAAGTTCCCTCCCCCCCACCAGGTTTAACTTGAATACAACAAGTTTTAAAGATGCATTTTTAATCAGATGCATTTCTAGATGGAACTAACTTAATTACCATTAAAAAAACACCAACAAACTCCACAACCAAAACCAAAATTAAACCAACAACAACAAAAGAGAAATACAAATAGATATCATATGAAACCATCTGACAGTAGTTAAACCTATCTTAGTACTCCTGAGGTGTCCTGGAACGTTTCCATAGGTTCTTGCCTCTGTAATTTAAGCACTGCAGTGTCCTTTGGGAATGGATACTTTAGGTACTTTATTCTTTTCATCTGTGGATTTTTATTACTGTTCCTACCTTGACTATGTCTGCTGAATTTGCAGTGCTGATTTCAAATAGTTGCTGACTAAAGTTTTTACCTTCAATTTTCCTTCGTTGTTTTGCAAAGCAGTTTTGTTTGTTCTTGCTGGGCAGGAAGGGCATTAATTAAGTTTAAGGTATTGTTGGATTGTATAAATGCCAACATCATAGAATATAATTTAATTTCTGTTCTGGATAAGAGAGCTCTTACTTAGAAAATTCTCATTCAATTATTAACACCATAAAATCATGCTTATTTATGAGGAAAAATAACATTTTGATTCTTTATTGGTTTCTGCAACCATAAGCTAACACATTTATCCATTCCAAGTCATACCAAGATAATCAGGGCCTTTTAGAAAGATGCGTGGGCCAAAAGAAAAAAAGTAGCAACCAAATTATCACTTCTTGTGTATTGATATGTGATTATTTAGTCCAAATTAATGTTGTTCTTTACAGTTACAAAGTGTCCATGTGAGAAGATCAGAGGTGTATGGAAGGAAATAAAAAGGCAACATAAATTCTGTTATTTAAAAAAAAAAAGCCTGTAATAATTTGGCATATTCAAGCCATATAAAAAGGTTTAATATGAACATAGTCATAAACTGAATGTAGAAATAAAATAAAAACATCTGGTTAACTAATTAATGTATATGAGAGGGCTATTTATGCAATATTTGTTCTTTTTAAAGTTGTTATGTTAGGATATTTTAGTGTGTTTTACAGATGGTTGAACAGTGAATGGGCTGCTGCTTATGCTAAATAGGCATAACAGCTGATGAGGGGCTCATGTGGCTGCTGTATGGCTTTGTACAGGATTGACTAAATACCTCAGCTGTTGAGTTTTACATAATTTGAAAGTCATGGTAATGGTATTAACTCAAGACTTAAACATGGTACAAACCAAGGAGAGAGGCTGAGATCTTTTTCAGTGACTAAACAGGTACCAAGTGAGCACTTACTGTTGTGCTGGGAAGGCTCAGCCCCTGATTCCTGACTGATGCATGTGCAGGCTGTTCCCTGAAGTGTGCAGCTGAGTTTCCTTAGCCATGACAGGGGCAAGAGTGGCTTCACTGAGGAGGGCAGCGTTGCTGTCCTCACCTCTGTCAGGAAGGAAGCTGCTGTGGGCTGGGGCAGAGCTTGCCCAGCTGTCATTTAAGTGCATTGCCTGGAGTCAGGGAGCAGGCAGTACACATGTCCTAGTTTAGGGCAAGTTTGTTAAAGAATCTGCAAAGCAGGGCTCCTCCAGAAAGCAAAACCCACACGGCCCCTCCTCCCAACCGGTTCGGGAAAAAATTCCTCGGAGAGAGGTGGAAAGAACCTGTTTATTTAACTGGCCCAGCACCCCCCAGCACACAAAATGAACAATACCAGAGGACACCACTCTGAGAAAGATGACAAAATCAGAAAGTCTCTTTTGGGGGTGGTTGCTCTGTTCTCAGTCCCTCCGGCGCTGGGCCAGCTGCTGCAGCCAAACCTTCGGTGTTCCCGGGTCCCAGTCCGGAGCAGGTTTGAGATGGTCACAGAAACAGGAGAGGAGAAACAGTCCAGGAAGGAATGTGGACTGTTTAGCTAGAACTAGCTAATAAGCAGAGGCCAAAGCAGAGTAGAAGCAAGAGCAGAAAAGGGAGCAAGCAAAGCAGCAAGCTGAAGCAAGAAGTGAAAAACAACCCTATGTACCACTCGTCTCTGTGTCCCTGATAAGAGAAACCCAAACAAAACTTCCACTCTTCAGAGCCGGTCTTAAAGGCACAGAACAGATGAATGGGGATATACAAGCATCATAACGTCACCCCAGGACAACACACGGGCCAAATCTCTGTGTGTTACTGTATTTGGAAAACTTTTTCTATAACATTTGTAGAGAGTAATCTTGAAAATTAAGAATTTTCAAGATTGAGAAATTTATGAACAAATAATATGTTGAGAAAACAAACTTGGTAATACAAGGGGTTTTTGTGTATAAACTGAGGATATGTTGGAACTGTGGCATCAGACTGAAGATATTTAGAAGGACAGGAATAAAACTAGGCCAGCCTTTCCATATTCCTGGTAAGGGGTCAGAAATCTAATGGGCAAAAAGAGATTAAATAAAATGGAAATTGGTTGGTCCTTTCTCAAAACTAAGAAGAAAGTGGGAGGGGTAAAATAGTATGTTTAGCAACTAAAACAGGGGTTTAAAAAAAGTTTCTGTTCTGATGATGTCCTTGTCCTTTTATGTCTAAAGATTAAACATAAACTTTTGAAAGATGTAGACAACGCAGTTTTGTGGGTTTTTTGATAAGCATATCCTGGAGATCTTCAATTACTGTATGGTAGTGAACAGAGAAAATTAAATTATGTAGTGCCTCTTGGTTAAATGTATATATGGCATTCTAGATAATAAACAGACATGACATATAGATTTCTTATTCTAAATTCAACAGAACTGGGTCACCGTTTCTTTTTTTTTTTGGTGGAAGTTTTGCAAAATGTACCTTATCTTTTTTCATTTCAATTCACCTCAGATCCTCAGGATCCTCATGTTTTTGCAGTTTGTCCTTCAATGTAGCACCTAGCTGTCTACAATGTTATAATGTGAGCTACAGATCTGCTTTTTACAAGGGTGAGGTTTAATTTTTTTTAAAGCACTGAGTGATGTATCACCTTGATGTTATGAAAACAACAGAGGCACTGTGGCTGTCACATAGGCAGGATACTGGCAGGCCTTAGTGCAGGGAATACCATTTCTCTCATTAACATCAAACCTGAGAACCAAGCTGGATTTCAAAAACTTTCATGTGAGTGTGGATGTTTTGAATAATGAATGGTGGTGTGTTAAATTGTTAATACTTTATCTACATACTCTGACTTGAAGTAGTTCATCTTACTGCTTCTGTGTATTTCATTTTTCGTGGCTTACACAGTGATTGAATCTTGTCATGCAATAAAGATGCTTCCTCATTGCTTTCTTATTTCTTGCGCTTTTTAAAATTTATTTTTCTTCCCCTTGACAGACATCTGTAACTTGTTTTCCTTCTCTCCTTTACCGTGGCGTTTAGGTTTGGCATTGTGAGATTCTGACAGTGCTTATCCTTCCCTTGGGTTTTTCATCACCAGGCCTCCTTGTAGTCTTTCCCTATCCCCCAGTGGTTTAGAAAGTGGCATAAACTCCATTCCTTGGAATGTTTCCAGACTGCCTCCCACACACATGCATGTTCTCTGCCTAGATGAGCTATCTCCAGTCTATATTTGGAGACTGAGAGTGTCTGGAGGATAAATCTGTGTTGGCCACAGAGCTGCAAATATCAAATGAATTCACAGCTTTAAGTATTATGTTAAGAGAAGAATTTGGCTAATTAGTTTTGGTGTAATTATTAGAAGAATGTGTCATAAGATAGTTAATCAAGTGAATATGCTTATGTGATGCCAGTTTTATTAGACTTGAAATCAAAATATATCAGCTCTTCTTACACCTGAGAAGGATTATATTTTATGACAGCATTAGTAGGGTTTAATAAGGTGTACTGACGGAAACAAGACAGAGTTGGCCAACTTCTTCTTGAGTTGGCCAAGGGATGTCTTTTGGGGTGAAATGTGTAGGATTAGTGTTTAACCAGGAGACACTATGGAGAAGACCTGCTATTCTGCTTTAAGCAGAGGGAGTGTGTTTAATCCCTACTTACACTTGGATTCCTGAACTTAATTCACACTTTGAAACTGGGCATCCAGGTGCTGGGTAACTCCCCGATGGAATGGCAGCTCCTGGTACTGCAGTATTCTTCCGGCTCAGCATGGAGCTCTTCCAGAGAGATTCCATGAGCTGATTAATTCCTGGCATTGTTGCCACCTCTCACTCTGCCCCTCACTTGTACATTTAAATATTGTCCTTTGACGAAGCACCTTAAGTCAGCCACGCTGCTGTCCCCATCCCCAGGAGAAACTTGGGACGCTGTGGTTCTCTGATTTTGCTCTTGCTTGCAGTAGTTACTGGGATCTGTGAGTTAAACCTGATGTACTAGGTGCAGCTTATGGGAGTAGAAGTTGCAATTGGTTATGTTTTTGTTCTTTGAGGAGTTCCTACAAAAAGCTGCTTACTTTGCTAAGAGCAAAAAAAAAAAAAAAAAGTAAGGATTTTAATGTTCCTTGCTACACAGAGCCCATGGATCAGGAAGGGCCTTTGTTTTGGTACACTCATTGGAAGTGAAAGGTGCTGTTTGAATTTTCCGTGGAGTGTGAAGACTGGTCAGGTCAGCTGGTTTCTCCTGCCTCAGCACCCTCAGGCACTTGTCTCTCAGCAGTCTGCCATAAGAATCCGCTGACCAGCTCTCAATTCTCCCCACAGCTGCAAAACCCATTAAAATCTTGTAGTGCTGACAGGCAGAAATGCTGTAAAAATGCAAATTTTCTTGTGCTGAAGGGCAAGATGCCAAGAAATGCTTTTCAAAATGTTTCACTGCTGCATAAGGATTTAGGGTGGTTGATACAGCTGGAATGCTAAGTTTTAAGCAATGGGAGGGCACCTTTTACCATTAGTAAGTTCACTAGTATTTTGGATCTTCAGTCACCTGAGGACTTTGTTTCAAAGGGTTTGCTTTATGTGCTTTTTTTTTTTTAGTTTTATTTTTAAAGAGGAAATAACAGGCTAAGAGGTGATGTTCTGCTCTGCTGGTGCACAAAGGAAGGACTGCTTCCTAGGCTCACAAATGGCACTGAGGTCACCTCTCTACATGCAGCACTTAGAAGCTCTATAGAAGAGCCCAGGATAGAAGGATCTGCTTTGTTTCAGCAGATAATTTAGCTACTTGTACCCACTGATGCTCTGTAGAACAGCAGCCAAGTCAAATGCACACAGTGGTGCCCATGACTCAGTCAGTAGAGTACTGAGCCAAGGAAATTGTTTTTTCTTTAAAAGCAAGATGCTTTAACTAAGATAATTATGTCTTTTGTTGCAAAAGAAAGTAGTGGTGAGTGCTTTGTGCAGATTTTAGAAAAGACAGTGACAGATCAGAAAATTTAAAAATTATTTTTCCTTCATCTCTCATCTGAAATAATCAACAGCTGTGTAACAGTTGACTGTCAGGACTATTTCAAAGGATGTTGTTTTCTTCCCTTAACTACGGTTTAAAAAAAGGGGGGAGTTGATGATATTTCTGATTTTTCCCACTGTGGTAATGTACTTTCTATTGAAACAATACAATAATTTCCTCCTCTGCTAGTCCTCCTTTGCCCTGAATGAGCTGTTCAGGCATAATGTGCATTATAAATTTTCTCTGAAGTGCAGTCATCTGCATTGATGTGCTGTATCTGTGTTGCTGTGTTTATGTTGCTGAGTTTTGTCTTAGCTCTCAGTTTTACATCAGACGATGCATAACAAGGACAGGTAGGATTTGGAAAGGGCTACTTTGCAGTTCAGCAAATTACTTTTCTGAAGATTGTCACTGACACCTTCAGAATGCTTTACAGAAGTGTAAATAATAAGCCAAAATAATGTATTTTCTGTGTACTTTCTTATAACACTGCTGAAGTGCATTCTGAGTGTTTAATGAACATTTCTTAATTCAGCAATATCAAGAAACAGGAGCTCTTTGCAGTGAAGTTTCTGTAGTGACCTCAAGAGTACACAAATATGGGATTAGTATGTATACCTTAGTATTATCTAATTTTAATCTGAGTAGTCAGGAAAGCAGGATACAAGATTCTCACAAGTTACTCAGACAAATCTAGGTCATATAGAGCAGTCTGCAGTGTTCCATGCACAGTGTGGAAGTCCCATTGATATGAGCAAAATATGAAAAAGGTAGAAAAATTTGTGCCCTCCCCCAGGGGAATGAAACTGAAAAATGTTGAATGTGGGATGTTTAACACTGTTTGAGAAGCTCAGTGGTGTTGGCACAAATGTATCCTGAAGGCGTGCACTGATTACAAAGGAGTAGGTTAGCTTTTTTTTGATCTCAGCCACCACAGACTTGCTTATTTTGTTGTAATCCTTTGGTAATCAAAGATCTATCAGCTGGATAATCTGTTGCTGTACCAAACTTGTTTGTCCCTAAGCTTATCTGAACAACCATATTGCAAGATAGAGGAGTTATGAGTGGGCCTGACTGAAGTTTAATTAGCTGTCTTATGGTATTAAAGTTGTATGCATTATCTTCATTGTCACCCTGATATATTTGTGAAGCATTTCTGTGTTATAATTTAAAAAAAAATTCTTTATGTTTTCCCTATTTATATTGACCTAGTATGCTATTAGATAAATAACATATGTGAACCAATTCTAAGAATGAGTTAGTTGTAGATTCTTTACAAAAACCTTAGGTTTCAGTTGTTTCTATGATATCTTTCATCTGGAAGTAAACTGGAACTGCCGTGTCTAGAGCCTTAACTCACAAATTCTGACTTTACTGTTTTTAAACAAGATGAGTTTATTTTAAAGAAATACTAAAGGTAATAAAAGCATTTCATCAAATTCAAAGACTTATCTACAAGCAACAAATGGTTTACTTTTAATTTCTTTGGAAGTCACACAGGTGCAGTGTTTAAACAGTAACAAAAATAAGAGTAAGCATCCATTTTCTAAATGCAGTCTTTTATTTGGAACTAACTTATTTCATGGAAAGTAAATTGTCCTCATAACAGTCTTTGTTGTTGTTGCATCTTCTCTTTTCCTCTCCTTTGCTCTCCAGATCCAGCAATCCATCATGATGATGGTATGTACCTTTTTTTCCCCTCTTCCAGGTTTCAGGTAATTCCATTCTTTGAACTCATACTGTTGCTAATAATGTGACAATGAAGAGGGACATTTGTTTGACATATTCAAGCTTAATGGACTTCCTATGTGTCTTGCCATCTTGCAAAGACACGAGGCAAGAATGCTGATTGGCCTTTTATTAATAATTACTCTAATGTGGGATACTCTGCCTACGCATAAGTGACAAATTAGGAATACAAAATAGCTGGAGTTAGAGTGGAAAAACAACTAACCTTTGGTTATTGTTCCTCAGTCCTCAGGAAATATTCTGTGTTAGGCTTTGTTCAAGGTTAAAAGCAGTGGCAAAGCATTGAGCTCTCCTATCCATCTCTCTTTTTTATAATGAGGTGTGTTGTAAATATCATTCTACAGTTTAGTGCCAATGTTTTAGAAAGCTAATACTAGAAGGTCATCATATTGCATGCAGAGTGACCAGCCTTGAAATTGTGCAGAATACCTGATTGCATGAGATAAAGCTAAATAAACATTACCCATCTCTGTATCAGAAAGAGAAAAAGATGAAGAAAGGATCTTTGCTTATTTTCTGAGGAACAAATTCCCAGCAGGGATTTTTTTACTGTTATAATTAGTTAAAAATCCAAGAAGGCTCTTTTCTGTTGTGTAAGCAGCTCAAGTTAACTGTTCTAAAAGCAAAGCACTGCTCACCTCACTCTAGCTTGGTGTGATGTTGGACCCATACTGGTATTAGAGGAAAGTAGTTAGGATAGTAATCAACGAGAGCAGAGCATGTAGACGGAGTAACCGAATTCTCTATCACATTGCTAATGAGGCAATCATGGTTGTTTATGGCCCTCTTGAGCCTTTAAATTTTACTGCCAGGCATTTTGCTTCTTTGGGGAACTGTGGTCTCCTCTTTCCTAAAGTACCTCTCACAACTCCCCTCCATCAGATCCATGGGTAGGAGAGGAGCGTGACTGTAGGAAAATGTGCTGTGACCACTGCTCGCACCAGCAACGAGTTGGGGCTCCTTGTCTCCTTCTTCACCCTTTGGGTGCTTATTTCTCGTCTCTGATTCTCTCTGCTGGGGTATTGCTAATTATCTGAATCTGGAATTACCATGTGTGAATGCAGCAACTCCTGAGTTGAAAGTTGAAAATACTGCTGCAAGTCTGTACTGGAGTAAAGATTCTGATTGGTCACTCATTTGAAGAGAGAGTCTACATCACAAACTACTTCTAAATTAATCTTAGACGCCTATGTTACCAAGTGTTTTCATTGTTTCAAGAGTTAGTCTCTTAAATTTACTTTTTCCCCCCGCATCCCCAAATTTACCTTATTTTAAATACTTAGCTGCTGCTTTTTTGGGGATTTTTTTTTTAACATGAGAGTGTATTGGAATATGATCCCAAGCAACAAGAGTGAAATTAATATTTTTAATAACAGCATTTTTCTCATTAAGACTAAAATGCAGTTTAATTTAGGATTTATTGAATATGCAAAGCATTTGTCATAAGCTCAGCACTATTTGGAAGTCTCCATTTTAGCATGGCACTAAAGTAGTGCAACAATAACACAAATTTTCCTATTTCATTGATCATTCAGTAGGTTTTTAAAAAACATATCCTATTTGCAGTGAAAAAGAACCAATTTGAGATAATAAAGTAGAAAACATTTTCAAGCTGCTGAAACTTTATTCTGTGTTTGAAGACATCAGTGGGAATGTGATTTTCATTACAGATGCCATTATTTTGTGTATGACAACTAACTAGCAGCAAAAAAGCTTCTGCTAATGCTTAGCAGTATCTTGCTGAAACATTGCAGTAATTTTCTTTTATTCACATGTGTTCATTCATGATTTTGTTGCTTCTCGTAGTAAAGTCCAAACTCCAGGTAGTTAATAATCAGCTATTCAGTTTTTGGGGTTTGTACAAGAAGGTGCTTTGTGAATGTGGTTTCTGAATTTGGGTGTTGACAGTTTTTCACAGAAAAATGTCTTCTGATGTCTTCTACCTACAACATATCTTTTTTTAATTATATCCTTATGGAATGCTTGGGAGCAAAGGCACTGAAAAACCCTAGGTCAGTCAGTCAGCCAAGTGCAGCTCAATACAGTTTTGATGTGTCACCAACACAGACTTAAACTGATAAAAGGTCCCCATTTTAATTTGTACAGAGCTTGTTGTTTTGAGGGGTGGAACATGGAGGGGAGATGTTCAGCGTTGATTATAATGTCAGTTGTTCTTAGTTGTTTTTGTTGTTGATGGAGGCTTTTGTGTTTATCTGGTTTTTATAACAAACAACTATAGTTCTAATCCTCATTTTAGTTGCTTGTTGTATTTTAGTTATTTGACTTGTAGTTGCAGTGTTTGATTTTCATACAGTCCCACCCTCATGGGACAGTCTGTTTATGTGCTGAGGAGAAGACAACAATGCCTATTTTTGGTTTTCATATGCTTTGAAGCTGAAGTAATTTCTTTTTCATGAGATCATTCTGTTATGGCTCACTGATATAATTCATAACAACAGTGTAATTACAAGTTATGTGGCTATTGCTTCTTGGTTTTGGTAGATGAAATGACAAAATATAATAATGAGTAAATTTTTCATGTTCCCATATTTTAACAAAGATGGATTTACACTTAGCAATGTGATTCTCATGTATTCCAGTTCAGACTCTCTAGGGCTGAAAACCTGGCTAAAACTTCCCTCCATATTATGCAAGATAGGTGGTTATTTTAATTAACTAACATATTACTTCTTTCACCAAAGCTCTTGAAATTACAATAGCAATGCCGTTATTAAATACAGAATTAAAATTCATTATTAAAATAATGAAGGAGCTAAGGAAGAACTGTCTAGAAGATATATAGAGTTCATAAATGTAAAATAGTATTAGGAGATTTAGTTGATACTGAAAACTACTTTTCCATATCAGGAGCAGGGGAATAATACATTAAAATGTAAAAACAAATTACATTTTAAAAATCAAACTAAAATGCTTTATAATTTTTTTCATTTAATTTTAATTTTCCAAAAACACTACACCTGAGTTCTGTTACTTACTTTTTTCTAGATGAAATGTCATATATTTTTTAAAAATCAAAGTATAACCTACAATATTTGGAGTAAATTTGATTAAAATATATAAAATCCTTTTTTGGTCTCATGCATGAGGCCTACAGGAAATCTTGCTAAGCATGCTACGTGTTCTTTGAAACAAAGAATTATTGAGATTTCTTTTACATAGAAAAATTATTTTTAAACTGTCCTTTCACTATTTTATTCTGCTATTCTTGGGTTTTGTAGTATTATGCTATACTCTTAAGTTTTATGTTTGAGACAGCACAGGTGTGCTGTTCCTTTTTGAGGTATCATTAGAGGTTTATTTATTGGAGTCTGAGCAAGTTTAGGGACGTTCATTGTCCATGCCAAGCTGTGCTCATGTGTGTCTAAAAGACAAAACATCACTTTCATGCTACTGAAGACCATCTGTATTTTTTTTTTTTACTGGAGTCTATTTGCTACTGAAAGAGTACTGTATTTTTTAAAGTATTTTTTAGACAAAATGTGCCCCTCTGTGTCATGCTGTTCACAGTGCCTCTAACTTGAGTCTGCATCTCATATTTCTCTGCTTTCATTGACGCTGCAGAATGGAGAGTAACAGGAATAAGCCAAATCCATTTCCAAGTGTCAGCACCTGAAAGGTTGGTCCTAAACTTGAAAGCTTGAATGTATCATGGCAACTGGGAGTGCATATCTGGCTTCTTATGCATTTTCCTGTGGGGTTTTTTGTGGGGGTGGAAGGGTGTTGACAGTGTTTGATTCAGATCTGTCCTGCTTGCCCTGCTTTTTATTTTAGTAACCTCCATTGGAACTTATAATTTTGTAGTTTTCATTGATCTTGAGTAGACATAGTTACATGTTGACCTTTTTTTGGAGTTTTGTATTTACTTTAACTGTGTTCTTCCAGGGATCAAAGTAGTTTTTCAAAGATTTAGTAATTTCCAGACATGCAGTTATAGACTGATAGCTATGTTAGTGTGTATGTTTGTAAGGTGCCAAAAAGCCCCTTTCTGTTATAAATAGGCTTGTAGTAAAAATTGTATTTTTCTGATTGTATTGGAGCTAGTGGGCAATAAAACAGTGATTTTATTAATCTAGTTACTCTTTGAAGCCAAATAGAAGGAAAAAATAAACAGAGTATAAAATAAGAATAATTTAAATTTTTTATATCTGTTCTCTAAGTGACAGTAATGATTGTGTTATTATCCAAGTGCCCAGGATAGATTTTTTTTTTGCCCAGGATAGATACATTTCCAGAATGAACTTTCAAAACCTGGATAATCAAATAAAGCAGTAAGAATGTGCCAACATAAACTTCTGAAACTGAGTTGGTGACTTAATGTGTATTTGAGATTCTGTCAGCCAAGACCTGAAGGATTAAAGAAAATTGGGAAAGGAAGGTATGTTGCAACATAACTGGGGAGAAAAGGCAAAACCATTTTTTGGCAAAGAGATGTAACTTTTGACAAGCATTCAGCATAAAAATTGTGATGAATTCAGTCAATACAGCTAATGGGGGAGAGAGAGCAAATAGGATAAAAGCTGTCCAGTCAAAGGAGTATTGTAAATTATTTATTTCTCATCTCTGCACTACTCAGAACATGTAAAACCCTAATTACCCAAAACTTGGTCATGATACTTTAAAACAAGTCAGTGGAATATTTTTATAAATTTCCCCAGACACAAGAATAAGTCATGTCCTGAACAACTCTTTCAGCTGAATTAGAATATATTCTTTTCAGTATTGTTTTTTCAAGTTTTTACTCCTGTGGCCAAGAAGTTTTTCACCATTTGATAATGCCAGAATGAGACCAGACAATCAATATACAGTGGTGGGTTGGCCTTGGCTGGATTCCAGGTGCCCACCAAGGATACTTTATCACTTGTCTCTTCAGCTGGGTGGCGAAGAGAGAATGAGAATGTAACCCTCATGGGTAAAATAAGGACAGGGAGAGATCACTCACTGGTTACTGTCAGGGGCAAAACTGACCCTACTTGGGAGAATCAGTTTGATTTATCACCAATCAAATAAAAGTAAGATAATGAGAAACAAACCCAAAATTTAAGAACACCTTTCCCCCACCCCTCTCTTCTTCTCAGGCTCACCTTCAGTCCCAGGTTCCCTACCTCCTTCATCCCAATGATGCTGGAGAATGGGAAAGGGCTGTGGCCAGCTCATCCCACATTATCTCTGCCATTCATTCTTCCTTAGGGGGAGCACTCCTCACACTCTTCCCCTTCTCCAGTGAGGGTCCCATGGGGTCACAAGTCCTGCCAGCAAACCTGTTCCAGCATGGAGCTTCTCTTTCCACAGGTTCACAGGTCCTGCAAGGAGCCAGCTCCACAGGGTAACAGCCTCTTTCAGGCACATCCACCTGCTTTTCCCTAAGGTGCTCCATGGGCTGCAGGGGGACAGCTGCTGGGGAATCTCACCTGTAGTGCCTGGAGCACCTCCTCCCACTTTGTCTCCACTGACACTGGTGCCTGCTGGGCTATTTGTCTCACATGGTCTCACTCCTCTCCCCAGCTGCAATTCCTCTTGCACTTGTTTTTGCCCCCCTTCTTAGCTGTGTTATCCTGAGGTGTTACCACCATTGCCTTGCCTAGTGTTGGATGCATCTTGGAGCTGGCTGGCATTGGTTCCACATCCCAAACCACACCTTGTGTACTGAAATGCAAACTTTGCAGAAATTAGGAGCTAAGCACAGAGCATAATCTATGTTGTTGGTTGTTTTTTTCTTTTTGTTTAATCTATTAAAAAATTGCTCTAATGAAAAATGTACCCCAACTAGGCAATATTTCTTGTACTCTGCATTTCTAACACTGCTGCCTTTTTAGCAGAGTTCTCCATATTTTCCTTCAGCAAAACTGGGTTTCACAATTAAAATACTTATCTGGGTAATTCCTCATCTGGGAAATATGCTCAGATAAAACCAAGCAGAGCTCACACCACTGAGCTCATGACCTCTCCTTACCAGGTGAGGATGTTTATGCCTGTCTTTAGAGAGTGAGCAGTAGCTGGCAAGCAGTTGAGCTGAGCTGTAAGCTTTTCTTTGCTGCTTCCCTTTTGGATGGGTGTCTTGATCACTGTATCAGGGATGTAGCCAGGTGTGTGGGTTGTGGTGTGTTTTGTGCTGTCTGTGGAAACTGTGGGTAGCAAATAATGCAGAGGTCACAGGACCCGTAGAATGAACAGCTGTGTAAAGAGAAAGTGAGTGATTTATTAAATTTTGTGTGTGGTGTGTGTGGGCCCACTGATGAGGCTGCTCCTAAGTGGATCCTGTCCCTTACAGCAGATATTACACAGCCTCAACTGGTTTTTTCTCTACAATGCTTTTGATTATCAATAACCATTTCAACTAGATTGTTAAAAGCATTCACTTGCAACTTTAATTCCTTGCAAACTGAACATTTGTAATCCTTCTGCATAATAATTATTCATTCTTTTTTTGTGTGCATAAAATAATGAGACACATAAAATTGCTGGGCCAGAATTAACTAAAGTTGATTATTAATGAGATCAAACAGACAATTAATGGATTTGAAAAGTGAATTACTACAGAATTCTTTATGTATATTTCCTGGAGTTCATTTAAAATTAGGAAGTTAGTGCTAAGTTCTGTTCCAAAGGAAATGTTAGGCATTTTGTTATTCACTTTAGGGAGCCTAGATTTTAATTTGTTTTGCTTCATCACAGCCACCATCTGCTTCCTCAGGTGAGTGACACATGAGGGATCTGTGAACAGTTTCCATAAACAGTTGGCTTGCACCTGGGAGGGCTGAAGGAAACCTATCACTTTTGTGAGAAGTTTCTGTTTGCCAATGGTCAAAAAGGAGAGACAAAAAGGTGATACTGTGTTACCATTTTTCTTTCTCCCATCACAATTCCTATAAGGTTTTTAGAGTCTCTTGTTCTCTGTGGTTTTGTCTCCATTTCTATCTTTGGTGCATCAGTAAGGAGGGCTTTGTTTTTAAGCTGCTGTGCAGGTTATCAGTAATTTGTGTTATTTATTGGTAGTCACTGAGACCAAGGGACAGAGACATATTTTGAGATGTTTTTCCTGCCATGGCATCTCCCTTGATATGCATAGTTTGATTAAAGAGTGTCATCAAAATTCTTCCTTCAGGACAGATATTATTAAAAAATTTATAATCAGATATAACTGAAGTAGTACCTCACAGAAACAAAACTCCCCTGCTCCTTCTCAGCCCTGAGTTTTCTCTGGGTTTGGGAACAGAGATCTGAAGTCTTCAGAACAATATCCTCTGTCTAAAACATCATCTTCCATAGTGGGAGACTGGGAAAGTATCTTCAAAAGATTGTGTGACAAGGTGGTAAACATCTACTCTGAATTGTAGGTTATTTGTTGAGGCTCCAGGTATTTTTACCAGTAAGGCCTAGGAACAATAAATTAGTCCATTTGTAACCTATTATTTTTATCTGTCCTTTCATCTATCTTTCTATCTTGACATAGTCCTAATATGTCAATATGCAATGTATTCTTGTCCAGGATGTGTTAGATACTGCACAAAACCAGGAATGGCATTATCTATACCTGACAGTGTATGGCCTTGAACTTCTGAGAATGTTGGATGTAATAACCTGTCACTGTATCTCTAAAGTATCCACCAGAGGAATTATGCTAGAGTGAATGTGGCTCCTGAGAAGATTGGCATGGAGCAAGGCAATTCCTATCTCAAAATGTTGAGTTTTCATCAGATGTTTCTATTTGTGAGTGGAAAAGTAAAATGTAGACTTGTCAGTCTTTATTCTTTGAGTAAGCATGGATAAATTGTTTACTAGAAGAAACTGCAGCACACAGCTTATGAGAAGTATTAGAGACAGAATAAGAAGAGAATGAGTGGTACTTTATTCTATATGGGTACTGCAGGCAGTCCTGCTGAACTTGCCTTTGGTTGTGTTAACTGAGAAACTTTAGGTCCACAAAATACCAGAAATGGCAAAGTTAAATAATACTGAGGGTTTTTTATAGGGAAAGGATTAGCCTGAGTAATGAGTAACCAATAAATGTGGAGGGTTTTTTCTCTTTTTGAATCAAGGTAAGAAGTTTTCATATCTAATCACTTTGTATTAGGCAAAATAATACGTTTTTTGGACAAAAATAGGACGTTTTTTGTTCCTCTGATCTTGAACCTATTTTTATGTAGGTATTTCTAGTTGTGAATGTCCAAATTAATTTATAAACACAAATGCTGGACTAGAGTATGTTAGGGAATATTTCTGCTTTGCTAGTTAGTGTTCCTATTCAAGTTCCTTTGAAATAAACTTTATTTTTGGTTTTATGTATCAACCTTTCTTGTCTTACAGTTGGTTTTGTTCTGTAATAATTTAATTAATCAGCTTCATACATCTCATTCTCTGTCACAAGTGAATTTTCTACGTCCCATCTGTATTGCTTTAATTTAGTGATTATAATTTGCTCATTATAATTTATGATTAAGTCAAGAAAAATTCTTTCATCTGTTGTGATGAAAGTCTGGTCTCTTTGGAATAGGTTACTTGAAATGTATGCTTCCCCAGGTAGTGTTTATAAGTTAACATATCTTCTGCTTTAAAAAAAAAAAACCCAGCCTGTAAATTTTACTTCAATGTTATACAATCCTTTAATGAAGATGTTGGGAAGAGGGATTAAAAATTCCCTTTATTTTGGATGAGGTAGGTTCTACCAACCTAATGTATTTCTAGCGATAAGGTAATTGACTGCTTTAGCAAGGTAAGGCAGTAGATGTACTCTGTATTAATCTGAGGAAACCTCTTGGTGGGTGGGAAATTACCATAAGGGAGGGCAGCAGTGCTGCTGTAACATCATGAACATGGAACATACAGCAGTATCTTTTGAGAATCAGTGATGCTCACTGTTGCATATAGGCAAAGCCTTATAAAATTATAAAATAAGGCCCTTGTTGCCCTTGCAAAATCATGGCTCAGGCCTGCTGCTTCAGCTAAGTAGAAGAGAACTCTGGGAAGGTGACTCAGCTGAGAGGTAGAAAACAAGTTATAAAACCATTATGTGTTCTCATTGCGGTGTATGGTAGTTGGTTAGATTATGTTCGTTGTGATTTAAAGCTATGTAACTGATAAAGGCCTGACTGCTTTAAAAGGCCTGGGTTTTGCAATGAAGCAGCTCTTCTTTGCACTGCCTGGAGACTCAGCATTGCTCTACATCTTACAGTTCACTATCAGAACCATTTCATATTCTAATGGGTGTATTTTGTGCTCAAGGATTAGGATGACAAATATTGTGACATTTTGGAAGAATTTGGGAGTTCAGGATAATATCATAGAAGGCAAGAGGTGATCTTATGGTCTGGTGTTACAGAAAGGTCACTTAATACAGCAAAGCACAAAATCATTCATTTGCAGATGAAAAGCAAGAATGAGGATTAGAACAAGGCATTTTAATTTATTATTGACACATATTCTTGGACTTTTCATATACTAGGATTGAATGAAGAGCCTTACTTGATTTCTTGGGTTGCTGGAAATCGCTGTAAACATTAGCCTTTATCATAGGATCTTGTTCTTAAATTTAATTTTTTTCTCCATTGTGAGAGTGTTAAATATCAAAACAGATACACTCGGAGAGGATTGTGTAATCTCCATCCTTGGAGATTCTGAAAACTTTACCAGACAAAATGATGAACACCCTGTTCTAAGAGGACCTGCTTTGAGCAGGAGGTTGGCTGAATGTCCTCCAGGGGTATCATCTAACCTGAATTATTTAATATTCCTGTCTGCTGTTTTATTTGCTGGATTACCAGTTGGAGCTCATTATTCTCTTCTGCAGTGGTATTCTTCCTTATAGCAATGTGAGCTTTTTATGTGAATTCTTGGAGGAGTGTTTGCCTTCCCTACAATTCAGTATGACAGAGCTGATTCTAGCAGCTGGTAATCTCCTGTTAAGGATTAATCCCAGATCTTTTCAGCACAATTTCTTAATGTTTTGGGGTTTTTTTCCTGCAGATCCCATCATGCAATTTCTTATTGCATGGACTGGGTTAACACCTCAAAATAGTTCTTCACAGATTATCTGTATTTTTACCTTCTTTTTGTTGTCTCTGCTTAACAACATGTCTCCTGTTTCATATTTTGTGGAGTTTATCAATCTTGAAGTTCTGAGGTTAGTCTGATCTTGAATTAGATGAAAATAATAATAAACATTCTCAAAAGCAACTTGGAGAAAAAGCTACTTCAAGAGTCAGCTGTTTTATTGGAACATGTTGCTTACAGTTTTAAAACAGGGTTGTAGAAAGAATTTTTTCTTATGCCTGTTACACATCTCAGCATCATCTGGCTTTTAGTTTGTTTACTTCTTTAGTCTTGGTATCTTTTTACTTTATTTTTCTCTTTGAACTTTACAAACTACAGCAGTCATGCAGAAGCAGGAAATGACAATAGTAGGAAATGGCAGCTGACTGTAGAGCCTCCTAAAGATACATTTCCCTACAGAGATCATTAGAATTAAATTTGAACAACAAATAATTTTTTTTTCTGAAGGCAGAAAATAATTGAATTATCAAAAAAATGCCCTTTCGTCATACTGACAATAGAAAAACACTTTATTCAAATTGTTGAATTTGAAAATACATCTTTTGGTTTCTCATGGGGATATAAGTACCACTTTGGTTAACAGTTCAATTTTTGTGACTCCCAAGAGGTAGTCCATCTGACAGTTTAGTAGATTTTACATCTTTATGCTGCCTAAGGGAAACAATTCCTTAGGGAAACTGTAATAAAAGTAGATAGGATTGCTTAGAGGTAGATGCAATGCTATTTATATCTGGCAAGAAAAGTGCCAAGTATTTAATGCCATTTTGAAAGGCATCAATAAGTTTTAATCTGGAATATTGTGTGTAAGTGACCATCAGTAATCAAGAAGGTTGAACTCAGGCTTAGTAGGAGAAGGTTCTAGAAGTGGAAAGTTGCTTTAATGAGAAAGATGCTAAAAGCCCTTGGCTGTGCAGAGTGAAAGCTAAAAAGCAAAATTATTGTTATCTTTGAAAATAGCACAGGAGAGAGAAATACAGAGTGGGATCTCAGTTATTGAGGATAGAAGCTAGAGCAGGTAAAAGGATATCAAATGAGGTAGGTTTCTGCCTAGGAAAGCAGCAAGATAAAAATATTCCAGTGTGACAAGCAGTGGTAAAAACTCTTGCTTGTCCTATTATCTTTTTTTTATCTGCATGCCAAGGTCATGGAGTCAATCCCTGTAGAGGCCATTCACTTAAAGTGTTGCACTTGATGGTCCTTGTGGGTCCCTAGCAACTCAGAATATTCTGTGATTCTGTGATAATTTAAGAATGAAAGCATATGAAACATTGCCCGAAATAGCAAGGAGAGAGACTTGGTCACCCAGGAAATCTTCTCCATTTGAATTTGGAATAGCTTCTTCAGGTCCTACACACGGTCCACAGGTTCCATTTTTAAAGTGATGTATTTGGTTTTGTATTTGCTACAACTAAAGGAAAGTTGCAGGAAACTTCCAAAGAGTTATCATTAGAAATAGTAATTAGAAGTCTTAGTTGTTACTACTGTGCTTCTTGTAATTAGAAAGCTGCCAAGTTATCTGCAAACCTCCTTAAAAAAAAAAAAAACAAAATGAAAGAAAAACCCATACTCAAAAACCTGTCATCCAAAACAGTAAGCCAGATTAAACTTGTGTGAAGTATCTTATGTAAAGAATTGAATGATGACCATTTAGGTAGCAGTACTTAAAAGCATGTCCCTGGGTAATGTTTATTGTAAGCAGAGTTTTTCAGAGGCCCTTGCTGCTTCTTTCTAATGTAGTAATTCTTAGGAATTTGCCAAAAAACTCATCCTACTTTGTCACTACTGCTTGAGTGAAAAGAATTGCCACTAATAAGAGCTTTCAGTCTAGCTGGACAAATCAGATATGGTGGAGAAACAGAATACAATGCACAGATCTGTTCTGGAGATTTAGTGACAGTATTATGTTTTCTGCCAATTAAATAATTTTGAAGAAATTTATTGAGAGGAAGACTAACTATATGGAGCAAAAACAACAGAGGTCATCTAGGGTTTAATACACAGAAGAGGGAGGCAAGGAGAGAAGGAGCCATGAGAGTGATAGAGCTCAAAACAGGGCACATCTAGAGCAAAAGACGTTGGAAAAAATAAAGCTATAAAGCTGGCACATGGTTGGAGCAAGCTTTTTGAATGCAGAGAATGCCCAGGAAAAAAATACAACAGTAGACCTATTGTCTTTAGAAAACCCAATGATCCCCACAAAAAGACTTTGCTGATTCCATTCTGACTTCCTCCCAGCATTTCTTTTCTCAAGAATAAGAAGAAAAAAAATCTCACAGGAATGAACAGTTCATTCAAAGGGATGCATTTTGAGCACTTAGCAACAAAGTTTAAATTTCATTTTATAAAACATCATCACAGTGAAGGATAACCATGAGAGAAATTGCCTTTGTTCCCTCTCAGAAAGTGCTCCACAAGGAGCTGGAATGAATAAGCATCTGGGGACAAAAATGAGGGAATTGATGAGAAATTTGGGAGCTAAAGAATGAAATAGTCATAGAGAAGCTGGTTAAGCTACTTGAAGTTTGATAGAGCAGATCTGAGCTCCTGAAGTGCTGTTGTGACCCCACATAAATTTCAGTCATATCCAAAATTGATATGACAGCCTTCATTGGTGATGCATTTTTTAAATAAGACCAAAATGCAAGCTGTTTTCCCTCTGTTGTTTTTAAACACTATTGTGAAATCCCAGTCTAAAAGGAAGTTGTTCTGGCACGTGATAGGGTGCTGAAGAGTTTTGTAGCACATTTTAGACATGATGAGGACAGGGGTGTATCACAGACAAGTTTTAGATCTTCTTGTCATGATTCGTCATAGCCTAACAATAGACTAATGGAAGCGTCTTACAGAAAGCCCAAATATATACGAGGAACAGATGGCAGTTTCTGTTCTTAGTCTGTGTCCATTAAATAGATTTCACACATATCCCCAAGGCTTATATCTGTTGTGCATAAAGAGAGCCATGAGCAGAGCACTGCAGTGTTTGACCTCTGTATTGTGCCTTCTTGTATGTGAAATTCAGCTACAGCATGCTCTGAAATGAATGATTAGTGTCTAGAGATACTATTGCCTTCTTTGGTATAAAAGTGCCTTGGAGTTTCATTTGAAAAAAAAATTTGAGTAACTCAGACATGAGATTGTGAAATAAGATTTGTTTGAACACAAAATTTACTTGAACCTTAAGAAAATTTTTTCTGATTAAAATATAGGCATTATTCCATTTTAAAAGGGTGCAAATCAAAGCTCTGACAGCAACCAAACAATAGCATGAATAGTGAAATCTGGTGTATGCTGCCTTTTCCATTGATTTGATGAATTTTGAAAGGTTAAATTCCATCAGAACATGGGGAAAGTGTGACGATGACTGTGCCAGTTTGGTTCAAATAATGTCTTTTTGACATTTCTTGTGGCCTTATTAAACATTCCACTTTTCCTTATGGTGTTTAGTAAATGTGCTTATCTTTGTGCTGAACTTTGAGGTAAGTATGAAAGTTGTGGTGTGCTTCAGCTCTGATTACTGATGAAACAGCACAGTGGGGCTTCAAGAACTGCCAACACAGGCTGGATTTAGACAGTAACGATCAAGTGCTCATCAGTTCCTGCAAGATTCACCTGAAGTTAAATTATTAGATGCAACATCTGAATGTTTCCTAAAATGGAAATCCATTCTGTGTCTTAGAAATTCAAATGTAGTTGTCACTATTGCAGCACTAGTTATCACTGTAACAAGTAATTCTTCCCTCATGGAATAAGGCACTGATTCTCATAGGTGAAGATGGGAAATCTGGGACAATAAAACATAGTGTTGGAATAGTGTAGTGGTTTTCCAGTCAAACCAGCCTTAACTAAGTCTGTGGTTAATATGTTTTTAATTTCAGGTATTAAGTAATGTTATTCTTCATTAATTTATATACAGAATTGAAATTTAAGATCAACAATAGATCTCTATGATATAGGTTTTAGCTTTATTATATTTTTACACTTCTCTTTATTAAATGTAGCTATGGCTGCTTCTGTTTTGATGGCTTGACTGCTCAGCTTCATAATGTAATTTTCCTTAGCTGGTGTAAAAAAAATTCTATCCAAGCCATAAGCAATGCAATATTTATAATTATTCCATTAAATATTTATATGTTCTGACATACTAGGTCTTTATCTGTTTGATCTGTATATATATAAATGGTTAAAGAAGGTATAAAAGAGGATAAATTTTTCTGAGATTTGTATTTTCAGGACCTGTGAAAAAACTTCTTTTACAACAATTGTATTTCAACATTTTGTGTCAACATTTAGAGAGCAAGGGGCAGTTGGTAAGGATTATTTTGGTATGCACCTGGATATGTAAAAGTGTAGGAAAAAGATAAGTATTGAGTGGACTGTTCTACATAATTCACAAGAAGTCCTAAGTCTGCACAAACCATATGAAAAGTCCTAAGGCTACTTAAGGCTCTGTTGTACTTTATTTATATGTTTTTTTGAACTGAGGCAAGTATCAGTCATGTCAGTAAAATAAATGAAGGCCTTTAATGTTTGCTATTCATTCTTGCTTGAGCTCCTTTTTCATTTGATACTGTATATGACTGCTATCTTGGTTGCAGTATTATGATTTTGGCAGGCTAGATCAGCTAAGGTTCAGATTTGCTTTGACTCCAGGGAAATACTGTCCCCAGTAGGGTGAAGTGACATTGTGAAACATCTGGTCAATTCTTTCCCTCTTTTGCACGCAGTTTTGCCTTTGGGAACTGAAAGCTGCATCTGAAATGCAACTGTGAAATCTTCATTTTATCACCTAAAATGTGTTTAATTAGAAACCATTCACAGGTTTTTAAACCTTAGATGACTGGTGAATTTGTATAGTGGATCTTTCTTTTAAAACTTTTGTGCTTACGGTGTGTTACAACACAGCTACTGTGTTATTCATCACAGAAGGATTTTATTATTGGTGCATTCTTCTGAAGATGATGGTATCAGAGGGAGGGTATCATCCTTTTTGCACATCCATGGGACAATCCAAAGAGAAAAGGTGTTCCAGGAGTGCTTCTAGTTATTTGTTCTGTAGAGCTACAGAATTGAATCTAATCTTTAAGTGGTAAAAACCAATATTGTTCCACTGACATAAGTGCTGACTGAAAATCTTATTTTCTATATTGTATCAAGCGAGAATGCGGGACATGAAATCCGCCAGGATTAATGGATGTGCTGTGCGTGTCCACATGCTGTATTTGTCTTCCAGACATCGTGATGAGTGGGCACAAAAACAATTATGTGGGCACAGCAGTAACAGAGTGATCTTCAAGTTGATTACAAACAATATAAAAAGGCCTAAGTGGTGAGAAGTTAAAATATGATTTGAAATACAGTTATCATACTTCAGTTGCTTCTGTGGACCAGTAAGAAAAGAAAGAAGCTAAGTGCAAAGAAGAGGCAGCTGTAGAAGGGGAAAGTATAACATCTAATTACAGGAATTAACTGGTGTGCTTAGGCTGGACTTCAGTGAATACTTGAAGTTGGCAAGGCTTTTTATTCTCACTCTTGTGCCACAGCCACTTTCTGCAGCTGCATGTTTAAGAGGATCAAGCCTGTGACTTCTGAGTCCAGTCACTTTTGTGGTGTAAGGTGCTGGGACCCTTTCTTATGTCAGGGTGCCCTGGTGCCACACTAGCCCACGGGAGCAGTGGGTGAGGAGTCACTGACTGGTTCCTGTGACAGAGAGCAGAAACCCAGAAGCTGTGTGTCCTCTTTGGCTTGAGGCAGCAGAGCCTTTCAATTTAAACATCACTCTAGTCTGCTCTACCACATACTTGGAAGAGTTCAAATGAAACTTTTCACCTGGCATGTCTGCAGAAAAATATACTTAATGTAATATCATAAACCTGAATTTATCATCATTCACCTCAGATCTAATTCAAAGAATAATCTTGAACCAAGCATTCATCATCCCAAGATTTTATCTCTGGACATCAAGGTCTTCATGACTAAAATTCAAAAAGCAGACAACTAAATGCCATCAAAGAGTTTTCATAGTGTGCATGTGCTCAGGCACTGCACACATACAAACATGCACAAACACACACACACACGTGCCTCACCAGTTGAGACTGTCAGTGTCAGAGGACTGTTGCAGAACTTGTAATTTGTTCTCATTTGCTAATAGTCCAGGTGCTTTTGAGCACTGAGCTTGAGCTCACAGCCCATTGTACATTCTATCTTAGCAGCTTTGCATTTCACTTTTAGCTCTGGTGTTCTGTCTTGAATTCCTTATAATGGGTCAAGCATGTTTTATTTAAAATTGAAATTCATAGCATAAGTATGTGATAGCACATTTTGTAACTTCCCATACTGGAATAATTAGATCTAATTAATTACAAAGTAAATATTGCATGCAATGCACAGTTTGATTTTACTTTACTGCATATACCATGTAATTATCCAAATATACTGGATACCTTTATGCTTCAGTTCTGATCTCAAAGCAGACTTATTGCACTTGATCTTCCAAATCATTACCACTTTAAGTCTTTAAGTAGAGTATCCAAATACAGTTGTGCTATACTCTTCCTATTTTTTTCAGATATTTTCTCTGTGAACCCAGAAAACAGTGTTTGTTTCACATGTTTTTGAAATTGTAACTGTACCTTGTGTAGAAGGGCATTTCTTAATCTCTCAGAATCAAGAGCTAGAGCTGTGGTTGGGAGAGAAGGTGATCTTAGCCAGGATGACAGCTAATGATTAAATCTGAGGGGGAAGAGTGGTAGAAGGGATGAAGAGTGGTAGAAATGATGAAGAAGGATGTGGAGTGTTTGAAAGAGACATGATTAAAGCTTTAATTGAAAAAGAGAAAGATGGTAGGTTTGCAATAAACATTAAGATTCTGGTGTTATAAGTGGAACTGGAACTCTGTGAGTAGATGTGGTCCTTCAGGCCAGAGGATGGTGATTCCAGAGCTTCTGGGTTAAGAAAGAAAGAATAAGGGGTCACAAGAGGGTATCTTTGAATAGGACTATAGTGTAGGGGCAGAATTCACACACCTTTCTCAATTATCTTCTCTTTTTTTTTTTTGTCTCCCTTGTCTGAAATAGAGCAGCCTTATGTCAAAGCCTTTTTTCATCTTTTCTTTCTTTATTGCCTCATACAAATCATTGCAGTGTTTCCTTACCAAGTTTCTTCCCTTTAGTGGTTAGTAAATTCAGATGTAGAGATGCTTGAGTGCATATGACCTGGGTTTTCTTTAGTGGATGACTGTGGATTGAGATAAACCAGAATGAGTAATGTTCCAGAGTTTGTTGTTTTAATATGGTGTGAACCATAAAAAAATATTTCATTTATACTAGTGAATTTTCAGAGCTAAATTTTCTGACAGGGCTATAAATTTCTGTGAATAGCCCCAGATTTTTTCAAGAGACAGACATATATTTTCACTGTCCTAGCTCTCTCTACTTTAATTAACCCATATGCTAAATTAAGAACCCTTGTTTCCTTCTGAGGAGCAAATTGGTGTGACATCAGTAACAAACCTTCTTGCTTTCTGACCAAAGAACTGTCAAAGATGAACAAGAATCCTTAACCAAGTATAGAATTCACTTGGAATTGCTAAATGCAAGCCATAGCTGAGCTCAGAAGAGTCTTATTATTGAGGTCATGGTCTGTTCTGTGGTAGGCATTAAATACCATTCTATTGCCCCATTTCTGTAAGCTGAGAGGAGCTTGGATCTCTCTCTGACCCTTGTCTCTCTGTCCAGCTTCACAGAAATTGGGTAACATTCTCAGCCTGTGTGAGGTAGTTTTGAGGATATTCAGCTGTAAAACTGAAGACACAAGCCTATGTTGGCATTGCCAGATGAAATAGAGCATCAGGGAATCAGAGAGGGAAAGGAGATCTTCATTCAGCAGGTGTAAGGTTATATGCTAATGATTTTGAGGATAGCAGAAATCTGTTTTAATCACCATGGTACATTTGTGTTTTGCTTCGTTAATATGCCATTTTTGCAATAAATTATGTCACTATGTCTAACTTTCCTCAAGGTCTGTGAGTGACCTTCTCTCCTGGAAGTTTTTGTAATACCACATTTGAAGAACCTCTTTGTGGGTCATATTGGAACAAAACTGAAAGCTAAATTTAGCTTTTATTGATGGGATTGGGGCTTGCAAACTCAAATTTTTGCACAGAAGTTTTACTGAAACTCATCTTGACTAAGCACTGGAACTTTGCTATTGTGCCAAACAAAAGGAGAATATTATAAAGGCAAAATCACTTAGTATAAAATCTTGCTGCTTGGCTTTTTTGTATTACTTCTGAGCTTGGTATTGGGTTTTAATATTGGAAGTTTATGGCAGAATCAATTCATTATTAAAGAGAAATCTACACTCTGAAAAGAATACTTTAACTAGTGCCCTAGCTAGATAAAATGTCTTTTTCTTTTTTTTTTCTTTCATTTTTGCTAAAGAATGCAAAGTAGAATCATAGAATATGATCAGTTGGAAAGGCCCCATCAGGAACATTGAGTCCAGCTCCTGGCTCTGCACAGGACATCCCAGGAATCGCATAATGTTCCTGAGAACATTGTTCAAACCCTTCTCGGACTCAGGCTTGGTGCTGTGACCATTTCCCTGCACTTGCTATTTGGTAAAACATAAGAGTAGGAAAAATATTACCAGATAGTGTCTGTTCTGAATAGCAGTTTTGTTAACTGGAATGCATTTGGCATCTAATGGACAACCAAACTCAAATTATACGATAGCAGAGCTGTGCAGTCATTTGTGTTATTTAGTGCTGGTCTCATAGCCTAGTGAATGCTACGCAGATTTAGAAGTTGGGAGATGTTCTCCCAGTGAAGAGCAAGTTTATTTCAATAGTCAGGACAAATTTCCTTGCCAAGAGGCACCTTGTCCTTGGCAAGGGTCCTTTTAGGAGGAGTTGAATTCTTTATTGCCCAGTAAATTTTCCTTGCTACTTTCTTTGAAAAAGTAAAAAGTTTTAGCCCATGAGGAAGAGCCAAACTTTTACGAATATCTTGATGGTGTCTGTAATAAAATGTATGTGAACAGCAATGGCCCACAACTCTTCCTTCATTATAGCTTAATGCACACCTAAATAATGTGAAGTCAGAAATAAACATGTATGTGTTTGGCTGGGTCAGGTCTGTAATCTCAGATATGATGAGTTTTTGGTTTGAAGATATTGGAAATATGCAAAAACCTGACTGGATAATGTCCTGATCGACCTGCTGGCATTGGCCCTCCTTTGACAAGGACATGACCTCCGGATCATCTTAGCCCTTCTGAGGCAGGGTTAGGTTTTGGGGGGCTCTCAACTTGCCAGAGAAAGAGACAGGAGAAGTGAAAGTCAAGCTGCTGTTTTCCAGTGAGACACAAGTTCAGTTCAGCCTGTAGGAAACACTACTTAAAACCACTGGAAGTGACTGTGACAGATTCAGTCCTATCAGTTGTTTTGTGGGCTCCTGTGTAATTGATTTGTGTGGGTTCCACTAGAAAATGCTGTGTATGTCAGGCAATATTCTAATGTTGGGAAACTTTGGTCACTACTTGTTCAAGGGAGTGATGCACACTTTTAAATTCTAGCTAAATCAGAAGTGCATTTGACATAATTTTTTAAAATTATTTGGTATTAATAATGTATTTGAGGCATATTCAGAATAACTCTTTACTGTATCTAGATGTGATTGAGTTGGGGATGGAAGATTTCAGAAAGAGGTGCATTCATTTCTGATGTTTGCAACTGGATTATGAGGGTGGTTTCATGTCCTTGTAGTGTCAGCTTCAATTTCTTGCTCTTTGAAGGTGGCCATCCTACAACTGTCCATAAAGAAGTTCCAGAAACATGAGCATGCTAAGAGCTGCGATATGATTTGTAATTCCAACTATTAAAAAAGAACAAGCCAGGCTTTCAAGGGATCTGACCAAAGTTTTATGATGTTCTATAACAGGATTTTTGGCAGAAGTTAGCCTAGACCTAAGGTGTTAGAGTAAAATAGTTTATTTTTAATTGTTTTAAAAAGGGCACTTAATTTTTAGAGCACTAGTTATTTCAGAAGGTTTGTAAACAAGGTAGGTGGAATGTTTTAGAATAAAATATTCTTTAAAGACATTTAAAAATCTAGTTGTGTTTTTTAACATTTTCCAGCTTGTTTGCTGATTTCCAACTCCATTACTGCAATGTAGCTAAGTTAAATGTTAATAAATGGAATAGTGTGTTCAAAGTAAGTTGTGGAGAGTGTCATTGGTAATTGCAGCTTAGTGATACCTACGTTGTTGTCAGATTTTGAGGGGTAGGAGAACATACAGGAGGAGCTGTGTCTGTTCTGGTTTGGAATTTTTTGGGTCTGGGATTTTTTGCCAGGCCAGGAAATTGAGTGTGATAATGACCATGGGTTTGTTTTATCACAATTCTTGCTGGGTTTTCTTAACATTGCTTCAGAGTATCAATCTTCAGTCTTTTAATGGGTTCACTTTACAAATGTGCTTGATATTTTGAAATAGCTCTAAAAGTTTCCATGTGAACACTCTAGGATGAGCTGAATTAATAGTATATACTGCACTAATCTGAGAGTCAAAATATGTACAAATCTTTTTTACCCTGGAATTTTGTAATAATGATTTACTTAAAGTTTACAAATTATATTCATATTACTGGAGTTGATAATTAACACTATTGACAAGTACAAAACCAGTGTGGAAATGCTTGCTGTACTTGTATACAAGAGAGGAGTGTTCTCTGAGTTCCTATTACAGCTTTCCTACATCTGGTTTGTATCATTCACAGTAGAAGTGGCAGATGTTGGAGGCATTTATATGAAAATTTATTCTCTTTACCTAAAGACAGAATTGAAGAACTTGTTTGACTTTATTTAATTTTAAAATTTCTCTACTGAGTATAGAAAGAAGCTTTACCTTCTGCCATTTAAGGAAATCTACAAGTGAGGTGCTGAATGAAACTCATCATTTCATTCTCCTGAAGCAGAGGAGCATGTTTTGAGCTGTTTGCTACAATGCTTGTTTGGCTTCCTGGGTGTGATTGTATCCATATGAATTTGTGTACTCTAATTTGAAAATGTTTTGAATACTGTAGACAGTAAGATCAAAGAGCTTTCCAAAAAGAGCAAGAAACTAAAAGGTCATAATTCTTTTTTTAACCACTGGGTCCCAGTTAGAGCCTTACACAGGTAAACAAAAGCAGAAAAATTGGGTAGTTTAGAGCAGTTGGAAAGGGAGAATTCATATTTAGAGATGTCCATGTAATAAAATGTCAGCTGTAAAAGCAGACCTAAGAGAATGCCAGGGAGTGTCCATCTTGTCAAATTCCTTAGAGAGAAGAAAATATATTCAGAGATAAGAGTGGCAAAGTAAGAGGAGATGGTTTCATTCATCCCATGCTCACCTTAAGGACTGGTTCCCACTTACTACCTTTTCCCTGTGTAAGCTAATTCTGCAGAGCTTTGAAAGCTTGATTGGCTTTGCTGCATTCGCAGTAGGTCACTTCTACATTTCATTGTTCTGGGAGGTGTGGAGCATGACAGTCAGATGCTTCAGAGAGAGTTACAGGGTGGCAAACTG
This sequence comes from Zonotrichia leucophrys gambelii, assembly GCF_028769735.1. NCBI lineage: Eukaryota > Metazoa > Chordata > Aves > Passeriformes > Passerellidae > Zonotrichia > Zonotrichia leucophrys. The sequence continues at coordinate 74,731,625 of NC_088172.1, forward strand.
CTGAGAGCCTCTGGGAGCAGATGTTGAACCCCAGGCCCAAAATCTGAAGTTCTTTACAATTTGGAGCCTTCTAATAAAGAAAAGTGCTTTTGTTAAGTGGTTATTTTTTCCTTATCTATTCTCAGGGTTGCTCTCGTGGAAAATATTCCTGAAGGGATCAACTATTCAGACAGTGCACCATCCCATTTGTCTCTTTTCCAAGGCTGGATGAATTTGCTTAATATGGCTGAAAAGTCTGTTGACATAGTGTCTTCCCAGTGGGACCTCAATCACAGTCATCCATCAGCATGCCAGGTATGTTCTAGCCTAACAAAAGAGTGGGACCTTAACAGTCTGTTCTTGTTGTCAAACTTAATTTTACAGAACTAAAACCCTTCCCTGTAGCAGAACTATTTGTTTGGGTAGTCTAAAAATAATTTTCTTATGGGGATTTTCCTGCCAATACAAAATTTCTAAGAGCAGTGATGTGCTTGGACAAGATAACGTTCAACATACGCTTACAGCACTTCCATCTTAGGAGAGAAAGACATTGTGTAACCTTAAGAAAGCTGTCAAGTTGTATCTATATTAGCACATCTACCTATTTGATAATATTCATACGTCTATACAATTATTTTCTATTTGGTGCTACTGATTAAATAAAATGCAAACAATGTGAATTAATTCTCCAGACAGATGGGTAGAATTACACTTACAATGAACAATATCGTATCAGATGATTCATAGCTTTTTGAAAGTAGTCTTGGGAGGGAGCAGTGTTCAAGATTTCTGCAATTAAAACAGCATGACAAATCATAAATCACAGTGAATAAGGCAGACATGCATTGCAGTGATGCTGTGCCAGCAAACACTTCATTCTTGAGAGCAATCCTCTTAGAAATATGGTCAGGAAAGGTTTCCATTTAGCATCATTTGTGAAACTAAGATATCAAAGAAGGGATAGGCTGAGAGTATCTCCTCTTTTCCCCTGGATAGATGGTTTGCTGAAAGGAGCCACTCAGCTGACATGAAATGGTGCTAAAATGACAGCCAGGTAACTGTAATGAAACAACTCTGTTATACCATGGCATAAACTCTTTGCTTTCCTTTCTAGTTCTGTTGATGTGGTGCAGTGAAAAATGCCTTTTGGTAGATGATAGGCAAATCCTGGTATTCTGACCAACTATATTCTGCTTCTTTTGAAATAGACATTAGCCCAGTTGAGCAGCATACATTAACTTTTCTTCAGAAAAAGTTTGCTGCATGTCCATTTAGAGTACTGAAAATATAAGATGAGCAGATGAATAGAAAATGTAATGTAAATCCTACATTTCAGAATGCTTATAAATATTGGAATGTGATTTGTGAATAAATTTATGTGGAATATCAAAATATTGACTTTTTCACAATGTAATTGTGCAGCTAAGCTTTATTTAAATGTATTGCCTAAGTAGCTTCAACTCCATGTACTGTCATTCAAGCAGATGAATTCAAGGAGATAAGGCCTTAGATGTTTCTAGGATGTGCATGAATTGATATGTGCATGAATCTTTCAAAAATATTTTGTCTGAAAAAATTCAGCATGTCATTTGCTTCAAAACTGGCAGAGCCTAACAAATCCCAAACAGAGGATATAAAATAGCAAAATTGAAATTGGGATTCCAGTAGTTAAGCATCAAATCCATTCCCTTTTCCACATTCGCATTGCAAAGTAGAAGCTGTAAGATACCATTCAGCAGGGAAAGGAAGGAGAGAAATCTAAGAAGTGGATTTGGTCTTTTGGTCTTTTGTCCTCAAATGCACAGTTAAAGCCAGAAAAATGAAACATTTTTCATAATACTCTATTCTAGCTATCTTTTTCTGCCTGCTAGTAGTCTTACAAAAATGAGTAATTACTTCTGTTTAAAGGCTATTAATATTCCAGTCATTTTCCCATTTGTACAGCAGCGTGGGCTGAACAGCTGATAGATCTTTCTGTCAAGCTTGTCTATTCATGCTAAAACACTATATTGTTATTGGCCAGTCTGATTGCTAAAAAATTGCCAAGAGGCAATGTTTCTTAGCAGACTGCTGTCCCAGAGAATGTACACAAAGCTCACTCTGTGAAAAGGAAGGGAGAAAACTTGTATCATTACATCTGCTTTCTCCACTCAATGAAGTAGAAGTGAAATTTCAGAAAAGTTTCAATAACTATAATCTAGTAATTGTTTGAAGAATAACTCCAGTGCCCTCAAGTCTTTACAATTTGAGTTTGGGGAAATTTGCCCAGCATAGCAGAAGCATTATGAAAGGTAAGGGGATGAGATACAAAACTCCCAGGTAGTAGAGTGCTTAGTGAATTAGTTCTAGTTGTTCCTTGAATGAGTCTTTTTTTTTAGAAATTAAGGACATAACCATTTTCCATATGGATCCACATCCTGCTATATAATTAGCAATTTCCATTTTATGAATATTCAAGTCATACTGGAGAGCAAGGTTCTCCACAAGAGCACTTGAACAGACATGGGTTTTTGAAGGAGAAAAGCAGAGTTGGATAGATTACTTTTTCTCAGTTAGTTACAAGGTTTAATTACATTCTCCATATACATCTGTGTATTCCCATGCATAGATGAATGAGTACATGTACACACACATATTAGCAATATACATATTGAAGAAAAATACAGCAGGAAATTCTGCAACTTTGAATGCACACATACATATATATGCCAATATATGTGTCATCTTTATGTATACATATTGTCTGTCTTGTCCAAATGTATACTGGATATACATTTGCATATATAAAATTGCAGAACTTCCTGCTGTATTTTTCTGTATTTTTGTTTGTGGGTATATTACCTGGTGTCCTTGACTCTTGCTTGTCTGTGTTTTTTTGTTATAAATCTAAATAAACATTCATTGCCAACTGAGCTGTCCAGGTCACAACAGCCGCGCTCAGTCATCTGAGATGATGAGTTTTGCTAAATTGGATTCTCTAAAGACAGACACATGATGAGACAGTGTTTCTGTTCTACAACAGATAAAGCAGTCAAATAAACAAATATTTGCTTGGCAAAATTGTGAGTTCTCTCTAGGCTGCTTTTTTCATTCAGAAGAAATCCACATATTTTGGTGAGTTTGTATTGTAATATGTGTGTTTTCAAATAGCAGGGTAGTTGTCATGTAGCAGTACTGAGGTTTTCTTGCAATGTAGGTATGTGGCTCTTCCTGTGGTAATCTATGTTTAGAGATAGTAGAGGAAAATGGAGACATTTTTTTTTTAGGATGGCTTTTGATTCATTTTCAATGCCAAGAGAGAGGTGAATACAAGATCATGCCAGTTCACAGTTTTCGCAGTTCATTTCCTCTGGGTCGTCTTATGTTTTGAAACTTCAATTTAGAATGACCTTTTAGATTTCCAGCAAGTCCTTCACAAACTTCAGTTTGTTATTCACAAATCAGAATCAATGCCATCATGGCTTATTGGTATTGCCATGAGTATGACACAGTTGGCCCTGGATGGATATTTGGATAAACATAAGATGATCAGGGGTAGATCTGCATCTGATTTTTACAAGTATCACATAAAAAATAGATGCTTCTGATTTTATTCACCAACCTACTGTGCATCTCCCATATGGCTTGGTGGGAGAAGTCCCCCCATCCATCTGATACTCTGTCTCATGTAAGGCAGCTGTCCAGCTTTGTAATGAATCTCTGGTGAGAAGTCATGAGTCACTCGCACATGCATTGCCCAAGGAGCTTAAGTGATTTGTTCGGTAGAACAAATGTTAGTGCAAGGGCTTAAGTTCCCTTCCTTGAAAATGATTTAAAAATGCAAATAAATACAAAGAGATATCTCCCAGTCTAGCAGCTCCCAGTGGAAATTTGATGGGATCAGCTGTAGAGATCTGTAAGCTTATCTTAACATAAACATCTCTCCTCTTCAGGTGGTGGCATTTCCTGGAACTGACTGAGGCATAGAAAATAAATTCAATGAAAGGAGGGTTTTTAAAATGAAACCATATTCCTTTCCTTTGCATTTGCTGTTTGGTTAGAAGAATTGAGGAAAGCATTTAAGTTCCTTTGTTCTGTATAAAATACCAGCTGTAAAAGTTAGGATTTCTTGATTTATTTGCACTATTGGTTTCTGCCAGCATGTTATGGCTTTTAGTGATGTTTTAGAAATATACCCAGAGGCTTGATTATGGGAAAACTTGGGAAAAAATAGTAGAAATATATACATAAAACCAGAAGAAAAGTCTATGAGATAACCAGGCTTTTTCTGTGGGATTAAAAAGATAAGCATTTTATAAACTGTAGGAATCTATGTTACTGAAGAATACAGTAATGCAATTTGAGAGTCGTTCAGGAAATGCAGCATTTTCATATTTGTATCTCTCCATTTTCTTTCTAATGAGGAACCTATGGTGTCAGAGACAGGAGCAGACAAGGGAAATCAGCCGGACTACAGTCAGCCTGTCTACAGTCTGCCAATAAATTGCTTTGGGGGAAATTTCAGGACCTTTTGGTATTGACAACTTTGGGGTTATTTTAATTCACCAGTTTTCTGTGGCAGGTACAGTTGGGATTGATGTTTGAGATTAATGTTGGTTTAAAGCCACCATGCAAAAGTAAATTTTTTCACGTGATAAATGCTTACTCCATTCTATAAATGAAAATTCTATAAATTTATCACATTTTCATGTGATAAATGCTTACCACATTACTATTTTGTCATTTTTGATGTTTTTCAAACAACTCAGTGAAAAGTGTAAGAGAATATTTTATCAGGATAAGCAGACTTCTGGTGGTATTGTTTGTTAAAATGCAGATTTTGCTATAAGGTAGCCACAGTTTCATAGCACTTGGCTGCTCCTATTTCTCAGTGCTCACAAGCTGGGTATATAGCAATGCTTCTGATCACTGTCACGTAGTGGTGCAGCAGCCTGGTATTGTCTCACAAAGGGAATGTGGTCTGAATGACAGCATAAGGGTTTGTATTCAACAGAAGCATTTCAAATGCTCTGACAGCAGTAACAAAACATTTCAGACCTTCTGTCCTATCTTTTTTCCTTTTCATAGAACAAACCAGTAAAATTGCAAGTAAACATGTCAGAAAGTGTAGAAACTGAGTTTCAAATTAATATTAATGGAGAAGAAGTCTAGGTTCTTCAGCAGTGTGGTAAGAATTTCTAGTAACCCTATTTAGTGGAGTATGTACTTGCTTTTAAAAGCAAGTTTTAAATTTTTCATAGTTTGGTTCATCAAGCTTAAGCCTTGGGGGTATGAATGCCTGCTGAGGGATGATGCAGTGACAGGTGAGACAAAGGGAATTCTTTCCAATTTTGTCACTGGTGGTGGTTTTTATGTACCTGTATAAACACAAGTATTTGTGGTGAGTGCGCTCATAGTTTTAACCATCACTACTTAGAGATGTTGAATCAATCTGGGGTTTTACCATTCATAAACATTATTGGAAAAAAAAAAGCCATAATTGAATAGCTTGTGGTGTCCCTGATGGGAAAACAGATGCATTTTCAGAGGAGATGGTTTCATTGGAATGCAGGGCTGCACTCCAAGCAATCTATGAATCCATAGGATGGGCTGTTCAGCAGGCAGCACGGCCTGTAGGAGACAGCTGTGTTGCTTACATCAGGGAAAACTCAGGAGGTGCTGCCAGATTCTTTTTTGTCCAAGCTGCAATTAATACAGAAAGTCCAGGCTTGTTTATCAAAGCTTTTATAAATCATGCGTGAATGTAATCTCCTGCAGGTAGAAGTGACAATAATATCCAAAAATAACTACTGTATTTCCCTATATAAAATTAGGATCCATCCCCTGAAGCAATTCATTTAATCAGTTTTAGATATTAACTTTCTAAACATTTCTTTGTCAAAACAGTTAACCCATTAATTTGTTTTGACAATGATAATAATTTTCCGACAAATTTATGAATGCATTTTCCATGTTTATTTCTGTATGCCAGAGTTTTCTGCTGTTCTTGTAGACAAAATCAGTTTTTACAGATAACCTAGACAAAAACAGTGTTTATCAGTCTACTTAGTAAATGGAATCAACACAGAGAACCTGAGTAGCTTTTTCTACTTACATTTCTATTAGTTAATATGCATAATGCAAACCTTTTAATCCTTGAATTTCCCAGCTGACTTTTGCAAAGATGTAGCTAATGAAAACCAGAAGTGCTGAACCCATATGAAGCATATCCAAAGGCTGGCTGAGCTCTGGCATGCCAGGAGCCTGATGCTTGGGGGTAGCTGGGGGATGGGGCAAAGCAAGGGTTGGAAATTCAGCAGACAGCAGGACAGCCATGGCTGGTCCCAGATTTGATTAGAGTCTAGACAGTAGCACTTGCATGAGAAACCCTCTTGGAGGGAGGAGGGCACTCAGGAACACCAGTCAGTGCCCCTCTGCTCCCCCAGAACCATGCTGGAGCAGCTGCATAACTCTGTATGGAGCGTCCATCTCCTCCACAGTCTTATCTCATTAATTCTTAAATTCTCTCTAACATCTGCGCTTCTTCTTAAAAAGACCAAACATAATCTCTGGTGTAATAATTAAGGATTTTTTTTAGCTTAATGAGATATGTGAGGGAAAGTCACTCCTTAAACTTACAGAGCAACTCAGGACTCTTGGGTGTGTGAGTTGAAATCATGGATGGTATTTTTTACATATGGAAGCACCTGGCAACCTTGAGAAATGCTGAATCTGAGTAAAAGAAGCATTTGGAGCTTCATGCAAAGAATGTTTTTGTTTTTCTGTTCTGTTAGCTATTCTTTAATGCTTTCACTATAGAAGCATTGTGTTCACTGAAAAGTTCTTGTGAGCCCTGGGATGAGCCGGGAGCTGTACTATGGATTTGAGTGAGCAAGCAGGCATACATCACAAAAGTAAAACAAACAGTAGTTCTGTTTCCATTGCAGCTTCTGCCTGATTGGTATTTTTGAGAAAGCTATATTTTAGGGGGATGGGTATTTTTATTTTGCCACATATATTCAAAATAAGTGAACATTAGAAAATAGGTCTGTACTTTAGAGAGGGGAAGCACTACTTTCTGTGACTGTGTAATGCTTAAAGCCCATCAAGGCTCAAAGTATCAATCTGTCTAGGCAATTACAGGGCAAATTTCTAGGCTTTCCACTCTCTGCTACTAATGGGTTTTTAGAGTGTTGGGAGGGCTTTTGTCAGAGGTTTTGTTGGTTCATCCTGCATCATATTATATCAACCTGAACTGCTCTTGGTTTGCTCATTTTTGTTGAATGGAAGGATCATTTTAAGATTCTTAGTTTGTACAGAGAATTATGTTACATGTTTCTGTGAAGAGCTTTTTCTTCTACCTGTTTGTTTGAAAGTTGATGTATAGCTATTGCTTTTTTGTTTTAGGTTTACCCTAGGACAAACAATGCATTGAATCTAAAGTGAACTGTGTAGGTAGGGCAGGCATTTTGTCAGGTGCATAAGCCCAAAGTCTTTCTGTATTGGGCTGCTAATTGAACATGGTGTCTGCAGTACTAGGTTAGAATAGCACCAAGGAAGTGAGCTCTGGTTGTAGTTGTAGTAAACAACACAGGAGTTTATTCTTCACATGGTCTACTAATGTTTATGTTACTCAATTTTTTTATTTAATTTAAAATATTCAACCTAAAATTTAAACATTTGCAATGCAATCAGAAGTTTTACTTCTTGTTTCTTCCTTCAATATGTAAAAACGTGGTGAATAAAAATTTTATTTTTCATATGAAATTTGTGTTTTGACATGTATCCAGCTCAGTATGGCTTTCCTTTTCTTGTTCTGTGTTAGAGATAGGGTTTAAATAGTAAAAATTTACAGCAGCATAAAAATTAAGTACACATAAAATACCTACAGATAATTATGTTTCATCTTGGTGTAACTCATCTGAAGATGAGCATGCAGCTACTTGGGAATGTGTTGTACTGTGATTAGAACCACTGGAAAAAATATCACTCAATACAGAAAAAATGTAATAAACTGTTTTCCTAGAGAAAGTTAATGTCAAAATGTCCTTATGCAGCATAAAACCCCTGGACACTTCATTTTCTTCCTGACACCTGTCACCTTGTCAATATTGCACAATCTGGGAAAACTAAGAAATCTTATTGGCCTTCAGAACAGTATTTCTCCAAGAAAATGAAATTTGAGGTGCAAAGCTTTAGAGTAGATTTAATCATATCTAGGAACACAGTTACTCAGATGTTGTTTATAATGTTTTTGTTTTAGCGAGCTTTTTTAATTGGTTGATATACAGTTTGATCAATTCTGGGTCTAAAGCCTTCTGCTTTCCTTTAATGTCCTTCCCAGGGTCAGCGTCTTTTTGAAAAGCTGCTGGAACTGGCGTCCCGAAATATTGAGATAAAGCTCGTGAGCGATAAACTGCCCGTGGAATCCAAGGTATTAAACGACTTGAAAGCAAAGGGTAAGACCAAGGTCCTTATGTCGTTCTGCCATTGGCTGCTGCGTGATGTTCCTGCTGTTTAAAATGCAGACTTGGATGGTGCATAAAACGCACACGACTGGTACTGCACTACGACCCTGTAATCCTTCAGCTTTCTCTGGTTCACAGATGTCAGAAGTCTGAAACTGTCACTGTAGCTGATGTGTGCAGGTCCCAAGCGAATAAAAAGGCAGTGCATTAGAGAGGTGTTTAAATTCCCTGTAGCCATTTTAACAGTAGGAAACATAACCTGAGAGTCTGGGCTAATACCTTGTGGGACAAGATACTTTTCCTCTCTCGAGCAACAGCAAAGTAAATTAACAAAACAACACGTGTATGGTACTGATGATCCTGAAGCACTGGAAAATAGACCATTGGTCAAATTTAACCAGCTGACAAGGTTCTTTGTGCTATGTATATTTCTTTGGTCTCTGCTTTCCTGATTGTAGTTTTGAGGCTCAAAACCCCCTATCCACAGTGGGATTGCACATTGACACTGCATGAATGAACTTGCTTTGTGTAAAACTGCGTGGAAAAATAGTAAAGAGAATTCAAGAATTGCTGAAAGAAATTAGTCTCTCTTGGGAGTTCTAGCAATCTCATACACATTTCTCCTCTTAGTTATCTATATCTGATAAAATGATGATTTTAAGGATAAGATCCACTTTTCAAAGATCAAAAAGAATGTATGTGTTTTGATGGTGATCATTTTTGATGAAGATATCTGTATGGATCACAAAGGAAACTCTAAAGCATTTAATTAGGCAAAGGAGTTGTTATGTGTAGTAGCATCCTAACATAACATGACTGTTCATGGTGAAGAATAAAGGGTACCCTCTTTCCACAAAAATCAATCTATATTTGTTTAAATTCCTTGTAATCTGCTCACTGCACAAGTAAAAGAATATTCCTAGTAGAAGTCCTTATCTCTCAGGGAAATTGGCTTTTAATCAAGATTGACATGTTATTTAAATTTAATAGACTTAAAATTCATTAAATAGTTAATAATTATAGATCCTCATAATTTCATAACACTACCTGTTCCAGGGATTTGATGATTTCTGCTACATAACCAAAAGAGATATTGATTCTTTGATAACCAGTAAGAATATATCAAATACTTTGTCAGATATGTGTGGAATGTCTTTTTCTGATATGTTCAAAAGAAATTGGTATTTTAATATCAATGTCAGTGAAATTATCTTTTGAAAAGTTGTTTCTTTTCCATGTGATTCTAATATCCCAAATTCCTATGAGTCAGAGGATAGCAGAGGTAGGCCTGTACATTCATATCGATGTACTGGCAGCAGATATTTTAAGTACCATTTATTAAAAATACCCAATACCAAAAATTATCCCCTTTCAAAAAAAGATGAGGAGAAATTTTTAGCTAGAAAAGGAGGAGAAATGTTTCAACACTTCCTTCTATTTATGTGGGAATTAATCTAACCTGTGAGGTTAAAAAAAAAACCCCAGAACACAGGCTTTTACAATTTTACTAGCTTTAGTTTCCCTTATGCCTTTTTTAGATTTCTGAGACAGGAAATCTTACAGTATTTAAAATAAATTATCAATATATTTGTGCTCTAAGCTACAAAGGATTGGAGAAAGTTGCTGGTATTTTTTATGAGTTTTGTTGTCATCATCTTTGAACTCTGGAATTGTATATATCATTGTTTGCTCTGGGGTTCATCACATGATAAAGGACTCTGATTTGATCCTAAGCAGCAAACATGTTTTACACCTGAGCCATGGGCAGTAGCATGGACAGAAAGCACATACACAGCCAGTGGGACACTGGGAATTTCATCCTTTCTGGGTCTGCCTTCACCTTGCTAGGTGGGCATGAGTTTGGCTCTTCTTTCCAAGGCAGATTGTATGCACAAGTCAGACTGTCTCCAAGCTGTTCTACTGGATATGAGAGAGAATTGTATTGCATGAAGAGGGTGGAAGAGTCTTGCCTTTCCTTTCAGCAGGCTGAGTGATCAGAATGCCTGGGCTGTGCCCTCATGTGGTGCAGACTGATTCCTAGGGCTAGGATGAGGGATAATTTGGCTGCTGCCCATGGATGTACCTGTTAATGCTACCTGAAGATTCCCTTAAGGTTCCATATTGCTCAGCAACCTTAAGGGAATCTTCAGGTAGCATGCCCTGTCTGCTTTAAGAAGGAAAATAAAATTCCACCAAAGTGGAATTGCTTTAAGCCCATGGGAATGCTTGAAGACCAGTACTTGGTTATCCATATTTTCATGCAGTGTTTTGGCCTTTTTGTACAGGGAACCATGGTAGGCTCCTGTATGGCTGCATCTCAACACAGGTGTCAAAACTATTTGCCAGGCAGTATATTCTGCCAGGCAGATTATTCCAGCACATCTTCCCTTTTTCTAGACAGGCATGCATTGAGTCCCTTGCCTCTTCTCCCCATTTCTGAAGAGTTGTAGAAAGCTGTTTTTATAGATCTTTTCCACCACAATGGTGCGTCCTACCGGCTTCCTCTGCAGCAGCTGTCCCTATTGATTAATAGAGGAGAAGGTTGAAATCTGACTTCAAATGTGGGCTGATGGAGTAAGATAAATTACTTATGTGGAGTGGGGAGCAGAACTGAACTGATGTGGAGTGAAATAAAATTAGTAATTCACAATCGCAATGCTAGTGCAGACATCTGAGCTACCTGTGAACCTGCTGGTTTGTCACCACTCCAGTAACTGGTTTTTAGCCTTTCTATGCTGTCCTGACTTATTTGAGGTAGCTGTAAAGCAGGGGAGCTTGATTACAGAAGTCCAGTGGCTGCAGCATGAAACATGGATTGATTTATTGTGCTAACACATCCCACTGTGTCAGCTGTGGTGACAGGATTCTCTGACTGCTGAGATAATATACATTTGCCAATAATTGCTGGACTGTGGGAGTGTTATTTAGTTGCAAAACTAAGTATGCAAAAATGAGGAAATACTAATCCCATAGCATATATTTATGATAGACTTTAATTACGTTATCAGATTCTGTGTTTTGCACAGAATACCTGGCTGGTACTTGTTGTAATATTAGCATATTAATCAGAGAGTTTTCCTTTATATTGAATGAGAATGCATCAAACATTCAATGCCTAAGGCAGTTGATGTTCATTCAGGGGATATTATTTCTGCTGGTAATGGCTAGAATCTTTTTTTATCTTCATATTTAATGTATGTCTCTAGGCTTTCTTCATTGCACATCTGCCAGATCCTGCACTGAATGCAGAATGATTAATTTCCTCATAGGCCTTTCTGTGCTGTTTCTCACTGTGGTATCTGAGTGCTCTGCAAATACAGTATTAATGAATTTCTTTTACAACATCCCTGTTAGGTGAGGTTTCTTGCTGTTTCTATCTCTTGGGAACAACCAATGATTATTAATGGCAACAAAGGCACCAGAAGCCAGATAAGGGCATTTGTTTTCTATAGTCATAATTAAAATTTTAAAAAGTATATTAGTAATTAAACAAAAATAATCACATGTAAGTTTTCCCAGTGCATGTTGTCGAAATTATTACTGAACAGACTATAAACTGTGATATTTTATAGGATATATGTATATCATACCATGCATATCTCTCTATGACTCTCTTGTGAAAGGTAGGTCTGTCTTTAGACAAAATTTGCCTCATTGTGTAAACAAACATGTTCTTCTTTATCCTCTTTGTACTGTGACAGTAGCTTATTAATGTTTGTTTTCATGGTTATTGTTTTAGCCTTTTCTCAGCTGGGGCTCAGTCTACTAGACTGAAGTGTTTCTTGTAACCCTCCCCCTCCTTTCACATAATTATCTACCAGTCTTTGTTCATCAGTAACATTTGAATAGCACTGTCTCCAATTAGCAGGTTGTTGTATTATTTCTCACGTGTACAGAATCTAAATCCCTTACTAATTGCTATCTTATTTTAGCTGATAGTGTTCATGCTTTTTAAGACATACCAATGGATTTTCCTACTTCAATTTGCATTGCTTCCTTTATTTTCTATTTATTTTTTTCCCTAGTACTCCTTTTTCATGAAGCATTTCTCATATATTTGCAAGGAATATTTTGTCTTTTGTCAGTGGTGGCTGAGGCAGATAAGAAAAGAGGAGTCTGTCCATGTCACAGTGTGATTTTAGGAAAAAATATCTTCTAAGTCCTTTTAGTAATCACTTTTATGTATTAGCAAGGAAACCAGAGAATAATAGGAAGTCATTGTCATAGGCAGGATCCGGTCACTAGATCACATGTGCAGCTGTTATTTACTGAGCAGTCAATGCACATTTGCCCAGGATTACAGTCTTTCCTTATCAGATACAACCAAAACAAAGAAACTTAAAAGGTACATTGTTGTGGAGTGATAAATAAATGAGTAGATAGTAAAACTCTGGAAATTTATTATGCATTAAGTTGTGCCCTTTAGATTACAAATACTAACAGATACCATTCCATGACAAATTTAATCAGGTTTTATCTGGGCAGCTGTACAATCCCTGTATTGTCCTTGCCTTCTTCCTTGCACCAGTGATCATGTGTTGAGACAGTTCAGGGAGCTGATTTGGCTACAGAATGCTTTTTTTTGGGGCTAGCTTAATTGTTATTTGCATTAGATTTCAGGATTACTCAGTGTGTGATCTCACAGACTGGGGTAACACAGCGAACGGAAACACATGGCTGGGCTGGACAAGGGAGGAAGGACCACTGGAACCTGTTTGCAGCAAGTTCAATCTGCCATGGCACCAGAGAGCTCAAGCTCATGTAATGCCAAGGCACTTCTGGAAGTTTGAGGGTTTCCTGAAGAGTCTTTCCTGTAGAGTCTGAACATAAGTGTAGCACAATGGACAGCAATAGTAAATATGTTTTATATAAATTATTAAATGTGTTTAATTCCATATTCTGTCTGCTTCTGTTGGCATACTTAAGGTGCTGTGTAGTGTTAGAGCTGGGTTGCTTGTGGGGCGTGAATTTTTACTGTTGGCCACAATCATGTTGTCTTTCCCTGTCTTCTTGTGGAGGAAAGGAAGATATAAATTTTAATATACTGTAGAAGAACTGAAAGACATTTGCTATGTCATAGAAAAGATGGAGATCATCTGGGAATATCAGAACATTTTTTTCTTATGAAATAAACAGTGAATTTGGTGCTTTTTTTTGAACTAGAGACTTTGTATACTGCAAACCCTTGAAATGTGAAATTAGCCATTCTGGAGAAACTGACTTTTTTTCTGGAAAAGATAAAGCTATAAGACAAAGAGGGAACATTTCCTGATTAGTTTTCTTGGGCCTAAAACTGTTTAGGGTTTAGGTGACTGAAGTTTTTTGACAGCTAGGATAAACCATGATGACATGGATTAACTTTAAGCCCAAAATACTTGATTCCAGTATTATAAAAAATTGTTCAAAATATGGGGGCAGTGGTCTGTAAAGAGATTAGACAAGAGCTATCACTGGCAATTTTAAGAATAAAATAGACAAGCTTCTGTGACGAATGGCCTCATAGATCTGGTGCATGGGAAAGGTCTAGATTGATTTCAAAGCTGGGTGTAATCATTGTGTAATGATTTGGAAGGAGAACATAAGGAGAACATAAACTTATGTGCTTAAGGACATTTATTTCAAGATAAGATGGAATTTTTTTTCAGCCAGAACAATTATTCACTGGAACAACCTTCCTCAGGGACATGGTAGAGTCTCCATCACTGGAGGTTTGCAAGATGTTACTGGACAGGGTGCTGAATAATCTCATATAGGCTTCCTTTTTCCACAAAAAACTGGGTCAGATGGTCTTCTGAGGGCCCTTTTAACCTGGGATTTTCTGATTCTAATTAAGTCTTTAATTTCCTCTTCATGTGAAGATAATGTTGGGAATCAATGTAAATACTCTGCAAAGACTAAGAAGAAAATGCATTCTGTTCATATAATGGGAAGTTAGACTTCAGAAGATGGATCTTGAAGAGATTTCTGCCTGTCCAGATGTCAGTTTTTGCACAATGTATCATAAGAATAATATTATCTGATGCATGTACCATTGGACTGTAAAGAGTGCTCTTGGCAGCTGGTGTTCAATGGATGGTTTTGCATAAGGCATTGAATGGATCTGTAGCTCCATTGCTTTCTTCATACATTTCCTAGGCTGGATTCTCCAAGAGTGTGTGTGAGGGAAGGATGTTAAGATGGAGGAAATTCCTGCAGCAGTACCAAAACCAGAGTGGCTTTTCCTTAGGATTTTTCATGAAGAAGTAAGCAGGATTTTTTGAGGGGTGAGTCTTCCTGAAGAAAGCAAGTAATTTGGGTCTGAGTTTCGTAGAGATAAATAAAAGTGCATGTAAACAGAGGGCAAGAAAACTCTTTCATTCCTTTCAAATCATAAATATTGACATTTTTCTAAAACTCTAAGTCACACTTGAAAATACAAGAGTGTACAAAAGGCAGATAATGAAAATTCCACTGACAACACCTTTAACATCTGATTTTAAAATTCATTTTTAGATTTTGATTTATTATGAATCATGCCTTGTTCAGTTTTTATTTTTCATTTAGACAGCTCGGGTGCAAGAAAATAGTAGATGCAAGATTTGATTTATCTTTTATTCGTTGCTATTGGAGAATGTTTCCTGATACTTTCTCAGAAACTTTAAGCCTGTAACAAGCAATCTTAAAGCCAGTTCCAAGATGGAAGATCTCATTAAGTTCTCTGCCTCTTAGAATGCATAGTAACTTTGGCAGTGTTCTATGTAGTGAGAATTACCAAGCTGAATTCTCAAAGCTAGATGAAGCCCATCTGAAAGGAAAGAAGCAGGTGCTAGTTTTGCATCAGAGATTCAAGCATTCATACCTAACATGCAGAAACTAGGTTTGTTTTTGGAGAAATGTCTTTCTGTTCAGGCACCTAAACTGACTTACCTCAGTTTATGTTGCACAGTGTGCACACATCCACAAACATCTTGATCACAAGGGAATGTTCAGTACTGGTTTTGTGCCTAAATCCCCTGAGAACTCATATGCAACATTTCTTATTTGTTTCAGCTGGGGGGCTGGGTAATGTAAACCCCATCCAGCCTTATGAAACATGACTGAATAGTGCAAGTGGGGACTATTTTTGTTACATGTGTTTCAATAACCAATCTTCAACACAGAACATCTGCCTGAGTTGCAGAAGATGATGTTGAAAATCTTGCTCTGTCTGAAAGTTTCTAATACAGCTGTCTGCCTTACCAGGCACCCGACAGAAAGCAAATCACTTAAGCTAGTATTGAACATCTTAAACTTCTTAAAACTGAGCTTACAGTCACAAAGATTTGAGGGAAGGTATTGTAGTGCTGCTCCTAGTTTTCAGTATTTGATGTTCTAGCTCTTCAGAATTCTTTCTATCTGTTTGCATTTAAAGATTTTACTGTTGATTTAAGATGCTTATCCATTTTCATTTGGGGTAGAAGAAACCTGGCTTCCAGTCCCTACTCTGCTTCTGCTCCTTCTATTGCCTCCAGATATATTTTGAAAGAAATTTCCTAGCTTTAATAGTAACAGAAGTGTTTTAAGATTCTGATTGTAGGACAGAATTTTAAAACTTCATTGGATAACCCATTCTTTCTGTGCAAAAAATGAGGAACTGGTGTAAACAACACATTTTCCATCAGCATTGGCTGCTGCCTAGTTTGGATGTCTTTTAGCTCAAAAAACACAATAAACTAGTGATAATCTGGTTTTTATTATAGGTTCTACAGGAAACTAGATGCCTAATCTGGGAATTAAACTTTCCCTAGATACACAAATATCCTCATTTTAGGCACCACAATAGTTCATAATGTGAACAGATTACTTTCTCTTGTGAGCCTGAAGGACACTAACTTTAAAAAGATTTAGGCATAGCCTGACTTACAGAGTTCTCTAGCAGGGGCAATTTAGCAGTATGAGGCTGTCACATCCACAGCCAATAGAGGGAGAAAAAAAACCAAAACAAAATTCACAATCACTTAAATTCTGAAGGCAGACAGGGCCTTGGGTTGTACTGGCTTGTTTTGCAAAGAGAAAGAGGGAAAAGGTTCACTTAAGCCAAAAATTCTGTCTTTTAGAGCCAGATATATAGCGATGAATTCTGATTCTAAGCTCCACAGCTTCTGTGTCTGTCGACTTAGAAATGTGTACCTTTGCTGAGAGAAATGGCTGTGTACCCAAAGACAGTACCCTCTCATTGGTAATGTGTACTTTGACATTATAAAATATCAGTTGTGCTTTCCAGTATCTGTGGTCACCGCTTCAAAGATGCATAGGTAAATAATAATGCATTCATTTAAATAATTTTTTTCATTATTCAAAGACAGGTGTACTGTGATGTGTATTTTTTAGGGACAGGTGTACTATGAGGTATATTTAAGATGTTAGGTGTTCAGTAGAAACAATATCATAATTCTTCTGCTTTGAAATTTGTAATGGAAAAGGTCTTTCATGGTAGATTGATCAGTATTTTAGTAAATAATTTCAGTTTGCAAATATTACACTCAAATCTGGTACTAAGGTGTGTGTATTCATGGATTTAGTAGCAGTGGGCACTTTTGTATTTAATAAGCTCCAGCACAACTATGAGCATTTGCAATCCAGCGATCTTGTAAACAGCCAAAGTGCTCTTGTCAGGTAGGACCTAGTCAGTCCAACATAGGAGCTTGTGCCACAGGGATTATCTTCAAATCTTGCCTGGTGGTTTACATGCTGGAATGGATTCTTCCCGTATGGCACTAGCTGCTCTGAATTGCTGACACTCTTTAGCACAGAGGAACCAATAACGGATGGCATGAGCAGAAATTAGTTGTGACATTTTTAAAGCATATGGATAGCGTGCAAGTTCCTACCTACAGCTACTGAAAGAGTTGGTAAGAGCTGCCAGGGCCATCTGAGCTCAGAAATCATTCGTTAGGTAGCTGTGCTCCCTTTGCAGAAATTTTGGCATCCCATGCTTTCTCTTGTGTGCAAAAATAGTAATGTTATCTCATCCTGCAAGGGCATGAAGGCTAATGGTCCTAAAAGGGATCCAAGGAAAAGAATTTAATTTTGGTCAATTTTGGTTTGTCCATTTCACGTATCACATATTTCACTTAATGTTCACTGGAAGCCTGACTGTTTCCTTAGAACTGGACCTTGGTCAGTCAAAGCCATGCTGCTGGTATGATTTGGTGTGTTTTGATTGCTGCTGATTTGCAAGCAGGCTCCATCCTTCTCAGCGGGGCTCAGTGTTTTGTCTCTCACCCTGTTCACATTTTTTCTGTCATTTAGACTGAAGTGTAACTTTAAACCTGGGCAGCTTTGGGAAGGCCATCACCTGAAGTGACATGACACAGACACTTGTATTACGTTCTTTTAGCTGCTTCGCTGCTAGCTCAGTTTCTGCTTCAAACCTGGTTAAATACTGTGTGCTCAAAGTTGTACAAGAAGCATTAACAAATGCCCAAACCCAACTGGCAACACCCCTTGGTTTTCATTTGATGAACATAAAATGCTACAATTGTGCTGTACCATGCAAACAAATCTTGCTGGTTTATATAACATTAGTTACCAAGCCTGATCTTTGTAACATGGATTTGCCACTATGATACTGATCTTTCTGGTAATCTCCTATAGCAGTTTTCAAATTAACCTTCACTTCTGCAGCACTTTGGTGCGTTATGAATTTTTACACAGCCTAATGGTTGGAAAGCAAATCACATTAAGATCCTTCTGAAGTTATTCAACAGGAAGCAAAGTTCTCAGAGGATGTCTCTGTTACTCTCCATCTTTTCCATGTCTTTCTGCATGTCCTTACAGAGCAGTTGTTTCTTATGTTTATCCTTGAGAACAGAGTGATTTCAACCCCTTTTTCCATCCTTTGGACAAAATATTAACTTTCTACAGTGTGTAAGCCTTAGTAATTATGTAGTACAGAAATTGACAGTCGTTTCAGTGACTCAAAGCAAAACAGATTCCTGCTCTTGAAGCTTTTAATCTCAGTAGTCTTGTTAGCATTAAAGGGATGGACAAAAGTGCCAGCAGTTATAGGACTACATAATTACTGTACTAAGCTTCAAAATCACTACAAAAGAACATTGTGATGATTGCAATGAGAAGCTTTCATAATAACAGTTCCTAAGCAAAGGACCACAGAGCAGCTGTTCTCAGCCATAAGACAAAGAATTGTAACCAAGTCCCTGATTTGATATTGGGATTTGAAGTGCCTGTGCTGCCTTCTGTTCCTGCTTTCATAGAGATCCCAGTGGGGTCAACTGCAAGCAGTCCAGTTCCACAGCCCCTGTCCTGTGCACTACTGCCATCCCAACTGAACTGGTCCGGCTCTGTCTCTTATTGTCCTCAAGCTAATTCTGTCTGTCCTGTGTGGTTTGGAGTAGAAAAAGAAGTCCTACAGACCTGGTTATCCTCCAGTGCAAAATGTCACAGGGTAGTAATATACCTGTATTCCTGTCCTTCACAGGGAGTTGTTGATATTTACACTGGAGAAATGAAACAATATTTGTTTTGTGGTCTAGTCCCTCTGTGGTGCTAAAACCCTCTGTGATTTCAGTGTGCAGTTACTTTTATTGACTGTATATTGTGTGTGTCCTTCACACAGATAAGAAGATAGAATCTGTGGGGTTGTGGCTTCCTTTTGTTTTGCTTTCTACATTTCAAGTACGCTGTTTGGAAGAAAGTCAATCCATGTTAAAAATCTGCTAACTGACAAGCTATTGATCTGTGTCCCCTAGGTATTTCCTCAAATCAATATATTTTTTCCCCATACACCTTTTGTTTTTTCTGAGTCCACTGTCTGGATTTTTCTGATTTTGGCATCAGGGCATGTCCATTTTTCTCTTTAAAATGCATCTATTTAAATGAATGAAGTATCTAGGTGACCAAGCCAGAATAATGAAGCCCTCAAAAATGCATCTGAAAGACTAGTTAGAACAATAGTAAATCAAATGTGAGACTTCAGCCTGCTACAGCAGAGCTGCAGTGTGTAGTGTATGTGCTTACTTTGATAAAAAAGAGGGTGTAGAAGTGTCTTGTTCTTTCAAGAACCTTGGATTTATGATAGTAAAAAACTCAGCTTCAGTTATTGTTTGGACTAAGAAAGCAAGAAGAAATTCCCTGAGTCCTAAATTGCAACAACCATCAGAATCTATGTTTATTTTGGGGGTATATATAATGAGTTAATACCTGTATAAGTCCTAGCACATGTAAATAATGTTAAATTAGGACCAGTCTGGGTATCCCAAAGCCATGGATAGCCTTAGAACTCTTAAGAAAATGTTTTTCCTTTCCACAAATTTATTTGAAAAAGCTTGAAGAATATACCATACTGCTTATGTAGTTATAAAACAAAATATGTTCCTCAAGTAATTGGAGCAAAAGGGACTGAATGAATAATTGGATAAATATATATGATAAATGAAACAAAGTAAGAGTAGGCAAGGGCAAGAGTGAAATTATGAACTGAGTGTGAAATGGAAGAGAGCAAAGGAGAGGGAGGATGAATGATGTTGGGGGAAAGTAGTGGAGGAAATGAAATCTGAGGGAGGAATGAATCAGATAAAACCGAAGGTCAGAAACTTAAAACTGAGTAATAAATTTGGGAAAAGATCAGAACAGAATGTTGTCACAAGGTGAAGCATGTTATTGGTGGACTTCTGACAACATGGAAAGAAAAATAATTGCCATTTAGATAGGAATGGCCAGAAAAAAATTCAGAGGCTGACTCAGCAAGATAACAAGATAGAATCAAAGGAAGGAGGTGGAGAAAATTGCTTAGAGACAAGGGAGAAGTAGTGAAAGGAAATGTCTATGACACTGTCAGACTCAGATTACTTCTGGCTGTGCCTCTGCTTTTCTTGTATGACCACAGCCAGGTCATCTGGTGCTCTTGGCTTTCAGTAGCCTGAAGATAATGCTTTATTATCTCCGAGGCTGCTCAGAGAATCATCTAATGAAAGTTCAGGAAAAAAAAATAGATTCTGTTATGAAGGTATTGTAAAAATTAAAAGCAGTAGCCACCCAAGGAGGCAAAATCTGCCCTCAACTCTTTGCCTGCCTTGCAGTATCTTACCTTCCAGAACTGAGATTTATTTCTCCTTCAGGAGAAGGAAACTGACAGAACCCAAAGCAGAGCTCCAGATGTCTGAGGAGCACATTTTGAGAATAATGCACAAATGTTGTTACTGCTAGTCAGCATATTTAGAAGAGACTGTTGCCAATACTGATGATTTTAGAATATATAAATATCAGAATGAAATCATGTTGCTAAGTTAAAAAGAGAGATAGGGATAAATAGTCACTGCATTTTTCTTGGTAGAGATTTAGCCTTGTTCATTCATAAAGGGTTGTGATCCTAATTCCTCGTGTGTTAGGATGAAAAATGTCACTGAATTCTTGGATGCTTCATCCAAGAAGTATATAAATAAATATAGTGGTTCATAATGCTAATCCAAGTAAAGAAAAGTCTTCACAAGGAAGTGGGATAAGCAGTGTGCAAGTTTACTAATCTCTCCATTATATTTAAAATTACTTTCTTTTATAGTAAAAACATATGCAATTATACTTAGGGAAAGAAAGAAAGCCACAATCCTACTTTAATAATGTTTTTACTGATTGTATTATAGTCTTCCTTTAAGTGGTAATATGCTTTGTCGCCTGAATCAACTAAGTAAGAAAATTACTTTTCCCAATCTCCAAAGCAATCACTTTTATAGCTTTGTCTAGTAAATGAGCTCTCCAATAATGAAGGGCAAAAAAAGATGTGGATTTTTTTTTTAATATTCTAGCAAACTTTGTTGTATATGAGTTCTCTTACAGACTCTACTGAATCATCAGACTCTCAGAGCAGATTTGTACTAAGAAAATGCTATTTAAAGAAATGCTGAGTTCTGCTAAGGGGAAAGAATTGAACTGATCATCAATGCTCTTATTAATCAAAATTTTATTTAAAATTTTCTATTATTTGATCTGAAATACTTCAAATAGCTCAAAAAGAAGTAAAAATTGATGTAAAAATACTGATATCAAAGTCAAGGCAGTAAAAAATGAGGATTTTTCTCAGGTTTGCTACTTCAAGCAGCAGCACATGTTAAAAGAGGCAGAAATGTTTGCTACTGTTGATAAAATTACTAGAAGGAAAGGAAAAGCTGTTTGGAGCTTCTAAAATTACACTAAATTCTTGTGCATGGGCTCAATTCAATTTTTTTTAAGACAGACTAAAATGGGAGCCCTAAACTTTGGCCCAAACAGTAAGAGATTTTTTGGCAAATGCAGGACAGAAATCCCTGGTTTCAGAGGCCACATCTAGGTTGGAAATGTAGAGTTGAGTATGTCTTTTTGTGTCTTGTCCTATGTAGTGAGCTATACTGTTGGCGGCTGGCATTTTCTGCTGGGTGGCAGCAAATGCCTCTCAAGGACATGCTGATGCCCTGGACTTCCATCATGGAAAAGGTCAGAGATCTGTAGTTATATGAGCTTATTCCTTCTTGGCAGTCTAAAATTCTGTGTATAGGTGAAGTAAACACATCCATGCATGGTTTATCAGGTGTGAGGATGGCGAGGCATTGGAGAAGGTTGTCCAGAGAAGTTGTTGATGCTTCATCACTGGAACTGTTCAATGCCAGTTTGGATGGAGCTTTGAGCAACCTGGTCTTCCATCTGCTGGAAGGTATCCCTGCCCATAGTAGAGGGTTGTGAACTAGGTGACCTTTGAGTTCTCTTCCAGCCCAAGCCATTGTATGATTCTATTCATGGGGGAGGTCAAGTGTTCTCCTGCTGTGTCTGTTCTGTGGGTAAAGAGGGGAATCTCTATCTCTGTGCTGTCATACTTGTGTTGGCCACTGGCTGTTTGCTGGTGAATCAGAAGTGAGGTGTAGCTGGGTGGGTATTACAAGTATTACAAAGAAATACTGTCAGGCCTCTCTTTTGTCTGGCCTGTGAGATGGGATGGGAAGCACTTTGGTTGAATTTCTGGGATTTTTCTGCTGAGTAAATCAAAAGGGCCCAGCAGGCAGCACAAAATGCATTCATGTGGGGGAGAGCTAACACTCCCACTCTGAACTATAGCTGCAGCTGGGTACTTAGCTGAGAAATCAGTGTTTTGATTACTTGGGTAGCAACAAAGGCCAACATTTGACTTCTTCAAAGCCAGTGTAAGAGTATATTTAGATAAATGTTACTTTGGGAACTAACTAACTCCCAAGATGCCATTGAAGTTAAATCAGCAATTGCAAGAAATTAATTCTGACCTTTCCTTTGTTCTCAAAAATCTGTCATCCTGTATCCAGTCAGCAAGCTCTGCACACATGAGGGTCCCTCATGGGTCTTTTCTTGATTTTCTGTGTCACTGTCGACTCCTGTGTAAGTACATGGGGAATGCCAACACAAGAAAATGCTAGAATTGCCTTCTTATCTCTTTGCACAAGACAAATGATTATGCAAGATAAAAGGCAAACAAATTTCAGGCTTGCCACCTGAAATTACTGAGGTCTGATTTTGAGAGGAGTGGAGGTTGAGGCTCTGTGGGTGTACCTTTAAATGGCAGCACTGGCAGAAGCAGTTCCTGCATCTTGTTGCACTCAGCCACAGCCACTCATTCCCACACTTGCTCTCTGCCTTCAGCTGTGTTTGAAAAAGTTGTTTACTGCCATGTGGTGAGCTGGACTAGTGAATTGTTCTACATTTGAAATACCTTTCTTTTTTAAATTTATGTTTAACCTGGATCCATTTTCTGATCCAAATGATTCCCTGAAAAAGCTCCTTCAGCACATCTGAGGAGGCAGTGGAGGGATGCAGAAGGGCTGCTAAAGATGACATCTGTTCATGTTACTATTTTCTGGGGTAATTTGTGTTGGTTTTTTGGGGTTTTTCCCTTTTTTAAACATGACAGTTGTAGTTCTGTAATACTTTGGTTTCAGAGAGAGCTGGGATTTGTAATGCTCATTTGTCACTATATTCCTTTTTCTTCCTGCTCTTTCCTGTCCACATTCTCAGCTCTTGCTTCCACAGCTGTGTGGCTGGAGCAGTTTCTGGGGCTGTACCACCTCACAAAAATTATTTCAACCCACTGACTGAGTAAAAAACAAAGCAAAAAAGCAATGGTGAGTGTAGAGGATATTTACTCCCCTGATCCTCCAGGGCAGAGCCCATCAGCATGTTGCAGTCTGCTGGGGAGGGAAGGGAGCCAGGAAGAAGCTGGCACAGGGCCTGGAGAGGGGGCTGGGAAGTCAGCTGGAAGCGATGGAGACCTCTCTTCTCACGTCCTCAGCTCCACAGGGAGATCCTTGACTGCAGCCTGTCTGCTTAGGAGAGCTCTCTTGTAGCAGCCTTTCTTCCAAGCTGCAGCCAGACGGGGACACGTGAGCTGGCTGGGGAGCGTGCCAGTGGAGATGAACAGCAGCACCACACAGGAGGCAGAGTGACTGTGTCCCTGAACACCCACACCACAGCCCCAGGCATGTGAGCCCATCCACTGCAATCCCAGTGAGTGCTGCAGGCACCTGCGTCTTTCCAGAGAGAGTCCAGAGGGGCTCATGGAGCTTTGGTCACAGATTCCTCTCCTGGGCTTTGATTTTCTCAAAATTATCTTTGTGTCAGTGACCTCAGATGATGTAAAACAAGACAGTAAGCATTACAGTTAATTTTTGTGAAAAATACCTACATCAGAAACAGCCCGGTTTTCCTAAAGGCAGTTTTGAGAAGCCACATGTGCACACAGCTTATGGCTGATTGTACATAGGGAGGAAGTGTTTCTCATGCAGGTAGGTTTGAGTCTAAGATGGGCCAAGATGGCATGAATGTAAATATTATTGCAAAAGCTTTCTGGAGATTACTTGGACTTGTGCTAGAATGTAATTTCTTTGAGTAATTATGATCTCATTTTTCATATGTGTGACAATTGAATATAGAGCTGCTAGAGAAAAGACAGCAAGGTTTTGATTCTAGGCTGCTTCTTTTTTAAATTATTGTGTCTTTAGACTGATGAATAGCACATAATCCTAGAGTGGCAGGATTCAGTCCTGGCAATTTTTTAAAAGGATGGGGGATATGTGTTAGCGAGAGAGAAGCAGAGGGCAATATAAACAAAACGGCTGATTCAAAGTTAAGGTATTACCATCAGAGATTTCCCTAAAAGTCCTTGAGTGTTCTCTTTTAAAATAAATCTGAATCATTAATCTTTCTGGACCAGGCATATTTTTAAATTGCATTTCAAATCCAATATTCCATAAACACAGAAATAGTAAATAGTCTAGTTTATCTTTTAATCATTCAGAGACTTAGTAAAAATAACTTTGTTTTCAAGTTGTGCATTCTTCTGCTTTTGTATTTGTCCTCTTCTGAGTGGTGGCAGGTCACACTAATGGGGCTTCTGGAAGAAGTCCATACTTTTTGCAATCAGTTGAGGAAAAGCTTGAAAATTTATGGGGAGGTGATCCTCCACCTGGATCGCTTGTGTCTAACCCAAATGAGACAACTACTGTACCACTTGTGACAAATTGCATTGAAAACTCTGAATTTTTGTCTCAGTAGAATAAAAGTTATATTTATTCATGGGAGTACTTTGTGCTAAAGATTATTATCAAAAGCAAATAAATGAAGTTAAAGCATATATTACAAAATGTAGAGAAAGAGATATTTGTATCTATACAAATAAATAACTCTGGCTCTCCTTTTACTCCTAAAGTTCTCCCCCTTATCTTTCTTCTTCTCTGATTGTAAAACCACTGTAGTTAAAGTAAGAAAGTTGTGAAGGCAGAAGAGCAATTTTAGGCACGGTGCAAGCAAATGCAACTTCTGTTTCTTGGGCGTTATGTTTGCTAACTCCAGAGTAAGTTTAGCCTGTAACTGGTACTGCTGAAAACTGTGGCAAGCAGAATTTGCATGTTTGCTTTCAAGGCAGCTGTGATAATAGCAGCCTAAATAGTTGTTCTTTCTCAGTCTTCCTTACAAAAATTATTTACTGCATCCACCAATGAAGGAACTTGGCATAATGATGGCCTCAGTACAGGGACAATATCCTAAGCTGCTCACAGGTGTTGGATCCAAAGCCTCAAGAAAGTGACAACTTCCAAAGAAGGTGCACCTTCTCCAGACTGTTCATAAACTTGATGTGGAGGCCAAGTGGCAGCCCTGTGAGTTCTGACCTCCTGCAGTCTCTCCAGTGAAGAAGAACATCCCAGTTTATGTGACTGGCTGGTGACCTTGCTTGAGCAGCAGGAAAATCCACAGCCACCTCACAGCTGTGACAGGAATGTGGCAGATTCATGACAGCATCTATGTGATGAGCTCTTGATCAAAGGGTCCTGCTTAGAGTTTAGTGCTTTGCCTCAAATATGTAAAAAATGTCCTAGCTTTAGGTTCATAGAATCATTAAATGGCTTGGGTAGAAAGGGACCTTAAAGACCACCTAGTTCCAGCCCTGCTGCCATGGGCAGAGCTTCCAGTAAACCAGGTTGCTTAGAGCCCCATCCAGCCTGGCCTTGAGCACTTCCAGGGACAGCACATCCACAACTTCTCTGGGCAACCTGTTCCACTGCCTCACCACCCTCACATTAAGGAGTTTCCTCCTAATATTTAATTCAAACTTACTGTCTTTCAGTTTGAATTCATTCCCCTTTGCCCTTCCTTCTTTCCAACATGCCCTTGGAAAAAGTCAACCTCCGTCCTTCTTGTAGGCTCCCTTCAGGCACTGGAAGGCCACAATTATGTCACCATGAAGCATTCCCTCCAGGCTGAATAATCCCAATTCTCTTCAAGTTCCTATTCTTGAAGTCAAGCTTGCCCTGTAGCTTTCAGACATTGTTAGTGAAGTATCTGAGAGCAGGCTAGACCAAACAGGATGTTGCAAGGCTAGAAATTGTAAATGACATTTGCTTGGCCACCCCTCTTCTTTGGGATTACTTTGGGAGTTGGATTTTCATTTTTTTTTCCTATGGATGAAAAGTCAATCTTTCTTGCAATGCTACTGATACCTTCTGTGTTCTTCCTCCATTATGAGACAAAGCTAGAGGCTAAGTTGTTGTCTGGCACTTCCCAGGAGCTTTGTTGACATCACATGCAGAAGGTCCAGGCTCTCAATGGCAGGATCCCCTCCATGCATCCCAGACTGCATCAGTCATCTACCTTACACAGTGCAAAAGAATTCCCCACCTAGAAGAAAAAGTACTCAGATAAATGTCTGTTATTTACAATATGCTTTGATCCCTGCAGTGTCTCTTTTTTTGTGAGCTTTTTTACTGCAGAAAATGTGTCATCTGTCCCAGCCCTTAGAAGGCACAATTTTAAGGGACAGACAAATCCACTTGAGTTTTAAGTGACAGCACTGGTTTTCTGTAAGTTCTCAACCTGAATTTTAATCTCCAGTGAAACAAAATAGTTAGATTTATTTGGCATGTTTATTAGCAATCAAGCCTACAAATGTGCCCTTCTGGTTGAACTCAGTAGACTCACAGCTTTGTGTAATTGAGACTGCAGCATGACAGAGAGTTCTGTTATGGCTTCACATATTGATCAGTCCAATTTAATGTCCTCATGGGACCTGAACCACACTAGGGATGGTGGATTGTGTTGAAGGCTTGATTAGCCTGTTTTAACAAAGCATCTCAAGGGCTTCTGGAACGCAGGCAATTATCAATACTGATACACATTTCCTTTCTTCAAAAGGTAGAGGCTCATTAATAGGCTGCACAACAGCTACTGTTTGCAACAAATGACTTTTTTTTTTAATTAAGGAGCTACTGCTTCCTCACCTGTTCACTTACTAGTTGGCTGTTTCCAAAAGGAAAAGAAATTGGGTTGCAGGTTTTGATCTTACTGGTATATGTGATAGCAGTATCTTCTGCTCTGCTATATTCACTGTTTTGGTAATTGAAGCCTAGATTATATTTTAGAGTAATAGTCCCATCCCACTGCTTCTGCCCATGTCTGGGCAACCCACGCCAACAAATTCTGGTGTTTTACAACTTTTGAAATTTGTGTCAAGTTACTGATGATATCTGCTTTTTTTAATGTTAGTATTATTGGTTAAATAGTCTCCTGTTACAGCTTCGGCAGTCAGCATTTTTGTTTGTCACCGAATATTTCAAAAATGTTTTTAAATAGTCCTTTTTTTTAGGCTCTCATTTATGAGAAGGAAGCTCATTGTTACTTCCTATTGTTTTATCTTTACTATGCAAAAATCCTAACATTTCATTTATAACCTTTTTGGTGTAGGTGTGTTGTGGGTGTTAAATTCATACTGCTCTTTAATGCTGCAAATTGGGTGTATGGAGAGAAAACATCATCAAGGCAAACTGCTTTGTTAAACCGGATGTTAAACACAGTTTTCGGATCACTAGCTGGAAGTTTAGGGCCTTACAGAATGGTCATCCTTAGCTAATAGCAATTGGTTTTGTTTTGTTTATTCACCAGGAAACAATTTAAACCGTTTAATAGCAGCTATTGTGTTTTCTGATTTCTTTTCCATTTCACACTCATTTTCTCAATAATTAGCACAGTTCTGTTCGTTAATGCATGAATTGAAAGCAGCAGCAATACATTGCAAGGAAATTGGAAAAATCTTTGTTTCAAAGCATAGATGAGTGTGGGTGAGTGAAACGTACAAAAAATTGGAAAGGTAGCTGGGTTGCACCAAATGCAATTGACCAATGAGCCAAAGTCTGTAATGTGCTCAAAATGTTATTTTGCATGTTTGCTGCATCATGGTAAGTGGCCCCTTTACCAGGTTTTTCATCTTTTCTTGATGTCTGAATTTTTAGAATATTTTTTTCAAGGAAAGTTGCTGTTTTCATAATAATAAGGAAATATTTAGCACTGGTAGCTGTTGCCTAAAATTGCAAGTCAACTGTCTCTAAGGAGATGAAAAATAGGAAATTTGATTAAAAGAGATACATTTTAGTTCTCTATCTATCCTGGAATTCTTTAAAGTTGTGAGTCATTTTCAGCCGTTGCTGGAGTTCATGGAACTGGAGGCCCTATGAGTGTTTACTAGGAGATGGTTGGTACCATCGCTGTCCCCCAGGCTGCTGTTTACTGTCAGTTCTTTTCCTGCTTAGTCATGACTGAAATGTGAAGATGAGTGGGTTACTGTAAAATGCCTTCAGCAGTGATTAATTCAGATTAATCACCTAATTTTGCAAACACTGGAGCACTGAAAGAACAGTGATGGTGTGAGAAATCCCCCAAACTTACCTAATATTAAATACATTCCGGATTTAGTTCTGCAAACATACAGATGGGGCCAATTCAGACATTCCTAGTGATGCAATGGAGCCAGCAAGGAGTGCCTTTGATTTCAGTGGCCTATAGTCATTAATAAAACTGTGCCATTGAGAGTGGTAGGTTGAATGTCACACATTAGCAGGATTAAGAGCAACTTCAACATAATTTTAGGGCTTTGCTTATTTCTTTAATTCTCCACCCATGTTTCTCTTGTTGGGGTCTGTTATGTGCCACAATCACTGCGGATACCTGCTCAAACCATTGCACAGGGGAGGAGGAGCAGAGTAGAGTCTGCTTTTTAGGCAGGGGTTTTAATTGCATTCATATTTTAAAGGTCATTACTGCAATATGTGGTTTATGCTAGAGAATAGAAATTTAGAAATGAACTATTTTTAGGAACATACAGTGCTGGGGAAAAAAATAGATTATTTGATTCTAAAGTAGAAGGCAATTATGTAAACATTACAACACATGGGAATGTTCCCTATACCTGGGACATGCATTGCATAAATATTTCTTCATAAAACTGAAATAGATGTTAATTAAAGTTTAAAGTATTGGGACAGTAACAATGTTTATCATTGCTTTTAAACCTTAACGGTATGTTTCATCATGCCCCTCGCTAATTTTGGAAACTGAGGCTGTAAAATGTGAAATCTTTTCTTCTTTTAATAATGTAAAATATTTCATATTAAGTAATGCCATTTATTATTTTATCCTTAAATCTCTAGGTGCTGAAGTGTTGTATATGAACATGTCAGCATACAATGAAGGTCGGCTTCAGTCTTCGTTCTGGATTGTTGATAAACAGCACGTATACATTGGAAGTGCCAGCCTGGACTGGAGATCGTTGGGACAGGTAACTGAATTGAAAAACTAATCCTATACCCTTTGAGAGTACAATGAGAAAAAAAAGTAACATTTTGAGGACACTTGGATAGCTCTATTTTCCAATAGTTTACTGGCAAAACTGCTGGCATCAAAAACTGTACTGCCACAATATTGATGACTCTTCTGTGCTGGCAAGAATGTACTACTATAAATTTTGCTTCCTTTTATTATAATAGCTGTCTTCCATGGTTATGCTTGAATTTTAAATATTTGATTGTTTTTTATTGATTTCTGTGATGGTCATTGTATGTTCCAGTTTACTTATTTAAAAAAAAAAAAAAAAAAAGGGAGCAAACCTATTGGTTAACAAACCACTTTGGAAGCTCTGTTGTAATATCATGGGCAAGATGTAGTGCCTCTGATTTGCCATTTAACAAAGCAAACCCCAGATATGGAAAGACTTCCAAATGGATAGTGGGTATTATACTGGAATACCCGCTACCTTTGGGGATGGTCAGATTTATGGGTATAGAATATCAAATAGCATAATGCTTTTGAAGGCTGAATGTATTAGAGAGAATTCCACATTTTTATTTCTCATAAACATGACAGTTGAAGCAGTGCTAAGAACTTTGTGCAGTCTGTGACCATTTTGAGGAATTCATCAGTAACACAGCTTATTTACCTTTCTGTAGGTATGTGTGCTTTTTTTTGTTTCTGCAACAGTTTCAGGATTATTCGTGGCTGTCATGTTCATTTTTGCTATATACCACTGACTGTGTGAGTCTGCTTTCAGCCACACTTATGGAGTGAAACCTGTACTTTGAGATCCCAGTAACTGAAAAGCACAACAGAGAGGGAAAAGCAGCAGTCCTAGATAGTTATTAGTTGCTATAAAAAAAGCTTGCTTTCTAAATGTGATCAGAGTCTCAGAAACACAGGAATAATTTTGAACATGATAATCTTCTAATGATTTTGTAAAGAAGAACGTGCGTCTCGCTTGTGCTGAACTTTATAATATTTGTTTTCAGCTAAGACTGGAAATCTGACTAAAAGCAAATTAGCCAATTTAGTAAAGAAAGTGAATAAATGCATTTTTGCTCCTCTTATGATATTAATTTACTTAAAATGTATGTTTACAAAGGAATCTGGAACAGTGGTAGAAAAAACAATGTTGTTAGAGAAAATCTTGGAAAAGAGGATGTTGTATTTCCAGGCAATGCAATAAAATACAGTTTGGGCTTTTGGACAGTTCAGAAAATGTTTTTACATTATCTCTGGCTCATGAGCTAAACTCTTCTGTCATAACAAAATAGCTCTTCATAGGATTTATTTAGCTTATAAATAGTTTGTCTTTGAAGCCTCTTCTATTTGGGGGTTTGAGTACCAGTGAAAATAATAAATGTGGGGGAAAGAAGCACATTTACCACACAGATAATTATATTATTTATATATTGCTTATGTATTTATAATCTTCATCACAGATTATACGATTCCATATAGGTTTACTCTTCTCATGCTGAAGTAAATCTTAAATCTTGTAACATACTTGCCTTAAACTTTGATGCCAGTTACTTGTAGGCTGGTGTTTCAAAAGTGATTCCTTGATGTTAATTTTATCACTCTTTCCTGCATGCATTTGGACTTGTTTTAATCTTATTGTCATATAACAGTATATTTTTATATGTAGTTTTAAGATGAAGCTCAGAGGAATACTTGTACAATGCAAAAAGAAATCTCTCTGCATTATGGTAAAATAGAATCTGCTTTCAGTTAGTTGAGAAATGTATGCTGGGGTTTCAGAAGAGCCAAAGGAAATTAGATGCTTGGCTCCTGTTGATGGCAGATATGAGTGTCTGATTCCCTTACCCCAGAGCTGCAGGTTAATAAATCAGGGCAACTGTCAAAGAGATCTGATATGCTGTCCTAAAATAATAATCTGTCTTGAACTCTCCTTTTCACATAATAAGCAAAATAAGCACAGAACCCTGTCATTTTATTTTGAGTCCTTTCCTCAAGCAAAATTCTTTGCACATGTGTGGGACTAAATCTTAAAACCCACGGTGAGCTGAGCCCTCACTGGGGAAATGTATCTCCCACGGGTTCTCATTATCAGAGTCTCAGTATAGCTGCAAATGAGGGATCAGCTCCCTCTCCTTCTCTTTCTCACTTTCCTTTATTGTCCCTTTGCCTAATACAAAAAAAAATCCAAAACAACAAAAAAAACCCCACACAAAAAAACCAAAAACAAACAAAAAAACAACCAAGTCTGTTTAGCATCATTTGTCTCGTAGGAGGCTAAATCTAAAGCTGAAACTATAATTTAACTTTTAAAAATAATTTAACTTTTAACAGCTTCATGGAAAACATCATCAGGACTTAAGTGCTTTGAGTTTGCAGTATTTGTGGAGAATTCTTTGTGTTTATAAGCTGGATACTATAAATCAATCACCTATGAAGCTTATTTAGTTTTGTTGCCATTTTCTTGACTTGCCAGCGCTGACAAGAAGCAATGAGAGTATTTTCTTAAAAGTAAATTTTCTGCATCAATGAGAGATTTTCATATGCTGCAGATATTACTTAAGAATAGCCTTTAAAGTTGCAGATATCCTGTGCCTCCGCTGGCAAAGCTTTAATACTTGCCAGAGTCTCAGCTTTGAAATTATGAGCAAGGATAAGAGCACGTTATTACTTTTCAAGTAAAACTGTGTTTCAGTTAAATTGCAGGTTTGTCAAACTGTAGTAATTCTAGCTGAAATCATCTATGCCAGCTATCTGCTTCAGTCTGAAATCAAATGCCACTGGGAAATGTTAAGTACTTGTTTAGAGTTCCTGAAAGCAGGATTTTACAAAAATAGGATGGTTTTTGTCCATAGTGGAATATTTTGAATTTTTCTTTGTACAGGTCTGGATTTTTTGCATCTTTTTCTATTTTTATCGATATATCCAAATATTACCTAATTACATAACCCATTGAAAGTTGAGGATTATGAACAACCAGAGTTTTGCCACTTTCTTAGATATAGTAAGCTCTGTAAGATTTTACCAGTGAAATCATCTAGCTTCTTGCTGGAAAGTTTATACATACTGAGAAACAGCTAAAAAATTAGTCACTCAAACATGGTTAAAAGTGTGTATGTATACTGATTAATTTTTTTCCTGTGGCTTGAACTAATGGCAATCAAGATGGCCATGGTGCTGTATTCTAGTTTCTAGCTCCTTGACCCAGTAGCTTATTACTAATTCATAAAAGAAATTGGTTATATAAAAATTGTTACGATCCATAAGCTAATGAAACGTATCATATATTTCTTTTGTTCCATGACTCCCTCCAATAATTCCAGCAAAGCTTGAAAATGCATTTATCTCCTTAATTCTGTTAAGGAGCATGAGGTTTATAATACATATGAACATTTCTGGAGCTTTTTATATTAGCAACATTTTTGGAAAAGTTTTATTCACACGCGAATAATTTAATCCAGTGGGCAAACAACTGTAATGGATTAGTTGAGCCACTTCAGAAAAATGCATTTATGTGCAACAAATAATCAGCTTTTGGAAAATGCTATTACTGCAAATTCCTGAAACAAGTAAAATTAATCCAATTGTCTTCACTGGAAGTGAAATCAGGCTAATATTAGCTAGTCTTGTTGGCAAAAAAAAAAAAATAGTTGAAATTATGAATACCACCCATACCAGGTAGTTGAATGTATGTGTGAAGGTTAGTGATCAAATTCAAACCTTCAAGGTCTCAAGTAGAAGCTTGCTGTTTGCTCCCTGGAATTGTGGAGTCTGACTGTAAACATCTGGCCTCAAGGGAAGTGGTTTGTATGGGGCTCCAGGAGGAAGTGGTCTTGACACTAAGGAGGGAGACCCGAACGGAAAAAGGTGAAGTTCCTGACTGGAGGAGAAGTCCTTAAAATGGGTGAAATCGTGGAGATTAGAGAGCTGTGGGTGGGATGGAAGCCAGGGGATGCACCAAAACCACAGGCTGGTGATGCCTGAGACAGGTGAGCAGCCATGCAGCAGTGATGGACCCAACGTTCTGCTCAGCATCTGGGCCCAGCAACCCCTTCCCTGCAGGAACAGAAGATATGGATGGATGGTGAAATATAATCAAGCAGTAGCAGAAGATCCCATTGTGTTGGTTCTTAAACAAATCCCAGTATCTAGAGCCACCTCAGGTAGTCATTTGTCATTTGCTCTCTCTTGCCTAGCACATCTTGAAAGCATTACCTCAAAAATTCCTGTTTAAATTTTTGTTCAGCTGATGTTGAGGCAAAGTTCCTAAGCAATGTTTTTTTCTCTTAGCTGTGTAAAAACTACTAGCAGAGGATTTTTGTTTCTAAGATGCCTCTTAAGTCCCATATATTTGTTGGATTGTTCATTCTTCTGATCTTTTAAATTCAGATAAATTTAAGCTGAATGGCCGCTAGACTTAATTTTTTTAAGTACCAAAAACAACCAGGCTGTAAAAATCACAGGAATTTTTAATCCTTTTAAAGGATAAAAAAATCGAACCAGGCTGGGAAACATACTTATTTAAGGACAAAAAACAAACCGAGTGATATTTTTCTCATTTTCCCATTAATTTCATGTCTCTGTTGGATTCTTTGTGTGATTTGTTTCACCAGTATAAGACTTCAGAAAGGCATTTGATTTCTCTTAATCTTAAAAAACCATCAGGATTTCCTTGTCAGTCAGTTTCCTCTCCATCCTCCTCTTACTCTCTTGTTGTTATAAGTTACAAACTGCTAATTTGATCTACATAATTCAAGGCAACTGGGTAATTAGATAAACCATCCCAACATTTTTTGTCAGGTTGGTGTTTAATCTTAAGAGTTAGTTTTTTATTTGATGCACCTAAGATGTTAAATAAACTCCCAAGGGGGCAAAAGTATTGTAGAAGGTGAAATGTGACAGTGTGTGAATGAGAAACTCTTTGTGAGCTGTTTTTTCCTTATGGCTTTTAGTACTTAAAACATACTTGTCTCATTAGTATTGAGTCCTACAGCACATGAAAGTTGTAGCCATTACGAATTTTTCAGTTACATTTGAAGGATAAGGAAAGAAGTTTTTCATTTATTCTGTTAATAATTCAGTTGAATCAACAGCCAAATTAGCTGAGATGGACAGCTATGAGAATTATTCAAAAACAGATCTATTAAGCATCTGTAGATATGGTAGATAAACTAAGTTTTGTCTTTTACAATAAATATGAATAATCAAGTGCATACTTACAGCAAAATTACATTGGATTCTGAAATTTGTGAAATCAATAAGCCTGTACTCACTAGGAAAACAAACAAAAAGGCAGGGGGAAAAAGGGAGGGAGGAAACCCCCAAAACTTAAGTTGATCAAAAGATAGACATTTTCTTTGTGTTCATTTTAAGTAAAAACTGATGAGCCAATATTTTATTTGTTTTTGTATGAGTCTGTTTTTTGAACTAAGCTGTAGGAAGGCTTGCAGCAAGATGTCTCCAAGAGTGCTTGGAGTGTGTCTGCTTGCCTTGCCTGTTATCAGCAGACAGGACAGAACTGGTTTGAGAAATACTGGGGGTTTCAGTTGAGTTGTTCGGGCTGTCCTTCCTGAAACATAGAAAAAAGGAGACAAAAGCAGCAGTCTGAATTCATCTGTACCATCTTCTCCTCCAATCTTTTGTGTGAAAAAGACTGATAAAGCCCAAACTCTTTCACATCCTACTCTGAAATTACAGAAATTGGTAAATGATGGTATTTCAGGTATTAGGAGCTGCATCTGAAGGAGCAGGTTTGGGGCAATTTATGTTTCTGGGAATACTAGAGGAGCAACCTTTTCATTGATTGTGATGGGTAAAATCAATTGGAAGCAATCCACATGGTTCTTTACTCAAAACTCTCATCCCAATTATATTGATAATACTCATAAGGAGGAGATACAGTTCAAAGGCCACACTTAATGAGGGACAAAAGTCGCCTCAGAATTATCCCTTCCCCTGGTCTTAATTTCTGGGAATATGGATTCTAATAAAAACTTTCCCAAAATTCAAGAACCTGTGGAATGCCAGGAGCAAATGCAATTTGTGTTTCTTTTTATGTATCTCTCCCAGGGAAAGGAGAATGGTGGTTTCCTCAAATTGTATCATTGAACACTGTCTTTTCTATTTATTTGTGGGAAAAACATTGTCCTCCAATAAAATCAATATGTAATAAATACTGGATTTCTATATATCTCAAAAATACATCATGATGATCTTATTTGTTTCCAGCTTCCCCAAAATCTTGCCATAGCAGAGCCACCTCTCAAAACTGATCACTGAGACAGAAACTGCACATTTGCAATTTCTATTGATGATCTTTACAGAACTTATAGAGCAAAAGCAGTCTGTAATCAGTCAGTGGTTTCTCTGAATTTTATCTGAGTCTCTTGAAGTTATGTAATGGTGCATCTGGTCCTTTTGAGATAAGATATTTTGTCTGACATAGAATTCCA
Source organism: Zonotrichia leucophrys gambelii (assembly GCF_028769735.1). Lineage (NCBI taxonomy): Eukaryota > Metazoa > Chordata > Aves > Passeriformes > Passerellidae > Zonotrichia > Zonotrichia leucophrys. Next base: position 74,767,569 of record NC_088172.1, read on the forward strand.
TCTTTTCAGGCAAGCAAAAGTTATATTGAGAGTTTCCATTTGATACCGTGTTGTGCTAGTATGAATTACAGATTTGTCCCTAATGTGCACTTTCTCAGTTTTTCTCATATTCTTCTAATAATTTGCTTAATTTTCTTACTGTCCCAGCGGTGTTCAGTATCATGTTGCTTTTAGTAAACTGAACACAGTCTCAAGTGTCCTATAATATGAAACAAGGGTCTTTCAACTTCGTTGTCCACTGAGGTTCAATCAAGCTCAGATGGGTAAATACTAGGCTGAAAGTACAGGCAGGATAATACTGCTGTATTCTAAATTCATATTTCTGGGTTAATAAATCTCTCTTATATAAGACAGAGAGTATCTTCTAAAAAGTTTCGATATGCTGTTATCCATGTGATCCAATTCTTTAAAAAATCCTCATGGGTTTTCTGTCTATGGGGTCATTCCCTGAGCTAGCTAATATTTTAAAGATAACAGAAAAGTGGAACCCGTATCTTCAAGCATAGGTAAATGAGGCAATATGGGAGAAAGAAGGCATAGGGAGATATTACAGAGCTATACTGACAATTACTTCTTTTGGTAATTTATTGCTTAAACTATTTATTACTTTTTTCTTTTTCCTGCTGCATAGAATTCTAGTTGTATTGTCAGAACTTTGCTATGATGCTATTACAGCTTGTCCTTCAAAGGACAAGTTGAAAATACTTTTATTATTTTCACTAAGAGCTTTTGCCTAGGATTTTTACCTTTGACCAAATCTAGAGCACTTTAGTGGCTGATACACATCTCCAAAATTGCAGCTTTTCCATTTTCTTTCCTCTTTTAATTTTTTTTTTTGTCCCCCAAAAGTTAGGGGACTGAGAGAAGATACTCCTGTAAATGTGCAGATCTCACAGCATGAATTTATCATAGTATAAAGTTTGCATTTTTGGAAGTAGAATGTTTTGTTTGATTCTTTAGCTGAGATTCTTTAACTGTTTTTTTTCTTGGTTACATCCAGTAAATCAGGACAGTCAGTGTTGCCCATTATGCTTACTCTGCTTGAAACTTAGTACTTATGCATCCAGTATTTACAGATAAATACCAGTGAAGCAAAAGGACTGTTCATCTCTTGCTCACCATTGCTATGCACTGCTCACAGAGGGCTGGTTAAACCTGGGCAGGAACGTGGTAATGTGGCTGTTCCACTTGTGCCTTGTATGAGCTTCATTGCTGCCATTGCTTCCTCCTTGCTGCTGTGAGCTTCTGGTTGTGTGATTTACTGACTGAAAACAGCATGGGATCTATATCTTCACCTTGCAGCTGGAGCCAGAAAGTCCTCTTAGCTTGGCTAGTTTCTCTAGGTGCAGTGCTGATTCCCAGCTCTGAGGCACTTAGAATGTATTCCCCTTTGTCATACTTCTCCCACTGTTGTGCTCCATTCTCACATGCACCAATGTATCATCTGCATTATGTGTCTGTATTTAGTGTAGGAGAGGGCAAAATACATCAACAGTTTGTTGCATGTTTTTATTTGATTTCTGTTGACTGTAGGAATATGCTCATCACTCTGTTTCTGACCTTTGAAACTACAGATCTTGCCTTTTTATTTTTTGTTGATTTTTCAGTTGCTCTGAAAGTTCTGTGAAACAGGTTTATCTACTGTTGAAATAATCAATAGTAAATTGAAAATCAGTAAGTAATAAACCTTCAGAGCAAACTGGTGGAATATTTAGTTTGAACAGATAAACTGACTTCTTTCCAAAGGAGCACGGCATTTTCAGGTACCTGAATATTGCCGAATGCCAGGCTTAATGCGAGTAGATTTAGATTGGATTTTAGGAAGGAATTCTGTACTGTGAGGGTAGTTGGGCATTGGAACAGGTTGGCCCAGAGAAATTCTGAATACTCCATCCCTGGAGATGTTCAAGGACAGGGTGGATGGGGCCCTGAGCAATCTGGGCTAGTGAATGGAATCCCTGCCTATAGCAGGGGGTTGGAATAGATGATCTTTATGGACATTTTGAATGGAAACCATTCTGTGATTTTATTTTCTTCTCATCTTTTATTTTAGTTGCTGTGGAAGTCCTGTGAACAGGTTTACCTGCTGTTGGAGTAATCAAGAGTAGATTGTAAATCAATAAATAATAACCCTGCAGAGCAAAATTATGGAATATCCATTTTGAATTGATAAACTGTCTTCTTTCCAAAGCAGCAGGTAGTTGGATCTCCAAAACCCAAAGGAAAATAGAAGGTTCTTTCTCCAGTAAAACTAACCTCATAATCATCTACTTACTTTTTAATACTTGCCTTACCATTACTATGTCTTAATTAAGAGTCAGATGTTGCAAAGAGAGTGTGATTGGTTCTGGTTTATTACTGGTCCCTCAGATACTTGACAAATGATATCAGTTTACTAGCATTATCAGACTTGAGAATTTTGGATGGGTTCTAAAAGTGTTTAGGGAACTGGAGACATGCAGGAATTTGCTGCCAGGATACAAACTGTACACCACTGCACACAGGATAGAAAATCATCCACAAAAGTACATGCAAAAAAGGTGACAGCTTTTAAAACCTCTTCTGCTATCTTGAAGCAAATCCTGGTGAATGGACAACACTGGTGAGGTGTGCTTGCATGAGTCCATGGCCTAGGGATAAGGCACAGTAGCCTAAGAGTTAAGTTGTTGAAATGTATAAAAACTGTTTGAGAGGATCTCCCAGAAATTGCATCACAAGTAGCTCACCTGGCAGTTGTCTTGCCTTTAAAACAAATCATCATAAAGGAAATGGTCACAGAGATGAAAATTGTTTCTAGGCACATCTCTGCAGTGATCTACCCAGGGGTAGTCTGAAATAACCAGTAAACTTACAGGGATATAAAAAAGGCAGTAAATCCACCACTTTCCCAAAAATTTGATTTATGTTATGGTGAAAGAAAACTTCTTTGTTTAACCCCAGCTGAATCTCTCATGGGGGAGCTAATGCACCACAGTCTATTGTCATCTTCCACAAGAATTTGCTGGCAACTAATCTTGGTGAGTGATGTTAACAAATGGAGGCAGATTCCTCTCAGAGGGATTTAGATATTAGCATACCCCATCAGATCAATCTTGTTCAACTAAACAATTAAAATAACAACATTAAAATAATCATGAAAGTGTATTCCCAATATGTGATTCCCCCCACGCACACACACTTTGATATTGCACAGATAACAGTTTCCCCCCTAGAAAAATGTCTTCATTCAGAACTGCCTTAACTCCAAAAGGTTCCCAGATGGAGCCCAGTCACCTTCTGCTTGAAAGGTTGAATCCTTTCATGGAAAACTGGATTTGGTATTGTCCTGTGAAAAAGACACACAGTAAATCAGGCTGAAATACCATGGCATAAATCTCCATGAGTCGGGGTAAGGACAATCATTTCAGTCATTTTATAAAAGACAAATGATTCTGCAGTTCAGAATAAAATCTCATCTTTATATACCCATAAGTCATCAAGCAGAACAAAATAGACTCTGACAAAGCATTCCTTCCATATGAATGTGCAGCATTAATGTCATCACTAACCTTTTCAGATTTTGATACTGTCGTCATAAGCATCAAGGCCTGGTTTAGAAGTCATCATGCAGTCACCTTCCTTAGCTTCTCTAAGTAAACAGCAGTCATCAAAACAGTGAAGTCATTGACGTTTCCCTGGAACTGCTCAGTGGAAAACTATTAATCCCTGCATGAGGGAGGTGTATTGGGCAGGCAGCCCCTGCAAACAGAGTTGTTAAGTGTGTCTTCAGAGAACTGTGGAAGTCAGGAATCGTGATACTGGACAGACCACTTTTTCTAATCAGTATGATGAATTACTAGGCATTTCTTTCAAATGTAGTGCTAGAGCACCTCACAAAAAATAGCTGAAGAAACTCACCCTGTTTAGCCTGGTGAAGAGATGACTGAGAGGGGTTTTCATCAGTGTCTGTAAGTATCTCAAGGGCAGGTGTTGAGGATGGAGCCAGGTTCTGTGTGGTGGTGCCAAGCAATAGGACAAGAGGCAATGGCCAGAAATGGGTGCACAGGAAGCTCCACCTGAATATGGGGAAGAACTTTACTGTGTGGGTGTCTGTGCAGTGAAACAGATTGCCCAGAGAGGTTGTGGTGTCTCCATCACTGGAGTTATTCAAGAACTGTCTGGGTGCCATCCTGTGCAATATGCTCTAGGATGACCCTGGTAGGAGGGAGGCTAGACTAGATAACTCCAGTGGGTCCTTCCAGCCTTACACAGTCTGTCATTCTGTCTTCCCAATTTTACTGTTAGAGTCAGGAGGCAGAAATACGATGTATTAATGTAGCTACAATTTTTCTTCCTAAGAACCTATATCAGGATTGTATCTTTACAAGACAAATTGCTTCCATGTTGAAGCAGCCAGAAACCTCACAAATATCTAAGATGGTTACTCAAGAAAAAACGAACAAAGAGCACAGTGGATTTCTAAAATAGATTTTCATATTGACTAGCCATTGTTCTCAGGCTGCCTGTGTACCATTTGACTAAATTGCCTTATGTATCTAAACTGCTTGGATTTCTAGCTTACCTCAAGGTCCTGTACACTGAATTTAATCAAGGCTCAGCCAAAAATTAATTGGTGCCTTCGGCCCTCTGCTTACACCACGAAAATGGGTTTCCTATTCTGATCAGGTAGTCTGGTAAAGCTCAACAGTTACAGCAATAATTCATATGCAATGTCATTGTCCCGGTTTGTGTCCCCAGCATGCCTGCTACCAATCTCTATTCAGTTTGCAAAAGGAAAACCCACTGTGTGTGTCAGTAACGTTATAAATAATGCATCCAATTAGTCAACTACATGCTGTTGCATTTCCCTGAAGGCCATGGATCTGAAAGCCCCAAAGAAACTGTGCGCTTTGAGAGAAATGTTTAGACATAAATACTGCCCTTACTCTGAGACCAGCCCTTCGCACTCTCCTGTCTCTGTTGCACAGCAGAAGACGTGTGCAGGCTGCCCTTTGCAGCACTGCACAGCAGGAGAACAAATGCTGAGGGCCCCTGCTGTGATTTCCTGCTGCGTGGGGAGACTGTGAGATAAGGGCTGGCAGGACAGCCTCTGGTGCAGGGGAGATGGAAAGAGGCTTCAGGAAGGTGCACACACGTAGGTGGTGATGGGAAGTCCAGCCCTTTTCAGAAGCTAGCAGGGTCTTTCACTTCACCTGTTAGTTTTCTTATGGTTCTGCTGGAGAAGGGAATTTTTTAATGTCATGTGAATGACACCAAGACTGAAATGGGATGCAGCTTGCCAGCAGTGAGATGGGAGGCCAACATAACATGATCCTTTTCTTTCCAGCCTGCACTTTTCTTTGACAAAAGGAACGAAATTGTTTCAAAAGAGAAACAGAATCAAATTAGAATTCACATTAATTAGATTTCCTGCAGTAAAACAAGAAATAAATCAAACATGATCCTAGAAAAATGTTTTCTTGCAGTTGCAAGCTTCCATTTCCCCTAAAGAAGACACTTGTGCCTGCTTTGAGGGGGTAATGAAACTGTATACTGAAAATTCATTTGAAAATTATAAATTAGGTTGTGATTATGCCAAGTGATATTAATTATGCTGATAGATTATATGGCAATGAATTTTTAACTGATTCAGTTCTGCTGCTGGCTTGCTCTGACAATTAGCCATGTGTCAGGCTTGGTTTGTTACTCAGCTTAAACAACAGCAGTACAAAGCCCAAACTTGCATTCACAATTCTGTGGTAGGGTCTATGTAAACATCACAGAGAGGTCCATGGCTTAAACAAACTATATTTGATTTTTTTCTGCAAGCAAATTTATTTTTGCTGAATTTTTAGTATCAACAGAACAGATGGCTGGAAAGAAATATCGTAATGGGGCTTCTTTCTAATGTGATGAGGGCACAAGGGATTTCTACTTTGGATATGCATTGCTACCTCTTCATCACAAAATTCTCTGTAAACCACACCGTTTTAAAATAAGCCCCTATTCTGCCTGGGTGCCTAACTTGCTTTGTGTCTCAGCAGCAGTATTTTTCAGCAGAAATGAAATGCTAAGCCTATCTCTTTTTTTCTCAGCATGGTTTTCTTAAGATCAGGGTGCTATGAAAAATAATGGTGTGGCTGAAGTGAAGTGGAAATTAGTAGAGCATCACAATGCAGTTTTGTGTTCTTTGCCTATGGACCACTGGAAAATAAAAAAGATGAGAATACGAAAATTAGCAGCCCATCAAAGATCTTCTCTGCCTTATCATAGCAGCTTTTTGTCATTAGGTAATATTAGTAAAAATAACATACAAAGTTGTAACTTCTTGGGACTTTTATTCTGCATGGTCTGCAGCTCCAAATCTATCAAATGTACTTTCTGAAGGTGAGAATTAAAGACCAGTGGACTGCTGGTGGCTGACAATTCAAATTTATCAACTCCAGTGGTAGTCAGTCCACTTATACCACTTCCTTTCCTTTAGTGAAAACTTGTCATGGTTTTATACAGACATTCAGTGCCAATGCTGGGTGCACTCTCTATCAAATGCATCACCTTTTCTTGGTCACATGCTAAGATTTATTTCCAGACAGTGGCTTGAGTGACAGTTTTCCATTTTCAGTGATAGATTGAGTTTCTGGCTCAGGCTGAAATTCCATTTTTTTTGTCAAGTGGAAGGGCTTTTTTTCTAGTTCATTAGAACTTCTACCTGGCAATTATTTTCAAATTACTTAAAACCTACATGATAGAAAATTAAACTTTACCCTTAGATGACAGAAATGTAAAACCTACAAAACTCTAGGACATAGGCCAGGCACAAGAGAGATCCAAGTGCAAGACCCACAAGGTGATTAATTTGAGAATGGCTGAGAGTTGAATGTAAGATTTTAAAAATACCATAGATTCAGTAAATTGTCTATAGAAAACAGGAAAGTTGCACAATTAAGCAATTAAATAGTTAATCTCAAAATTTAATCTGTTTAAATTCTGTAAGTAATATTCAAAAGCAATTTGTCACTGTCAAAATAACAGGGAATTCAAGTAAAAACATTTATTGTTCCCTAGATGATTTCTGACATCCAAAGATGCTGTTAATTTAGATTTATTCACTTTCCAATGGTTTAAGCTAGACAGAGTTTTATTAACTTCTTGAGAAAACAGTGCTTTCCCATTTGTATTAATGTTTTCTGTTTAGTATTTCCCAGTATCAGTGTAGCTCCCGTTTTCTTAGCAAAGGAAAAGAAAAAGTGGAACTTGGAGCAGAAGCAGGACTATGCTGGATTTGAATTTCACTGGATTACTTTTGATTTTAACATAACAAAGTGTGAAGTCTCTGTACCATATCACTACGCAAGCACAGAAGGAGGATTTTTGTCTGAGGAGTGTCGGGGTAGGTTGCAGTTTCTAGTGTAGTGTTAGCTGAGGCACATCCCTTTGCTGCTGTGGTGCACTGTAATACCTGCAGAGGTTTTGTGAGAGAGGGGCCAGGCAGTGCTGCAGCCTTCTCAGCCTGTTCAGCATCACGTTGCACGTTTGGCTTACATCAAAACTGGGCTGCCTGAATGGGGTCGTTCCACCGAGTGCATTTGTGATGAGCACTGCTCCTGTCAGCCTCTTCAGCCAAGTGTATTACAGCAGTCACAGCAAACAGCTCTGCACAGAGAAACACTTCTTCCCTTTCTCAAATCTCTGACTCTCTCTCTGTTGATGGTCACTCCCATCAGAATGTCCTTTTCCTCCTGCACTGCTGCCACAGGCCAGCCCTCAGCTGTCACCTGTGCCTGGCTTGGGATGGGCACACAAATCTGCTCAGCAGGTGCTGGTAAAGAGAGGTAAAGAATAGATGCACAGAGACAGCCTTCAGTGGTGCTATGTATGAATGGGGAGTATTCACTCAGTATTAAAGGATACCATGTGAAAACATAAGGGAGGCCTGCAGTAAGGATCAGGTAAGCCTGATAATAAAAAAGAAAGTATGTTTGGAGTTCTGAGTAACTGGGTAATTAGAGCATGTTTTATAAAAAGATTAGTGTACCAGTGTAAATATCTGTGATAAGGTCTTAAGCTGATAATGAATACATTGTATATTACTTTTATTTAGAAGCTATTGAAATCTGAGGCTTTAGTAATTGATTATTAGTATGGAGTGCTTTTTGTTACTGCATTAGTTTGCCCTGTTGTGATTCTGGCTTTGCTCAGTCATTCATTTAGAAACTCGTCATTAAAAAAATCAGAGGCTCAAATGCACAATTAAATACATTTTCAAACACAGGCAAATGACAGTTGCATACACTGTCCTGTATGCCAAAAGTCTACTTTAGTAAATTTTGTGTGCAGTAGGCTACCTGTTGTTAATCCCGAGTTTCTGTAGCACAGGCAATGGATTCCTGGCATCTGCCAGTGGCCAGAGCTTTTGGGCAAGTGGGAATTCATGCCTGAGGAAAACTGCCTGTTGTTTACAGGATCGGGTTTGGGTGTGAACAACTACGAGAAACTTTTTCTTTAAGCAAGGGGTTTTCTAAAGCTTCCTACTACATTTGCCACAGCTCAGATACTGCAAGCTGTGAACCAGATTGTGGCACTCTTATGTAGGTCAAATAGTACCTTGCCTACACAGCGGGGTTGTCTCTCAGAGTGGAGCTCAAGGTAAATATAAAAGGAGCTGTCTGGTCTGCACAGTGCAGGGTGAGGACACATGGAACACCCTCTCTGGCCCGTGACCCAAACGTACCTGAAAAGTCCTGCTAACTCTGTTTCTCAGTGTAAGAATCTTACAGTGCTCTGTGTTCACTGCCTGGATTGTTCAGGTTCTTTTCCCATGTTTTTTCTTCCTTTTGCATAGGATGCCTATAAATGTACATGGAAAAAGAATAAGAAAAAATTCCTGTTTGTGAAATGCTGCTTTTTGTCCAATTTAGGAAGGAATTCCTCTTCTTGTCATAAAAATTACCATTTTTCTATCTAGGCCATATTTATTACTTTTCATAGCTTAACTCAGCTCTGTAGTTAGAGTATCACGGTACAGTGGGAGGAAACCACATTTCTTAAGCCAAGTATAATTATTCACTCTTATGGTGCTTTAAGAAAGCCCTTATTGGCAAGGAAGTCAAACAGTAATTTCATAGTTTTTAAGAGTTGCTCTACACAAAGGTAAATGGCATGGGGAAAAACAAGGAAAACCAGCTCCTATGTTTTCCATTCTTTGATTAGAGCATGCATGGTATTTCTTTATAACGAGGAGAAGAAATCTGCTCAAGAGAGGACACAAAATTCTCTGTGCAGATAACCATTCATTTCCCCAGTCCCTGGCACATACCCTGGAAATGTCACTCACAAGCAGCTCTACAACTTTACCTTCCAAAAACTTTTGTTCCATTTTGAAGTAATCAATTTGTGACTCCATGTTTTCATTTCACATTTATCTTCCTTAGTTTCATTAAGCTTTTGATTTTTTGAGATCATCTTCACTTTAATTTTTAGTGACATTTTCATTACTGTATTAATTGCTCTTAAAACTGGAGACGGAGAAATACTTCCCTTGCCTGAAAAGCTTCTGCCCTGAAGGGTTTTACCTTAACAGATACCTCAAATGATGCTTAGCTGAAGGTTTCCATGATGACAAGTCAGGGAACAACACTCAGATTTTGATTCTTACAATATAGATGGGTTTTTCTGCTTCTCCTCTTGAGACTACTAAAAAAAAGTCTGTAATGACAGCACCTCTCAAACAGAAGAGAAAGTCTTTTCCCTTATCTAGATGTCATACCACTTCATACGAAATCTGTCACTACCAGATTCCTGCTGCCCCCTGTGCCTCCAGGATTATAAGGCTTCATCACTAATAGGAAGAAGAGCAGTTTCTCCTCACCTCAGAGAAGGGGAGTAAAACTAGGCTCGGTGTATTCTGAAACAGGTTTTTCTTTGTCTCCAAACTTACTGGGCCTGTTACACAAGAAAGGAGGCTGGTGGGGTTTTACTATGTACATGTATTGTTTGCATTTCAAGGGAATGTATCACCCTTAAGCTGAGAGGGTCACAAAGTGACAGGCTGGCATCGAAACCGGTTTCTTAAGAAAATTTGGTTTGCGCAACAAGCATCAGAGTCGCTGTCTGCCCTCTTCCTATAGCTTTGAATCCACTGTTCAGGCTGAGTTAAATTTGAACTTAAGTTTATAAAAGCTTAATGAAAACAGGCAGCAGAGAGTATCTGTGTTTTCCCAGCGAGGGAGAGGAGCTCTGCCTCTATCATGTATTAGGGACTCCCGTGGGGAAAAGCTTCAGAAGCAGGAAAAGCTTTGATCAGTGCTTTGAGAAGCCAGCTGCAAGACGCACACCTTGGGAAGGCAGCGTTCCTTGCTGGCTATAACCACACCTCCGGGTGGCTTCCCTGCAGCCCGCGGTTTGAGCCCGTTCCCGGCGGGGGCAGCGGCCGCACCCAGCCGGGCACCCCAGCGGCTCCGCAGCCGCTCCGGGGAGGCTCCGCTCCCTGCGCTCCCCGTGGGGAGAGGCCGGCGCTAGGGGTGCCTAATGCTTCCTTTGGAACCCCGCATAGGTGGTGATGTGTGACAGGGGCGTTTAACAAAACCCATTAGTGCCCCTGGCTCCCTCCCTATCTCTACACGAGGAGCCACTTGGGCAGAAGAGCAATCTCTTAATTCACGGGGAGGAGAGGGGACGCGCTGCAGGCACTCCTGATGCGAAGAGAGTTGCTCATGCAGATGCAATCCTGGCAGCTTCTGGTGTGCAGTGAGGACCCTTTCATCTTTACGTTTAGTAGAATGGATAAAGCGGAATGGTAATAATGGGACTGATAAATGAAAGGAAAACTGTAACCACATAATTATGTCAGAATCAACTAACAGCCATGAAAAGCCGATTAAACCACATTATGCAGATAGATGTAACAGAGTACTATTAGCAAGTCCTCTGCAATGGCATGCCTGGCAATTAAGAGAGCTGTATTGGCAGCACACAGTGAAAACAGTGCTAATGTATAGTTAAAAATATTTGGAGACAAATAGTGCCCAGACTATGGGGACAGCCTAGAGCTGAATATAGGAGCATCCTCAAAGATACCAGAACCCAGGGGAAAAATTAAATATGTTATTCCAAATAGATTCTTCAGCTAGGATGTTGGTCATATTTATATTTAGCATCAAAATTAATTTACTGGCTTATCCAGAAATGAAAGACTGCAGTACAGTATGTCTGGTTTTCCAACTCTCTGCAAATTTCAGGTTATGCAGGCTGACTGATTAAAGAAACTTGCAGAAATATTCTGATTTAGGTAGCAATAAGATTAGGTCTTGTTCCTGTGGTTACAACTATTTGGCAAATATTTCGGAACGAGATAGCTCAGTGTTGTGTATCCTTAGGGATGTGGTATTTCCAGGTCAGGGACATGAAGAATGTGTCACCCATAGAATTTCCTTCTCGCTGGAGTATTGTGTTCACCCACCACAGAAGGAGTCAAGGTTCAATTCTATCCTTCAGTTTCCCTCTGCCCACTCCTGCAGAGTGGTTCTCATCTGCAGTCAGGGAGAATTGCACTGGAACGAGCTCTGAGATATCATCAGTGCGGGGTTCAGAGTTCCCACAGGCTTTACAGAAAGATATGCTTTTACCAGAAAGTAGTCTGTGTAACTGTGGAGATCTCATCTAAGGGAATAACATCAGTGGGAGTATTTTGAATTGAAAGGGTAAGTATGCTGGAGAGTTCATATTACCCTTATTTTCTCCTTCATGCCAGGCAGACTTCACAGGCATGCTACCAAGAGAGTTTGCCTGCAGAAAACCAGCATGGATCTTTTAAATATTTATCCTATATATGGTTTTCCCACAGATACATGCAGATTTTCTTCTTGCTTTGTTTTAGAAGATGGCTGAAGTACTTTTAAATACAGGCAATGAGAGGTCAATAACATCCAGGCCCACACCAGTCCTTTCTTGAGCTGTTGTAAAGGAAGGGAAGAGAGTGAGCATGTGGTTACATTTTGGTTACAAAAGCCAGACTAAAATTCAGCATAAAATTCTGTCAGCAGCTTAGGTACTAGGAGTGTACAGTTAATGAAATCTCTGCCAAAACAAGATTTATGATGATCAAGAGACATGCCTTTACCTAAATGAGAAGTGGGACTGTGCCTGTTGAAGGCTAAAGAATTTAATTGTACTCAGCTGTCTGTATTTACTTGGACTATTTTTCCTCATAATTTATATGTGAGAATGTTGATGCTTACAGAGTACTTTCTGTGAGAGAAAAGTATCATTATCATTAAAAAGTATCATTATCTCCCTTTTAACATGTGAAGAAATTGGCACTCAGAAAGCTGGGGTACCCAAGGTGAGGTTTTTGTGTTGTTGCTGTATACTTCAGATCCATCAGCTAAAACATCACTAATGATCCAACTTTTAATTTCACAGATGAAGGAGCTTGGCGTCATTGTATACAACTGTAGCTGCCTGGTCCTGGATTTACAAAGGATATTTGCCCTGTACAGCTCATTAAGGTATAAGAATAAAGTACCTCCAAGTTGGTCTAAGAGACTCTATGGAGTGTACGATACTCAAAATAAACTGACGCTGCAGCTGAACGAGACAAAATCGGAAGCTTTTGTGTCGGTAAGTTCTGGAATGAGTTCCAGGGGTTGGGGGGCAGTATAGGGAAGAAGTGTACTTAACCCACAAGATCTTTGAAAGACCTGGAAATTAAAAATATCACTTTTTTTTTTTTTTCAATTCTAGTTTCTATGACATGGAGTTTGTCAGGACTTTAGATACGTCAGGATTTCATTTGAGCATTATTCAATTTCCCTTTCTCTGCAATGTTCAGCACTTTTCTTGTTGTGTTCAGAAAACAATACAGAGACCCTTCAAATTAAATTCTTTTATTTATACTAATAGGTAGAATGTGAATGACTTGGGAGTAAATGAACCATGAATCAGATGTAGAAAATGATACAGAATAAGCAGAGCTTCCATTTTTATCAATGTAATTTATAAGGATTCACCCTATTGCAAAGCATTCATACTTCTGTACAAGATCATCTACTTCAGCCTTATTTTTAAATGACATTTTAAAACTTCTAAGCAGTTATCCCCATGGAAGCACTGTCTGTGTCTGTATTTTTAATGGAAAGAAATGGAGTCCTCCGCCTCATCAGTGATGTAGCAAAACTGGAAAAAAGTAGCCAGTGAGATAGAGATGATGGAAGATGTGGAGTGTCATTAATTTTGATGTGAATTACATGCGTGTAAACCACCCTTTCAAAATTAGGAATATAAATAAAGTTGCTGAGAGTAATTTTCCATTCTCTATAAAACAAGGGCAAAACCACCATTGCTTTATAGCATATTGTGTCTAAAACAGCACAACACGCGTAGCCCACTATTAAGCTATACGGCCACGGACATCAGACAGTGCAGATGAGTTGGGCTCCCAACAGGGCAGGGTTCCCCTTCTGGGCACCAGGCAATGTTCTGCTGTCCAGGATTTTTTCTACTCTTACAATCAGTGGACAGACAGAGAACTATTTTGGAGTGAAAATGTGGAAGTGCCTAAGACAGCCACAGTTAACAGTGGTCTGAAAAAATGGACACTTCCATTGATTCTGGAGAATCTTAAGGACTAGCTTACATGAGAGACAGAATTTTGGACAGTTTGCTAATGTACTGTGAAATGAAATGCTACTCCTTTCTAAGAAATCTTTAAGAAATTGAGAAATCCTGCTGAAAGTCGATCGTGGAGGGGAACACAGAATTGAGAGCTGGTTAAGGCCCAGTTTAAGGAATCTGGGATCCTAGACAAAGGCAGATGGAGAGAGACTCTACCTTTTTTTTTCAGTTTGCAGGGTGCTCCCTTCCTCTGTGATTTTTTCCTTTCCTGTTGGCATGGAAGCCTCTCCTCTTGGCACTTCACTTTAGAAAACAAAAGGAAGGACTCAGTGGTACTCAGAAGCTCAGATCACTGAAGTCCAACTCCAAGAGCTAACTGAGTTTGTATCCACCGCCACTTGGGCTGACGTGCTCCTCTTAAGTGCAGAACTGGAGTTGCTTGGGACTGACTTGGTGGACCGAGTGTTAATGCTGCTGTGTGTTCCTGAGCTGTGATCAGAAGGAAGTTCCCAGGAGCCAGGCAGTTCCCTTGATGCTCTGGCAGTCCTGCCTGGGGCAGAAACAGGCTGCTGCCTCCCTGTGGGTTCAGGACAGCACACCCTGAGCAGGGGCATGGAAAGGTGCTGTTCCCAGACAGAATAAAGGCCTGCTCCTGGTAGGTGAAGAGGAGGAACAAGTTTGATCAGAACAGCAAGTGCTACACAACATGGAGACTATTCCTAAGCCAGTCCATGGCTGCGGGGCAAGGATCAGCTGTGCCACAGAGTAACAAGTGGAATGTCCCAAAGCACAGTGCTACAGTGAGAGTTTTTACTGAGACTTTTCTCCTAATTATCTTCAGAAAGTCCTTCACTTTCAGATGTAAATAAATATTTGTATTGAACGCATCCAAAGAAGACAAATGCACGACAATTACTTTCTTCAGCTGTTCTGTAACTTTAAAGTTCAAGAAAATAATACAAGTGTTAAGAATAACATCTCAGAGCAATAACCTCCAAAAAGTGTCAGATAATTGAAATAAGTTATATTTAATATTTTAACCATATTTAAATCCCTTTATACTTTCTTCTTGAGTTGAAATTAATTTTTTGAAAACTTATTTCAATGTTTGTGCTATATAAAACGAGCGCCATACACAGTCATTGGATTTTTTGTTATACTTGGGAATCATAGCTTAGTGTTGCTTAGCAACAAACTCAGCTTTCAGACTGGCTGATAAAGTATAAGAGGTTTTGCTTTTTAGTGTTCAGGAATGGATCTGGAATATTGGTCTTGAAATCTTGCTACGGTTAATTTTCTAGTCTTTTCTGTACTTAGTTGTAGTAAATCCGTAAGAACAGCAGGAAGTAATAAGAAACCACTGTGACAGGCAGTGTACTGAAATTAAGGAAGACTAATAGATCCCTGGGATCTTTCCCTAAAGGAAAGATGCCCATCTGGATGCCAGCTGCAACCCAGGCAAGTAACAAAGGTGAGAAGGTGATACAGTGGCAGGAAAACACCTGTTCCAGCTGGGTTAAAGTGCCTTTGACAGCCTCTGTCCCAGGAATGAAGTTGTTGCCTGCAAGCAGCTTGAAAGGGGGGGTTCACTTTTCTCTCCCTGCTTGTGCAGCAGAGTAGAAAGTCCTGGGCATGTCTGCCACAGATGAGCAATTTCCACTGGCTTCACCTTGCCTTCAGCCCCAGACAGAAGGCAGAACAGCTGCAATCTGGGCTTGTACCAGCTCTGTACTGGGAAATTCATACCTGAAGCTTTGTTTTAAAGATAAGTTCCTTCCAAAACTGCAGCATCTCCCTGCAACTGACATAAAACAATTATTGCTCACAAGTGAAGGATCAGGCTCGTGTGGCAAGAACATATGAACACTCTGTCTCATGGAAACCAGTCCTGGGGCTCTTTGGAATAAAGTTCTCTGAAATGTAACTTCAATTACAGCTTCTTTCATGACAGTGGATGTTTTGAAGTCTGTGTCTTTTGCATTTTACCCACAGTTACACCTAAATGGTGAAGCTTTTGAGGGCCAAGTAAGCAAGTAACTTGCCTTTGTAGCTTTGAGTGTTCTAGCAGAACAGCTGAAGGTATTAGTTAATAATCTCTGCTAAAATAATGGATACTATTTCTCATCTCAAGAAGACTGAGGGGGAGAGAAAATAAATCATTTTTAATACCATATTTGAACTTTTCCTTTCACAGAACTCACCTAAACTCTTCTGCCCCAAGGACAGAGTCCTGGATATCGAAGCTATCTACAGCGTTATTGATGATGCCAAGCAGTTTGTGTACATTGCTGTCATGGACTACTTGCCCATTGTCATCGACACCAACGCCAAACGGTGAGTGCCCAGGCCCAGGCCCAGCTGGTTACCATAATGCCAGGGGAGTCTGCTGGGGAAAATGAACCCACAGGAGGTTAGTTACTACTCTGCACCTTTTCTTGGGGCCCAATTCTGCTTTTATTGAAATCAGTGAGAGTCCTGCCATTGACTTGAATGGGAGCAGAACTGGGACCTAAGAGGACATTTTCAGTTCTGGGTCCTAAGCTTTGGATCTGCCTGTTGAAGGAGATCAAAAATTGTCTAGTCTGACTATCTGGGACCCAGGAATATAACAGTCTGCTTATACACAAATCCTATTTCTTACTCTATTACATTGACTATTCTGAGACCACAACTATGGGCATATTATGAGTATCATGCAGATATTCAACATGACAAAGTGTGTGTGTGTTTGTGTGTGTGTGTTAGGAGAGAAATAATGTGTGGTGACTTGTATACAGTGTGGGAAATGTTATTATCTTACTGGCATGCACATATAAATGAAAATTCCCAGTTCAGAATAGATTACATGTGAATGATATCACAGTTTGGTTAACTGAGAGGTGCTAAAACAAACAAAACCACATAATTTTTGAACAGCCACTTTGTATGGACCATTAAAAAGCATTTATGGGCCCAACACTAGAGCCAGAGTCCATCAAAACCATCCTGCTCAGGAGGCAAGTATCCACTGGTCCCTCCTACTCTTGATAATGCTCACAGTGAATTTAGAATCTAGCAAAGCCTGCTATTCCATCTATGCATTTTATTTGAACACAGTTAAGCCAAACTAAGCATGTGGTTATGTACTCTTTTCTATTTAGAGCTGTTCTGTTCAAATTTTTCAAAAAGTAATTATCATATTACTGATACCAAGCATAAACTGCTCTAAGTCTATAAGAGAGCTTTTTCAGTAAACTCATTATGTACAGCCTCCATCACAGGGAAAGAATCATGGGCAGTGCTGTAGGAGCATCAGTCTCACTATATGTATCTCTCCTACTTCTCCTTTATGTTGGAAAGCATCTTAGTATGTAGAACCACTACAGTGCTGTATGTTATCTCCTGTGCTCCTCCTTACTTTATTCTCTCTGCTGGACTAGGGGCATCCAGGAAAGCCACCAGTGTGAATTCTTCAACATTTTTTTCCTCATTGTGCCTTTGTGTTTGAGGTACTGCCCCAGCTTATCTGCCTTGCCAGTTCCCAGTTTGTGCTTTTAAGTTATTTTCTGGCATGGTAGAGCTCGGATTTCATTAGCCCAGGTGTTTTGATGCTACTGGACTGTAGAAAACATGCATTATTCTTTGCTTAATTTTCCCTGCCCTGATCTGCTCCCACCAAATATCAGGAATACAGAGCTAACTGTCAATTGTGAGAATAGCACCATGGAACCACCATCCCATTCCTGGCAGAATTCCTGCAATCCTCATCGCACAGCATCCTCCTTAAGCAACCCATCTCATCTCCTGCTCCTGAAGGACGCAGGCACCCTGCACAGCAGCTCTGTTTCCCAAGGAGAAATTACAGAAGGCATTCCAGCCCCCAGCCTGCACTGTCCCAGTGCGGAGGGGTTAAAGAAGGGATGCCAGCCAGGAAGAGAAGCGGTGTCCCAGTTCCCTGACCCAGGGAAATCAGGGAAATCCTGGGTGGCCGTGTCTGGGCTGGCCAGCAGCGCCCTCTGCCTGCGGCTCTCCCAAATGTTTTAAAGTTTTTTAAGTTCTCTGCAGATGTTATCTTCTTCTTTCTCCACAGGTACTGGCCGTATTTAGATGGGAAGATAAGAGAAGCATTGGTTTTACGAAGTATTAAAGTACGACTTCTCATCAGTTTCTCAAGAGACACAGATCCCCTTACTTTTAACTTTGTTTCATCTCTGAAAGCTATTTGCACTGAAGTTCCAAGCTGTAGTTTGAAAGTTGTAAGTATAATCCATATCGCTTTAAAAGAGAAGATATTCCCCACCCCCCCAAAAAAAAGAATCAAGAAAATATAACAACTGAGAATTTTTTCTGTTATTATCAAAGTCTTTAAATTTCATTACATTTCAGAAAATGTAAAATATTGAACATTATTTACTCCTAATAGTAACAGAACTCAAAATTAAGTCAGAAAAATACATTGGTGCCAAAAGACAGTCAGTGTGGTGAACAGCCCGTGCAAAACACCTCATGTGGTCTCTCACAGCAAAACCCACAGAGTGAACTGTAGCCACTGGTCATGTTTATACTGTGACATAAGAGTCAATCTGACAGCACAAAAATGTGATTTAGTCTGCATTCTCGTAACCTTACTGTTAAGCTGTGTAAGCATCAACTTTTTCTTCAGTCAAGTGAAAAGTACAGGAAAAAATAATGAAGATTTTACATTAAATTCAGACTACAAAATGAAAACTATGAAGACCAGAAATACCACTCTGGGGCCACATTAGACATGCAGTACAGGAAAGTGAGAAACACCATACAAATGCATTAGAAAACAGAATGTATGGTAATTGCTACTTCCAGTGTGACACACTTCATTTTTATGACATTGAGGCACACTGGAAATCAGACACCTGGGATCCTGGTGGGAGGATTTGTGGGGTTTTTTTGGTTTTGTTTTTTGTTTTTCAGGTAGCAGTTCTAAATAGTCTGCTGGATTATGTTGATTTCCTAAATAATTAATCCCATAAATCCTTTTGGCTTTTTGAAAATTGACAACAATTCTAAAAAGGAAGTACTATTTCTTATACACACAATAAGTGCATTATGCATATCTAGAAATAGAGTTTGTTGTTATAATGTATGTTGTTATTATAAACTTCCTCGGTAAAAAAGCAGCCTAACATGTGGCTTTGTCAAAAAAACCCATACATACTGACTCTGTTTAAGCCACTTCAATTTTAAGTAAGTTCTATCTTTTTCCATATTTATCATCAAAATTCTATTTACATATTCAAATTTCTTTTTGCAAGTGGTACCTAATACATATATTCATTGCCATCCATTTACAGCAGGTAAAATCTTTTGTACAGAATTTGTCTTGTCAAGAAATAAATGATAAAAGGAAAAAAACCTACTCCTCAACATCTGTTCTAGGTGAATAGTCCAGCTAGAATCTCTGCAATTAGAAAAGACAAAACCAACTTTCAGTAAAAAAATCAGCTGTAGAGAGTTGTAAAGATACAACACTAAGTCTGTTACCTCTGTGCTGTGCATCACATTTCCCAGTCTGGGAAATGGAACCACTGTCTTAAATAAACCTTGGTATTTGTAATAGCCCAAGGGTCAGAGTTTGCTGATGTCAATTTGATTTTGGCTGAAAACTGTGCCATAGGCTCCAATCTCAATACTCTTTTAATTAAAAATGCATGTCAGATGAGCAACTGCTTTTTAAAGTTGCATTTCTTCTGTACTCATCTGTTATAGCCAGGATCAAAGTGAAACAAAACTAGGTGTGTGTATGGAGGAGAAAGAATAGGTTAAAAAAGTAAAAAACTAACTTTTAACTATTGAAAACATTCCTTTTCCCTCTTGGTTCTGCTTTGGTGGTGAGAAAACATAAACTAACCTCAGTACAAAAAATACCATCTTGCACACATGTATTGTATGTTTATGTATAAAACCACTGCAATTTTAAGAGAAACCTGTTACAAATTCTGATTGAAATTACACTTAAATTGCTAGGCTGTCACAATACCTCTGTACGTATGTGCCACAAACCAAAATGCCACAAACACCTGCACTACATGACCTCCTATCCCCCTGTTGTCCTGTTCTTTTGGGGATTTTATAAAGCATACTCAGTAACTTCTTTTTTTTCATTTAGCTTTTGATCCTTATGATATGCCTTGCCTTGATTGTTTTTTTGGGGTTTTTTTCTTATTCCTGTGGAAAGACCAGTTTGGCTTGAAAGTTTGCAATGAGTGCCAATGGCTGGCTGCAACTGCAGGGTGCAATGGTTTGCCAACGGTCATCCTAGAGAAGGAGACGCAGATGTAATTTCTCTGTTGGATGGGAATCTCCTCCTGGTTTCTCCTGGTCTCTGACCAGGCTAATGCAAGTTTTGGTATTGCCTTACTGCAAGTATAGAGTTAGGGCACTGCAACCCTGTTACACCTGGCATTTTCAGCATCTCCAAATCCCATTCACAGAGGCATTAATAATTACTGGTTTCAACTGAAACAGTTTTGAGAACACAAACTCAATACAAGTACTCTGAAGAACATGATCACTGGAAGAACCTGCACCTAGAAAGCTTTGTTTGAGGACTAACTAAATGCTATAAGCACACAGCCAAAGGGCAAGCAGTAACCTGCATATCAAACTGCTGCTGAAGCAGGGGGCTCTGTCCTATACACATGTGCTCATGAAATTAAAGCTTGAATCAGAAAGGGCAGACTCAAGGTGAAGAGCTCATCATTGTGCTTCTTGGGACCTTAATTCCTATATTCCTTAAGTTTTGTGTACTTGACCCTATAAATGAATCTTGTGTGCACAAATGCCTTCTGCAATGAGCAGCAGGAAGGGGCCAGCTCTGTTGGGTTCAGTGCTGAACAGAGAAAGGTGAGTGCTTTGAAAGGGCCTGCAGAAGTTATGACCTAGAACAAAACTGTCTCTAGACAACTGGAAAACACAAAGGAGTGGCAAGGAACATCTATCTACAGCTAAGTTATTCTTGATTGTCTACATTAATCTATTTTTGAGTTGTGCAGGTGTATTCTTGCTCATTTTTGTCTGTTACTGATCAGACAAGGAGGGCATATAGCTGTAAAATTATAAATAAATAAATAAATCTTGCTCATACTTCACTCTCCAGGGTAAACCATTTTCCTTTTGTTGCCTAGAAAATTTGTTCTTTTATACCAAATTCAATCCTGAGAAGCTTCTAAATTTCTGAAATGGTAAGTTTCCCATTGGAAACTATACAATGTGTGATTGCAGAGGTATTAATTAAGCTGTTGTTGTGTCTGCTGATCCCAGTCCTGAAGCAGACTTCAAACCCCAGTGTCCCTTGAAAAATGAGGATATGAATTAAAGAAAAGTTCCTGGCTCTTACCATGGAGAACAGAAAGGTGTTGGGTTTTTTTTTCATTTTATAGCCTTTACTACCTGGCACTGTATTGCTTTTAGCATGCAGTAGCCATATACTTTGTATAGTTCAGAATGCCAAGGCAGGAGTATCACAAACTATGAGAATTGAATTAGAAATACAATGTGCAGCATTTTATTAAAGTTAATGCTTGGCAATAAACACTCAAGGCTCTTCTGTAATACCAACTAATTTTCAATAAAGATTAGAGAACAGACTGTATTTTTTCTGTCTCTCACGGAGCAATTCTCATTAACCTGTGCTTCCTTCTGTTTCATGGCAGAAATTCTTTGACCTTGAGGAAGAGAGTGCCTGCTTCCTTAAAGAACAGAAGAACACTTCCCTTCCCAAATTGAATCGTAACAAATACATGGTGACTGATGGAGCTGCCTATATTGGTAAGTAACCACATCTCAAGAAATTCTAGCTTGTGTCCTGAAATAACAGTCTTATGTAGATGAGCAATCTACAGCTGATATATTCCTTAAGTGAAGATAATAGTTAATTTCTTTGGGAACCTGGCTGGTGACTGAACTTTGAGACTTTGCTCATTTAAAACCGTTTTTTCCCTCTGAATCAGTTTCTCAAGACCAACATTCTGTTTTCAGTATATTAAAACAGACTGAAACCACAAATATAACACAATTTATGAAGCAGGTATAATTATTAGCATATCCTCTTGTTCTGCAATACAATGAAGGTGGAGTGTTCTCCTTTTCCCATGTTATTACTAAAGCTACGGTCAATCTTGACAAATATTGTACAGATGCTCTTCATCCTCATCATCCAAAGCCTTACTCCATTTATTATAATGCTATTTCAGACACCCTCCTAACATTAGGTATGTATCCAACTGGTATTTTGGGTTAAAAGTGTATTTAAGTAAAATTGCTGTGTGGCACCTCACAAAAGGTTTTTTGTTTTTTTTTTTTTTTACTTGAAAGTATAGGAAAAATTGTCCCTTGTGATGAGGTTTCAATTTACCATCCCTGATAACTTTAAAATTCTTAATCTTTCCTGCTGAAGTAAGAGCCTTGTTTGTCCAAAATACTGCATGTGTTTTAAGTGTATAATTTAAAATACTTACATTTTACTGAAATACAAAAAAGTAGCTGAAGCACTTGATTTACCTGTTTTCCATTAGTCCAATTAACCTTTTTGCCCTGCTAGTCCCAGGATTCAAAGTGCTTATCTGTTACCTTAGATTTCCACAAAGATTGTAATAACTGGCATAAACCAGTAAAATTGATTTTTCTTTCCTCAAATAGTATCTGTCAACAGGTAAGTTGTAAAATATCTACTGGTTTGGAACTCTGAATTGTTTGTACAGGAAAAAAAATATTCATTTTTAGCACTGAAAAGGCCAGTAAGAAAAGTGAATGGAGTAATAATGTAATAGATGTAAAAAGAAGAGCAAATTGGTTTTGAATAGAAGAACCTGTTTTCACTTCTGTTAAAACTTCCAGAAAAAGTCTTCACTACACGTGGTATGTATCGGAGCTTTTTTCCATCTCTGTAGTAGTGTTTCATTCTGGATTGCCTTTAGGGAGATTGGATTTTTATTTGGTTCTTTTTTTAATGTTAGAAACTCACTGTTTATTCCTGCCTTTGCTTGCAGGTAATTTTGATTGGGTAGGAAATGCTTTTACGCAGAATGCCGGAGCTGGCCTTGTTATCAACCAAGCAGACGCGGGGAACAGCACAAGCATCATTAAGCAACTCAAGGCTGTTTTTGAAAGGGACTGGTATTCACACTATGCCAAAAGTTTACAACCAACAAAAATCCCAAACTGCTTTAACCACAAACTCAATAAAGGAACTTCAAATAAGACTTCCATGAGCAATGTGAATTAGAAAGACTATTTTACCGTTTAGTATGGCAACGAAGAATTATGTTGGGGTGTAGCCTTCTTTCATATTTACAGACAAAAGACTTAAAGAAAAAGCAAAAAAAAAAAAGAAGTTTGGTTTTGGGGGGTGTTTTTAGGAAAAAGCACACTTATATTAAATCTGTCTAACCTATATTCTCTATATGGATTATTTAAGACTTTCAAATTTGTTACTTCTGACACTGAATGTCATTTCCGCTTCCATGTAAATTTTAATGTTCCACATTTGAATTTATCAGCATGTGTCAATGTTTCTGTTTTAGGATTTTCCCCAATTGCCAACCTGGCTAGAGCAAACCTTGGGGCAAAATGAAGATTCGAGCTATGAAATTACATTCTAAGATCAGTTATTATTGACTTGCAGATAGATGTTAGGTGTACTGTAATAGAAAATGTAAAGGAGTTAGCAAAGTTTCACCCATATAAAAAATTCCCTTCAAATAACTACCCTGTCATAAAGATGCTTACTGGTTTTGAGCATTTACTTTGAGTATCACTATTCCATGTCTTCTAACGAGCCTTAAAATACATTGGAGTTACAGGACTGGTAATTCTTTCATCTCCTAACAGTATGAGAAATTTTTGAGGGGTTGGAGTTTGCCTCATAAAGTTTGTCATATTCCCTAAAGCCTCTCAGATTTTTTATCAAAGTACTGTGGACTCCTTTCAACAGAACAGTTATTTCCAATGACGTGCATTTCACCTAACAGTGAAAATCTCTGGGTTAATAGCTAAAACCTAGAACTGATTTTTTTTCATGTTTTTGTAATCGGAAGAAAATTTCTTCCACACATTAAAGATTTATCATGTGTCAGTCAGCAGATACATGATGACTCATTACTAAACCAATGCACATCTCAAAATCAAATACTGCTTTTTAGAAAGTATTTAGAAAGGCCAAGGGTGCAAAATCATGCAATAATTGTAGTAAAATGATCATAGAATAATGTTGTTGCTTTTTACACCTGAAGAATTTGCTTTCCTAATTTCTACTTTAAAAAGAAATAAAAATTGTGAAGTGACATTTTTTTGTTAAAATGTCATCCATATAGGTAAATACACCTGCATGGACAGAAAGTGATGCCTTCATTTAGACCACAGTTTTAGTTTCGTTTCAGTTGGTGTCAAAAGTGTGCCTCTACAGTCACAACCAAGTTGCACCAAGAAGCAACTGTTCTATAAAAGTATGAATTTGCTCTTTGAAGAAATACACACAAATGTTTGACAACAAATTTTTCTCCAATCAGAGATGTAATAGCATAGTTTCATAATAAAAATGTTTCACTACTATGCCTCTGCTTCCATTGAAGAAACACAGCCATGAAAGCAAACTGCATTCTGCATTTTGTTAAATATTCACAGAACCTTTTCCAAAATAATGACTTTTCTTCTCATCTCCTGAAGGCACACTTCAAAAGCAGAGGGCAAAAAGAGAACAAAAACCCAACCACATTCCAATGTATTAGTTTAATCTTATGAAGAAGTTAAAAACCCACCTTAACATTCAAAACATAGCTTACACTTATAAGGTAAAAAAATTCAAATTTATTTCACAGTGAGCACAACTTAGGGAATTCTAATAAATTAACATATGCTTCAGATTGTCAGCTAGAGATACCTCACAAGACTAATTATGACCCCAAAAGGCACACCTTTGACAAAGATTTTTGTTTATTTTGGAATTGCAAAGATTTACATCATCTTACTGAAAATAATGATAAATCAAAGTCAACTTTTACAGAAAATATTTTGCACAACTCCAATCGTCAATAACATTTTCTGATATTCAGATAAACACATGGCATGTATTAGTCTCACAGACACATAGAAAAGCATATTATCTGACACACTGATAAGAAACAAGTGTTTTAAAAGAAAAAGGTTTCCTGTGTTGCTATGAGGAAAGATCTTTGTGAGGAGAAATTTCTGGATTTTCTTCCTTCTGTATATAATTTAGAGTATGTACAGCATGTATGGGAGAGATTCCCAGAACTTAACTTACTTGTTGTGGATTTTTTGTTTTGTTTAAGAAATTAATATTAATCCAGATTAATTACTGATGAAAATTTCAGCTGAGTTGTACCACCAATAACTTTAGTTTTGTGAGTCAAAAACCCACAAAATGAACAAACAAAAAGCCCACCACATTTTTAAAATTGTACAACTATCTGATTGAGAGTTGTACAGTTTCTGAGGTCCCTGTGGATAGATGATCTTAAAGCTTGCGATAACCTTAATACCATGACCTTACATAAACCACAAAATAATTCATGCAAACAAAAAACCCCACTGCCTGGAGTTGTTAATTGTAGCACCTAATGGCAATAATACACAGTAATCAACCAATGGAGGAGATTTTCCCCCCTCCTGCATTATGGATACTGCAAATGTGTTAAGTTTTTTAAATGACATCTTGTATAAAAAAAAAGGAGGATCTGAGTGGAACACAAATTTGTCAGACAATAAAGCTAAGCTGTTTACAAAGCAGGATTTATTGATGAAATCAGACTGACCATTGACTGCTTTAGTATAACAAATGATTGTTAAAATGGCTTTACTGCACAGATCCTAGGAAAATGCAGATCATGACTACTAACAAGATCTGTTAGTGTTAGTTTGCAAATATTTTCTTATTGGCTAGATAAACAGATTCTTGGTGCTTCAATGACCTCCCTCAAAGAGCAGATACATAAAAGTATTTTTTAAAAGTGGCAGTATGTTTTGGTTTTATGAATGGAAGAATTTGGGTAGTTTTGAACAACTTTCAATGCAAAATACTGGCCAGCCATCCTAAAAATGGAATGGCAGACTTAAATTTCATTTGGTATAAAGAATGGATCAATACTGTAATAACTGTTTAGAATGGCGTCAGCTCCAAAGTAGTACACAAGGCCTTGACCTATTACATTAGCCAAAAGACAAAGTGCATCCTTGAACTTTAGCAAATAGGAAATTTAAAATACCAGATTATTTTTTGAAACTATATAAGGGGATTATTGCCAATTCTTTGGCCTGGGCAGCACTGTTGCTGTTTAACTAGATTTGCTAAAACCGCCTCAATTTTGGCTTCAGATCCTTCTGCCACTGTAATAAATGGAAGCAAATCCATTACAGTGATTTCACACTAGTTTAGCAGGGATCAGAATCTAAACTAGTTTTGTTTCGCTTCCAATCTCCTGAGTATCACCACTGCACAGGTTATTTCCTAGTTTAACAGGGGGTTAAATTCAGGGGGTTCTCACAGACCTCACAGGCATAACCCAAAAGATGCACTTTCTCTAGGCCCTTCTAACTGGTATTGGTAACTCTGTCATATTAAAGGCAATTTCCTAAACAGAACAGTTTTATTCTTAAAGAATATAGACTGCAATTGTTGTTTGCTGCAAACATTTACTAGTGCCTTATTCATACAAGCTTTTGTTTAACTGTTCCTCACCTGAAGTCCTGCTAAAGATCCTGTATCTAGTACTGAGGCATAGAGCAAACTTCCTAAGTAAGAAGACATTGTGATGTTTACAGTTTAGTACCTAAAACTAGAGCCACAAAAAGACAAAAACTGACTGCAAGATGTTGGTCCAAACCACAAGCACATCTAAACTGGAGCATTTTTACTCAATCCCAGTTAAAGAACTAAATTTCATAATTTACTCCTGGCTTCTTTATCCAGGAGTTGAATTATTCTGGCTTGCCAAGTTATAAAATCTGAATTCTCCCAATATGTGGCTGCTATGAAAACCATAATCACAGAAATTCCTGTAAGCACAGGTTGAAGTTCAAATATGACACAGTGGCTTTCCAGATCTTGCATGTTAAGTCTCAAGTTGTTTTGGGCCAGCTACTTTTTCTACCTGAAGCATGAACTAGGATCCACAACTACTCTCACCTCTTGTTTGAAGACCAGAAAGGCATGGATTATGTGCTACAGCACAATGGCTATAGCTGTACCCTAACAGATTGAGGTTTTACCCTATGTAGGACCAGGTATTCCTCCCAGTAAATTCAGGCTGTGCTGGTGGTTTAGAAGAGAGCTTGAGAAACAAGTAGAAAAGCCTCCAAATGCTATTTTTATTTTTAAGACCTCCCTATTATTTGCTATACTACCAGTTACCTAAATTCTACTACTTTGTTGAGATTCATACACATAAAAACTGAAAAATTAGGTTCTGTTACCTTCAAGTTAACCCTAATCTAAGAAAAAATCCAGAAAATGTATAGGGTTTTTTGTGAGTTTAGCATGTACTTACTGGAAAGAGTGATGAGAATGCACTCTCATCAAGATGGTAAAAACATCAGTTGGCTCTTCCAGTTTTTCCATCTGAAGTTCTAAATGTCCCTGTCTTAGATGGTTATACACTTGACTCCTGAGAATGGCCTTATAGAGTGCACTAAGTTATCTTCAAACTTTCTGGTCTTCAAAATTAACTCTTCATTTTAATACAAATATTCTGACTAAATGTTTAGTATGTTTCCAGATGGCAATTTCTGGTGCTGTGTTTTTCTTCCACTCTTACCCTTTCTCTACCTACAGCTATCATACATTCATGATTTTTCAGTCATCATTATTCCAATGAAATCTATGTAAAGAAACCAGAATGAATCCTTGGTGTGTTTAAAATTCACAATGATGCCTCCCAAGCTGAAGGTACCGCTTCTAACACTGCTCCACTTCTAACACTGCAAGGTATAGCAGCTCAACTGATACTGTAGGAGATGGATTTTGTTAGCTGTAGTTTTTCACTTTAATTACTGCTGGATGTTATTTATGAATTTCTCAGTATTGAATCAGGTTGCTCTTGGATCATCACTTTGCACAAATGCCTTAGAAGCTTGCCAAACTAGCATGTAAAGAGACCTCATTCAAAATAGTTTAGACAAGAAAAGAACTTGTGCTTTACACTCTGAAGGGTGCTGAAGTTAATGGATAAACTCTGGTCCTATAATAAAGTGGAGATTTCTATTGTACCTCCTGTTTAGATTAATCCTGCATGGGCTTCCAAGAAAGTCTGTGAGAATTGTTTGTTTGAATTACCTTGCCATCAGGAATTTACAGAGAATCTGAAAGTAATCCAGCTGTATTGAGTGGTTCAACACAGTAATGTCAAGTGGGTTTTCATGAAAACACATTTGTATTATATATCCATACGATACAAACTGCATTAAAGTGCTAATGTCAGGTTTTCCCTACAGTTCAAAAACATGTAGGACAAAAATCAAGCTACAGCAGCCTATTTCTGAAAACTTTGTTAAAAATAGATTTTAAGAATGTAATTCAATTCTGGCTGCAAGTTATTCTGCTATAGTAATGTAGTCAGCTCTATTTTGTTCACAACAAATTCTACACTGCAATTTTACAGGAAGACTCAATAACTTTTTAACCCTGTAAAATAACCACAATCAATCTGCCTTTAAGAACAGGAAGAATGATGGCAAATTCAGGCTGCAGACTATAATAT
This sequence comes from Zonotrichia leucophrys gambelii, assembly GCF_028769735.1. NCBI lineage: Eukaryota > Metazoa > Chordata > Aves > Passeriformes > Passerellidae > Zonotrichia > Zonotrichia leucophrys. Next base: position 74,795,888 of record NC_088172.1, read on the forward strand.
AGAATATAATAAAAATAGCTGTCAACTGCAGCATTCCAGAGGATGATTTTGTGCTAATTCATGTTGCATGGCCACAACCATGAACAATATGAATGACATGTATCACAGTGGTGCTGCATGAACACATGGTGGACATTGACTCTCATGCAGTAAAATCCATCCCTCTTGTAACAGCATAAAATGTAGTAAGAGTAGAGAGGAAGGGGCAAAAAGAGCCAGAGGCAAACTAACTTGGATCATCTTGAGTTAATGGACTGGATGCTGACATAAAAGCTCTGGACTGCATTTTTATTTTGTTCCTTTCTCTGCAAAATCCTGTGTTTCTTATGCATCCTCCTTGCTCATCTTTAAACGAGTGAACTCCCATGGTTGTTTTCAGAATGACGAAGGTACCTTTAAGAACTACAAACTTATGCTTAGCAGAAAGAAATCAGCATTAATTAAAGTCCATTGATTTCTGTCCAGCAGGTACCAAGTAGTAAAGCACTATTTGAAGTGGGACTCCTCCTTGGACATTAGAAGTTTCTAGTGTAATACAAGCAAAAATTGACAGCGTAGCACGCGCCTGCAAATTTCACATCACACGCGGCATTGCTTGTGATTTGTTTGTTCTCTCAATGTACAAATACAGTCATCAGACAGATACCATTCTGAACTGCTGATAAACTGGAGAAAACTAAGCACAAGTATCAGGCAATCCAACTTGACACACTCAAATGAGGTAAAGGAATCCTCCCAGAAGAGCTAACTGTATCAAGTTTATAAGTCACCTAGAAGCTAGAAAGATTTTCAAATGTAACTTTTAGGGACTTGATGGGGGTTTTAATGGGGAAGGAAGGTTTCTGTTAAGGATTAAAGGCATGCACTGTTATATGTAGTGTCTAAGCAAAACAGCATAAAAAATGTAAAATAAGAAGCTCTTCAAATGGAAGTATGTAGACCAACTTTTTGCTGACTGACCTGCTAACAAGTATTTTCTAGTAGATCTCAATCTAGCAGATCTCAATGTTCAATTACTTCACAATAATCTCTTTAAATTACTCTGCAAGTATTCCTTATTTGTATTTCTTCAAGTGACACTGTACCTATATTCAGTGTTTTACTTGAAACTTGACAAAAAAGCAGGATGCTTCTGGAAGCAAACAAAGAACACCAAAGCTGTTTCTTTCTAAAGGTCAGAGGACTTCCTCTCATCTAACTTGTCCTTTTATTATCTCCTACTTCTTCAGGCTGACATTTGTCATGGCTTGAGTAGAAAAGAAAATGAAGTATTTTTAGTCACCTGCTGTTTCTGAAAACTGCTGGCTGCTCAACATGTTCTTGCCCTTTGACAGATCCCTCATCTAATGAGATACTAGAAGTATAATAAAGGAGGCCAAGCACATAATTCCAGGTGCCTCACGTAATTCTTGACCTGGAAAGACACATATGCCAAATCTGGAAAAAGAGATGGATGGTGGGGGTGGGGAGAATGCTTGGCCAGCTTTAAATGAGGTAGAGGTTCTTCTGATGATATAAATACCTCTTCTGGTGAATTTGCTTTATTCTAGAATGAACCACTCTTTTCCACACAGCCAGATTTGCTGTGACTGAAACGTGTGGCCAACTTCAGCATGAAAAGGTGAGAGGCCAAATGTCCCTCATCTCTATGAATTGAACTAATTTCTTCACTATGTAAGAGAGGTGGAAGAAGCAGGTAACATTCCCTCTTCTGAGGGAGTAGGCCAGGTTGCTACTAGAAATAGAGCTGATAAGGTTTCTAAAAGAAGCAAAGATCTTGTGCATCTGACTTCTATTAATTCTCACAAGATGGTGCATCTCTACAGCTTTTGTACCAATTTCTTTGTGGCAAGCTGTCAGACTTCTCAGGAAAGCTCCGTTTCCTCCTTCTCCCTATGCTCAAGACAGTTGTGACATCTGCTTTTAACAATCTCCAGATTCTTCAAAGACATTTCTAAACTAGGCTGTAAGAATTTTCCCTGTGAAAAGGAAAAATGAAGTGCAGGTTCAGTGAGGAATCCAAAGAACCTAGTACAAATATTAAAATACATAAGAAATCAGGATCAAAACCACAAGGCATTCTCATTTTTGCCAACAAATGAGACTTGGGAAGGCAAACAAAAGGCTAATGCAGTACCTCAGATTAATGGGACTGGAATTTATAAACCAGAGCTCTTACTTTTATGGACAGTCCCCACATCTGAACTGCTGCTCTCAGTATGCAGAGATGCAGTGAAGAATCAGAGAACTGCTTTGATGTGCTGTACAAAGGTTTCAGCATTCAAAGTGTTATGTCCATTTCTCAATGTATACAGCTTAAAAGATAGGCTAAAAAATGGGATTATGTGTATATTTATACAGATCTGACTGCCAAATAATCATTGAAAACCAGTCACTTCTCTTAGCAGTTGTGTCTTCAGATGTCACCACAGAGATCTTACTAAATATGCCTGGAGAAAGGCAGAAAAGCAACATCTGTGGCAGCAAGTAAGCCAACCACAAAAAAGCTGCAAGCCTATTTTCCAAGTGCTGGTTGATACAATAAAAGCATTCAAGTGTCCCCATCCAGCTCAGATTCCAAATGTCCTTGTATCAGATTCCAAATACAGACTTGAGGCTCCTCACACACAGACTCAGAGACATGTCCTCAAAGGAAAAAGCAGTATCTTTGCTAGAAGAGCTTGGAACATCTCTAGCACAATTACTTGTTCCACTGCTGTCCTACTCTTAAATAAGGCTGACAGGAAATAGTACAGCTGTCTGGAAAGGGCCACATATCCTTTACTAGAAAATGCAAATATGCACACAAAGAGACTCAGAATAATGAGTTACCAAAGTGGACTCCTGGCTGCAGCACAGAGGGACATCAGTGTCACCCTTTCTGATAGCACACACCAAAGCCATCTGCTCACCTTGTCATTCGCACACTGCATGTGGGCCAAAGCTCACTTTTTAAAAAAAAACAAAGGGCAGTGTTTCTCTCTGAATGAAACATTCCAGAGAGGATTATACTTTTTTTTTCTTTTTAATAGAGAGAACAGCAATCACTGCCCTACTTTTCTTCCCTTTCCACACTCCACTTTGCAAATTAGCAAATGTTTCCACCATCTCTACCTCATCTTTTTCCTTTTCAAGCTATTTCCTGGACTCTGTTTCTGAATCCCTTGCTGCTGCTTTGTCTGCAAGGATGAATCCCTGCAACTTGCATTGTTGGTGCTGTAACATCCTACAAGGTTACTTCACTAGCTTTACCTGAAGTGCTCAGAAGGAGGAAGTGCATGCACACACTGTTTAAAGACACACAAATTACTATGTATGAAGACAAGGGAAGTCAGGGCAAAAGCAGAATGCAGGAATACCTGGACAGGGAAGGGGTCTAAAGTCATACTCCTCAGTCCGATTTCACCTTGGCACACCCAAAACCTGTATCAGGATCTAGAGCTCAATTTTGCAAATCTTGCACAACTAACACAAGCCTTGCCTCCAGGTATTCTGTTTGCTGTTGGCCTGGAGTCACTCTCCAGGTTAACCTGCCAAGCTAGGCAATAACAAGCGAGTCAAAACCACAGACAACTTCAAGCCACGTGACCTCACCTTTATCCTTCAGGTGGCATTTGGCCACAGAGGGGTCTAACCTAGGTACTTGTCATCTTGTGACAGTGAAGATGGTCCAAGCTCACCATCATATACAACACCACTGCATTCAAAAGAGCAAATGAAAAATATCAGCTGTCTGCAAATGT